>NC_051080.1:21306261-22506261 GCF_004664715.2 Peromyscus leucopus
CCTTGGCATCCAGTAGGAGGTCAGCCCAGTGGTGCCTACCAGCTGTCCTTTCTGTCCTGAGGTGAGCAGGCTGAGGGTCTTGTCCCACTGCCTTAGGTCCCTCCCTGTCCTGCTCTCCTGGATTCTATGGGCTTGGACTCTGGTCCAGCCTGCCTCCTCCCTCTGAACCCTGCCTTGGGCTGACCCCTGACCCTTAGGCTACCCCTCCCGTTGTCATGCAGAGTGTTACCAAGCCCTGCACCAGGGCCCCACATCCCACTCCTCCTCTCTCTTCTCAGTCCCAGGAGGGTAAAGCTGGAGGACCCAGGCACTTTCACCTTACTGAGACCCTACTACCATAGAAATATTAAAAATAATCACTGATCAGGTTGAAGCCAGTTTTCCTCTTCCTGCATGTGCAATTGAATGGCACTCTTCTCAGTCCTTGAACCTTCTGATTCAGGTACAAACCGTAAGCAAGCCAAAATTAAAAGCTCTCTTTTATAAGAATTGCCTTGATCATGGTGTCTTTTCACAGCAATAGAATAGTGACAAAGAGAAGGACCATTACAGAATCTGCAACGGGTCAAACTGCAGAGAAAATTGACCATAGGATGATACCCACCCACAGTTGATGCTTCTCTAAAAGTAGCCCGAAACCTTAAGCTCAGGGAGTATTGTCCAATAGGAAATGGAAACATAGTAAGAGCCAGAGGATCTGGAGTTCTGCTGAGAAGCTGTGTCTTCAAGATATGAGAGGGAAGCTGTACTCATGAAATCTCAAAATTAGAGTCACCTAAACAAGCCCTACATACTGACAACCTAAGTTGGCATTGCAGTGTGGATGGGGAAAGTCTCACAAGGCCCTAACCATACATGGAAAACTATAGGCTGCTGAGAGGACAATCAGTCTACTACAGGGACAAACCCCTGATAGTCATCCAATCCCAGGTGGTCATCCCTAAGCATATGCACATGCAAACAACACAAAATGGACTCGGCAGCCTGTATTCATGTGTAAATATGTGTGCATGTGTGCAACAATAATTAAGGAAGAGTCCATGAACTTTACAGGGAGTGCCGAACATGGAGGAGTTCCAGCAGAGAGAGGAGGTAAAGGCAACACAAATACATTATTCATATATACAATTCTAAAAATATTAACTATAAGTTTTAAAAAGAAGGGTTTTAGATCTCTGCTGTCACTGGCTTTCAGGTATACTGAAGTAATGGAAGTGTCCTAGTTAGCTTTCTGTTACTGTGACAAACACCATGACCAAAAGCAACCTAAGGAGGAATCATCTTCCACCAAAGATGTGTGAGGAGACTGTTGACTGCTCACTTTCTACACCTCAGACTCCATCCACAGTGCATGGACTGTTATCATCCTGAGCCTTGCTGATGTCACAGAGCAGGGTGACATGAGAATGATCATGATAATTCAAGAGCCTTGGGGAGGTGGATCTAAAAGAGCCCTCTGAGAACCAACACCAGGACTCTCCCACACTACCCTCAAATCATTCTTACCCATTAGGGCTTGAAGGAGATAAAGAATGAGGTTCTTTAGGTCAATCCATGGGGGTCTTGAGTCCTGTCGCAGCACATCTAGGATCACACCACCTGGGCCATCCATATGCCACAACTGATCCAATTCCAGCTAGAGGAGATAGGTGTTCTCTTAATAGCAGCATTCCCAGTTATGTGGACTGGATGACTTTATACATGCTGAACAAGTCCTCTACCATGAAGCTTCAGCCTGGTTCCTTTTTCCTTTCATTTTTCTCTTTTGTGTGACAGGGTCTCAGGCTGTTGCCCATGCCAGCTTTGAACTCACTATGTAGCCCAGAAAGGCCTTGAACTTGCAACGCTCTTGCAAGTAGCTTCAGCTTCCTGTATCTGGCTCAAAACCATTGTTGTTTGATGTGCCTATGTCCAGAGAAGTTGAGCAAGGTGTGGGCTATAGGTTCTGCCTCCCCCAGGGGCATCCTGAGATTTCAGGGACCACATTCTCTAGCTCACATCATTGTGCCTGGAGCCAGAATCCTCAATCTTTGACATCTTTTTCAGTCTCCTGGACATCATGTGCATCCCTCCTCCCTCATGTATCTTGGCACCTCCATCACTCAAACTGACTCTTGAAGGTTTAGTCATCTCTATGCAGCTATGGAATTCTCACCAGGTTCAACAGGTCGTATAGAATCTTCCTGACACTGAGCTTGGAAAGGAGGCTAGAGAGCACAACATCTTGGACACCCTTGGAAAGCATGGACAGTTGCCCTGTTTTCCTGGAAAACTCCTTTTGTAGATGCTTGAAATCTGATCACAGACAGAAACGCCAATCAGAGAATGAGAGAAATTCTTGAATTAAATATCCCTGAAATGGTAAGCCCTTCCCCTTCAGTACCATTTCCAGTGATTAAAAGTTCTCCATTGATACCTGATCGAGCCACAGTGAGGCAGCTATCATAAAGGTAGAAAGAACTGCAGAGCAGGCAGTGTCAGCACTCTGGAAGGAAAGGACACAGTACTGAGAGCAGAGTTGGAAATTCTGAAAACTGGTTATCACAAGTGGGAGAGAAATGACCACGTGTTCATGTCTGGGATATGTCAGGAAGGAAATGTACTGTTAGACTCGAGAGATGACAGTCCTCTGTGTTTCAGGATCAGTTTCCATGTGTGACAATTGCAGACATGGTGAGGAGTCAATGAGTCTGTCTCTGTGACGCACCTGGCATGTAAGAGCCACACTTAGTAATAACTATCTCCACCATCTATGAAGAATCAGCCCAGCATGCATTGGAGGGTATTCTGGTTCTGCCAAGTGTCCTACAGGTGATCCGTGAGTGTGAGAGGATGCCATAGGGGAAGTTCCAAAGACATGGGCACTTTCATCCAATCATCTCACATTACCCATGCTGGAGTAATGCCTGCTTCCTAGGAAGTCTTCAGTGAACATTAGTGCATGCAGTTGCACACGTGTGAGTTGAACTAACTAAAAATGTGAAAGTAGACCTCAGTTTTCTGAGTTCCAAAGAAAGTTCTCATTTGAGTTCCAAGCCTGTGGTTTCCTGATAGAAGCCCAGGTTTCCTCCTAAAAAAAAAGAGAAAAGGAAAGAAAAGAAAAGAAAACCCACTCACCTAGATAGAAGGATTCCTCTATCTTTCCTAGAAAGAGAAGCACAAGCTTTCTTCATGCTCACTTTGCTCAGGACACACACACTGTGTCTCTCCTACCATCTCCTCCTGCCCCATTCCCAGTCTATGCTTTCTCCACACCAGCCTTCCATGATCTTTCCCATCCCACAGGAACCAGAGCCAGTGATAGGGATGAGCACAAGAGCATCCATCACCCGGATCTCCACAACAACCCCACCACCCACACACTCACCAACTGGAGAGATGTAATTTATCTCCCAGTCTAGAAACAGAAAGTACATTGCCCCACCCAAGAATTAGTATTTGACCTTACTTCCCCTGTGTCCCAGACATTTCTCTATCCTCTGCCCTCACCCCTCATGCAGAAGACCGGATCCCAGACTTTGGACAAAGACAATCAGGTGGGTTTTTGTTATTCTGATTTCACCATGAAGAAACAAGTTCAACATTAATAGCCCCAGAACCCTTCACTGTCTTGTTGAATGTGGCCCTGGAAAGAGAAAGTGAAGGGCTCACTCACCAAGACTCACTCTCTCCACTCCTTCCCTTACCTCGGACCTCTCCAACTTCACCATCCACCCTTGCTTTGCACCTTGCAATTCCACTTTCATGAACAATTTCCTATAACAAACCCATCCCAAGGTAGATCCTGTACTACAAAGGCATACCTTCCTCAAACTTTAGAGAATAAAATGTCCCCCTATCAGCTAAAGCAGCAAAACCATTTAGCAACCTTACAAAGCATACCTAGAAAGGTTTTCTTCTTAGCATTAGCAGAAAAGAGAGTGGCTGAACGGGAGGGGAAAAAAAAAACAGTTACAGAGATGCAGTTACACCTGCTGCAATAGTTCCACACCCTATTTAGGGACACTCAAGTCAAACCACAGGGATGATGTCAACCTAAGCACTAGCCTCTGACGTGTGAATCAGATCCTTTGACGGGTGTCATATAGGGTTCTTATTACACTTCGGTTACCAGCTGCCTCTTTTTTATCCACTTTCAATCTGGCAATCTTGCATTGTTTTGCATTATATTCATAAAGATGTGCTGAGGTCTGAAACTTGCCTAACAACAAAGTTCAAGCATTTAAAACACGAGATGAGCTTGGGGAGAAATTGACAGCATTTAACATGTGAACTAAACAAAGTTAAACAAACAAACAAAAAAAAATATCAAGGAGTGTCTGCAAGTCACATTCTAAGCACTAGGGGGCGAGCAGGTCATCTTGTTTACACAATTAGGCACAGCAGGAAAGGGACCAACCAGGAAAATGTGCTCATTGGTAAGAACAAATTTAGTCCTCATAACAGACCAAAAAGACTTAATAATTGCCACATCAACAGTCAGTCTTTTCAGAGAAAACTGTCCTTCTGGTGTGTCAGGGGGAATGAGACTTTCTCCCCAAGCTGACATGAAGGCAGGAGGTAAGTGACCAGCAAAGCATCCACCCCAACCTGTTTTTATTCCTTGGGTTCACCAAGTTCTTTGCCAGACCTGACAACTTCTCTGCACCTTCAGGAGCACTGACCCCAGAATCCCCTCCCATGATCACGTCCTCTCACACACTCCCCCTTGAGTCAGCTCCAGTGCCCCCTACATGGGACCTCATTTTTCTCCTTCCATGCACACCTCCACCTTTACGGGTTGTCATCCAGGGAACTGCCCTCAATTCAGCCTCCACCAACATGGCCTTGGTTCTCTGGGTACAACATCTGATCTAATCTGATTGGGTTTTTTGTTTGTTTGTTGATTGCTGTCAATATTTTAGTAAACGTTCATTTTCTTTACCTCTGTAAATGAAGGCTCTTTTCATTCACTATGATCTCTAACAGTAAGGACATCTCCCCCGGGCATTTCAAAGCATCTCCAACCTTGTACCCACTCCTCATGCTTTGACTCAGTCAAAAGTGCTGGTAGAGTATGAACCATCTTTTTCTAGAAGCCATCATGCACTAACTGGACTATACTGTACACACTCCCCGCCCTATGACTCAGTCAAGGGTGCCCATAAAATGTGGACAATCATCTTTCTCTAGAAGCCATCATCCACTAACTGGACATCCCTGCCCTATGATTCAGTCAACAGTGCTGGTAGAGTATGGACAATCACCTTTGTCTAGAAGCCATTATCCACAACTGTACTGTACTCGAGAGTCCGGCTTCCCTGTCTATTGTGGCTAACCAGAGGACTGACTCCAGAAGTTTCCCTTGACCAGAATTTACAAGGCAATAGATATTTCGGGGTAAGGGAATTGTGTGCGTGGGTGTGCACAACAACTCCTGTGTCATGTTGTTCAGGCCTTCTGCCTACTCTTTCAATGGTGTTGTGCTTCTCTTATTATATGGAGAGTTAATGAGGCTTTAAGGATCACCTGGTAGGCCTGGGGGCTCCCTCTGAGCTTCTGAGATTGGCAGGACCTTGACTGGCTAGAGATGGATGACTAGAGATGGCTGGGATAAGGCCTAGAGTTCATCCAGCTAAAGATACCTCCATTTGAGCACCCCGAATTGGATCCCTTCTTAAGCCAGAGGCTATCTCTGCACCTACAGCTAGCAGTATTTGAGCTTGGCCATGCTTAGAGATGGCTAAGTATGGTGGGACATATGCCTGGGATAGTGAGAAGTGTTCTTCCTTATCTATAGTCAGGAGAGAAAAGGAGGTTCAGGTCTGTGGACACCCCACCCCCACTTGGCTCCCACATCTGCTCACCACAAGTGTTTAAAAGTCAAATAAATCTAGAAAGCTCATAAGAAAACACTAGCAGTCTCTCACTTCCTCCTGGTCCCCATGTCCAGTTACTGCTTCTCCCCCTTGCATGACAATGTTTACCTACACTGAAATTTGGGAGGTGTGCCTGGAGAGGACTGGCAATTGAACCCAGAGCACCGTGAATGCCAGGCTGGTAGTTACCACTGAGCTATATAACCAGGCTTATTGCAATGTCCTGATTTTTCCAAACTAGGTGTATGATTTAATGTCGCCTTCTGAGTTGAAGGTTTCATTCTCCTACTTGGACCTCAGTGATTGCTGTTTTGAAATCACTGTCCTGTGTGTCATCTCAAGTTGCCACATATGGGTGCCCACAGAGACCAGAGGAGGGCAGCAGATCCTCTAGAACTGGAGTTACAAGTGATTGTGGATGCTGGGAACTGAAATGGGGTCCTTTGGAAGAGGACCCCAAATGCTTTTAACTGCTGCACCCTTTCTCCATCCCCTAAATATATTCTCTTTTTGAATATGTATATGTATCTATATGGCTTGTGTGCATATAAGTATGAATGCATGCTTTTGGTGTGTTCTTGGGAATAGAATTCTGATCCTCACACTGCTAGGCAAATGCTATACCTGCTGAGTCATCTACCCTAACCCTTTTCTGAATATGATCAGTCCATGGTCAGTTAATTCCAAAGCTGCAGGATCCATGAATCTGTAAGGCCCACTGTACCACAAATGAAAAAGAGAACATAATTCAGGCAAAGAGTGGCCTAAGTATATTTGTGATATGGAAAAGTTCCTCGGTATGAAAATCCCAAAAGCAAGGAGTGTGACTTACTTCTGAAGCTATTCACAGCCAAATTCAAATAAGAGATATTCGAAGGTGACACTAGGATGATGACTCTACAGAATTAATAATAATAATAATAATAATAATAATAATAATAATAATAGGTTCTATGTGGGTCATGAGAAAGACAGAAGAGTACAGAGGGCTTTGAAATTTCTAGGTTGGACAACATGATGGTGGTGGTACCATTTCCCTGAGTGCCAATTCCAAGTGGAGAAAGAAAATAAATTCATACCTATGCACCTTGATTTGAGAACCAGGGAAAGACTGAAACAGTCATACATACCAGCACATGACAGCAGAAACTGTCATTAAGATAGACACAGATTTCTGGATGGAAATCGAAACCTTGGCTGTATATACTGGTGAACTTACATATGTCAACAGGTGTTACAGCACTTTGGAGAAAAGATGAGATGAGTGTCATCTGTTTACATCACTTTCTTTAGAGCAACGAACAAGATTCCCAATGACAAGGAACTGAGGTTTGGATGATATGACTATAATAAGACAAGAATTGTCACTGTCGCTGCAAAGGTCCTCATATGACCATTTTCAATTATGTCTCCAACACCAAACCTGAACAAAGATGTATCAGAGACCAAGCCTTTACCCTTACATGCCCTCATGAGCTCCCCACTAATTCTCCCAGGAAGCACTTAAGGAAGGAATGCTTCCTTCCCTGCAAGTCACATTACAGAGGAATAAACTGGCCAACTCATTTCACAACCAGCCTGAATGAATGACTGACCACATAGCCTTCTCTCCTTACTCACCCCCTGGTACCCATCCACACTTACCAGGTTGAAGCCAATTTTCCCCCTCTAGAGAAAGTGCAGTGGAATGCAGCTCTTCTCAGTCATTGGACCTTCTGATTTGGGTACAGCTTGTACAAACTCTTCCTGTGTTCCTTTGTTTCAAGAGGTCTGAGTCAGTTTACTGTGTAATATTCTGGGCGTGTAAGCACAGGCACGACCTCTTCTCTAGAACTAGTGTTCAAACCCACCATTCAAAAGACTACGGATCAGCACCAGAGAGCATTTGAAGGTGTTCCTGGAAGGCTCTCCTGGTTCAGAGAAGGGAGGATTCTTAGGAAACAATGTGAGATGACTCAGAGTTTAAGAGCACCGACTGCTCTTCCAGAGGTCCTGAGTTCAATTCCCAGCACCCACATGGTGGCTCACAACCATCCATAATGAGATCTGGCACCCTCTTCTGTATACATAATAAATAAATAAATCTTTAAGAAAAGAAAAGAAAAGAAAAAGAAAACCAGCTGAACAAGTCTCGTTCCCAATTGTCAGGAAATGAAGTTAGAACTATTCATGCTTCTTCTTATGCATGTGCTGGGTGTAACACGTGGCTGCGAGATGGAAAGAGTCTGCATGCACGGGCCCTGTGGTAGTTACCTCACTCATTGCTATAAACAAATACCTGACACAAAGACACTCCAGGGAGGAAATGGTTATTTTTCTAAGATCAAGTACAGGTCTTAACTACAAGTGAGTTAAGGCTGAAATGTTAATTTCCTAGAGAAAAACAAAATCAAAATTACATTTGAAAATCTTGAAGCTCACTAGAAATCATAGAAAATAAATTTTTATTGATTTAAGAAATTGTCTTATTCATTTTTACCTACCAACCACAGATCTGCCTCTCATTTCTCCTCCTGCTCCCCCCAAGTCTACCTCCAGCCCTTTATCCCATCCTACAAAAGGGTAAGTGTTCCCATAGGAAGGCAGCAAAGCCTGGTACACTCAGTTGAGGTAGGACCAATCCATTCCCCCTCTGCATCAGAGCTGAGCAAGGCATCCCACCATAGGTAATGGGCTCCAAAAAGCCAGCCCATGCATCAGGGATAGATTCTGATCCCACTGTCAGGAGCCCCTCAAACAGTCCAAGCTACAAAACTATATCTCATATGCAGAGGGCCTAGTCTGGTCCCATGCAGGTTCCACAGCTGTTGGTCTAAAGTTTGTGAGTTCACACAAGCTCGGGTCAGTTGTCTCTGTAGATTTCCCATCATGATCTTGATCCCCTTGCTCATATAATCCCTCCTCCCTCTCTTCTACTGGACTCCCAGAGCTCAGCCTGGTGCTTGGCTGTGGATCTCTGCATCTGCTTCCATCAGTTACTGGATGAAGGCTCTATGATGACAGTTAGGGTGTTCACCAATCTGATTACTGGGATAAGCCATCTCAGGCACCCTCTCCACTAGTACTAGTAGTCTAACCTGGGTTCATACAGAAAATAATTTTGAGATTCTGGTTTCACTTTGATTGAGGAAATTATTTTTAGTATCACCAATGACAAAATGATACTGACTTTCATACAGACATTGATAGAACATAAATCACACAATATCTCTAAGTTATTAGTAGTATGTATCAAAATCACCCAAAATATTGATATTCTTGACCTTTGAATTCCTCATAGACAAACACGCCTTAAGAAAATAATCTAAGCTAAACAGAGAATTCACAAAGCAAGAATCACAAATGGCTGAAAGACATTTAAAGAAATGCTCAACATCCTTAATCATCAGAGAAATGCAAATCAAAACGACTCTGAGATACTACCTTACACCTGTCAGAATGGCTACGATCAAAAACACCAATGACAGTCAATGTTGGAGAGGATGTGGAGCAAAGGGAACACTCCTCCACTGTTGGTGGGAATGTAAACTTGTACAACCACTGTGGAAATCAGTATGGCGGTTTCTCAGAAAATTAGGAATCAAACTACCTCAAGACCCAGCCATCCCACTCTTGGGCATATACCCAAGGAATGCTGATTCATACCATAAAGATACATGCTCAGCTATGTTCATAGCAGCACTATTTGTAATAGCCAGAACCTGGAAACAACCTAGATGCCCTTAAACTGAAGAATGGATGAAAAAAATGTGGTACATATACACAATGGAGTACTACTCAGCAGAGAAAAACAATGAAAGCATGAAATTTGCACGCAAATGGATGGAACTAGAAAAAATCATCCTGAGTGAGGTAACCCAAACCCAGAAAGACAGTCATGGTATGTACTCACTCATAAGTGGATTCTAGATATAAAATAAAGAACAATCAGACTACAACCCACAGAACCATGGAGGCTATATATATAGCATGGAGGTCCCTAGGATGACTGTGGCTTATAATAAATTTTGGTTTTACTCAAAAAAAAAAAGAAAGAAAGAAAGAAAGAAAGAAAGAAAGAAAGAAAGAAAGAAAGAAAGAAAGAAAAGAATCAAAAAAGTAACAAATATTCGGGTATAGATATTCATTAGGACATCATGCATAATACCAAAAATATTGCTAGGTGTAGTGGCACACACCTTTAGTCCCAGTTTTTGGAGGCAAAGGTAGAGGCATGAAGAATTCTGTGAGTTGAAGGCCAGTGTGGTCTACATGGTGAGTTCAAGACCAGCCAGGGTTACACAGTGACACCCTGTCTCAAATACACACACAACCTCACATACACCCCCCAAACCCCCCCACACACACACACTGAAGAACTGGGGGACCTAAACTGTGAATACTATGAAGTTAAATTTGCATAAATACTATACTCTTATAATCTACTTCCTAAAATAACCTAAATCTAAGAAAGAAAACAGAAATTCAGTAGTAAATGCAATATTGTGGGTTTCAGTGGGATTCAGTGAAATTCATACCTGCTTAGGTTTAACCTATTTGTTGAACCCAGTACAAATAAGTAAAGACAGAAAGAAAGGGAAATAGAACAAAAGACAAGAGTCATCAACTTTCCAAATGAGGGTACACAAGTAGCATGGAGGGTCAGGGACTGGGGTAGGGCTGGGCTGCTTCCTCACCATGGAAACCAGAAGGAACAGCAGTGGTTGGAAATGTGGAAACAGATCCCTCAGTTCTCACATAGACTCCTCCAATTTTGCAGCCAAGCAGCTATCCTTGCCCAACTGGAAAAAGGAATCCCTGGGAATTTGGTGAGAATTGTTCAACATTCCCTGTAAAATTAATAAACTCATCTTTAATTATTGTTGCACACATTCACACATATTTATATGTGAATAAGTCTGCTGAGTCCATTTTTGTGTTGCTTGCATGTGCATATGCTTAGGGTTGACTACTTGGGATTGGATGACTATGAAGGGTTTATTCCTAAAAAAAAACTTTAACTTTTATTGTAGTCAGATTTTTCTGTAGGCCTCTAGGCTCACAAGTAACAACACAGAGGTTTATTAATTATGAAAGCTTGGCCTTAGCTTAGGCTTATTTTTAACCATCTTTTATAATTTAAATTAACCCATTTCTATTCATCTATGTTCTGTCATGTACCATCCATCCTGTTTCCTATGTGTCTCCTCATGTCTCTCTCAAGCACCAACATTTCTCCTCCTCCTCATCTCTCTCTGTCTGGAAGTGCCACCTGCACCTCCTGTTCAGCTTTTTATTACACCAATCAGAGTAATACACCTTCACACACTGTACAAATATCCCACAACATTTTATATAAGATTTAGATCAGCCTTAAACAAAACCCAAGTAGTTTTAAATGACTCTTTTTTTTTTTTCAGAACTGAGGACTGAACCCAGGGCCTTGTGCTTGCTAGGCAAGCGCTCTACCACTGAGCTAAATCCCAAACACCTTAAATGACTCTTGATTGGATGTACATTTTTTCTTAAAGCCAGTCCTTATAAACATTACCCAAATCAAAACAATAATAAGAGAATTCTATTGATTTAAATACATATTTGTTTGAACTTTGACCTTAGAAATTGTAATAATCTATAGTCATCATATACACAAGTGTCATCTTTCACACACCCTATACAACTCACTCGGATCTTCCAGAACTTCTTAGGCTTCTAAGCTTCATCTTTATCTTTTTCATTCTGGAAATATCCAGCCAGCTCAACTTAAAACAAAGTCCTATCTTGAAGAAATCCTTCTTTACTAAAAATATACTTATTCTTAAATATTTTTAATATTTTTTCTTCTTATACTTTTCCTTGCACTTTTAATTAATACCATGAGACATAATAACATTAACTAATCACAGGTATTAAGTCCCAGTGAGTCAGGATCTCCACCTCCTAGTCCAAGCACACTGATGCCACTTTGACTGAATCAGCCACCTTTTTACTTTCCATGAGTTGTCCAGCACCTGGTGGGATGTATGCTTTTCAGATTGGGCCCGAGCTGCTGTAACTTTGCATAAAGCCTCCAGGACTAGGCATTTCAGTGTTCTATCCTTTTGGTAGCTGGCTGGAGTTGGAGGCACATGGCTGGGGAAACCACTTTACATCCCAGTAGATACATCATATAAAATAATGTATCAATTAAAAGATTCCTCCATGAGTTCTGGTACATCAAATTTCATAATCTTAACAGTGGACCACAGGTCCTCTGATACATAAAGACAGCTTACATATATATTGATGAACATTGGAAAATAATAATCTTGGTGTGGCATGAAGGAACACATGAACAAAGTGAAAGTAATTAGGCAAGGCATTTTCTCTTTGTAAAAGGGGTACCTGCCTCAAAACTCATGGACAGGGCTTAACTGTTATTCTGATGTAAGTAGGGACTATGTCTTCCACCCACCCCCACCCTGTGCTCTTGGCTGTGGTCTGACCTCCTAGTCTTTCAGAATAAGCTAGTTTAAAAGGAATCCTAGAAACAGGAATGGAGAAGGAATCAGCTGCTCTAGGCCACCAAGTTCATAAATGCAACAGGGCTTTTGTATAAAGATAAGTTTCACCAGGTGGGAGATTTTGAAAATTCAGGAAAAAAAATTTTTTTATTCAGAGATTTTCTATTCATTTTATATACCAACCACAGATTACCCTGTCCTCCTCCTCCCACCCCCAGCCTTCCCCCCAATCTACTCCCCATCCCCACCTCCTCCAAGAAAGGTCTCCCATGGGGAGTCAGCAGAGCTTGGTTCATTCAGTTAAGGCAGGTCGAAGCCCCTCCTCCCTGCACCAAGACTGAGCAAAGTGTCCCAGCATAGGCCCTAGGCTCCAAAAAGCCGGCTCATGCACTAGGGACAGGTCCCAATCCCACAGCCTGGGGGCCCCCTAAACAGTTCAAGCTAAACAACTGTCTCACTTATCCAGAGGGCCTAGTCCAGAACCATGGGGGCTCCTCAGTTATTGGTCCACAGTTCATGTGCCAAACTAGTGGATAAAAGTTTTACAAGATATGTGTCTTAGTTAGGGTTTCTATTGCTGTGAAGAGATACAGTGACCACAGCAACTCTTATGAAGGAAAACATTTCATTGTGGGTAGCTTAAAGTTTCAGAGGTTTAGTCCATTATCTTCATGGTAGGACATGGTGGCATGCAGGCAGACATGGTGCTGGAGAAGGAGCTGAAAAACATGCATCTTGATCTGCAGGCAACAGGAAGTGAATTGTGACACTGGGTGAAGCTTGAGCATAAGAGGTCTCAAAGTCCACCCCCACAGTAACACATCTCCTCCAACAAAGTCACACCTACTTCAATAAGGCCACACTTCCGAACAGTGCCACCTCCTTTGGGGGCCATTTTCTTTCAAACCACCATCGTGAGGAAGATTAAAATATTTTAATTTTAGGTGAGGGAAGATGGGGTTGGTTATGGAATACTGGGCCTTAGTGGACTAGCTACTTTTGATAGAAAAAAAGAAATCTCACAAGAGCACAAATAACATTTATGAGCACAGATGACAAATAGCGCCATCATATACATAAAATGACCACACACTGAAATCACATGAGTACATTTAACCATTGAGAGAGGCAAAATAGTGACACCCAGATCCCTGCAGACCGTGCAGGCATTTGGTAAGAGTTTTCCTGTAAAGGGAAGGTGCAGCTGGAAGCCAGGTTGCTCAGTTTATCTTTTATTTTATTTTATTTTATTTTATTTTATTTTATTTTATTTTATTTTATTTTATTTTATTGTCCCTTTGGTTGAAAGCTGCTTTGCAGTTGGGTGGAGGAAGCCTGCTGGGGAAGAGGCATTGTTCAGGGAAGGGGAACTTTGAATCTATCTTCAGGTGTGGCTCCTAGAGTGAGAAGAGTAACTGAAAAAGGTGTGGCTGAAGGCTCTTTGGCAGAGAGAAACTAGAGGAGCAGTTTGTAACTCTGTGAAAATAGAATCGCTATTTAAAAAAAAAAAAAAAAGTAACTCCAAAGTGAGACAGGTGTGAAGGTGCTGTAAGAAATAGTAACAAGTCAACAAGATCAGGAGTGGGTAGAGACCGACCTGACTTGTTACAAGGGCTGAGACTTTGGCACTTGCATTGATCTAGTCTGTCAAGGAGGGACTGTAGGTGGAAGCATGCTGGGGTTTTCAGATAAGAAGAAGCAATGGCTGGTTCCTATGGCTTGCAAGCCTAGAGACAGGAAGGGGCTGGGTGCCCCTATGGAGGATGAGGGCTAAGTGGGCAATGTTAATGCTCCCTCCACCAGCAAAGTTTGGATGGGGGGAAGCAGGGAGAAGTGGAGAGTTTTGCAGCACCCATGAGTCACCACGTGTGTCAGAACGGAGGAAAAGCCCTAGACTGACATGCTGGGTGTTGCCATCCTAAGAAGGGATGGCAACCTGAGGGAGGGGTATGTGTGTGGCTAGGGAGGCAAGTTGAAGCAGTATTTCCTTGCTGAAGAGGAGTTGAAATCTCCAGCTAGGCAGAAAAGGGCTTTTTGGACCCAGCAGAAGCAGGACTGGAATCCCTTGGCCCATGGTCCTAAGTCCCTTGTACCCAAAGCTAAGTTGCGCAGGTGCAGTGCCCTTGGCTCCCTTAGGTCAGTCAGATGGTGCCTGACAGTCAATGTTCCCACTTCCTAGAGGTGAGCAGACTGTGGGCCTTGTCCCGACGCCTTAGGTCCCTCCCTGTCCTGTTCTCCTGGGCATTATGGTCTCTGGCACTGGTCAGCCTGCCTCCTCCCTCTGACCCCTGTGACTCTTAGGCTCTTCCTCCTCTCTCTTCTGGGTCTCGGGAGGGTGACCCTGGAAATCCTAGGCACTTTCACCTTACTGAGACCCTACTACCACAGGAATATTAAAAATAATTTCTTATCACCTTGAAGTCGGATTTCTTCCTGTAGAAAGTGCAATTGAATGCCACTCTTCTCAGTCCTTGAACCTTCTGATTCAAGTACAATTTATACAATTCATACAAACTCCAGGACCAATCCAATGTTTCTCTTCACTGTGTTTCCTTCATTTTAACAGGTCTGAGTCAGTTTTAAATGCAATACTCTGGGCATGTAAGCACAGGCACAAACTCTTCTCTCTAGGAACTAAGCTCTAAGCACAGAACTACTGTTGCAATCCTCCATCCAAAAGACTATGGATCAGCACCAGAGAGCATTTGAAAGTGTACCGGTCCCATCATCCCTTGAGCATGCTAGCGCCCCTTCCTTCTTCCTCAGCCCTGCCTGTGAGGTGGCTGCCATCTGTTTAGAGGCATCATGGCTGCCCTCCCGCCTCTGGTGAAGCCCAAGATTGTTAAAAAAGAGGACCAAGAAGTTCATCCAGCACCAGTCAGACCGATATGTCAAAATTAAGCGAAACTGGCAGAAACCCAGAGGTATCGACAACAGCGCGCGGAGAAGATTCAAGGCCAGATTCTAATGCCTAACATTGGTTACAGAGCAACAAGAAAACCAAGCACATGCTGCCTAGCAGCTTCTAGAGTTTCTGGTCCACAATGTCAAGGAGCTGGAAGTGCTGCTGATGTGCAACCAAGCTTACTGTGCTGAGATTGCTCACAACGTTTCCTCCAAGAACCAAAAAGCCATCATTGAAAGACCAGCACGGCTGGCCATCAGAGTCACCAATCCCAACGCCAGGCTACCCAGCGAAGAAAACGAGTAGATGGCTTGCGTGTGTGTGTGTGTGTGTGTGTGTGTGTGTGTGTGTGTGTGTGTGTGTGTGTTTAAATCAAACCACAAAAACTGCAACAAAAAAAAAGAAAGAAAGAAAGAGAGAGAAGGGATAGGGAGGGAGGGAGGGAGGGAAGAAGGAAGGAAGGAAGGAAGGAAGGAAGGAAGGAAGGAAGGAAGGAAGGAAGGAAGGAAAGAAGAGTATCCGGAAGGCTTCATCTACTCACAATTAATTGTAGCTCTCCTCCCTCCTCAAAGAAGCTTCTTTCCTCAGCACAGGCTGTGGTGTTTTGAATGAGCACATCCCTCAGGGGCTCATAGATTCACATGCTTTGTACCCAGTAGATCAACTAGGAAAGATTAAGACTGTGGCCATGTTGGGTAGGAGTATCATTTTGGAAGAGGTGTGTAGCTGGATATGAGCTTTGAAGTTTCAAAAGTCTACACAAGGCATAGTGTCCGGTTCATTCTTTGCCTGCTGCCCCTGGATTCCGATGTAAAACTCTCTCAGCTATTTCTCTAGTATCATGCCTGCCTGCAAGTCACCATGCTTCCTGCCATGAAACTGTAGGCAAGCCCCACTTAAATGTTCTCCTTTATAAGAATTGCCTTGATCATGGTGTCTCTTCACAGAAATAGAATAGTGACTAAGACAGGGACAATTAGAGAAATCTGGTCAAAATGCAGAGAATAATTGACCATGGGAAACCCACCCATGGTTGAGGCATCTTTAAAATTAGCCCCTAACCAAATGCTTGAGGACCATTGTAGAAGATGAAATGGAAAGATTGTAAGAGCCAGAGGATCAGGAAGTCTGCTGTGAGGTTATATCTTCAAGATATGATAGAGAAACTGTACTCATGAAATCTCAAAATTAGAGTCACCTAAACAAGACCTACATACTAACAACATAAGTTGGCATTGCAGTGTAGATAGAGAAAGTCTCACTTGGCCCTAACTATACATGGAAAACTATAGGTAATTAATGTCTGCTGAGAGGAGAATCATTCTTCTACAGGGACAAACTTCTGATAGTTATCCAATCCCAAGTGGTCAGCACTAAGCATATGCACATACAAGCAACACAAAATAGAATCAGCAGACTATATTCATTTATAAACATGTGTGCATTTGGGTAACAATAATTAAAGATGAGTTCATGAACTGTGATATGAACGTCTAAAACCATTAAATATAATTTTGAAAAGAAGGGTTTGGGGTCTCTACTGTTGCGGCTTTCAGGTACTGGAGGTAATGGAAGTGTCTTAGTTAGCTTTCTGTTGCTGTGATAAACACCAGGACCAAGGCAACCTGAGGAGGAAAGGGTTTCTTTCATCTGACACTCCCAGGTCACAGTCTATCTTTGAGGGAAGTCAGGGAGGCACTCAAGGCAAGAACTCGGTTGCAAGAGTTCTTTCTGCTTACTGGCTTGCTCACTCCCCATGCTCAACTACATTTCCTGTGCAGTCCAAGTCCATCTGCTTAAGGATGGCACCTCCCACAATGGGCTGGGTCCTTCCATATCAATCATCAGACAAGAGAATTTCTCACTGAAATGGTCACAGGCCAATCTGATCTGGCAATGCTCATTGAGATGGCCTCAGATACTCCTCACTGTAGGGCAGCAGAAGGCAATAGAGAGGGGAACATGAGGGTACAAGGGATCCCATCGAGGAAATGGAGAAAATGGGGAGGGTACTAATTAGAAAGGGGATGAGAGAAAAATACAGAAGCTGGGAAGAAAATAAAATGAGTAAGGATGCTTGCAAAAAGTACTAAGTAATCACACTATTAACTACCTATCTAAAAATACCCCCAATTTATTTCTGACCCACTCCAAAATGACTGGCACCAGCACCTTTTACCCAAAACAATTGAAAAAGCACACAAATAAGTAAAAGTAACATTTATTTTATTTTATATAGAGGAAAATTTTAAATCTTTAGCCAACTATTTGAGGAATCTTGACAGATATCAGCATCCTTATTCGTGGACATGGCTATTGCACCCCTAAACTCACAACAGCAATGGTTACCTAAACAAGACCAAGAGGCACAGGTTCACCAACATTTCATCATGGAAAGAGGAGCGTCCTACAAGGTAACCCCTCCCTAAGACACTGTTGGCAGTTAATGCTACTGGGGGAAGAGGAGTTACATTCCTTAGCAGTATAGCCTATGGAAAGTCACCCTTTATCAAGTTAATAATCCCACACTCATGCAAATAATCCTAATTCAATGCAAAAGAGCATCAAAATAAAAGTTGAATGAGAAGTTGTGGAGAAGGGGCATAATGAGATGGATTAGAAAAAAGGAAAATGGGGGGAGGTGAATATGATCAAAACATATTATTACTTGTAAAATTGTGAATGAATAGTAAAATCAAAAGAAAAACCCTCAGCATCCTTATTCCCACCACCCTAGAACAGGCACAGAAAACACCACTCTTGTGTGTGCCATGGTGCACATCTCTAATGTCTCCAGGACTCAGCATGGACTGAGCTGGGGCCAGGCCTTGAGGAAGATTTAGGCGTCTACAAGTTGCTGCAATAATGACAGACTCCCATAAAGGGCAGACAGAGGCATCTTGGCCTCCAGATCCCAAGTTGATCTGGGATTATTCAGCTCCATCTTCAGACCACATTCCTTCAGCAATTCATAAGTAATGGCCAAGCCCTCACCCTGGAGTGGGGCAAGAAGTTGAGGCTGGAGAGTGAAGGGGATGTTCCAGGGATACTTGAAGTTCGGCTGCAGGATGCTCTTTACCTAGAAGAAAAACTTTCAGATTGGGCAGACCAGGCTCTGATACCAGTGTGAAAAACCTGTCTTAGGAGCCACGACCCACACAGGATAATGAACTAAGCAAGACCTGAATCACTGTGCATTGGTACCTGAGCAACAACATGGTAATTATAAAGCATGTGCTGCACAAGAGTGCCATCTGCGTGTGTGTGTGTGTGTGTGTGTGTGTGTGTGTGTGTGTGTGTGTGTCTGTGTGTGTCTGTGTGTGTCTGTGTGTGTGTGTGTGTGTGTGCATTCACAAGTATGCATATGGCTAGGCACACTTTTGTATTTACAGATAAATATATGGGGAGAGAAAAAGCAATTTGCAAGTGATAACTGTAAACAAAAAAGGGTGTAACTGACATTCATCCCCTTAGTTTCTACAGAGGTGACTAATTTAGATCTAGTAGGCCTGGCCTCTGGGGCTGCCATAAATACAGACTCTCCTGACAGAATCAAACCCAACCTGCCTGAACCCCAGAGGGAGAAAGCAACCAAGGGGATTCCCAACTCCTCTCCTTCTGGAAACTATATTTCCTTCTAGAATGTTCTTCCTCTTCCTGCTTTCCTCTCTCCCCCAACCCTGGATTGCTAGGCTTTGGGGTTTCTTACCAGCTCTCGTTGCTGGAGGAGGAGCCTCTTCTCCATAGACTGGGCCAGCAGACTGAGTTGGGTATCACTCAGCACTGAAGGGAAGGACATGTGGAGAAACAGAAAGACAGCCTCAATATTTTCCCCTCAATATGAACTAGGACATCCAATGAGAGGAGAACTCTGGGACAGAGGAATATGCCCCATTGGACTTGAAGGTCAAGCTCACAGCCCTAGAAAGCTCTTCTGCCCTCCCGACATCTCCAGAATCATAAGCAAAATGACCTAGAAACTGGCAATCATCTTCTACCAAGGATGTGTAAATAGAATGGTGACTGCTCACTTTCTACACCTCAGACTCCTTCTGTGGTACATGGACTGTTATCATCCTGAGCCTTACTTACCTCATAGAAAATGGTGACCTGAGAATGATCATATAACTCAAGAGCCTTGGGGAGGTGGATCTAAAAAAGCCCTCTGAGAACCAACACCAGGACTCTCCCACATTTCCCTCAAATCATTCTTACCCATTAGGGCTTGAAGGAGATAAAGAATGAGGTTCTTTAGGTCAATCCATGGGGGTCTTGAGTCCTGTCGCAGCATATCTAGGATCACAGCACCTGGGCCATCCATATGCCCCAACTGATCCAATTCCAGCTAGAGGAGACAGGTGTTCTCTTAATAGCAGCATTCCCAGTGCTAGGGACTGGATGGCTTTATATATTCTGAATGAGTCTTCTACAATGAAGCTGCAGCCTGGCTCTCTTTTTCCTTCATTTTTTCTCTTGTATGTGACAGGGTCTCAGGTTTGAACTCGATATGCAGGCCAGAAAGGCCTTGATCTTGCAAAGCTCTTGCAAGTAGCTTCAGCTTCCCATATCTGGCTCAAAAAACATTGTTGTGTAATGTCCCTGTGTCCACTGGAGTTAAGCAACGTGTGGGCTATAGGTTCTGCCTCCCTCAGGGGCATCCTGAGCAGATTCAGGGGCCACACTCTCTAGCTCTCATCATTGTGCATGGAGCCAGAATCCCCCATCTTTGACACCTTTCTCAGTCTCCTGGGCATCATGTGCATCCCTCCTCCCTCATGTGTCTTGGCACCTCCATCACCGAAACTGACCCTTCGGCTTCATCATCTCTAGGCAGCTATGGAATTCTCACCATGTTCATCAGGTCATACAGAATCTCCCTGTCACTGAGCATGGGCAGGAGGCTAGAGAACACGACATCTTGAACATCCTTTGAAAGCATGGACAGTTCCCATGTTTTCTCAGAAACCTCATCTTGCAGGTGCTTGAAATCTGCTCATAGACAGCAACAACAATCAGAGAGTGAGAGCAATTATTCATTAAATATCCCTGGGATGCTAAGCCCTTCTCCCTCAGTACCATTTCCAGTGGTTAAAAGTTCTCCATTGACCTGACTGAGCCCCAGTGAGGCAACTATCATAAAGGTAGAAAGAACTACAGAGCAACCAGTGTCAGCGCTCTGGAAGGAGGGAGCACAGCACTGGGAGTGGAGATGGAAATTCTGAAAACTGGTTATCACAAGTGGGAGAAAAATGACCACGTGTTCATGTCTGGGATATGTCAGGAAGAAAATGTACTGTTAGACTCCAGAGGTGACAGTCCTCTGTGTTTTGGATCAGTTTCCATGTGTGATAAATGGGGACATGGTGAGGAGTCAATGAGTCTGTCTTTGTCAGACACCTGGCACATAAGAGCCACACTTATTAATAACTATCTCCACCATCTGTGAAGAACTAGCCCAGCATGCATTGGAGGATATTCTGGTTCTGCCAATTATCCTACGGGTGATCCATGAGTGTGAGAGGATGCCATAGTGGAAGCTCCAAAGACATGGGCACTTTCATCTGATCATTTCACATTGCCCATGCTGGAGTAATGCCTGCTTCCTGGGAAGTCCTCAGTGAACAATGGAGCAGGCAGTTGCTCATGAGTGAGTTGAACTAACTAAAAATGTGAACACAGACCTTAGTTTTCTGAGTTCCAAAGAAAGTTCTCATTTGAGTTCCAAGCCTGTGGTTTCCTGATAGAAGCCTAGGTTTTCTAAAGAAAAACAAAAAACAAAAACTCACCTAGATGAAAAGGTTCCTCTATCCTTCCTAGAAAAAAAAAAAAGAAAAAACACAAGCTTTCTTCATGCTCACTTTGCTCTGGACACACACACTGTGTCTCTCCTGCCATCTCCTCCTGGCCCATTCCCAGTCTATGCTTTCTCCACACCAGCCTTCCATGATCTTTCCCATCCCACAGGAACGAGAGCCAGGGATAGGGCTGAGCACAGGAGGATCACCTGGATCTCCACTCAACCCGACCAGACAGACATACACTCACCAATTGGAGAGATGTAATTTATCTCCCAGTCTAGAAAGAGAAAATACATTGCCCCACCCGAGAATTAGTGTTTGACCTTATTTTCCCTGTGTCCCCGACAATTCTCTATCCTCCAACCCCACCCCTTGTGCAGAAGACCAGATCCCAGACCTTGGGCAAAGACAATCAGGTGGGGTTTTATTATTCTGATTTCAGCATGAAGGAACAGGTTCCACATTCACAGTCCCAGAACCCTTCACTCACCGTGCTGTCTTTTATAACGTGGCCCTGGAGAGAGAAAGTAAAGGGTTTACTCACCAAGACTCACCCTCACCACCCCTCCCCTTACCTCGGACCTTCCCAACTCCTCCATCCACCCTTGTTTGTCACCTTGCAAATCTACTTTCATGAGAAATTTCCTGTGATAAATCCATCCCCAGGTAGATACTGTCCAACAAAGACATACCTCTCTCAATGATTTCCTCAGATGATCGGGGAATCCATTCTGAGAGAGCTAAACGATTTTTAAACCTAGAACGTATATGACGCATACCTAGAAAGGTTTTCTTCTTAGCAGAATAGAGAATGGCTGAATGGAAAAGAAACCCAGTTAGGCGAGATGCGGTTACACTGGCTACACCCCATTTAGGGACGCTCAAGTCAAACCCCAGGGATGATGTCAACCTAAGCACTAGCCTCTAAACCGTGAATCAGATCCTTTGACAGGTGCACTGAAACTTGCATTTTATTCTATTGAATTTGTGTTCGTTTGTTTCTTTGTATGTGCATGCATGCCACAGAGCACATACAAATGTCAGAGGAAAACTCCAGGAGTCAGTTATCTCCTTCCAACATGTGGGACCTGCAGGTGGAACTCAAGGCATCAGGCCTGGCAACAAGCACCTTTACCAGCCAGCCCATCTCACCAGCCTGAAACCTACATTTTAAATAAGTACTTTAGGCAACCACCACGCCCTTTGACATTCAAGAATTACCCGATGAGGGCTGGAGAGCAAGATCAGTGCTGCTCATACAAAGGACCGCACCCAGGTGGTAGCGCCCACTTCTGGCCTTTTGAGGTATTGCATGCACATGCAGGCAAAACACAACTACTCATAAAATAGAAATTAACAAATAAATACTTCATGAGTTAAAGCAGACGGACTTCCACTGCCCTGTCACATAGGTTTCTTGTTAGTCTTAAGTTGCTACCTGGCCCTTTTTTATCCACTCTCTATCTAGCAATCTTACATTGTTTCCCATTATATCCATAGAGATATGCTGAGGTCTGAAACTTGTATAATAACACAATTCAAATATTTGACACATGAAATGAGCCAGGGAAGAAAAATGACAGTATTTAACATGGGAACTAAACAAACAAAACCGCAAACTTCAGAGAGTGTCTTCAAGTCACATTCTGAGCAGTAGGGGGTCAGCAGGGCATCTTGTTTACACAATCAGGTACCAAGGAGGACAATGTGCTGATTGGCAAGTACAATTTTAGCTCTTATAATAGACCAAAAAAGGAATAATTGCCACATCACTGGCCAGTTGCTTCAGAGAAAAACTGGCCTTCTCGTGTGTAAACAGCCCCAACCTGTCTTGACTCCTTGGGTTCACCAAGCTCTTTGCCTAACCTTACAACATTCTCTGCACCTTCAGAAACCCTCACTCCAGAATCCCCTCCCACGATCACCTCCTCTCTCACACTTCCCCCCTCTAGTCAGCTCCCCTAAAGCCCTCTACATGTGACATCATTTCTCTCCTTCCATGAAGGACCTTGACTGGCTAGAGATGGATGACTAGAGATGCTTGGGATTAGGCCTGGACTTCATCCAGATACAGACACCTCCATTTGAGCACCTCAAGTTGCATCCCTTCCCACACTAGAGGCTATAGTTGCATCTACAGCTAACAGTATTAGAGCTTGGCCATGCTCAGACGTGGCTAAGGATGGTGGGACATGTGCCTGGGACAGTGAGAAGTGTTTCTCTGGACTATAGTCAGGAGAGAAGAGGAGGTTCAGGTCTTTGGATGCCCCACACCCACTTGGCCCCCACGTCTGCTCACCACAAGTGTTATTCTTAATGACCAGTTGCTTCTTCTTGTAGGCCACCACTGAACCCTTTAGGATAGCCACAGAATCCGTTCTCTCCCTTTGCCACTCTCCCTGGGCTTCACCCTGGGGAGACAAAACATTCCTAGGGGGTTATAGCTCCTTGTCTTATAAAAATTATGTTTACTTTTAATCAAGGCAACATATGACTATAATTTAAAAGTCAAATAAACCTAGAAAGCCCATGAAAAAATGCTAACAGTCTCTCACTTCCCCTTCCTCCTGGTCCCCATGTCCAGTTACTGTTTATCCCCCTTGTATGACGATATTTACCTGGAGGTGTGCCTGGAAAGGCCTGGCAATTGAACCCTGAGCACCGTGAATGCCAGGCTGGTACTTACCACTGAGTCATACAACCTGATGTATGATATTTTGATTTTGTTCTGACAAACAAAGCTTGCCTGGAGATCAGAGGGCAGAGCTAGCCACCAGTTAACAATAAAGGCCAAGCAATGGTGACACACACCTTTAATGCCAGCACTTGGGAGGAGGAAGAAGGAAGATGCAGAGTTCAATGCCACCCTGGGCTACTCCAGATTGAACCAGTCTGAAAGAGAAATAGAGCTCGGTGGTGGTGCACACCTTTAGTCCCAGCACTAAGGAGGTGGAGACAGGAATATAAGGTGTGTGGAGAACAATATATAAGACCTATTTGGTCTGAGGACTTGTGGAGGTAAGAAATCTTTATTGGCTGCTGCTCTGCTTCTCTGACTTTCTAGCTTTCACCCTCTATATCTGACTTTTGGTTTTTATTATAAGACTAATTAGGATCCAATTTCAACAGCTGGCCCTATTACAATATCTTCATTTTTCCAAACTAGGTATTGATTTACTGTCTGCCTCTGAGTTGAGGGTTTCATTCTTCTACTTGGCTCTCAGTGTTTATTGCTCCACCCATATTCACATCTGGGTTTCTGTGTAGGTGCATACTCTCTGTCAGCTATTGGGTGAGATTGCTTCTCCTCATTCCAGATCTTGTCTCCATCAGGCAGTGTGATGTCTTCTATCTTTTCTGTCCTGTTACTGGTTATCTAATGGGGAGCTGAGAGGTACATGCCTGAGAACTTGGATACCTAAAGACATCTTTAACTTGCATTTGGTGGACATTTTTGAAGACATAGTTTTAAGCCAGAATTCCTTGGAATTTAAGTTGTTTTCCTTTTTAATGTACAATTTCTTTTTTTTAAATATTGTTTAACATTTGAGAATTTCATATATATATTACATATATATTTGCATGTATAATGTATTCTGGTCAAACCCACACACTTCATTAACTCATTTCCAACTCTCCCTTATCCCATCCCCATCACTTTCCCTCCCAACTTCCTGTGCTCTTTTTGTATTTTAATTTTTATTAAACACATGGAGTCCCCTTAGTCCTGCAGAACATGCCTGAGTGTAGGACCATCTACTGGAACACAGAAGCCTTTCAGGGCCTGAGAGAGGACATTTAGCACTTGCCGTTCTGGGTCTGGGTTATTTCATTCAGGATTATTATTTCCAGCTACCTCTGTTTTCCTGAAAGTTCCATAATTTCATATAAATAAATAATTTCACTAGAATAAAATTCCACTGTATGTGTGAGCCAGATTTTTAATTCTCTATCATCAGTTGATGGAATGCTAAGCTCTTTCCATTTCCTGGCTATTATGACTAGAACAGTAATGAACATGGATTAGCAAGTATCTGTGATCCCACAGAGTCCTTTGGATGTACATGTCCAGGAGTGCTGTAATAGAAGCACATGGTACATTTACTTCTAGTTTTTTTTTGTGTGTGTCATTTACTCTATTATTTCTATGCTTTTTGTTCATCTGGATAATCTGCCTTTGGTGAAACTGAAATACTGAAGTCACCTACCATTGGGGTTAATCTACTGCCTTACATAAAGAAAAATTTGCTTTATGAAGCTGTGTGTATCCATGTTTGTTGCAAATATGTGTAGAATTATAATGTCTTCTTGACAGATTGATCTCTTGATCATTTGGAGTGACATGTTTTATTCTGATTATTTTTTGATTGAATTCTATTCCTTGGATTTTACTGTAGCATTTCCTGTTAGTCTGCTTCCCTTTGCTCTAAATATCTCTGCCCAACTTTCACCCTAAGAGTGTTTCCATCTTTGGTGGTTGATTATGTTCCTTGGAGACAGCAAAAAGGATCCTGTTTGTTAATCCAGTCTGCTAGTCTGTGTCTTTTATTAGGGAGTTGAAACCACTAAAGTTCAAAGGTTATTGATTCTGGCATTTTGTTCATTTAATGGTGTTTGTTGTCTTTTGTTTAATCACTGACCTAACACTATTAATTTTTGCTGTCACTACCTGGATATTATTATCCCTTTTTTGGAGCAGAAATATTCTTTTTAGTTTCCTCTTTAGGGCTGGCCTGATGGTCATAAATTCCTTTCACATGCTTTATTGTGGAAAGGTTTTATTTCTCCTTTGACTATAGCTGACAGTTTTGCTGGGCATAGTTGTCCAGGCTGACTGTATTATTTTAGGACTTGCAGTATATTAATTTGAACTCTTGTGATTTTAAAGTCAACATTGAAAAATCAGCTGTTATTTTGATGAGCCTGCACATATGTGACTTGGCTTTTCTCTCTTGTGGTGCTCAATATACTTCCTTTGTTCTGTACATTTAGTGTTTCAACTTTTTCATGATATGGTAGCTTCTTTTCTGATTCTATCTAGTTAGTGTTCTACATGCCTCTTGCATCTCAATAGGCATCTCTTTCCTTCGATTTGGAACATTTTCTTCCATGATTTTGTCAAAAATATCTTCTGTACCTTTGTCCTGGATCTCTTCTCCTTTTTCTATACCTATGATTTATAGATTTAAGGTTTTTTTATAGTGTCCCAGAGTTGCTGCATGTTATTTTGCTGGGACACAAGCTAGAGTCATCAGAGGAAGGAGCCTCAGCTGAGAAAATGCCTCCTGGAGATCCGACTGTAAGGCATTTTCTCAATTAGTGATCAACGAGAGAGGGCCCAGCCAGTAGTGGGTGGTGCCATCCCTGGGCTGCTGATTCTGAGTTCTATAAGAAGGTGGGCTGAGCAAGTCATGAGAAGCAAGCCGGTAAGCAGCTCCCCTCGATGGCCTCTGCATCAGCTCCTGCCTCTAGTATCCCATCCTGTTTGGGTTCCTGTCCTGACTTCCTTCAGTAATGAACAGCAATGCTGAAATGTAAGCCCAAAAAACAGTTCATCCCTAACTTGCTTTTTGGTCATGGTGTTTTGTAGCAGTAACAGAAGCCCTAAGAAATTATGTTTATGGGGTTTGTCATCAGCTGTGATTGATCAAATTCCTGTTTCTTGACTTCAAGCTCTTTCACTTGATCTGTTCTGTTGCTGAGACTTTCCACTAAGCCTCTTAACTTCCTCGATTTTTTCATTTCAAGTTTATTTCAATTTGGGTTTTCTTTAAAAATGTTCTTTATCAAATTCCTTATTTTACTCAACTGTTTTTTTAGTCTTCATCCTGGCATTTATTCATATCTTTTTTAAGCACTTGAACATGTTTATAAATGATGTTTGAAATCACTGTCCTGTGTGTCATTTCAAGTTGCTTTTCTCCTGGGAACATTACTGCAGGAGTACTAGTTTTTCAAGGAGACACATTATTGGGATTTTGGGTTTTTTGGAGGGGATATTTTTGGAGATGGGGTTATTTTGTTTTGCTTGTTTTTGTTTTGTGTGTGTGTGTGTGTGTGTGTGTGTGTGTGTGTGTGTGTGTGTGTTGTTTATGTTTTTGCAATTGGTCCTAGGCAACTGGAGTTAGGTTGCTGGTAGTGGCTATCTGTCAATATCCATATTTGTTTGTTGTATTGGTATTTTTGCCTATTTGCTATTAACCCAATTGTCAGTTTTTGGACCACCTGAATGATGCTTAAGATTAGGTGTTGAGACCACTCAGTGTTGATGTGAAACTGGAGTCTCAAAAGTGGTCCTAGCTCAGCTAGAGCTGGGTGCAGCTTCTGAACACAGGAACAAACCTTCCAGAGAGTTAGCAGGGACTCACTGCAGACACTCAGAAGTCTGTGGAAGTCTTCCATGGTTCTGCTGTGGTCCTTAGGTGCCAGGAGCTTGAGTCAATGGAGTTCTCATGCTCCAATGCATAGTTGTACAACCGTGCTCACACAGAATTCTCAAACTCAGTGGGTCATAGAACAAAACAAAAAGACTTGAATGGGGGAAAGGGACCTGAAAGGTGGAGGGTGGGTTGCTGAGTGTGACAGGAAGGTAAGAGAGACCAGGGCAAGAGTAATCAGAATGAATGATATACATTTATGAAATTATCAAAAATAAATTTAATTAAACTACTTAAGGAATACAGAAAGGAGAAGATAGATAATATTCCACATTTAATCTAATAAATTAATTTTATGCTAATTTTTAAATATGCTTGTTTGAGGTGAATAAATTGTGTAAATTGCATGTGCTGAAAGGCTTTTAAATATTGCTTCTTCAAGCACTTCTTATCAAAGTAAGGCATAGTGGATGTACCTGTAATCCCACATCATTTGGAAAGCAGAAACACCCAGGCAGTATTTAATCCCAGCACACATTTAATCCAAGCACACCTTCAATCCCAGCACTCAAGAGGCAGAGCCAGGTGGATCTCTGTGAGTTTGAGACCAGCCTGGTCTACAAAGTGACTTCCAGGACAGTCAGGACTATTCCACAGAGAAACTCTATCTCAAGAAGGAGGAGAAGGAGGAGGAGGAGGAGGAGGAGGAGGAGGAGGAGGAAGAGGAAGAAGAAGAGAAGAAGAAGGAGGAGGAGGAGGAGGAAGAGGAGGAGGAGGAGGAGGAAAAAATAGATACAGGAAGACTAGGAGTTCAGGTTCAGCCTCAGCTTCATAGCCAGTTTGAAAATAGTCTAGGCTATATAAGACCTTCTCTCAAAAAATATTCGTTATCAAATGATCATAGAATGTAGATTAACATCAGCAGTTTAATTGAGGTATTGCTATGTTTTACAGCCATGAAACTTGGTGTGCAAATAATACAGAATCCTCACATTTCTATTTCTGCAGCACACTATCATTTACTCAAAACAAAACATGGTACCAAGCAATTATGCCTATTTTGGAATTTATCAATATTTGCTAATCCTATGTATTAAAGCATTATAAATGAGGACATTAGAGGACATAAGTAACTGAGCTCAATGACTAACCCTGCCCCTCACTGGTCCAGGGAGAGCTAGCCCCCCCTCACCAGAGAGCTGACCCTGCCCCCCACTGACCTGGCCCATCATGGGAGTGCTGCTCCCCGCACCCAATTCTGGGAAAGCTGGTTTCACCCCCAAATGGGTGTGGGAGAACTGTCTTCATCCATCACCTGAAGAGGGTGGACCCAACAGCCCTTATTGATCAACTCAGCTATATCCTGGCCCACATCCAGGGCTGAATTGACACTCATTAACATCTCCCCATCTGTGACCTACTGGAGCTCATGAAGAGACTGGTCCTTTGTAACTGTAGCCACAAAGGGCTTCATGACTCCAGATAATTGCAGGATATCTGACAGGAATTTCAGTGAGGGGCCAGTACTGATGCTGTACCAGAAGCCAGAGGCCTTGAACCTGATCAACAACACACTACACAATGAATATTTGCAAGTAAAGCTCTTTGGAGTATGCTGTATGATACACCACAGCTCCTAATGCCACCAATATAGATGAAGAGGTGATGGAGAGGTGGAAAGGATGGAAGAGCAAAGTGGTTTTTTGTTGTTTTGTTTCACTTATTTGCATTTTTGTTTGTTTTTGGTTTTTGTTTGTTTAATATTCTTACTTGTGTTTTTTATTTTTTATTTTTATAATTTCTTTTGTTTTTTATTTTGTTTAATATTTTTATTTGTGTTTTTCATTTTTTATTTTTTATATGCTACAAGGAGATGCTACAAGGATGAAGGGTAGATTGGGAGGTACAGGGAAATGAGTGTGATTTGGGTGCATGATGTGAAATTCTGAAAGAATCAATAAAAAAATCATGTTTAAAAAAAGAATGCAAGCTAAGATCAGGAGTTAGCATACATTATATATGAGCAGGGAAGAATAAGGACCCCACCCTCTGACCCCTAGAAACTGGTTCCCAGAGGCCCTTGAGAAGTAAGAGTGAACTGGATGTTTTCTTCACATCCCTGTCCCATACCTTGACAACCTGGAGGATGCCCACTTTTCCTGAAAGGTCTACACTGCTACTGTCTTCCAGCACAGCATCCTTGGTCACTTCATAGGCCTCTGTCACCACATACAGGTCCTTCATTCCCATCCGGCAATCTTTCACAAATAATGGCTCCTGATCCAGAAGCTTCCTGAAGGTGTAACATAAGAATGAAAAGATCCAGATGGCTAATTTCATAGAAACAGAGACAAAATTATAGCAGAGAAAACAAACAAACAAAAAGAGAAAAAAAAACAGAAATTGTGAGCCAGGCTTTAAAGAACTAAAGAGATTGAGTCAGCTTCAGGCTGGGATGTGGCTCAGTCAATAAAGTGCTGGCAATGCACACATGAGGACATGAATTCAGATCCAGGAGCCACATTAGCCCAATGTGGGTATAGTTGACTACATGCTACATGTGCTTGAACTCTGCTAAGACAGTAGACAGTAAATGTTCTTGTCATAACAATAACAGTTCCTGAGCTGGCAGGATGGCTCAGCATGTAGAGGTGGTTGCTGACCTGAGTTTGATTCCCAGACACACAGCAAAGGGAGAGATCTGACTCCTGCAAGCTGTCCTCTGACTTCCACATTTGAGCCATGGCATGAGGGTACATATACATGCACACAACCACACACACACACAGAGAGAGAGAGAGAGAGAGAGAGAGAGAGAGAGAGAGAGAGAGAGAGAGAGAATATAAATGAATGTAATAAAGAAATATTTGAAAATAATGGTTACCAGATGGAGTGATACTATATTACTGACGTATATGCATATATGACACCAAAATGTTGCACATGAAACTACATTTCTACTTCTAAATTATACCTCAAAAGAGATGTGGTAGAAAATCATTGTAATGGATTGTCTGAACATGCGCTCCCTCCTATTTCCAAAAGTTAACTCTCTTTTGAAAGTCTCTGAAAATAACTACCCAATGCATATTTGTGTTATCTCCTGATATAAATCCCCCACTATGTTACCTTAGCCCTTTGAAAACAATTACATATGAAGTACAGAATTTCAGGAACTTTCTAGAAAAAAGAACTTAGCAATATTTGAATAGCAATTATGGTATGTGGTATCTTTTGATACTGTTTGTATCATAGACTATACAGAATGCTTGGTTTACAATGTCATTTGATGCCACCTTATTCTTTACAGTTAGAAAGTCTGACATTTTGGTGAACTGGAAACTTTCTCTGCTAGCATCAGCTGTCTCACTGTAGTGGTTAAATACAAACAACTGAATTCGTAACTACGTTTCTATGACACAAGCAGACAGCTTAGTGGCTAGCAGTGTTTGCCTTTGCATGATACTCAGATGAGTTTAAATGGTGGTTCTATTCCTCCTTGGCTGTGTGATGTATAAATTACTTAACTTCCCTCAACCACTATTTCTCCACCTGTGTTTTGGACATGATAATGTTATACTGGATCACTGTAAAAATGAAATAAAAATATGAAGTTAAAAAAAAAAGAGATGGGCCAGGCAGTGGTGGCACATGCCTTTAATTCCAGCACTCAGGAGACAAAGCCAGGCAGATCTCTCTAAGTTTGAGGCCAGCCTGGGCTACAGAGTGGGTTCCAGGAAAGGCACAAAGCTACACAGAGAAACCCTGTCTCGAAAAACCAAAAGAAAAGAGAGAGAGAGATGCCCATCCTCTGTAAAATGAACAGAAACTTCTATCAGATCATTTGTCTGTCTTGTTTATGTCTGCATCACATTAATACAACAGTAAAGGGTAATTCTGTATTATTGAGTGTTATTAGGGAATGCTAAGCCATTATTTCAGTGACTTGTAAAAAAAGCAGAATAATATGAGTTGTCATAAAACCTGCTTGATGCTCCTTTGCCTATAGCAACACATTCCCAAACATTGCTGACCCATCCTTTCACCTGTTTTGAAGACTTTCCAGTTTTGAATCTGGGATGCTAATATGCTGAACCTCGATGTCATATCCACAGGACTGACCAAACCCTGTTGACAGGCTTAGTTCTGCAATGGCGTTGACACCCACGTTAGCCTTCAATTTCCAGGATACAGTGTGTTTGAGGAGAATGGGACCTGACACTTCAGGCTCTGAAGAGAAAAGGGGACAGAAGTTTAGCCAAGAATTTGCTGTGGAACCGCTGCTCTAGAGAATAGGAAATACAAGACCAGTTCCCCTCCTCATTTAAACCTTAGTCAAGAAGCTAGCAAATAATTACATGTGTAATATATAATAATAATTAATATCTGAAATACAAATTACTACAGAGGACAAATTCCAGAACCAATGCAAGCATAGTCTTGATCCTAAAAGAAAAACGCACCATTTGTGCAGTGTCTAGGAGTCCCTTGAGATCATCTTTCCAAGTACATATTTAGCCCCAGAGAAGCTGTATTTAAAAACACCTAGTACCTGCAGACAGACTGACTACAGTCTGGATCCTAATTCTACCAGTTTGAACTCTGTAACTTTGAAAGAGTTGTTTTAGGAACTTCAATTACTTTTTTGTAATGTGGGTATATCTCCATCTACAAAGGCTCTGGGAAATATTAAATGACCAGATGCAAGGAAGGGTCCAAAAAATGAGTGGACTCCTAAAAGACCTTCCTTGACCTTTGCCTTTAAGCAGGATGGCTCATTAGCTACCTGTATGGACACCTCGTAGTTCCTAGGAAGCTACACTACTGAAAATGCTGATTTTCACACTTCTCTGCCCCTCGACTGACCATACCTGGGACTGGACAATTTGGCTCTAAGATCTGCAGGAGGGAATATCCAACTGGAGTATCTTTAGATTCAAAAAACAGTGACTGAGGATTCTTCTGCAGTATCTCAAAGTGGCAGAACTTCATCGCATCTGACAGACATTTGACAGGCTTCAGATCTTTTCCTTGAAGCTTTTTAACGACGTCCTTGCAAACCCAGTCAAATGAGTGGGGCATGTTGCTAGTATCAGACAGAAGAAAGTGCAAAGTTTAGTTGAGAAAAGAAAGAGTGTAGTTGACTTGTGGAGACCCACAGAGGATTCTTTTAAGAAATTACTCAGTGTCTGAGAATCTGAGCCTGCTTTACCCAGCAGGGCTGGATAAGGGGATGATTTGACCACAGGTGTGGTTACCACAAATATGGAAGGGTCTATACTTGGCTGTGCAGTGTTCATTGATTGAGCAAGGGGGAGGTCTTTTGCCCTGCCTCTTGTCGTTATTTATGTCATTATTATAAAAAGCCCTTTTGAAGAGGCCGTTGGATATTGACCCAAGTCCTCCTGAAGCTATCCTGTGTTTCTGTCTTTCTACTCTTCACTATCTTTCTATCTAATATTTTCTTAATCATCTCCTGTCCTTATAGGAACCCTTTAAAAGGTGAGAGCTGGCCTCCCACAGATGGTGCCATAACTTGGGACTTGAATGCAGAGGAGACAAGGAATAGAGAGTAGGGGGAGCTGTAGAAGCAGTTGGACATGTCCAGTTATGAATTAAGGTTAAGGTGCTGGTATTCTAGTCTTCGGGAGTAAAACTGTGTATAGGTAAAGCAAAGCAGCTGAAAATTAAGCTGAAGCAAATAGTAAAAATTAGGCTACGGCCAGTATTTCTGTCTAGGTTTCTCTCTTTTTCTCTCTCTCAATTTCTATGTATTAAATTAGGTAAAAATATAGGGTTTGAGTATAGGGATACTGTGTAGGAAGAAACTTAGGATAAAAGTAGAATTTCCTGCCCGCCCCGCCAACTTGGCCCCATTTGCCGGTCAAGGCAGGGCTCCTGCAGGAAGGCTCCCCTTACATCAAGACCACTCAGCAGCAAACAATGCAATCTACATGCCCTGCCCCCATTCCCATCTGCCTGAGACTCCAGCCACTTCCTGAGGCTTGGAAACCAACCCCCAGCTCTATTCAGAACTAGAGCTCTATTCAGAACTAGAGAGGGAAGAGGAGATGGGAAGACATCAAGGCAGAAGTACATACAACAACATAAAGAACAATACAGCACCACCGGAACCTAGCCCTCCTTCAACAGCAACACCTGAACATCACAAGGTAGAAGAAGCAGAAGAAAGTGACCTTAAGAACAGCATCATGAAGATGCTAGAGGCCTTTCAAGAAAAAAATGAAGTTGAGGAAAAGATGAACAAAAAAAGTAGAAGAAATTAGTAAAGAAATTGAGAAAAAGACAAACAAAAAATTGCAAGAAATAGAGGAAAAGACAAAATATTGGAAGAAAGCAATAAATCCCTTAAAGAAAACCATGAAAAAGCAATTAAACAGGCGAGGAAAACAGTTCAAAACCTGAAAAGGGAAATAGAAACAGTAAAGAAGACACAAACAGAGTTCCCTCTGCTGGAGATAGAAAATCTGAGTAAATGAACAGGAAACACAGATGCAAGCATAACCAACAGAATACAAGAGATGGAAGATAGTATCTCTGGTGTAGAAGATACAGTAAAGGAAATCGATTCATCAGTCGAAGAAAATACCAAAGCAAAAAAAAAAAGTCATAACACAAGACGTCCAAAAACTCTGGGACACCATGAAAAGACCAAACCTAAGAATAATAGGGATAGAGGAAGGAGAAGAATACCAACTCAAAGGCACAGAAAATATATTCAACAAGATCATAGAAGAAAACTTACCCAACTTAAAGAAGGAAATTCCTATGAAGATACAAGAAGCCTATAGAACACCAAACAGACTAGACCCCCAAAAAAGTCCCCTCGCCACATAATAATTAACCAACTAAATGTACAGAATAAAGAAAGAATATTAAGAGCAGCAAAGGAAAAAGGCCAAGTGACTTATAAAGGTGAACCCATCAGAATAACACCCCATTTCTCAATGGAAGTTTTGAAAGCCAGAAGGACCTGGACAGATGTAATGCAGACACTAAGAGACCATGGATGCCATCCTAGACTAATATGACTAGCAAAACTTTCAATCATCCTAGACGGAGTGAACAAGCCATTCCAAGACAAAACCAGATTTAAACAATACCTATCCACAAATCCAGCCCTAGAGAAAGCACTAGAAGGAAAATTCCAACCTAAGGAAGTCAGATACACCCATGAAAATACAGGCAATAGATAACACCACAGCAGTAAACCCCAAAGAAGAGAAGTACATACACACTACCACCAAAAGATAACAGGAACTAACAATCACTTGTCATTAATATTCCTTAATATCAATGGACTTAACTCACCTATAAAAATACACAGGCTAACAGAATGGATATGAAAGCAGGACCCATCTTTCTGGTGCATACAAGAAACACACCTCAATTTCAAAGATAGACACTACCTCAGAATAAAAGGCTGGGAAAAGTCTTTCCAATCAAATGGTCTTAAGAAGCAAGCTGGTGTAGCCATCCTAATATCCAGCAAAATAGACTTCAAACTAAAATCAATCAAAAGACATCAAGAAGGACATTACATACTCATCACAGGAAAGATCCACCAAGATGAAGTTTCAATTCTGAACATTTATACCCCAAACAGAAGGGCACCCACATATGTAAAAGAAACATTACTAAAGCTTAAATTACACATAAAACCCCACACATTAATAGTGGGAGACTTCAACACCCCACTATCACCACTGGACAGATCTGCCAGACTGAAATTTAGCAGAGAAATAAGGGACTTAAATGATGTTATGACTCAAATGGACTTAATCGATATCTGCAGAACATTCCATCCTAAGAAAAAAGAATATACCTTCTTCTCAGCACCCCATGGAACCTTCCCTAAAATCAACCACATACTTGGCCACAAAGCAAATCTCAACAGATACAAAAAAAAAAAATTGGAATAACCTCCTGTGTTCTATCAGACCACCATGGTTTAAAGTTAGATTTTAATGACAACAAAAATTACAGAAAGCCTACAATCTCATGGAAACTGAATAATGCTCAACGCTCAACTTAATCACCAATGGGTCAAGGAAGAAATAAAGAGAGAAATTAAAGACTTCCTATAAATCAATGAAAATGAACATACCACATACCCAAACTTATGGGATGCTATGAAAGCTGTGCTAAGAGAAAAATTCATAATACTAAATGCCCACATAAAGAAATTGAAGAAATCTCACACTAGTGACTTAATAGCACACCTGAGAGCCCTAGTACAAGAAGAAGCAAAGTCACCCAGGAGGTATAGATGCCAGAAAATAATCAAATTGAGGGCTGAAATCAATAAAATAAAAACAAAGAAAACAATACAAACAATCAATGAAACACAGAGTTGGTTCTTTGAGAAAATCAACAAGATAGACAAGCCCTTATCCAAACTAACCAAAAGGCAGAGAGAAAGCATCCAAATTAGCAAAATCAGAAATGAAAAAGGAGACATAACAACTAACATTAAGGAAATCCAGAGAACCATCAGGTCATACTTCAAAAACCTGTGTTCCACAAAACTGGAAAATCTAAAAGAAATGGATAATTTTCTGAATAGGTACCACATACCTAAGTTAAATCAAGACCAGTTAAACTATTTAAGTAAACCAAAAACCCCTAAGGAAATAGAAATAGTCATTAAAAGTCCGCCAACCAAAAAAAGCCCAGGACCAGATGTTTCAGAGCAGAATTCTACCAGATCTTCAAAGAAGAGATAATACCAATACTCTTTAAATTGTTCCACACAATAGAAACAGAAGAAACGTTACCAAACTCCTCCTATGAGGCTACAATTACCCTGATTCCCAAGCCAAACAAGGGTGCAACAAAGAAAGAGAACTACAGACCAATCTCCCTCATGAACATTGATGCAAAAATACTCAATAAAATATTGGCATAATTCTTCCCAGACTTGGAAAGAAAAATACTCAACTTCATATGGAAAAACAAAAGACCCAGGATAGCTAAAAGAATCCTGTATAATAAACAGCCTCTGAAGGCACCACCATCCCTAACCTCAAGCTCTATTATAGAGCTACAGTAATAAAAACAGCTTGGTACTGGCATAAAACTCAAAATGTGAACCAATGGAGCCGAACTGAAGACCCGGACATTAATCTGAACACCTATGAACATATGATTTTCGACAAAGAAGCCAAAACTATACAATGGAAAAAAGAAAGCATCTTCAACAAATGGTGCTGGCATAACTGGATGTCAACATGTAGAAGACTTCAAATAGCTCCATATCTATCACGTGCACAAAACTTAAATCCAAGTGGATCAAATACCTCAACATAAATCCAGTTACTCTGAACCTGATAGACGCAAAAGTAGGAAGTACTCTTGAACGTACTGGCACAGGAGATCACTTCCTAAATATAACACCAGTAGCACAGACACTGAGAGAAACAATTAATAAATTGTACCTCTTGAAACTGAGAAGCTTTTGTAGAGCAAAAGACACAATCAACAAGACAAAATGACAGCCTACAGAATGGGAAAAGATCTTCACCAACCCCACATCTAACAGAGGGCTGATATCTAGAACATATAAAGAACTCAAGAAATTAGACATCAAAATACCCAATTTGATGGGCTATAGAGCTAAACAGAGAATTCTCAACAGAAGAAACTGAAAGACATTTAAGGAATTGCTCAACATTGCCTAGTCATCAGGGAAATGCAAATCAAAACGACTCTGAGATACCATCTTACACCTGTCAGAATCGCTAAGATCAAAAACACTGAAGACAGCTTATGCTGTAGAGGATGTGGAGCAAGGAGAACACTTCTCCACTGTTGGAGGGAATGCAAACTTGTACAGTCACTTTGGAAATCAATATGGTGGTTTCTTAGAAAATTGGGAATCAACCTCCCTCAAGACCCAGCTATACCACTCTTGGGCATATACCCAAGGAATGCTCAATCATACCACAAGGACATATGCTCAACTATGTTCATAGCAGCATTATTTGTAATAGCCAGAACCTGGAAACAACCCAGATGCCCTTCAACTGAAGAATGGATAAATAAAATGTGGTACATATACACAATGTAGTACTACTCAGCAGAGAAAAACAATGACATCATGAGGTTTGCAGGCTAATGGATGGAACTAGAAAAAATCATCCTGAGTGAGGTAACCCAGACTCAGAAAGACAAACATGTTATGTACTCACTCATAAGTGGATACTAGATGTAAAGCAAAGGATAACCAGATTGCAACTCACAATTCCAGGGAGGCTACCTAGTAAAGAGGACCCTAAGAAAGACACGGGGGTCACCCAACAACAGAGAATGGATGAGATCTACATGAGCAAACTGGGGTGAGGGGGATAATAGAGAGCAAGGGTGGGGGAAAAGAGAGCTTAGGGGAACAGGAGGTCCCAGCTGGATCAGGAGCAGAGTGGAAAAACAAGGAAAGAGTTACCATGATGAATGTAGACCCCAGGGGAAGAGGAAGAAGGAGAGTGCTAAAGAGGTCCCCAGAAATCCACAAAGATACCTCCACTGTAGACCACTGACAATGGTCAAGGGAGTGCCTGAGCTGACCTGCTCTGGTGATCAGATGGCCGAACACCTTGGCTGTCATGGTATAACTCTCATCCAGTGTCTGATGGATGCAGAGATCCATGGCTGAGCTCCAGGTGGAGCTCCTGGAGTCCAATCGGCAAGAGAGAGAAGGAAGTGTATGAGTGAGCAATATTGAGACCATGATTAGAAAAAGGATAGGGACAACTAGCCAAACTAGTGGAAACGCATGAACTGTGAACCAATAGCTGGGGAGCCCCCATGGTACTGGACCAGGCCCTCTGGTTAAGTGACACAGTTGATTAGCTTGAACTGTTTGGGAGGCCCCCAGGCAGTGGAGCCAGGACCTGTCCTTGGTGCATGGGCTGGCTTTTTGGAGCCGGGGGGCTATGCTGGGACACTTTGCTCAGTCTTGGTGTAAGGAAGAGGAGAATGCCTCCTAGACTCTGAGTCTACCAGGCTGGGCTGACTCCCCAGGGGAGACCTTGCCTTGGAGGAGGTGGGAAAGAGGGGGACAGGAGCGCAGGGGGTGGGAGGAGGGAAGAGGGGTAATCCGTGGATGATATGTGAAATTAAGTTAATTATAAAATAAAAATATTAAATAAAAAAAATATTAAGTTTTTTTTTTTTTTAAGTAGAATTTCCCTAGTGCTAGACCCAGCACACAGAAAATGGCATCTGGGAATGAGTAGCCACTGCGGGCTTAGCATTCTGAAAAAGAAAAGTCAATATGGGGTAGGAAAATAGTAGACAGATGTTTGAATATTCACTTGTAGAAAGTTTGAAAACTAGGGGAGTTAAGTCAGAACCATAACAAGTACAGAGGTTCTTGGAGTTTGTAGAGGAACTGTGTCCTTGGTTTTCTGACTATGAGACTCTGGACACAAGACACATGGGGGAGAATCAGAGTCAAAATGCAACAAACTAAGAGGAACATGAGCCAGAAAATATGCCAGTGGCAGCTTTTGGCCTGTGGGCACTAATTCCGGATAGTTTAGATCTGAGTCCTAAGTGGCAGGGAGAAATTTTCCCTGAGGCAGACATGGACAAGACAAAACCCTCTGCTCTGCAGGAGCTGGTGCTGGGTGGGGACATTTTTTTTACAAAATCATTCTATCAGGATCAGTCCCCTATTGGCTATGAAGAAAAGTTCAAGGAGCAGAAGTTTTAGGATGAGACAAGGGAGGAAATGAAGGGCTTGAGAGACTTAGTAATTTTTCTTTCTCTAAAACTGGAAGCTCTCCAGGGCTCTCCTTCTCAGAAGGGTACTCCTTTTCCTTCTGTAGGGGTGGAATTAGACTCACCTGGGGGAGGGTTGTCTATCAGAATGGTAAAGTCACCCATAATTGCCCTGGCACAAAAGCCTCCCAGAGCATAGCAAACCCTTGCTGCTGGTCCTGCATCTCCCCTTCAAGCCAGTATTAGAGAAGCAGTCAGCAGAGGGAAGGAGGTGCAAGGGTTTCAAATGTTCCCCATAGCTGAGCGGCCAAGACACCCAGGGAAATATAGTGTGGATGCATGTTCCAATTCCTTTTAAACACCTTAAGGAATTAAAAACAGCATGCAAACAATATGATCCAACATCCCTGTTTACACAAACTTTGTTAGAAAGCCTTGCTCTAGAAGCCTTGACTCCCGGGGACTGGAAACATGGCCAGAGCTTTCCTGTTAGGAGGAAATTATTTGTTGTGGAAAAGGGAGTTTGTGAAGCAATGTCAAGCCACAGTTGAAATAAATTGGGTCCAGCCAATTACCATTACTTTAGGTATGCTTGCCAGAGAAGGCCTTTATCAGGAGATAAGTCAGCAGTTAAATTTTGATGTGGCAATGTATGCTCAGATTAATGCAGCTGCCTCAAAGGCCTGGAATAAACTTCTGTGGTTTGGAAGACAGAGTATTTATAAAGATAAGGCAAGGGCCTAATGAATTGTTTCAGGACTTTGTCTTTAGGTTAATGCAAAGAGCAGGCAGGTTAACTGGTAATTCAAAAGCTGGACTTTTGCTTGTTAAGCAGCTCACTTATGAAAATGCTAATGAGCTTCTCAGACCAATTTGAGACCTTTTAGAGAGAAAAGAAATGTCTTTGACTATATATAGGGCCCTCATACAATCAGGAAATAGTCATGGCTCTGGCATTACAGGGAAAAACATGTATTTTTTTTTTTTACCACAGAGAAATTCTGTCTTTACCATCAGAGAAATTATGGCTCCAGACAAGGGAGAGCTGTCAGACCACCAGGAAGCTGTTTTGGGTGTGGCCAGATCCAGTTCAAAGGTATCCTGAAAAGGAAAAAAGCCTAAGGGCAAATAATGAACCTGGGTTGTGCCTGAGATACAAAAGAGGGAAGCATTGGGCTAATAAATATCTATCAAAGATGGATACCCAGGGGAATCCTTTTCAGGGAAATGGATGGAAGGGTCAGACCCAGGCCCTGACAGAGTAGATTTTGGGAATAATTCTGCAGTTGGTCTCCCAGCAAAGGAGTATATTCAGGACCTCTACAGCGCAACCCCAGGCAATGCTGGAATAGATCTCAGCTCTTCCATCTATACAGTTTTGACTCCTGAAATGGGGGTGCAGGTCATCCCTACTGGTGTTTATGGGCCTTTGCCAGAAGACACTGTAGAGTTATTGCTGGGAAAAAGTAGTACCACCATGTAGGGGGTCTTTGTTGGTCCTGGGTAATTGATGCTGATTACCTTGCTGAAACTAAGGTGGTGACTCACTCACCTAAGGGAATTTCTGTAATAAATATAGGCCAGAGAATTGCACAGTTAATTTTACTTCCTCATGTGCAAACAAGAAATCCAATTAAATGGGATAAGAAAGTAGAAGCTGGATTTGGTTCATCAGATGCCTATTGGCTACAAGCATCCAGAACTCACTTTGGTTTTAAATAGAAAAAGTTTCTCGAGTCTTCTAGACATGGATGAGGACATGTCTGTTATTACTGCTAGTCAATGGCCTTCCATGTGGCCAAAGATGGAAACTATTACACAACTGCAAGGGATTGGTCATACTCAGTGTCCTGAGCAGAATAGCAGCAATGAACTCTCCTGGAAAGATGAGGAAGGTCATAAAGGAACTTTTCAGCCATACACTGTCCCTCACTTGCCTATAAATATGTGGGGTCGAGATGGTATGAGCCATATGAGAATATATTTATATAGCCCCAATACAGTAGTCACTAAACAAAAGGTTCCTGACCAGGAGTTAGAGTATTTTTAAGAAGGGTCATTAAGCAGCCTGTACTCCATGCAGATCCTATAACTTGAAAATCTGACCTTCCAGTGTGGATAGATCAATAGCCCCTAACAGAAGAAAAATACAAGCTATCCAGCAGTTAGTACAGGAACAATTGGATGGTGGCTATAAAGAACCCTTAATTCTCCTGGAATTCTCCTATTTTCCTGATCAAAAAGAAGTCAGGGAAATGGAGATTATTACAACTTAAGGAAAATTAATAAAATCATACAGCCAATGGGAGCTTTGCAGCCTAGACTGACTTATCCCTACAGCCAAACAAAAAATTTATAAAATTATTTTGGATTTAAAGGGTTGTTTTTACACCATCCCTTTGGCTCCCAAGATTGTCAAAGATTTGCATTTAGCATTTCCTTGGTTAACTTTAAAGAGCCCATGAAAACATTTCATTGGAAGGTTTTGCCCCAGGGAATGGTCAATAGCCCAACATTGTATCAGAAATTTGTGGCTCAAGCTATCCAAAATGATAGAGATTAATTTCAGGAAGTTTATTTTGTTCATTGTATGAATGATATTTTGCTTGTGCATAAACATTAAGGAATTTTGCTTGACCCCATTGGACAGCTTCAGCACTGTCTTACCCATGCAGGGTTAATTATCACTCCAGAGAAAGTGCAAAGACAGCCACCTTTTCAATATTTAGGATACATTATATAGGATATATATACCCTAAGATATTGAAGCCTCAAAAATTGGAAATAAGAAATGATGGATTAAAATTTGAATGATTTTCAAAAATTATTATAGGACATTCAACAGTTACATTTTATTTCAAATTATCTACTGGTGACTTGGAACCTTTAAGTGATATTTTAAAAGGAGATAGTGATACTAATTGGCCCAGACAGTTAACTGAAATGGTAGACAGGTTCTTTTGGAGGCTGAGAATGCTATCCAATACCAGAAAGTGCATTATATAAATTATGATCTACCTTGGCATGCATATTTTGCCCACAAGACATACTCCTACAGCAGTATTATGGCAAAACTGTCCTCTCTTATGGTTACATCTTCCTGTTTGACCAGCTAAGAAATTAAATCCATATTATGAAGCTTTAGCTTGTTTGGTACGGAGAAGCATGATTGAATCTAGATGTTATTTAGGTAAAGAACCAAGTGTGAAAAAAAAGAACCAAGTGTGATCAATGTTTCTTTATGAAACAGAAAGTTGATTGGCTTTTTCAAAATAATGATTCTTGGGCAATTGCCTTTTCTCAGTTTTTAGGTCAGTTTCCAGCTGATCAATGGTTACAATTCACTCAAATGCATTCATTTATATTTCCTAAGATTGTGATGAAAGATCCTGTAAGAGATGCTATGCTAGTTTTTACTGATGGTTCCTCCAATGGGAGGGCTGCTTATGTTATCAATGGAAAATGCTACATAGTTCAAACAGGCCCTGGGTCAGCACAGAAAGTAGAATTAAGAGCAGTTTTTCAGTTTCTTGTAGACAGTTCATTTAATTTATATACAGGTAGTCAATATATTTATAGAGCTCTTCAAGTTATAGAGGCTGTTCCATGCATTGGGACTAGTAACAGTCAGGTTAGAATGCTGTTTCAACAAATTCAAGATTCTATTCACCAAAGAAAACTATCATGCTTTGTGGGTCACATTAGAGCTCATTCCAATCTTCCTGTTCCTTTAGCCAATGGTAATGTAACAGCTGACCAATTAACATGGATGATCACCTTATCCAAAGTAGAATTAGCTCAACAATCACATGCTTTTTTATGATCAAAATAGCAAAAGTCTAAGAAAGCAATCCAATCTTACCAAGGAAGTTGATTGACAAATAGTTAAACAGTGTGGGATGTGTCTGAAGTATTTTCCTGTACTTCACTTGGGATCTTCTTCCTAATCATTTATGGCAAATGTATATCACTCATATTGTGGAGTTTGGCAAGTTAAAATATGTACATGTGACCATTGACACTTATTCAGGATTTCTAATGGCTAGTGTGCAATCTGGAGAAGCTACAAAGCATGTAATTGCTTATTACCTGAAATGTTTCTCCTATATGGGGATACCAAAAATTATTAAAACTGATAATGATTCTGGATATAGTAGTAAAGCATTTGAGCAATTTTGTTCCCAATGGCAAATTGAGCAAAATACAGGCATTCCTTATAATCCTCAAATACAAGGCATAGTTGAGAGAGACCATGGCAGTCTCAAGATGCAGCTTCAAAAACAGTTGTACCCTCAGTCACCACATAATGCATTGAATTATGCTCTTTTTGTTCTGAATTTTTTGAATGTGTATGTCCCTGAGTAATCTGCCCTGGATAGATTTTGACATGGTGGCACCTGAACAATTTTTGCTCAGGTAAAATGGAAAGATCCTTGCTCAGGATTATGGTAGGGTCCTGACCTTGCTTTAATATGGGGTCAAGGGATGTTTGTTTTTTTTCCCACAAGATGAAAATGAAGCTTGATGGCTGCCTGAGCACTTGTTCCAGTGTGTGGAACAGAGGAATGTCAGCTCTGATAACACCATAGCTGCTGGTGCTCCTCCAGAGGAGTTGGAGTGAGAGCAGCTGAAACAGTGTTCCTGACCCACAGATGTTCCATACAGCAGTCTGAGGAAAACAGGAAACTAAGTCCCCATGACCCCAGACTGCTGAGAAGAAGTTTGGGGCAAAGGTTTTGTCACTATTTGGTATTCAAGGACTGAGATTGTAAAAGCTGGGATGTAACAGACACTGGAGTCACACTGCTTCTGGTTGCTAGCAGCAAACCATTGTGTGGCTCCTTTAAGAGATGGTTCCTGATTCCTACTAGCTGAGCAGAAAACTTTTCTAAGAGTTACAGCAGCTCCGTATGGTGATTCCGCTTTCACCCTAAGGCAGCTCGCCTAGAAAAGACTACCAGAAAACAGAGTCTTGTTTGGACTGGGTTGTTGCACTGCAACAAATTTTGGTAAAGGAACTGCTATACAAAGACTCCAGAGCCACAGACAAGTCAGGCTCTGATTGCAAATTTTCAGGGGAACTTTAAAATTGATATCAAAACAGAACTTCAAGCTTCAGAAATGAAACAGTTTTTACTTCACTTACAATTTTAACTGTGGTGACTCAGGATTCATGTACCCTCTGTCTTGTTGAAAGAAATAGTTCTGTTAAGAGATCACTTTTGAATGTTTGCTAAAGCTTGTAAAGTGTAATTAGTCCTATAGACAGTTTGCTTTTGGATGTGAGTTTGTAAGAATTGTAAATATGTATAGGTGTATTCATTATAGAATTATGTTAAACTGTTGATATTGATGAACCATCGTTTGGTGAAGCTAAGAAGGTCTTTAGATTTGATGCAGTTACATCAGGAGTTTACTGATTTGATACAGTTGCATCAACAGTTTATTGATTTTAAAGAGGGCTTGGTGCAACTAAGGCTGATATAGACATATTAGACACATTCAACATGAAAATTCCATCTTCATCATCCTCTACTCCTTTACTGGAGGGTATGGCAGCCATAGGTATTGCTGTGGTTGATCCAGCTACTTGCAAGCTCTTACTCTTAGTAGAGACCCAAGTCAGAGCTGAGTTAAGCTCTGCTAGTTCCCCTGTCAGGGGCTGGTAGTCAGAGATGGGTAAGTCCTTCTTGCTAGCTGTCAACCTAAGATAGAGTATGCTTGATGGAAAGTTTTTCTCTATGATGGCAAGGCTGATTAGTGAAGAAGAAGGTGACCTAAGGCAGACAAAGCCTATCTGAAGGCCTGAGTGCCCTTGAATATATTGAGAAGGGGGGTTTCTTAGTGAGAACTTACTCAGGGTCCAAGAATCTGAGCCTGTTTTACCCAGTAGAGATGAATAAAAGGGGGATTTGACCAAGGGCATAGTTACCAGATGTTTGGAAGGGTCTACACTTGGCTGTGTGGTGTGCTTTGATCTAGCAAGGGAGGGTGTTTTGTCCCAATCCTTGACATTGTTATAAAAAGCCCTTTTGAAGAGGCAATAGAGGCCATTGGGTATTAGCCCAGGTCCTCCCAAAGCTATCCTGTGTTTCTGTCTTTCTCCTCTTTGCTATCATTCTATCTAATATTTTCTTATCAGTCTCTCCTCCTCATAGGAACTCTTTAAAAAATGGGAGCTGGCCTCCCACACTGACTCTCAATGATTCCTGATATTTTGCATAAACCACCAAAGTGTGAAAAAGCCCCAATATCAGCACACAGCAGATATATACACATCCAAGTTATTCTTGAACTATTCCAAATAGCCAAAATACAAACTCAGCCTCCATGCCCATCAAAAGATGAATGGAGGAAGAGGCTCATAGGTTAACAGCACTGTGTGTTCTTCCAGAGAGCCTGGATTCAATTCTTATCACTTATATTGCAGCTCACAATCATCTGTAATCCTTGCTCCAGGGGATCCTATGCCTTCTTCTGACCTCCTCAGGCACCAGTCACACATGTAGTGTTTATCTATGCAGGCAAAAACATCCATACACATAAAAATAACTAATTTTTTAAAAGATTAATGGAGAAAAAATGAGGTGTACATGCATGGTTAAGTTTTATTCAGTCATAAGCTGTGAAATTACACCATGTACTGAATGGAACTCACGATCATCATGCCAAATGAAATAGAATAAGCACAGAGATACAGGTGTTGCATGCTTCTCTCGTGCACACATACTACATTTTATGTATATAAGTATACATATATATATATTATTATGTACACAGATATGTATGAGTGTATATATATATATACACATATATACATAAAATATATATGTATAAAATATTAAATCAGAAAGGGGCAGTTTCAGAGAGAGAGAGCCTGTGGAGATGATGGGTCAGGAGAACTAGAAAAAGTAACTGAGTGAACATGAACAAAACATACAGTGTGTGAGAATGCCACAATGAAACTCATTAATTCATGCTAATTTAAAATAACAATAAGTACCAAAAGAAATAAATGTGCTAATGACTTGGATAATGGAATTGATGCCTTGCCTAGTGGATTAAAATCCTTCCCTGGCATGAATAAGGACCTGAGTTCAAGACCCAGTACCACAAAAATGAAATATAAATAACCAATAAGACAATGAAAACACAATGCCACCACTTACCATACAAATGTTCACCAAAATCACAATGACATATTATATCTGTCAGGATGCCATTACCAATAAGTATAAGGTAATAACTGTCAGTATTAACGTTCAAAAAAAATGGAACCCTGTATACTGTGGGAATGTAAAATGGTATCTCCTCTAAAGTAATAAATAAGGTTTCTCAAAAACATAATAGGATTAAAAACAGGATGTAATTCCAGCACTTAGGAGGCAGAGACAGGAGGATCTCTATGAGTTCTAGGCCAGCCTGATCTACAGAACAAGTTTAAGGACAGCCAGGGCTATACAGAGATACCCTGTCTCTAAAAACCAAAAAAAATAGAAGTGAAAACAATGCAATACCACATTCATGCTCATTGCAGCGCTAGTCACAAAGACCAAAATGTAGGAACACTCTAAATGTTCCTCAACAGAATAAGGAAAATGTGGCATCTTGCTGTGGGGTGTTCTGTATGACAAATATGTTAATAAATAAAATACTGATTGGCCAGTGGCCAGGCAAGAAGTATAGGTAGGACAAGGAGAGAGGAGAATTCTGGGAAGTGGAAGGCTGAGTCAGAGAGACACTGCCAGCCGTTGCCATGACAAGCAGCATGTAAAGATGCTGGTAAGCCACGAGCCATGTGGCAAAGTATAGATTAATATAAATGGGCTAAATATAAGAGTAAGAGCTAGATAATGGTAGGCCTGAGCTAATGGCCAAGCAGTTTAAATAATGTAAGAGTCTGTATGTTTATTTTATAAGTGGGCTCTAGGACTGGCCGGACTTGGCGAGAACTGGAGAGAAATTCTCCAGCTACAAATAGTGCCCAACGTAGGGCAAGAGTTTCCACCTATAACCTGAGTAAAAAGATTCTAAAACGGAGCTAAAAAATAGTTCCTAGTTGTCTCTTTCAAGTTAGCAACAGCCTGCATGTTTGAGCTACTATCTATTATGGCGGGTTCCTGGTGTGAACGCTCGACCTGAAGTATGGCACAAATGAGGCCTCTGCAAGTAGCACATTAAGCTACGTGGTAAGTTTAGCCTTTGCTAGTACAAAACAAAACGAGGTTTCTGGGCTACACGTTGCTTTGATAGAAGCATAGACCCACTATTTCTGAGAGTTGATGGCTCCCAGAGCTCCCTGAAAACATACCACTGCCATGTTGGGAAGCTGAAGTGGGTGGAGCCAGCAGCCACAGCACTATTTCAGTCTTAGAATGCTGCAGTTTAAAGCAATAGGTTTACAGTAAGACTGATTCAGATGAAATAGTTTACAATGTATGTAAAAATGTATGTAGGCTTGAAAGAGAGAAAACGGAATACATACAGTTATATAAACAAATAGATAGTATTTAAAAACAAAGTTTTTAAAGAAACAGTAAAGGTAATAAGCCACGTAAAGATGGCTATCACACAGAGAATCTGGATTATGTTGTCTTTGATATTCATAACTGAAGAAAAACATTTGATTGGGAAAGCTGTTGAGTTATGCCAAAATGTATACTTTAAAGGTACCTTGACTTCAAAATTTAGGTGTAAGGATATGTTGTTTTGGAAAGGAGGCTCTGCTTTTGTTTCCACAGAAAGCCAGAGGCTATAGATTTGTTCTAGATTAAGATACATAAGGTTTGACCAGCCAAGACCCCCTGAATGGTCTCCGATGACATCATGGCCCAGATGATCCAACATCCAGATCAGATTCTAGGCAACTGGCTCAGATGATACACTCTCACAGACTACTCCATGATCCTGAAATTTTCTTTGTGTCCCCATAAGATACAGCACCCGCCTCCAGCAGGAAGTAGTAAGAGAAGCTACACCCAAATTCCCAAATATAACAAGCTGGCTTTGGAGATGGAATTGACTCATCCCTTCTCTAAACCCAGACATATTCCTTTTAAAAAAAAATGATTAAAAGATTCTTGTGTCCCAAATCAAAAGAGCCCTCTGGTGTGGGACAGAGAAAAACCAATATTTTTATTTAAAACAGGTTAATTATAAATGTGATCTCTTTCTAAAAAAGAAAAGGGGATATGATATAAATATATAGGATATAGAGATGGTAGGATAAAAGGGTAGATTAATGAACCTACATTTAAAGAGCAACAACTTGTTTAAAATGTTTTACATTGGTATAGATTTTATTTATTGATACAAATTTAAAGTTAATTTTGTTATACTGTGTGTATATTTCTACTCTTGTTTAAGGCATTATGTTTATGTAACTCATTTAGATTGTAATGGATAATTAAGAAATACAGATAATTAGTCTTCTATGATAGTCAAACTTATAACATGTTAGTTAAGTTTTCTAGATATACATAGATATATTTCAGATAGACAGGTAATCTTCAAATACTTCAAAGACCTACAGAATATGGCATTTAAAATATTCTTAAAAATTTAGACTTTCTGGACAGTGAGACATGTCTGCTCCTGGCAGCACCTATTTACTTCAGACAAGAAAATGGGCACCGAAGACACTCCATATGGAGTTTATCTTCACCTTGGCAAAAATAGCCACTTGGGCAAGAAACTGTTCTTGCCTAGACTGCTTAATCGACTGGACATACAAGACCCATAAAAAGGTGACCACTGAAATTTGCTTGACAAAACGGTCCTTCAGTTTCCTGCTTCACAGAGGAAACTGCCAGACATTCTACAGGACATTAAAAAAGTAACTAAGAGACTCTAGGCCTATGGGCTGAAGATAGATGCCCCAACTTTACAAGAGAATTTTGGATGACTATCCAGGCTGCCAGCTGTCTCTGTCTACCCTGCAAGACTCCCGGAAGTTGCTTGCATCCTTCTCCCATTTCTCAGGTAATAGTATATCCTTCTGAGGTCTTTGATGTAGTTGAAGCTAGATAGTTACAATTTTCCTCAGTTATGATAAAAGATGAGTTAGATATAAAACCTTAGACTCACAAATATAAGATAGATAGGATATCTTCTTTAATATTGTAACTGTAATTCTTGCTTGATAATTGTTTTGTTATATGTAATTTTACTATGTAAAAGATAAAACCTTCCTTTTAAAAGAAAGAAAAGGGGAAGTGCTGTGGGACGTTCTGTATGACAAATATGTTAATAAACAAAACACTGATTGGCCAGTGGCCAGGCAGGAAGTATAGGCGGGACAAGGACAGAGGAGAATTCTGGGAAGTGGAAGGCTGAGTCAGAGAGACACTGCCAGCCGCCGCCATGACAAGCAGCATGTAAAAATGCCAGTAAGCCACGAGCCATGTGGCAAAGTATAGATTAATAGAAATGGGCTAAATATAAGAGTAAGAGCTAGACAATGGTAGGCCTGAGCTAATGGCCGAGCAGTTTAAATAATGTAAGAGTCTGTATGTTTGTTTTATGAGTGGGCTCTGGGACTGGCCAGACTTGGCAGGAGCTGGAGAGAAATTCTCCAGCTACAGCATCTTACTGTGAAGTATTATTAGCCTTAAAGGGAAAGGAAGTTTACAAAATGCAATAATTGGATAAATCTTAAGGATGCTGAAGTGTATGTCATTCAAACATAAACACCCATGGATCTATTTATATGAATTATCTCAAATTCTCCATGACTCGGAGAGTGCAAGGATGCCCTCTACTGGAGGAGAGAGGAAGGGACCATTGCTAGTCAACCAGCTTAATGTTTCATTTGCACAAAACAAAGAAACTGCAGGTCTGCTAGCAAGGTTTGGACCTATACATTTTTGTATATTTCCAAACCTGTTGAAGGCAGAGCTCATGTTATGTATTTTACCACAGTATATTAACTATTATAGAAGATCTTGTCCATGCATACAGTCATAACTCTACAAGGCTATGTATTTCTAAAATCTGCATATGACCACACCCCCTCCTGCATCATTTAAATTGTTTCTAGAATACTTAAAATGATATTGTATCAGTAACAGTTTTAAGAAAAAAAAATACCTGACATAAATAACTTAATAGAGGAGAAATTTATTTGGACACAGTATTCCCAAAGGCTCAGTCCGCAGTTGCTTCAGCCCCATACATTCTGACTGAACACCATGGTAACAGGAGAACATGGAGGAGATAATGGTTGACTTCTTGGCAAGCAAGAAACAGAGAGCCATACAAGGAGGGGACATGGAATCCCAAGTTCATGTCCCCAGTGTCATATTTACTCTAGCTATGGCCCTCATCTTAGACTTCCCCCCTGGAATCACAAAATAGTGACAGTAACATGAGCCCACATATTAAACATAACCTGGGGGCAGGGGACATTTCACATTCACATGGCAGTAGACAAACCACATACACAGTTGTTGCAGAATAACTGCAAAAGAGAGTCTCAACATGTTCTATTCAGATGCAAGCCCTCTGAATATTTTCTTTCTCAAATAGTTTTCATTTTTATTTAATGCAAGTCTATGTAAGTGCCTCATATGAGTGCCCACAGAGGCCAGAGGATGGCAGCAGATCTTCTATAACTGGAGTTATAGGTGATTGTGGGTGCTGGGAAGTGAACCGGGGTCCTTTGGAAGAGAACCCCAAATGCTTTTAACTGCTGAGCCATTTCTCCAGCCTGTAAATATTTTCCTTTTTTACATATGTATATGTGTCTATATGGTATGTCTGCATATATGTATGAATGCATGCTATGATGTGTTTAGGCACATATTTGCATGGATGTATATACCCATGTGTGCATAGGAAGGCCTGTGGTTGTCACTGAGTGACTGTCAATCACTGTCCATCTTCTATATTGAGGCAAATTCTCTTTCTGACCCCAGAGCTCCCCATTTCAGCAAGTCTGGACAGCCAGCTTGCCCCAGATATCCCATATCTATACTTCCTGCAAGCAAGGTTACAGGTAGGCACCTTGCCCACTGGGCTTTTGGTGGGTTCTGGGGATTAGAATTATGACCCTTACACTGCTGGGCAAGTGTTGTACCTGCTGAGTGATCTCCCTAAGCCCTTTTCTGAATATGATCAGTCCATGGTCAGTTAATTCCAAAGCTGCAAGATCCATGAATCCATAAGGCCAACTGTATCATGAATAAGCAGAAGACAACATAATTAAGGCAAAGAATGACCTAAGTAGATTTGTGACATGGAAAAATTCATAGCTATAAAAATCCCAACAGCAAAGAGTGTGACTTATGTCTGAAGCTGTTCATAGCAAAGTTCAAATAAGAGATATTCAAAGCTGACACTAGTATGATGAGTCAAGATTGCTAGAGAATCAAAAAAAAAATGGTGGGTTTTATGTGGGTCATGAGAAAGACAAAGGAGTGCAGAGGTTCCTAGATTGGGCAACATGATGGACGTGGTGCCATTTGATTCCATGTGGGGAAAATAATAAATTCATACCCCAGCACCTTGGTTTGAGAACCAGGGACAGACTGAAACAGAGAGTCATACAAAATAGCACTCAACAGTAGAAACTGTAAAGGAGATAAAATGTTTGAGACATAGATTTGTGGGCAGAAATCTAAAACTTGGCTGTAGTTACTGGTGAACTTGCATATGTCAACAGGTGTTACAGCACTTTGTAGAAAAGATTTAATAAATGTAATCTGCTTAGATCACTTTCTTTACAGCAACAAACAAGATTCCCAATGACAAGGAACAGAATTTTGGATTATATGACTATAATAAGACAAGAATTTCATGCAAAAGTCCTCATATGACCATTTTCAATTATGTCTGTAACACCAAACCTGAACAAAGATGTATCAGAGACCAAGCCTTTAACCCTTAAATGCTCTTGTGTGCTCCCTGCTAACTCTCCTAGGAAGAACTTAAGGAAGGAATGCTTCCTTCCCCGCAGGCCACATTACATAGGAATAAACTGGCCAACTCATTTCACAACTAGCCTGAATGACTGACTGACCACATCGCCTTCTCTCCATACTCACCCCCTGGTCCTCATTAGCACTTACCAGGTTGAAGCCTATTTTTCTCCTCTAGAGAAAGAGCAGTTGAATGCAGTTCCTCTCAGTCCTTGGACCTTCTGATTCGGGTACAATTTGTACAAACTCCAGGACAAAACCAATGTGATTCTCTTCCTGTGTTTCCTTTGTTTTAAGAGTTCTGAGTCAGTTTTCTGTGTAATATTCTGGACGTGTAAGCACAGGCACAACCTCTTCTCTGGAACTAGTGGTCAAACTCACCATTCAAAAGACTACCACCAGAGAGCATTTGAAGTTGTTCCTGGAAGGCTCTCCTGGCTTAGAGAAGGGAGGATTCTTAGGATTCTTTGTAAAGAAAACCAGCTGAACAAGTCTGGTTCCCAATTGTCAGGAAATGAAGTTAGAACTATTCTTCTTCTGATGCATGTGCTGGGTGTAACACGTGGCTGCAAAATAGGAAGAGTCCGGATGCATAGGCACTGTTAGTTACCTCACTCATTGCTATAAACAAATGCCTGACACAAAGACACTCCAGAGAGGGAACAGTTACTTTCCTAAGATCAAGTACAGATCTTAACTTCACAAGTGAGTTAAGGCTGAAATATTAATTTTCTAGAGAAAAACAAAATCAAATTTACATTTTAAAATCTTGAAGCTCACTAGAAATCATAGAAAATAATTTTTTATTTATTTAAGAAATTTTCTTATTCATTTTATATACTAACCACAGATCTACCTCTCATTCCTCCTCTTGCTCTCCCCAAGTCTACCCCTAACACTTTATTCCCTCCCACAAAAGGGTAAGTGCTCCCAAAGGAAGGCAGCAAACCTTGGTACACTCAGTTGAGGTAGAACCAATCCAATCCCCCTCTGCATCAGAGCTGAGCAAGGCATCCCACCATAGGTAATGGGCTCCAAAAAGCCAGCCCATGCATCAGGGATAGATTCTGATCCCACTGTCAGGAGCCCCTCAAACAGTCCAAGCTACATAACTGTCTCCCATATGCAGAGGGTCCCATGTCTGGTCCCATGCAGGTTCCACAGCTGTTGGTCTAGAGTTTGTAAGTTCCCACCAACTTGGTTCAGTTGTCTCTGTAGATTTCCCCATCATGATCTTGACCTCCCTTGCTCATATAATCCCTCCTTTCTCTCTTTGACTGGACTCCCAGAGCTAGGCCTGGAACTTGGCTGTGGATCTCTGCATCTGTTTCCATCAGTTATTGGATGAAGGCTCTATGATGACAGGGTATTCACCAATCTGATTAGCAAGGTAAGCCATCTCAGGCATCCTCTCCACTATTACTAGTAGTCTAAGCTGGGTTCACATAGAAAATAATTTTGAGATTCTGGTTTCACTTTTATTAAGGAAATCATTTTTAATATAAATAAATACGTTTTAGAACACCAGTGACAAAATGATAAGGACTTTCATAAGACACTGATAGAAACATAAATCACCACAATATTCTAAATTAGTATTCTAAAGTAGTATGTACCAAAATCACCCAAAACATTGATATTCATGAGCTTTGAATTCCTCATAGACAAACATGCCTTAAGAAAATAATCCAAAAAGTAACAAATATTTGGGTATAGATATTCATTAGGATATCATGCATAATACTGAAGAAATTGCTAGTGGCACACACACTTAGTCCCAGCACTTAGAGGCAAAAGTAGAGGCAGGAAGAATTCTGTGAGTTTAAGGCCAGTGTCGTCTACATGGTGAGTTTCAGACCAGCCAGGGTTACATAGTGACACCCTGTCTCAAAGACACACACAACCTCACATACACCCACATACACTAAAGAACTGGGGGACCTAAACTGTGAACACTATGAAGTTAAGCTTGCAAAAATACTATACCTTTGTAATCCACATTCTAAAACAACCTAAATCTAAGAAAGAAAACAGTCATCCAATAGTAGATACAATATTGTGGGTTTAGTGGGATTCAGTGAAATTCATACCTGCTTAGGTTTAACCTACTTGTTGAACACAGTATAAATAGGTAAAGACAGAAACAAAGGGAAATAGAACAGAAGACAAGAGTCGTCAACATTCCAAATTGGAGGGTATACAAGTGGCATGGAGGGTCAGGGACTGGGGTAGGGCTGGGCTGCTTCCTCACCATGGAGACCAGAAGGAACAGTAGTGGTTGGAAATGTGTCAACTGATCCCTCAATTCTCACATAGACTCCTCTCCAATTTTATAGCCAAGCAGCTATCCTTGCCCAATGGGGAAAAGGAGTCCCTGGGAATTTGGTGAGAACTGTTAGCACTCCCTATAAAATTAATGAACTCTTCTTTAATTATTGTTGCACACGTGCACACATATTTATGCATGAATATAGTCTGCTGAGTACGTTTTTTGTTGCTTGCATATGCATATGCTTAGGGCTGACCACTTGGGATTGGATGACTATCAATAGTTTGTCCCTAAGAAGACGTAAACTTGTATTGTAGTCAGATTTTTCTGTAGGCCTCTAGGCTCACAAATAACAACACAGAGATTTATTAATTATGAAAGCTTGGCCTTAGCTTAGGCTTGTTTTTAACCATCTCTTATAACTTAAATTAACCCATTTCTATTCATCTATGTTCTGTCATGTACCGTCCATCCTGTTTCCTATGTGTCTCCTCATGTCTCTCTCAAGCACCAACATTTCTCCTCCTACTCCTCATCTTTCTCTGTCTGGAAGTGCCACCTGTACCTCCTGTTCAGCTTTTTTATTACACCAATCACAGCAATACACCTTCACACACTGTACAAATATCCCACAACATTTCATATAAGATTTAGATCAACCTTAAACAAAACCCAAATAGTTTTAAATGACTCTTCATTGGATGCACATTTTTTCTTAAAGCCAGTCCTTATAAACATTACCCAAATCAGAACAATAAATAACAAGAGAACTCTATTGATTTAAATACATATTTGTTTGAAATTTGACCTTAGAAATTGTAATAATCTATAGTCATCATATACACAAGTGTCATCTTTCACACACCCTATATAACTCATTTGGATCTTCCAGAACATCTTAGGCTTCCAAGCTTCATCTTCATCTTTTCCATTCTGGAAATATCCAGCCAGCTCAACTTAAAACAAAGTCATATAATGAAGAAATCCTTCTTTACTAAAAATATACTTATTCTTAAATATTTTTAATGTTTTTTCTTCTTATACTTTTCCTTGCACTTTTAATTAATACCATGAGACATAATAACATTAACTAATCACAGGCATTAACCCCAGTGAGTCAGGATCTCCACCCCCTAGCACAAGCACACCGATGTCACTTTAACTGAATCAGCCACCTTTTTACTTTCCATGAGTTGTCCAGCACCTGGTGGGATGTATGCTTTTCAGATTGGGCCCGAGCTGCTGTAACTTTGCATAAAGCCTCCAGGACTAGGCATTTCAGTGTTTTATCCTTTTGGTAGCTGGCTGGAGTTGGAGGCACATGGCTGGGGAAAACACTTTACATCCCAGTAGATACATTATGTAAAATAATGTATCAATTAAAAGATTCCTCCATGAGTTCTGGTACATCATATGTCATAATCTTAACGGTGGACCACAGGTCCTCTGACACATAAAGACAGTTTGCATTCATATTAATGAACATTGGAAAATAATAATCTTGTGGGGCACAAAGGAACACATGAACAAAGTGAATGTAATTAGGCAAGGCAGTTTCTTTTTGTAAAAGGGGTGCCTGCCTCAAAACTCATGGGAAGAACTCAATTGTTATTCTCATGTAGGTAGGGACTGTGTCTTTCTGACCTTGGCTGTGGTCTGACCTCCTAGTCTTTCAGAATTGGCTAGTTTAAAAAGAATCCTAGAAAAGGGAAGAGAGAAGGAAACAGCTGCTCCAGGCCACCAAGTTCAGAGAATGCAACAGGGCTTTTGCATAAAGATAAGTTTCACCAGGCAAGGGACTTCAAAAATTTGGATAAAAGTTTTACAAAGTAAGTATCTTAGTTAGGATTTCTATTGCTGTGAAGAGACACCATGACCACAGCAACTCTTATAAAGAAAAACATGTAATTGTGGGGAGCTTATAATTTCAGAGGTTCAGTCTTTATGGTGAGAAACATCTCACTCAGTATGCAGGCAGACAAGGTGCTGGAGAAAGAGCTGAAATATCTACATTTTGATCTACACAACAGGAAGTGAACTGTGACACTGGGTAAAGCTTGAGCAATGGAGGTCTCAAAGCCCACCCCCACAGTGACACACTTACTCCAGTAAGTACACACCTACTTCAATAAGGCCTCATCTTCTAATAGTACCACTCTCTTTGGGTCCATTTTCTTTCAAACCACCATCACGAGGAAGATTAAAATATTTTAATTGCTTTGTATAAGGTTTAAGAAGGTAGGGGTGGTTATGGAATATTGACCCTTGGTGGACTAGCTACTTTTGATAGAAAAAAAATCTCACATGGGCACAAGTAACATTTATGAGCACAGATGACAAATAGCGGCATACATATACATAAAATGACCACACACAGAAATAAGATGAGTACATTTTATCATTGAGAGAGACAAAATAGTGACACCCGGATCCCAGCAGACAGCATAGGCATTTGGTAAGAGTTTTCCTGTAAATAGAAAGTGAGACTAGAGGCCAATTTGCTCAGTTTATGGGGTTTGTTTGTTTGTTTGTTTGTTTGTTTGTTTGTTTGTTTCCCTACGCTGAAAGGTGCTTTGCAGTTGGATGGAGGAAGCCTGCAAGGCGGCCTGGGGCAGAGGCAGTGTTCTTAAGGGGAGGGGAGCTTTGAGTCTTCAGGTGCGGCTCCCAGAGTGAGAAGGGTAATTGAAAAAGGTTCAGATCTGTGGACACCCCACCCCCACTTGGCTCCCACATCTGCTCACCACAAGTGTTTAAAAGTCAAATAAATCTAGAAAGCTCATAAGAAAACACTAGCAGTCTCTCACTTCCTCCTGGTCCCCATGTCCAGTTACTGCTTCTCCCCCTTGCATGACAATGTTTACCTACACTGAAATTTGGGAGGTGTGCCTGGAGAGGACTGGCAATTGAACCCAGAGCACCGTGAATGCCAGGCTGGTAGTTACCACTGAGCTACATAACCAGGCTTATTGCAATGTCCTGATTTTTCCAAACTAGGTATATGATTTAATGTCACCTTCTGAGTTGAAGGTTTCATTCTCCTACTTGGACCTCAGTGATTGCTGTTTTGAAATCACTGTCCTGTGTGTCATCTCAAGTTGCTTTTCTCCTGGAAACATTACTACAGGAGTACTAGTTTTTCAAGGAGACGTATTATTTTGTTTTGCTGTGTGTATGTGTGTGTGTGTGTGTGTGTGTGTGCGCGCGCGCGCGTCTGTGTCTGTGTCTGTGTTGGTGTGTGTGTGTCAATGTAGTTGTGTGTGTTCTATATGAGTATATGGAAATATATGTGGGTAATGATGTGGTCCTGAACATAGGAACTAACCTTCCATAGAATTAGCAGACACTCACTATCTGTCACCCAGAAGTCTGTCAAAGGCTTCCATGATTCCTATGTGGTCCTTAGGTGCCAGGAGGTGGAGTCAATGAAGTTCTCATGCTCCAATGGATATTTGTACAACCATGCTCACACAGAGTTCTCAAACTCAGTGGGTCATAGACCAAAAGAAAAAGACCTGAATGGCAGAAAGGGACTTGAAAGGAGGAGGGTATGTTGCTGAGTGTGGAAGACAAGTAAGAGAGACCAGGGTGAGAATAATCAGAATGCACGATTGTAGCTCAAAGTTTTTCTATGTCCCACCCACTTTTCTCAGCTCTGCTTTCACATCTTGCTTCCTCTGTATCTAGCTGGTGACTCCTGACCCAGCCTTCCTCTTCCCAGAATTCTCCTTGTTGCTTATCCCACCTATACTTCCTACCTGGTACTGGCCAATCAGCATTTATCAACCAATCAGAGGAACATATTCACAGCTCCCATCACATGATATATATCTATGAAATAATCAAAAATAAATTTAATTTAAATACTTAAGATATACAGAATTAAAATACAGATAGAAGGGAAGAGAGAGACAATGTTCCATATTTAAGCTGATGAATGAATTTTATGTTAATTTTTAAAGATTGTGGTGAGGAGATTGTGTGAATCACATTTGGTTAAAGGTATTTAAATCTTGCCCCTTCAAACATTTTTTTTTTTTATCAAAGCCAGGCATGGTGGATATACCTGTAATCCCACAGCATTTGGAAAATGGAAACAGGAGGACCAGAAGTTCAGGGTAAGCCTCAACTCCAGAGCCAGTTTGAAAACAGTCTAGGCTATATAAGAATTTATCTCAAAAGTATTTTTAATCAAATGATCATAAAACATAGATCAACAGATGCAATTTAATAAAGGTATTTCAATGTTTTTCCAGCCATAAAACTCTGTGGAAATAATACAGAATCCTCACACTTCTATTTCTGCAACAAACTATCATTTACTCAAAACAAAATACATAATCAACAATTACATCTACGTTGGAATTTATCAATATTTGTTAATCCTATGTATTAAAGCATTATAAATGAGTGCATGAGACTGTAATATAACCAACTGACTAACTGGCTGGCCCTGCCCTTCACTGACCCAGGCACCCCTCACCAGAGGACTGACCCTTCCACCTGCTGGCCTGGCCCCTGATAGGAGAGCTGCCCATCCCCCAAATTTGAGAAAGATAGCCCCACTCATCACCACCACAGGTATGAGAGAGCTGGATTAGCTCCTCCCCAGAGGGGGATGGTCTCAATGATCACAACAGCCTGGACTGACCAACTCAGCTACTACCCAGGGATACATCCAGGGCTTTGAGTAGGCACTCGCCAACATCTACCCCATTTATGACCTGCTGGAGCCTAAAAGGGATTGGTCCTGTGGAACTAAAGCCATAAAATCTCCATGATTCCTGGCAACAGCAGGCTATCTGAAAAGAATGTCAGTGAGGGTCCAGTGATGATGGTTTTACCAGAAGCCAGAGACCTTGAACCTGACAAGCAACACACTACACAATGAACATTTACAAGTGAAGTTGTTGGGACAAAAGACTATACAGCAGGACATACCACAGCTCCCAATGCCACCAAGATGAATGAAGAGGTGACAGAGAGGCAGAAAATATAGAAGAGCAAAGTGGTTTTTGTTGTTGTTTTGTTTCAATGTTTGCATTTTATTTGTTTTTCTTTGTTTCATATTCTTATTTGTGTTTTTATTTATATTATTTCTTGTTGATTTTTGTTTTTGTTAGTTTAATAATATTCTTATGGGTGTATTTTTATTAATTCTTTTTAAGTTTTCCTTTGTTGGGGATACTACAGAATGAAGGGTGAATACAGAGAAAATGGGAAATGAGTGAGATTGGGGTGCATGATGTGAAATTCTGAAAGAATCAATAAAAAATTACATTTAGAAAAAAGAATGCAATCTAAGATCAGGAGTTAGCATATATTACATACGAGCAGAAAAAAATAAGGACTCTACCTTCTGACCCCTAGAAACTGGTCCCTAGAAGCCCTTGAGAAGTCAGAGTGAACTGGATGCACTCGATGTTTTCTTCACATCTCTGTCCCATACCTTGACAACCTGGGGGATGAACACTTTTCCTGAAAGGTCTACACTGCTACTGTCTTCTAGCACAGCATCCTTGGTCACTTCAAAGGCCTCTGTCACCACATACAGGTCCTTCATTCCCATCTGGCAATCTTTCACAAATGATGGCTCCCAGTCCAGCAGTTTCCTGAAGGCATAAAATGTGAATGAAAAGATCTAAATGGCTAATATCCTAGAAACAGAAACCAAATCATAAGAGAGAAAAAAATCCCAAACAGAAAATGTGAGCCAGGCTTTAAGAGCTAAAGAGATTGAGTCAGCTTTAGGCTGGGATGTGGTTCAGTCTATAAGTGCTGGCAATGCACACAAGAGGACGCGAATTCAGATCCCACGAGCCACATTACAGCCCGATGTGGTTATAGTTGACTACATGCTACATGTGCTTGAACTCTGCTAAGGCACTAGACAGTAAATGTTCTTGTCATAACAATAACAGTTCCTGAGCTGGCAGGACAGCTCAGTGTGTAGAGGTGGTTGCTGACATGAGTTTGATTCCAAGACACACACAGCATAGGGAGAGATCTGACTCCTGTAAGTTGTCCTCTGACTTCCACATTTTAGCCATGGCATGAGGGTATGCATGAACACAAACACACACAAACACACACACACACACACACACACACACACACACAGTAATAAATAAATGTAATAAAGAAAAGTTAAAATAAGGGATACTAGATGGAGGAATAACATGTTAATGACTTATGCTTATATGCATATATCACACCAAATGCTGCACATGAAACATGCATTTCTACTTCTAAATTATATCTCAAAAGAGATGTGGTAGAGGTCAGCTAAGTCCCAAAGCACTGGGATGTTAAAATGATTGTTACAGTCTTCCTCATATTTTAATAAATACTCCACCCATTTACTTCTACAATTCTTTCCTTACTACATTCCCGTCCTCCATACAATGCACAGAAACTTCTTTTGGATCAGAACCTTTGTCAGTCTTGTTTTTCTGCCCATCACATTAATAGAACAGTAATGGGTGATTCTGTATTAATGAGTATTATTAGACCAGTATAAGCCATTATTTCAATAACTTGTAAAAAAAAAAAAAAAAAAAGCAAAATAATGTGAGTTGTCATAAAACCTGTTCCATGCCTCTTTTCCTATAATAACACATCCCTGAACTTGGCTGAGGCATCCTTTCACCTGTTTTGAGGACTTTCCAGTTTTGAATCTGGGATGCTAGTACACCAAACCTCGATGTCGTATCCACAGGACTGAACTAACTCTGCTGATACACTTCCTTCTGCAACACCCATGTTAGCCTTCAGTTTCCAGGATACAGTGTGTTTGAGGGGGATGGGAGTTGATACTTCAGGCTCTGAAGAGGAAAGGGGACAGAAGTTTAGCCACAAATTCACTGTGGAACAGCTGTTTTGCAGAATGAAAAAAACAAGGCCAGTTTCTCTCCTTATTCAAAACATAGTCAAGAAGCTAGCTAATAATTAATTATATATAATATAAATATATAATCAATTAATATCTGAAATATAAATTACTACAGAGGGCAAATTCTAAAACCAGTGCAAGCACAGTCTTAATCATAAAAGAGAAAAGCATCATCTGTGCAGTGTCTAGGACTCCCCTGGAATCATCTTTCAAGAACAGAATCCAGGCCCAGAGAAACTGGCTGAAATAGACTACCTGGACCTGCAAACAGACTGACCTCAGTCTGGATCCTAATTCTACCAGTTTGAACTCTGTAACTTTGACTGAGTTGTTTTAGGAACTTCAGTTACTTTTTTGTAACATGGGTGTCAAATCTCCATCTAAAGAGGCTCTTGGAAGCATTATATGACCAAATGCCAGGAAAGGCCCAGGAAATGGGTGGATTCCTAAAGGACCTACCTTGACCTTTGCCTTTAAGCATGATGGCTCATTAGCTACCTTTATGGATACCTTGTGGGTTCTGGAAAGCTACACCACTGAAAATGCTGATTTTCACACTTCTCTGCCCCTTGGCTGACCATACCTGGGACTTGACAATTTGGCTCTAAGATCTGCAGGAGGGAATAGCCAACTGGAGTATCTTCAGATTTCCAAAACAGTGACTGAGGATTCTTCTGCAGTATCTCAAACTGGCAGAACTTCATTGCATCCATCAGACCTTTGACAGGATTCAAATCTTTTCCTTGGAGCTTTTTGACGATGTCCTTGCAAACCCAGTCAAATGAATGGGGCATGTTGTTAGTACCAAATAGAATGAAGTACAAATTTAAGTTGAGAAGAGAAAGTTGACATTCAATGATTCCTGGTATTTTTCATAAACCACCCAAGTGTGAGAGAGCCCCCAAGTCAGCACACAGCAGAGATTTACACATCCAAGTTATCCTCAAACCATACCAAATAGCCAAAATACAGACTCAGCCTAGATGCCCATCAAAAGATGAATGAAGGCAGAGGCTGGAGGGATGGCTCAGAGGTTAACAGCACTGTCTGTTCTTCCAGAGTGCTTGGGTTCGATTCCCAGCACTTACATGGAAGCTCACAACCATCTGTAACTCCAGTTCCAGGGCATCTTAAGCCTTCTTATGACCTCTTCAGGCACCAGGCATACATGTAGTATGTAGTACATATATGCACACAAAACACCCATCCATATAAAAATAAAGAATATTTAAAAGACAAATTGAGAATGAAAATGTGATATACATGCTTGGTTAAGTTTTATTCAACCTTAAACTGTGAAATTACAACACATAGTGAATAGAATTCAAAACCATCATCTCAAATGAAATAGACTAAGCACAGAGGTACACATATCGCATGACTCTCTTGTACACACATACTGCATTTTATGTATATAAGTATACATACATGTACATAACGATGTACACATATATGTATGTATATATATATATACATGTAAATATATACACATAAAATATATAAAGTTTGAAATCAGAAAGGGAAAATTTTCAAGGAGATAGGGCCTGTGGAGATGGGTCAGGAGAACTAGAAAATGTAATAGAATGAACATCAGCAAAACTTATACTATGTGAGGACACCACAATGAAACCCATTATTTCATGCTAATTTAAATAACAATAAATGCCAAAAGTAATAAGTGTGCTAATGACTTGGATAGGCATTTCTCTAACTAAGAAATGCAGTCAGTTCTTTGCCTAGTAGATTAGAATCCTTCCCTGGCATGAATAAGGACCTGGGTTCAAGACCCAGAACTACCAAAAGGAAATATAAATAACCAATAAGACAATGAAAACACAATGTCACAACCTACCATAACAATGTTAACCATAATCACAATGACATACATCTGTCAGGATGCTATTACCAAAAAGTATAAAGGGAATAACTGTCAGTATTAATGTTCTAAAAATGGAACCATGTACACCATGGGAATATAAAATGTTATCTCCTCTAAAGAAATAAACAAGATTTCTCCAAAACTTAATAGAATTGAAAACGGGGTATAATCCCAGCTCTCAGGAGGCAGAGACAGGCAGACCTCTATGACTAGGCCAACCTGGTGTACAGAGCAAGTTCCAAGACAGCTAGGGCTACACAGAGAAACCCTGTCTCAGAAAAAAAAAATGGAATTGAAAACAATACAATAGCACAGTCACGTTCATTGCAGCAGTAGTCACAAAGACCCAAATGTAGAAACACTCTAAATGTCCTTCAACAGGATAAGGAAAATGTGACATTTTACTGTGAACTATTATCAGCCTTAAAAGGAAAGAAAGTTTATAAAATGCAATAATTTGATAAATCTTAAGGATGCTGAAGTATATGTCATTCATGGGTAAACAACCACGGATCTATTTATAAGAAGTTGGGGGAGGGGGAGAATAGGGAAATGGTGATATGTAAACTGAATGTATTGTAAAATAATATATATATATATATATATATAATATATATACATATTCATACAGTAAAATAAAAAAAAAAAAAAAAGAATTGTCTCAAATTCTCCCAGACCCAGAGAGTGCAAGGATGCTCTCTACTGGAGGAGAGAGGAAGGGACCATTACTAGTCAATCACTTTAATGTTTCATTTGTACAGAATAAAGAAACTGCAGGTCTGCTAGCAAAGTTTGGACCTATATATTTTTGTATATTTCCAAACCTGTTGAAGGCAGAGCTGATGTTATGAACACAATATATTAACTATTATAGAAGGTCTTGTCCATGCATACAGTCCTAACTCTACATAGGTACTTCTAGACTAATAATAAAAATCTGCAGATGTTCAAGTTTCTTTCCATATGAACACACACACCTCCCACATCATTTAAATTGCTTCTAGAACACTTAAAATGATATTGTATCAGTAACAGTTTTAAGCTGCTGTGAAAAAATACCTGGCATAAATAACTTAATGGAGGAGAGATTTATTTGGACACAGGGTTCCAGAAGGTTCAGTCCACAGTCACTTCAGCCCTGTGCATTTTGACTAAACATCATGGTGACAGGAAAACATGGGGGAGAAATGATTGACTTCTTAGCAAGCAAGAAGCAGAGAGCCATCCAAGGAAGGGACATGTAGTTCCAAGTTCATGTCCTCAGTATCATATTTACTCTAGCTATAGCCCTCATCTTAGAGTTCTCCAGGATGCCCAAAATAGTGACAGTAGCAGGAGCCCACACATTCAACATAACATGGGGGCAGGGGACATTTCACATTCAAAACATGGCAGTAGACAAACCACATACACAGTTGTTGCAGAATACCCGCACATGCAAAACAGAATCTGAACATGTTCTATTCAGATGCAAGGCTTTTGAATATTTTCTTTCTGAAATATTTAGTTTTCATCTTTATTTAATGCAAGTCTGTGTAAGTGCCACATATGGGTGCCCACAGAGGCCAGAGGAGAGCAACAGATCCTCTAGAACTGGAGTTACAAGTGATTGTGGATGCTGGGAACTAAAATGGGGTACTTTGGAAGAGGACCCCAAATGCTTTTAACTGCTGCACCCTTTCTCCATCCCCTAAATATTTTCTTTTTTAAATATGTATATGTGTCTATATGGTGTGTGTGCATATAAGTATGAATGCATGCTTTTGGTGTGTTCTTGGGAATAGAATTCTGATCCTCACACTGCTAGGCAAATGCTATACCTGCTGAGTCATCTACCCTAACCCTTTTCTGAATATGATCAGTCCATGGTCAGTTAATTCCAAAGCTGCAGGATCCATGAATCTGTAAGGCCAACTGTACCACAAATGATCAAAAGAGAACATAATTCAGGCAAAGAGAGGCCTAAGTATATTTGTGACATGGAAAAATTCCTCGGTATGAAAATTCCAACAGCAAGGAGTGTGACTTACGTCTGAAGCTATTCACAGCAAAGTTCAAATAAGAGATATTCCAAGGTGACATTAGGATGATGACTCTACAGAATTAATAATAATAATAATAATAATAATAATAATAATAATAGGTTCTATGTGGGTCATGAGAAAGACAGAAGAGTAGAGAGGGCTTTGAAATTTTTAGGTTGGACAGCATGATGGAGGTGGAACCGTTTCCCTGAGTGCCAATTCCAAGTGGAGAAAGAAAACAAATTCATACCTATGCACCTTGATTTGAGAACCAGGGAAAGATTGAAACAGACAGTCATACATACCAGCACATGACAGCAGAAACTGTCATGGAGATAGACACAGATTTCTGGATGGAAATCGAAACCTTGGCTGTATATACTGGTGAACTTGCATATGTCAACAGGTGTTACAGCACTTTGGAGAAAAGATGAAATGAGTGTAATCTGTTTACATCACTTTCTTTATAGCAACGAACAAGATTCCCAATGACAAGGAACTGAGGTTTGGATGATATGACTACAATAAGACAAGAATTGTCACTGTCGCTGCAAAGGTCTCATATGACCATTTTCAATTATGTCTCCAACACCAAACCTGAACAAAGATGTATCAGAGACCAAGCCTTTACCCTTACATGCCCTCATGAGCTCCCCACTAATCCTCCTAGGAAGCACTTAAGGAAGGAATGCTTCCTTCCCTGCAGGTCACATTACATAGGAATAAACTGGCCAACTCATTTCACAACCAGCCTGAATGACTGACTGACCACATAGCCTTCTCTCCTTACTCACCCCCTGGTACCCATCCACGCTTACCAGGTTGAAGCCAATTTTCCCCCTCTAGAGAAAGTGCAGTGGAATGCAGCTCTTCTCAGTCATTGGACCTTCTGATTTGGGTACAGCTTGTACAAACTCTTCCTGTGTTTCCTTTGTTTTAAGAGGTCTGAGTCAGTTTACTGTGTAATATTCTGGGCGTGTAAGCACAGGCACGACCTCTTCTCTAGAACTAGTGTTCAAACCCACCATTCAAAAGACTAAGGATCAACACCAGAGAGCATTTGAAGGTGTTCCTGGAAGGCTCTCCTGGTTCAGAGAAGGGAGGATTCTTAGGAAACAATGTGTCTCTCTCTCTTTGTAAAGAAAACCAGCTGAACAAGTCTCATTCCCAATTGTCAGGAAATGAAGTTAGAACTATTCACGCTTCTTCTGATGCATGTGCTGGGTGTAACACGTGGCTGGGAGATGGGAAGAGTCCAGATGCATGGGCTCTGTGGTAGTTACCTCACTCATTACTATAAACAAATGCCTGACACAAAGACACTCAAGGGAGGAAATGGTTATTTTCCTAAGATCAAATACAGATCTTAACTAGAAGTGAGTAAAGGCTGAAATGTTAATTTCCTAGAGAAAAACAAAATCAAAATTACATTTGAAAATCTTGAATCTCACTAGAAATCATAGAAGATAATTTTTTATTGATTTAAGAAATTGTCTTATTCATTTTTACATACCAACCACAGATCTGCCTCTCATTCCTCCTCCTGCTCCCCTCAAGTCTACCTCCAACCCTTTATCCCATCCCACAAAAGGGTAAGTGTTCCCATAGGAAGGCAGCAAAGCCTGGTACACTCAGTTGAGGTAGGACCTATCCACTCCCCCTCTGCATCAAAGCTGAGCAAGGCATCACATCATAGGTAATGGGCTCCAAAAAGCCAGCCCCATGCATCAGGGATAAATCCTGATCCCACTGCCAGGGGCCCATCAAACAGTCCAAGCTACAAAACTATCTCTCATATGCAGAGGGCCTAGTCTGGTCCCATGCAGGTTCCACAGCTGTTGGTCTAAAGTTTGTGAGTACACACAAGCTCGGGTCAGTTGTCTCTGTAGATTTCCTGTAGTGGTATTGTGTTCCCCAAAATGTTGTGTACCTTAATAAACTAATCTGGGGTCAGAGGACAGAAAAGCCACTAGTTAGGCAGTGATAGCACACGCCTTTAATCCTAGCATTCCAGAGGCAGAAATCCATCTGGGATCTCTGTGAGTTCAAGGCCACATTGGAAACAGATAGGCATGGTGACTCATGCCTTTAATGTCAGAAAGCCAGCCTTTAATACTAGGGAGTGATGGTAGAAAGCAGAAAAGTATATAAGGCATGAGGACCAGAAACTAGAAGCATTTTGGCTGGTTAAGCATTTGGTGGAGAAGCATTTGACTGGTTAAGCATTCAGGCTTTTAAGCAGCAGTTCAGCTGAGAGCCATTGGGATGAGGACACAGAAGCTTCCAGTCTGAGGAAACAGGACCAGCTAAGGAATTGGCAAGGTGAGATAGCTGTGACTTGTTCTGTCTCTCTGATCTACCAGCATTGACCCCAATAACTGGCCTCGGGTTTGATTTTATTAATAAGAACTTTGAAGATTCATGCTAAAATTTCCCATCATGATCTTGATCCCCTTGCTCATATAATCCTTCCTACCTCTCTTCTACTGGACTCCCAGAGCTCAGCCTGGTGTTTGGCTGTGGATCTCTGCATCTGTTTCCATCAGTTACTGGATGAAAGCTCTGTGATGACAATTAGGGTGTTCACCAATCTGATTACCAGGGTAAGGCAGCTCAGGCACACTCTCCACTATTACGAGTAGTCTAAGCTGGGTTCACAAACAAAATAATTTTGAGATTCTGGTTTCACTTTCATTAAGGAAATTATTTTTAACATAAATACGTTATAGTATCACCAGTGACAAAATAATAATGACTTTCATACAGACATTGATAGAACATAAATCACCACAATATTTCTAAGTTAGTAGTAGTATGTATCAAAATCACCCAAAACATTTATATTCTTGAGCTTTGAATTCCTCATAGACAAACATGCCTTAAGAAAATAATCCAAAAAGTAACCAATATTTGGGTATAGATATTCATTAGAACATCATGCATAATACTGAAGATATTGCTAGGTGTAGTGGCACACACCTTTAGTCCCAGTGCTTGGAGGCAAAGGTAGAGTCATGAAGAATTCTGTGAGTTGAAGGCCAGTGTGGTCTACATGGTGAGTTCCAGACCAGCCAGGATTACACAGTGACACCCTATCTCAAAGACACACACAACCTCACATACACCCACACACACTAAAGAACTGGGGGACCTAAACTGTGAATACTATGAAGTTAAATTTGCATAAATACTATATACTCTTATAATCTACTTCCTAAAATAACCTAAATCTAAGAAAGAAAACAGAAATTCAGTAGTAAATGCAATATTGTGGGTTTAGTGGGATTCAGTGAAATTCATACCTGCTTAGGTTTAACCTATTTGTTGAACCCAGTACAACAGACAGAAAGACCCAGACAGAAAGAAAGGGAAATAGAACAGAAGACAAGAGTCATCAACATTACAAATTGGAGGGTACACAATGTTCAACATTCCCTGTAAAATTAATGAACTCATTTTTAATTAGTGTTGAATACATGACACATATTTATACATGAATACAGTCTGCTGAATCCATTTTTGTGTTGCTTGCATATGTATATGCTTAGGGATGACTACTTGGGATTGGATGACTATCAAGGGTTTGTTCCTAAGAAGACTTTAACTTTTATTGTAGTCAGATTTTTCTGTAGGCCTCTAGGCTCACAAATAACAACACAGAGACTTATTAATTATGAAAGCTTGGCCTTAGCTTAGGCTTGTTTTTAACCATCTCTTATAACTTAAATTAACCCATTTCTATTCATCTATGTTCTGTCATGTACCATCCATCCTGTTTCCTATGTGTCTCCTCATGTCTCTCTCAAGCACCAACATTTCTCCTCCTCCTCATCTCTCTCTGTCTGGAAGGTGTATTGCTATCAGAGCAATACACCTTCACACACTGTACAAATATCCGACAACATTTTATATAAGATTTAGATCAACCTTAAACAAAACCCAAGTAGTTTTAATGACTCTTTTTTTTTTTTTTTTTTTTTCAGAGCTGAGAACCGAACCCAGGGCCTTGTGCTTGCTAGGCAAGCGCTCTACCATTGAGCTAAATCCCCAACACCTTAAATGACTCTTGATTGGATGCACATTTTTCCTTAAAACCAGTCCTTATAAACATTACCCAAATCAGAACAATAATAAGAGAATTCTATTGATTTAAATACGTTTGTTTGAACTTTGACCTTAGAAATTGTAATAATCTATAGTCATCATATACACAAGTGTCATCTTTCACACACCCTATACAATTCACTCGGATCTTCCAGAACTTCTTAGGCTTCCAAGCTTCATCTTTACCTTTTTCATTCTGGAAATATCCAGCCAGCTCAACTTAAAACAAAGTCCTATCTTGAAGAAATCCTTCTTTACTAAAAATATACTTATTCTTAAATATTTTTAATATTTTTTCTTCTTATACTTTTCCTTGCACTTTTAATTAATACCATGAGACATAATAACATTAACTAATCACAGGTATTAAGTCCCAGTGAGTCAGGATCTCCACCTCCTAGTCCAAGCACACTGATGCCACTTTAACTGAATCGGCCACCTTTTTACTTTCCATGAGTTGTCCAGCACCTGGTGGGATGTATGCTTTTCAGATTGGGCCCGAGCTGCTGTAACTTTGCATAAAGCCTCCAGGACTAGGTATTTCAGAGTTCTATCCTTTTGGTAGCTGGCTGGAGTTGGAGGCACATGGCTGGGGAAACCACTTTACATCCCAGTAGATACATCAGATAAAATAATGTATCAATTAAAAGACTCCTCCATGAGTTCTGGTACATCGAATTTCATAATTTTAACAGTGGACCACAGGTCCTCTGATACATAAAGACAGCTTACATATATATTTAGGAACACTGGAAAATAATAATCTTGGTGGGGCACAAAAAACACAGGAACAAAGTGAATGTAATTAGGCAAGGCAGTTTCTTTTTGTAAAAGGGGTGCCTGCCTCAAAACTCATGGGCAGGGCTTAACTGTTATTCTAATGTAAGTAGGGACTATGTCTTCCACCCACCCCCACCCTGTGCTCTTGGCTGTGGTCTGACCTCCTAGTCTTTCAGAATAAGCTAGTTTAAAAGGAATCCTAGAAACGGAATGGAGAAGGAATCAGCTGCTCTAGGCCACCAAGTTCATAAATGCAACAGGGCTTTTGTATAAAGATAAGTTTCACCAGGTGGGGGACTTTAAAAATTCAGAAAAAAAATTTTTATTCAGAGATTTTCTATTCATTTTATATACCAACCACAGATTACCCTGTCCTCCCTCCTCCCACCCCCTGCCTTCCCCCCAACCTACCTCCCATCCCCACCTCCTCCAAGAAAGGTCTCCCATGGGGAGTCAGCAGAGCTTGGTACATTCAGTTAAGGCAGGTTGAAGCCCCTCCTCCCTGCACCAAGACTGAGCAAAGTGTCCCAGCATAGGCCCTAGGCTCCAAAAAGCCGGCTCATGCACTAGGGACAGGTCCCAATCCCACAGCCTGGGGGCCCCCTAAACAGTTCAAGCTAAACAACTGTCTCACTTATCCAGAGGGCCTAGTCCAGTACCATGGGGGCTCCTCAGCTATTGGTCCACAGTTCATGTGCCAAACTAGTGGATAAAAGTTTTACAAGATGTGTGTCTTAGTTAGGGTTTCTATTGCTGTGAAGAGATACCATGACCACAACAACTCTTATAAAGGAAAACATTTCGTTGGGGGTAGCTTGCAGTTTCAGAGGTTTAGTTCATTATCTTCATGGTAGGACATGGTAGTATACAGATAGACATGGTGCTGGAGAAGGAGCTGAAAGATCTGCATCTTGATCTGCAGACAACAGGAAGTGAACTGTGACACTGGGTGAAGCTTGAGCATAAGAGGTCTCAAAGCCTACCCTCCACGGTGACACATCTCCTCCAACAAAGCCACACCTACTTCAGTAGGCCACACATCCTAATAGTGCCACTCCTTTTGGGGGCCATTTTCTTTCAAACCACCATCTTGAGGAAGATTAAAATATTTTAATTTTAAGTGAGGGAAGATGGGGTTGGTTATGGAATACTGGGCCTTAGTGGACTAGCTACTTTTGATAGAAAAAAAGAAATCTCACAAGAGCACAAATAACATTTATGAGCACAGATGACAAATAGCGCCATCATATACATAAAATGACCATACACTGAAATCACACAAGTACATTTAACCATTGAGAGAGGCAAAATAGTGACACCCAGATCCCTGCAGACCGTGCAGGCATTTGGTAAGAGTTTTCCTGTAAAGGGAAGGTGCAGCTGGAAGCCAGTTTGCTCAGTTTATCTTTTATTTTTATTTTATTTTATTTTATTTTATTGTCCCTTTGGTTGAAAGCTGCTTTGCAGTTGGGTGGAGGAAGCCTGCTGGGGAAGAGGCATTGTTCAGGGAAGGGGAACTTTGAATCTGTCTTCAGGTGTGGCTCCCAGAGTGAGAAGGGTAAGTGAAAAAGGTGTGGCTGAAGGCTCTTTGGCAGAGGAAACTAGAAAGCAGTTTGTAACTCTGTGAAAATAGAATCACTATTTAAAAAAAAAAAAAAAAAAGTAACTCCAGAGTGAGAGAGGTGTGAAGGTGCTGTAAGAAATAGTCACAAGTCAACAAGATCAGGAGTGGGTGGAGACCGACTTGACTTGTTACAAGCACTGAGACTTCGGCACTTGCATTGATCTAGTCTGTCAAGCAGGGACTGTAGGTGGAAGCATGCTGGGGTTTTCAGATAAGAAGCAATGGCTGGTTCCTATGGCTTGCAGGCCTAGAGACAGGAAGGGGCTGGGTGCCCCTATGGAGGATGAGGGCCAAGCGGGCAATGTTAATGCTCCCTCCACCCGCAAAGGTTGGATGGGGGAAGCAGGGAGAAGTGGAGAGTTTTGCAGCACCCATGAGTCACCACGTGTGTCAGAACGGAGGAAAAGCCATAGACTGACATGCTGGGTGTTGCCATCCTAAGAAGGGATGGCAACCTGAGGGAGGGGTATGTGTGTGGCTAGGGAGGCAAGTTGAAGCAGTATTTCCTTGCTCAAGAGGAGTTGAAATCTCCAGCTAGGCAGAAAAGGGCTTTTTGGATTCAGCAGAAGCAGGACTGGAATCCCTTGGCCCATGGTCCTAAGAAGTCCCTTGTACCCAAAGCTGAGTTGCGCAGGCGCAGTGCCCTTGGCTCCCTTAGGTCAGTCAGATGGTGCCTGCCAGCCAATGTTCCCACTTCCTAGAGGTGAGCAGACTGTGGGCCTTGTCCCGCCGCCTTAGGTCCCTCCCTGTGCTGTTCTCCTGGGCACTATGGTCTCTGGCACTGGTCAGCCTGCCTCCTCCCTCTGACCCCTGTGACCCTTAGGCTCTTCCTCCTCTCTCTTCTGGGTCTCGAGAGGGTGACCCTGGAAATCCCAGGCACTTTCACCTTACTGAGACCCTACTACCACAGGAATATTAAAAATAATTTCTTATCACCTTGAAGTCAGATTTCTTCCTGTAGAAAGTGCAATTGAACGCCACTCTTCTCAGTCCTTGAACCTTCTGATTCAAGTACAATTTATACAATTCATACAAACTCCAGGACCAAACCAATGTTTCTCTTCACTGTGTTTCCTTCATTTTAACAGGTCTGAGTCAGTTTTAAATGCAATACACTGGACATGTAAGCACAGGCACAAACTCTTCTCTCTAGGAACTAAGCCCTAAGCACAGAACTACTGTTGCAATCCTCCATCCAAAAGACTGTGGATCAGCACCAGAGAGCATTTGAAAGTGTACCCGTCCCATCATCCCTTGAGCATGCTACCGCCCCTTCCTTCTTCCTCAGCCCTGCCTGTGAGGTGGCTGCCATCTGTTTTGAGGCATCATGGCTGCCCTCCCGCCTCTGGTGAAGCCCAAGATTGTTAAAAAGAGGACCAAGAAGTTCATCCAGCACCAGTCAGACCGATATGTCAAAATTAAGCGAAACTGGCAGAAACCCAGAGGTATCGACAACAGCACGCGGAGAAGATTCAAGGCCAGATTCTAATGCCTAACACTGGTTACAGAGCAACAAGAAAACCAAGCACATGCTGTCTAGCAGCTTCCAGAAGTTTCTGGTCCACGATGTCAAGGAGCTGGAAGTGCTGCTGATGTGCAACCAATCTTACTGTGCTGAGATTGCTCACAACGTTTCCTCCAAGAACCAAAAAGCCATCATTGAAAGACCAGCACGGCTGGCCATCAGAGTCACCAATCCCAACGCCAGGCTACCCAGTGAAGAAAACGAGTAGATGGCTTGCGTGTGTGTGTGTGTGTGTGTGTGTGTGTGTGTGTGTGTGTGTTTAAATCAAACCACAAAAACTGCAAAAAAAAAAAAAAAAAGAAAGAAAGAGAGAGAAGGGAAAGGGAAGGAGGGAAGGAGGGAGGGAGGGAGGGAGGGAGGGAGGGAGATAGGGAGGGAGGGAGGAAGGAAGGAAGGAAGGGAAGGAAGGAAGGGAGGAAAGAAAGAAGAGTACCCGGAAGGCTTCATCTAATCACAATTAATTGTAGCTCTCCTCCCTCCTCAAAAAAGCTTCTTTCCTCAGCACAGGCTGTGGTGTTTTGAATGAGCACATCCCTCAGGGGCTCATAGATTCACAAGCTTAGTACCCAGCAGATTAACTGGGAAAGATTAAGACTGTGGCCATGTTGGGTAGGAGTATCATTTTGGAAGAGGTGTGTAGCTGGATATGAGCTTTGAAGTTTCAAAAGCCTACACCAGGCGTAGTGTCCGGTTCTTTCTTTGCCTGCTGCCCCTGGATTCCGATGTAAAACTCTCTCAGCTTTTTTTCTAGTATCATGCCTGCCTGCAAGTCACCGTGCTTCCTGCCATGAAACTGCAGGCAAGCCCCACTTAAATGCTCTCCTTTACAAGAATTGCCTTGATCATGGTGTCTCTTCACAGAAATAGAATAGTGACTAAGACAGGGACAATTAGAGAAATCTGGTCAAAATGCAGAGAATAATTGTCCATGGGATACCCACCCATGGTTGATGCATCTTTAATATTAGCCCCAAACCAAATGCTTGAGGACCATTGTAGAAGATGGAATGGAAAGATTGTAAGAGCCAGAGGATCAGGAAGTCTGCTGTGAGGTTATATCTTCAAGATATGATAGAGAAACTGTACTCATGAAATCTCAAAATTAGAGTCACCTAAACAAGACCTACATACTGACAACATAAGTTCTCATTGCAGTGTGGATAGGGAAAGTCTCACTTGGCCCTAACTATACATGGAAAACTATAGGTAACTAATGTCTGCTGAGAGGGAAATCATTCTTCTACAGGGACAATCTCCTGATAGTTATCCAATCCCAAGTGGTCAGCACTAAGCATATGCACATACAGGCAACACAAAATAGAATCAGCAGACTATATTCATTTATAAACATGTGTGCATGTGGGTAACAATAATTAAAGATGAGTTCATGAACTGTGATATGAACGTCTAAAACCATTAAATATAATTTTGAAAAGAAGGGTTTGGGGTCTCTACTGTTGCGGCTTTCAGGTACTGGAGGTAATGGAAGTGTCTTAGTTAGCTTTCTGTTGCTGTGATAAACACCAGGACCAAAGGCAACCTGAGGAGTAAAGGGTTTCTTTCATCTGACACTCCCGGGTCACAGTCTATCTTTGAGGGAAGTCAGGGAGGCACTCAAGGCAAGAACTCGGTTGCAAGAGTTCTTTCTGCTTACTGGCTTGCTCACTCCCCCATGCTCAACTACATTTCCTGTGCAGTCCAAGTCCATCTGCTTAAGGATGGCACCTCCCACAATGGGCTGGGTCCTTCCATATCAATCATTAGACAAGAGAATTTCTCACTGAAATGGTCACAGGCCAATCTGATCTGGCAATGCTCATTGAGATGGCCTCAGATACTCCTCACTGTAGGGCAGCAGAAGGCAATAGAGAGGGGAACATGAGGGTACAAGGGATCCCATCGAGGAAATGGAGAAAATGGGGAGGGGACTAATTAGAAAGGGGATGAGAGAAAAATACAGAAGCTGGGAAGAAAATAAAATGAGTAAGGATGCTTGCAAAAAGTACTAAGTAATCACACTATTAACTACCTACCTAAAAATACCCCCAATTTATTTCTGACCCATTCCAAAATGACTGGCACCTTTTACCCAAAACAAATGAAAAAGCACACAAATAAGTAAAAGTAACATTTACTTTATTTTATATAGAGGAAAATTTTAAATGTTTAGCCAACTATTTGAGGAATCTTGACAGATACCAGCATCCTTATTCATGGACATGACTATTACACCCTTAAACTCACAACAGCAATGACTACCTAAACAAGACCAAGAGAACAGGTTCACCAACATTCCATCACAGATAGAGGAGCATTCTATAAGGTAACCCCTCCCTAAGACACTGTTGGCAGTTAATGCTGCTGGGGGGAGAGGAGTTACATTCCTCAGCAGTGTAGCCTATGGAAAGTCACCCTTACTCAAGTTAATAAGCCCACACTCATGCAAATAATCCTAATTCAATGCAAAAGAGCATCAAAATAAAAGTTGAATGAGAAGTTGTAGAGAAGGGGCATGTGGAGATGGATTAGAAAAAAAGGAAAATGGGGGGAGGTGAATATGATCAAAACATATTATTCATAAAATTGTGAATGAATAGTAAAATCAAAAGAAAAAGCTTCAGCATCCTTATTCCCACCACCCTAGAACATGCACAGAAAACACCACTCTTGTGTGTGCCATGGTGCCACATCTCTAATGTCTCCAGGACTCAGCATGGACTGAGCTGGGGCCAGGCCTTGAGGAAGATTTAGGCGTCTACAAGTTGCTGCAATAATGACAGACTCCCATAAAGGGCAGACAGAGGCATCTTGGCCTCCAGATCCCAAGTTGACCTGGGATTATTCAGCTCCATCTTCAGACCACACTCCTTCAGCAATTCATAAGTAATGACCAAGCCCTCACCCTGGAGTGGAGCAAGAAGCTGAAGCTGGAGAGTGAAGGGGATGTTCCAGGGATACTTGAAGTTCGGCTGCAGGATGCTCTTTACCTAGAAGAAAAACTCTCAGATTGGGCAGACCAGGCTCTGACACCAGTATGAAAAACCTGTCCTAGAAGTGACGAACCACACAGGATAATGAACTAAGCAAGACCTGAATCAAGTATGCATATGGCTAGGCACACTTTTGTATTTACAGATAAATATATGGGGAGAGAAAAGGCAATTTGCAAGTCATAACTGTAAACAAAAAAAAGGGTGTAACTGACATTCATCCCCTTCAGTTCCTACAGAGATGCCTTCTTAGGTGGCTAATTTAGATCTAGTAGGCCTGGCCTCTGGGGCTGCCATAAATACAGACTCTCCTGACAGGATCAAACGCAACCTGCCTGATCCCCAGAGAGAGAAGGCAACCAGGGGCATTCCCAACTCCTCTACTTGTGGAAACTATATTTCTTTCTTCTAGAATGTTCTTCCTCTTCCTGCTTTCCTCTCTCCCCCAACCCTGGATTGCTAGGCTTTGGGGTTTCTTACCAGCTCTCGTTGCTGGAAGAGGAGCCTCTTCTCCATAGACTGGGCCAGCAGACTGAGTTGGGTATCACTCAGCACTGAAGGAGAGGACGTGTGAGGAAACAGAAAGACAGCCTCAGTATCTTCCTCTCAATATGAACTAGGACACCCAATGAGAGGAGAACTCTGGGACAGAGGAATATGCCCCATTGGATTTAAAGGTCAAGCTCACTGCCCTAGAAAGCTCTTCTGCCCATCACATGGCTCCAGAATCATAAGGGACAAGATCCAGAGCCTGATATCTAAGGGCTGAGGCAGGAATCATCTTCTACCAAGGATGTGTGAAGAGAATGGTGATTGTTCATTTTCTATACCTCAGACTCCATCCGAAGTGCATGGACTGTTATCATCGTAAGCCTTACTTAGCTCATAGAGAAGGGTGACATGAGATTGATCATGATAACTCACGAGCTTTGGGGAGATGGATCTAAAAGAGTACTCTGAGAATCAACACAAGGAATCTCCCACACTTCTCTCAAATCATTCTTACCCATTAGGGCTTGAAGGAGATAAAGAATGAGGTTCTTTAGTTCAATCCATGGGTTCTGTTGCAGCACATCTAGGATCATACCACCTGGGCCATCCATATGCCCCAACTGATCCAATTCCAGCTAGAGGAGACAGGTATTTTCTTAATAGTAGCATTCCCAGTGCTGGGGACTGAATGGCTTTATACATGCTGAACAAGTCTTCTACCATGAAGCTGCAACCTGGCTCCCTATTCTCTTCATTTTTCTCTCGTGTGTGTGACAGGGTCTCAGATTGTTGCCCACGCCAGCTTTGAACTCACTATGTAGCCCAGAAAGGCCTTGAACTTACAACCCTCTTGCAAGCAATTTCAGCTTCCCATATTTGGCTCAAAACCATTGTTGTGTAATGTACCTATGTCCACTGGAGTTAAGCAAGGTGTGGGCTATAGGTTCTGCCTTCCCCAGGGGCATCCTGAGCAGATTTCAGGGGTCACAGTGTCTAGCTCTTATCATTGTGCATTGATCCAGAATTCCTAATCTTTGACATCTTTCTCAGTCTCCTGGGCATCATGTGCATCCCTCGTCCCACATGTATTTTGGCATTCCCATCGCCCAAACTGACCCTTCGGCTTGATCATCTCTAGGCAGCTATTGAATTCTCACCATGTTCATCAGGTCATACAGAATCTCCCTGTCACTGAGCATGGGCAGGAGGTTAGAGAACACGACATCTTGAACATCCTTTGAAAACATGGACAGTTCCCATGTTTTCCTGGAAACCTCATCTTGTAGGCAATTGAAATCTGATCAGAGACAGAAACACCAATCAACGAGTGAGAGAAATTCTTCATTAAATATCCCTGAAATGGTAAGCCCTTCCCATTCAGTTCCATTTCCTGTGGTTAAAAGTTCTCCACTGATACCTGACTGAGCCACAGTGAGGCAACTATCATAAAGGTAGAAAGAACTGCAGAGCTGGCAGTGTCAGCGCTCTGGAAGGAGGGAGCACAGCACTGGGAGTGGAGATGGAAATTCTGAAAACTGGTTATCACAAGTGTGAGAAAAATGTCCACGTGTTCATGTCTGGGATATGTCAGGAAGAAAATGTACTGTTAGACTCCAGAGATGACAGTCCTCAGTGTTTTAGGATCAGTTTCCATGTGTGACAAATGGGGACATGGTGAGGAGTCAATGAGTCTGTGTTTGTCAGGTACCTGGCATGTAAGAGCCACACTTAGTAATAACTATCTCCACCATCTATGAAGAACTAGCCCAGCATGCATTGGAGGGTATTCTGGTTCTGCCAAGTGTCCTCCAGATGATCTGTGAGTGAGAGAGGATATCATAGTGGAAGCTCCAAAGACATGGGCACTTTTATCTGATCATCTCACATTGCCCATGCTGGAGTAATGCCTGCTTCCTAGTAAGTCCTCAGTAAACATTAGTGCATGCATTTGTGCATGTATGAGTTGAACTAACTACAAATGTGAAAGTAGACCTCAGTTTTCCGAGCTCCAATGAAAGTTCTCACTTGAGTTTCAAGCCTGTGGTTTTCTGATAGAAGCCCAGGTTTCCTTAAAACCAAACAAACAAACAGAACAAAACAAAAACTCACCTAGATGGAAGGGTTCCTCTATCTTTCCTAGAAAGAGAAGCACAAGCTTTCTTCATGCTCACTTTGCTCAGGACACACACACTGTGTCTCTCCTGCCATCTCCTCCCACACCAGCCTTCCATGATCTTTCCCATCCCAGAGGAACCAGAGCCAGGGTTAGGGCTGAGCACAGGAGGATCACCCAGATCTCCACAACAACCCCACCAGCCACAAACTCACCAATTGGAGAGATGTAATTTATCTCCCAGTCTAGAAACAGAAAATACATTGCCCCACCCAAGAATTAGTGTTTGACCTTACTTCCCCTATGTTCCAGACATTTCTCTATCATCCACCCCCACCCCTGTGCCGAAGACCAGATCCCAGACCTTGGGCAAAGAAAATCAGGTGGGGTTTTGTTATTCAGTTGTCAACATGAGGGAACAGGTCTGAATCTCACAGCCCCAGAATGCTTCACTCACCTAGATATCCTTCAGAACGCGGCACTGGAGAGAGAAAGAGAAGGGTTCACTCACCAAGACTCACCCTATGCACCCCTCCCCTTACCTTGGACCTCTCCAACTCCTCCATCCACCCTTGTTTTTCACCTTAGAATTCTACTCTCATGGGAAATTTCCTATGATAATCCATCCCCAGGTTTATCCTGTCCAACAAAGGCATACCTATCTCAATGGTTTCATTATATGATGTGGGAATCAATTCTGCACGAGCAAAAGCAGTTTTCAACCTAGGACGCATACGAAGCATACCTAGAAAGGTTTTCTTCTTAGCTTTAGCAGAAAGGAGAATGGCTGAATGGAAAAGAAACCCAGTTAGGAGAGATGCAGTTACACCGGCTACAGCAGTTCCCACACCCCATTTTGGGATGCTCAGGTCAAACACCAGGGATGATGCCACCTAAGCACTAGCTTCTGTGACCTGTGAATCAGATCCTTTAACAGGTGCCCCAAAACTTGCATTTTATTTTATTGAATTATGTTTGTTTGTTTATTTTGTGTGTATGTGTGCTTGCCACAGAGCACATACAGAGGTCAGAGGAAAACTCTGGGAGTCAGTTATCTACTTCCCACATGTGGTACCTGGAAATGGAACTCAAGGCATCAGGCCTGGCAACAAGCACCTTTACCAGCCAGTCCATCTCACCAGCCTGAAACCTGCATTTTAAATAAACACTTTAGGTGACCACCACGCCCTCTGACATTCAAGAATTACCCCATGAGAGCTGGAGAGCAAGATCAGTGCTGCTCAAAGGACCGCACCCACGTGCCAGCGCCCACTTCTGCCCTTTTGAGGCATTGCATGCACATGGTTCCCTTACATGCAGGCAAAATACAACTACCCATAAAATAGAAATTAACAAATAAATACTCCATGAGTTATAGCAGATGGGCTTCTGCTGCCCTGTCACATAGATTTCTTGTTAGCCTTAAGTTACTCCCTGGCCCTTCCTTATCTACTCTCAATCTGGAAATCTTGCATTGTTTTGCATTATATCCATAGAGATATGCTGAGGTCTGAAACTTGTATAACAACACAATTCAAGTATTTGACACATGAAATGAGCCAGGGGAGAAAAATGACAGCATTTAACATGGGAACTAAACAAACAAAAAAATCAAACTTCAGAGAGTGTCTTCAAGTAACATCTGAGCAGTAGGGGCCAGCAGGGCATCTTTTTACACAGTCAGGCATCAAGGAGGACAATGTGCTGATTGGCAAGTACAATTTCAGTTCTCATAACAGACCAAAAAGGAATAATTGCCACGTCGCTGGCCAGTTGCTTCAGAGAAACCTGGCCTTCTCACGTGTAGACAGCCCCAACCTGTCTTGACTCCTTGGGTTAACCAAGCTCTTTGCCTGACCTGACAACACTCTCTGCACCTTCAGAAACCCTCACCCCGGAATCCCCTCCCACGATCACCTCCTCTCTCACACTTCTCCCCCCATCTGGTCAGCTCTCCTAAAGCCCTCTACATGTGACATCAAGGTCCTTCCATGCAGGACCTTGGGTGGCTAGAGATGGATGACTAGAGATGCCTGGAATTAGGCCTGGACTACACACAGCTACAGAGACCTCCATTTGAGCACCCCAAGTTGGATCCCTCCCACATGAGAGCCTATAGCTGCATCTACAGCTAATGGTATTGGAGCTTGGCCATGCTTAGAGGTAGCTAAGGATGGTGGGACATGTGCCTAGGACAGTGAGAAGTATTCCTTCTGGTCTATAGTCAGGAGAGAAGAGGAGGTTCAGATCTTTGGACAACCCACCCCCACTTGGACCTCACGTCTGCTCACCACAAGTGTCATTCTCAATGGCCAGTTGCTTCTTCTTGTAGGCCACCACTGCACCCTTTGGAATAGGCACTGAATCCATTCTGTCACTTTGCCACTGTCCCTCGGCTTGAACCTGGGGAGACAAAATATTCCTAGGTGTAGTGGGTAGCCATTCCAGCTTGGTTCTGGAAGTTCCAACCCCCATTGAGACTCTGGCAACTGTCACGCCTACTAGGCGGGGCGAGGGGAGGCGCCTGGGGACCCGAGAGCTGGATGGGCCAGCGCTCTCTCTGGGCGCTCTCTCAGTGCCGGGACGCTGACCAGTGCAGATTGACTGTGCAGAGCTCCGGAGAACACCGCTGGACTGCGTTACACCTTCCCCAGACCCTGCGACCTACCCATTACTTAATTTGTGAGTTACGCCATTAAATAAATATCCTTTTAACTACGTGGAGTGGCCAAAATAATTCCTCCAATACCTAGGGGTTTATAGCTCCTTGTCTTATAAAAATTATGTTTACTTTTAATCAAGGCAACATATGCCTGTAATTTAAAAGTCAAATAAACCTAGAAAGCTCATGAGAAAATACTGTCTCTCACTTCCCTTCCTCCAGGTCCCCATGTCCAGCTACTGCTTTTCTCCCTTGTATGACAGTGTTTACCTACATTGATATTTGGGAGGAGGTGTGCCTGGAGAGGCCTGACAACTGAACCCAGAGCACAATAAATGCCAGGTTGGTATTTACCACTGAGCCATACAACCTGTTTGTGATATTTTGATTGTGTTCTGAAAAACAAAGCTTGCCTGGAGATCAGAAGGCAGAGCTAATCACTAGTTAACAATAAAGGGCAGGCAATGGTGGCACACACCTTTAATCCCAGCACTTGAGAAGAGGAAGCAGGAAGATGCAGAGTTCAAGGCCACCCTGGGCTACTCCAGATTGAACCAGTCTGAAAGAAAAATAGATCTGGGTGGTACACACCTTTAGTCCCAGCTCTAAGGAGGTGGAGACAGGAATATAAGGCAGGTGGAGAAGAGGATCTCAGCCGCATTTGGTCTGAGGATTTGTTGAGGTAAGAAGTCTCTATTGGCTGCTGCTCTGCTTCTCTGACTTTCTAGCTTTTACCCTTTATATCTGATTCCAGGTTTTTATTTTAAGTCTAATTAGGATCCAATTTCAACAGCTGGCCCTATTACAATATCTTCATTTTTCCAAACTAGGTATATGGTTTACTGTCTCCCTCTGAGTTGAGGGTTTCATTCTCCTACTTGGCTCTCAGTGTTTACTGCTCCACCCTTATTCATATCTGGGTTTCTGTGTAGGTGCACACTCTTTGTCAGCTGTTGGGTGAGACTGCTTCTCCTCATCCCAGATCTTGTCTCTACCAGACAGTGTAATGCCTTCTGTCTTATTTGTCCTGTTACTGATTACCTTCTGGGGAGCCGAGAGGTACATGCCTGAGAACTTAGATACCTAAAGACATCTTTAACTTGCATTTAGTTCACATTTTGAAGGAGATGTAGTTCTAAGATGGAATTCCTTGGAATTTAAATTGTTTTCCTTTTTAATGTACAATTTCTTTTTCTTAAATATTATTTAACATTTGAGAATTTCATATATATATACATATATATTCATATACATATACATATTCATATGTATGTATAAATATATATATTATTCTGGTCAAACCCACAAACCTCATTAACTCATTTTCAGCTCCTCCCTTATCCAATCTCCATCACTTTTCCCTCCCATCTTCCTGTGATCTTTTTGTATTTTAATTTTTATTAAACCCATGGAGTCCCCTTAGTGCTGCCAGAATACATTATACATACAAACATATATATGAAATTCTCAAACATTAAACAATATTTAATATGTGACTTGGTCTTTCTCTCTTACAGTTTTCAATATACTTCCTTTGTTCTGTACATTTAGTGTTTCAACTTTTACATGATGTGAAGAGCTTCTTATTCTATCTAGTTAGTGTTCTACATGCCTCTTGCATCCCAATAGGCATCTCTTTCCTTAGATTTGGAACATTTTCTTCCATGATTTTGTCAAAAATATCTTCTGTGCCTTTGTCTTGGGTCTCTTCTCCTTCTTCTATACCTATGATTTATAGATTTGTTTTTTTAATAGTGTCCCAGCACTAGTCCCAGCTAGAGTCATCAGAGGAAGGAGCCTCAGCTGAGAAAATGCCTCCTAGAGATCCGACTGTAAGGCATTTTCTCACTTAGTGATCAATGAGGGAGGGCCCAGCTGGTAGTGGGTGATGCCATCCCTGGGCTGTTGATCCTGGTTTCCATAAGAAGGTAGGCTAAACCACTGCCAGCAGACCAAAGTGGGATCAACCTTGTGGATTCCTGAGAGCCTTCCCAGCACCCTGCCTCTTCCTATTCCCATGATGTTCTCATCTATCATGGTATCTTCCTCCTTGCCCTCCCACTCTGTCCCTGTTCCAGCTTGACCCTCCCATTTCCCTTTGTTCTCATCCCCCACTCCTTGCCCTCTGCCACCCCCCCACTGCTACACACACACACACACACACACACACACACACACACACACAGTCCACTCATGTAGATCTCATCCACTTCTCCTTCACGGGGTGGGGGAGGGTCATCCATGTATCCCTCCTAAGGTCTTTTCCTGTTAGCTAGTCTCTGGTCTACTCTGGTGACCAGCCTAGCAAATAACCTAGCTGTCATCATAGAACCTTTGTCCAGTGACGGATGGAGGCAGATACAGAGATCCACGGCCAGACACCAGGCTGAGTTCCAGGAACCCAACTAATGAGAGAGAGGAGAGATACTGCAGGTGAGGGACATCAAGATCATGATAGGAGGATGTGCAGAGATGACAGACCACACTAGTGGAAACCCATGAACTGTGGACTGGTGACTGTGGAGCCTCCATGGGACAGGACTAGGACCTCTGGACACCGAAGATGGTTGTTTGGCTTGAACTGTTCGGGGGGCACCCAGGCAAGGGGATTGGGATCTGTCCCTGGTGCATGGGTAGAATTCTGGGAATCCGGTGCCTGTGGTGTGACACCTTGCACAGCCTTGGTGCAGTGGGAAGGGGCTTGGACCTGCCTAGGCTCAGTGAGCTGGGCTCTGCTGACTCCCCATGGGAGACCTCTATTTGGGGGATGTGGGGTTGCAGGGTGACTTGGGAAAGAGGGCTGGGGTGGAAAGAGGAAGGAGGGGGCTCTGCGGATAGCATGAGGAGTGAGTAGAGAATTTCTTAATAAAGAAAAATAAAATTTTTTAAAAAAAAAAGAAGGTATGCTGAGCAAGTCATGAGAAGCAAGCCAGTAAGCAGCTCCCCTCAATGGCCTCTGCATCAGCTCCTGCCTCTAGTATCCTGTCCTGTTTGGGTTCCTGTCCTGACTTCCTTCAGTGATGAACAGCAATGCTGAAATGTAAGCCTAATAAACACTTCATCCCTAACTTGCTTTTTGGTCATGGTGTTTTGTAGAAGTAACAGAAGCCCTAACTAAGACATTAGGTTTATGGGGTTTGTCATCAGCTGTGATTGATCAAATTCCTGTTTCTTGACTTCAAGCTCTTTCACTTGATCCATTCTGTTGCTGAGACTTTCCACTAAGCCTCTTAACTTCCTGAATTTTTTTCATTTCAAGTTATTTCAATTTGGGTTTTCCTTAAAAATTTTCTTTATCAAATTCCTTATTTCATTCAACTGTTTTTTAGTGTCCATCCTGGCATTTATTCATTTCTTTTTGAGGCATTTCAACATATTTATAATTGGTGTTTGAAATCATTGTGTGTCATCTATAGTTTCTTTTCTCTGGAAACATTACTGAAGGAGTACTAGTTTTTCAGAGAGACTCATTATTGGGATTTGGGGTTTTTTGGGGGTGCGTGGAGAGGGAGTTATTTTGTTTTGTTTGTTTTTGGTGTGTGTGTGTGTGTGTGTGTGTGTGTGTGTGTGTGTGTGTGTGTGTGGTGTTGTTGTTTATGTTTTTGCAGTTGGTCCTAGGCAACTGGAGTTAGGTTGCTGGTAGTGTTTTTAGTATGGCTATCTGCCAATATCCATATTTGTTTGTTGTATTGGCATTTTTGCCTATTTGCTATTAACCCAATTATCAGTTTTTGGACTGCCTGAATGATTCTTAAGATTTGGTGTTGAAATCACTCAGTGTTGATGTGAAAATGGAGTATCAGAAGTGGTCTTAGTTCAGCTAGAGCTAGGTGCAGCTTCTGAACACAGGAACAAACCTTCCTTGAGTTAGCAGGGACTCACTGCAAACATTCAGAAGTCTGTGGAAGTCTTCCATAGTTCTGCTGTGGCCCTTAGGTGCCAGGAGCTGGAGTCAATGAGTTCTCATGCTCCAATGCATAGTTGTACAACCGTGCTCACACGGAATTCTCAAACTCAGTGGGTCATAGACCAAAAGAAAAAGACTTGAAAGGGGGAAAGGGATCTGAAAGGAGGAGGGTGGGTTGCTGAGTGTGGCAGGAAGGTAAGAGAGACCAGAGCAAGAGTAATCAGAATGCATGATATATATGTATGAAATTGTCAAAAATAAATTTAATTAAACTACTTAAAGATTACAGAAAGAAGATAGATAATATTCCATATTTAATCAAATAAATTAATCTTATGCTATTTTTTAAATATGCTTGTTTGAGGTGAGTAGATTGTGTAAATCACATGTGCTTAAATGCATTTAAATCTTGCCCCTTCAAGTACTTCTTATCAAAGTCAGGCATAGTGGATGTACCTGTAATCAAACATCATTTGGAAAGTAGAAACAGCCAGGCGGTGGTATTTAATCCCAGCACACCTTTAATTACAGCACTCAAGAGGCAGAGCCAGGTGGATCTCTGTGAGTTTGAGGTCAGCCTGGTCTACAGAGTGAGTTCCAGGACAGTCAGGACTATTCCACAGAGAAACTCTATCTCAGAAAAAAGAAGAAGCAGAAGAAGAAGAAGAAGAAGAAGAAGAAGAAGAAGAAGAAGAAGAAGAAGAAGAAGAAGAAGAAGAAAAGAAAAGAAAAGAAAAAAGAAAAGAAAAGAAAAAAGGAAGGAAGGAAGGAAGGAAGGAAGGAAGGAAGGAAGGAAGGAAGGAAGGAAGGAAGAAAGGAAGAAAGGAAGGAAGAAAGAAAGAGAAAGTAGATACAGGAAGACCAGGAGTTCAGGGTCAGCCTCAGCTCCATAGCCAATTTGAAGACAGTCTAGGCTATATAAGACCTTATCTCAAAAAATATTTGTTATCAAATAATCATAGAATGTAGATTAACAGCTGCAGTTTAATTGGGGTATCCCTATGTTTTTCTAGCCGTGAAACTTGGTGTGCAAATAATACAGAATCCTCACATTTCTATTTCTGCAGCAAACTATCATTTACTCAAAACAAAACGTGGTAACAAGCAAATATGTCTATTTTGGAATTTATCAATATTTGCTAACCCTATGTATTAAAGCATTATAAATGAGGACATTAGAGGGCATAAGAACTGAGCTCAATGACTAACCCTGCCCCTCACTGGTCCAGGGAGAGCTAGCACACACACACACACACACACACACACACACACACACACACACACACTCACCAGAGAGCTGACCCTGCCCCTCACTGACTTGTCCCATCATGGGAGTGCTGCTCCCCGCACCCAATTTTGGGAAAGCTAGTTTCACCCCCAACCATGGGTGTGGGAGAACTGTCTTCACTCATCACCTGAAGAGGGTGGTCCCAACAGCCCTTATTGACCAACTCAGCTAAAACCTGGCCCACATCTGGGGCTGAATTGACACTCCTCAACATCTCCCCCATCTATGACCTACTGGAGCTCATGAAGAGACTGGTCCTTTGTAACTGTATCCACAAGGAGCTTCATGACTCTGGGCAAATGGAGGATATCTGACAGGAATTTCAGTGAGGGGCCAGCATTGATGCTGTACCAGAAGCCAGAGGCCTTGAACCTGACCAGCAACACACTACACAATGAACATTTGCAAGTAAAGCTCTTTGGAGTATGCTGTATGATACCACAGCTCCCAATGCCACTAAGATAGATGAAAAGGTGATGGAGAGTGGAAAAGATGGAAGAGCAAAGAGATTTTTTGTTGTTTTGTTTCACTTATTTGCATTTTTGTTTGTTTTTGGTTTTGTTTAATTAATATTCTTATTTGTGTTTTTTATATTTTATTTTTTATCTTTATTATATCTTTTTAAGTTTTCCTTTTGGGGGATGCTACAAGGATGAAGGGGATTTGGAGGTACAGGGAAATGAATTAGATTTGGATGCATTATGTGAAATTCTGAAAGAATCAATAAAAAACATCATGCTTAAAAAAAGAATGCAATCTAACATCAGGATTTAGCAATATATTACATATGAATAGAGGAAAATAATGGCCCCACCCTCTGACCCCTAGAAACTGGTCCCCAGAAGCCCTTGAGAAGCAAGGGTGCACTGGCTGCAATGGATGTTTTCTTTGCAACCCTGTCCCATACCTTGACAAGGTGGGGGATGCCCACTTTTCCTGAAAGTTCTACACTGCTACTCCCTTCCAGCACAGCATCCTTGGTCACTTCAAAGGCCTCTGTCACCACATACAGGTCCTTTATTCCCATCCTGCAATCCTCCACAAATGATGGCTCCCGATCCAGAAGTTTCCTAAAGGTTTAAAATGAGAATGAAAAAATCCAAATGGCTAATTTCATAGAAACAGAGAACAAATCACGAGAGACAGAAAAAATCCCAAACATAAAATGTGAGCCAGCCTTTAAGAGCTAAAGAGATTGAGTCAGCTTCAGGATGGAATGTGGTTCAGTCTATAAAGTGATGGCCAGGCAAGCATGAAGACATGAATCAGATTACTCAGGAGCCACATTACAGCCCAATGTGGTTATAGTTGACTACATGCTACCTGTGCTTGAACTCTGCTAAGACAGTAGACAGTAAATGTTCTTGTCATAACAATAACAGTTCCTGAGCTGGCAGGACAGCTCAGCACGTAGAGGTGGTTGCTGACCTTAGTTTGATTCCCAGACATACACAGCAAAGGGAGAGATCTGACTCCTGCACTTGTTCTCTGACTTCCACATGTAAGCCATGGCATGAGGGTGCACACATATGCACACACACACACACACACACACACACACACACACACACACACACGTGCAGAGAGAGAGAGAGAGAGAGAGAGAGAGAGAGAGAGAGAGAATATAAATAAATGTAATAAAGAAATATTTGAAATAATGGTTACCAGATGGAGTGATGATATATTACTGGCTTATACTTATATGCCTATCTGACACCAAAATGCTGCACATAAAACATGCATTTCTACTTCTAATTTATATCACAAAAGAGATGTGGTAGAAAATCATTGTAATGGGTTGTCTGAACTTGAGTTCCCTTCTATTTCCAAAAGTTACCTCTGTTTTCAAAGTCTCCGTAAATAACTGCCCAATCCATATTTGTGTTATCTCCTAATATTAAATCCCCCACTGTGTTACCTTAGCCCTTTGAAAACAATTACATATGAAGTATAGAATTTCAGGAAATTTCTAGAAAAAAGAACTTAGCAATATTTGAGTAGCAATTATTGTATGTGGCCTCTTTTGACACTGTTCGCATCATAGACTATACAGAATGCTTGGTTTACAATGTCATTTGACACCACCTTACTCTTTACATTTGGAAAGTCTGACATTTTGGTGAACTGGAAACTTTCTCTGATAACATCAGCTGTCTCAGTGTAGTGGTTAAATACAAACAACTGAATTCGTAACGATGTTTATATAACACAAGCCCACAGCTTAGTGGCTAGCAGTGTTTGCCTTTGCATGATACTCAGATGAGTTTAAATAGTGGTTCTATTCCTCCCTGTCTGTGTGATGGATAAATTACTTCACTTCCCTCAATCACTATTTCTCCACCTGTATTTTGGACATGATAATGTTATAGTGGCTCATGGAAAATGAAATAAAAATATAAAGTTTAAAAAAAGAGATGTGTTAGAGGTCAAGTCCCAAAGTGCTGGGGTATTAAAGTGATTATTACAGTTTTCATCAAATTTTAATCAATATTCTACCCATTTACTTCTATGATTCTTTCCTCACTACATGCCCATCCTCCGTACAATGAACAGAAACTTCTACCACATCAGAACCTTTGTCTGTGTGTCTTGTTTTTCTGTCTCCATCACATTAATAGAACAGTAAAGGTAATTCTGTATTAATGAGTATTATTAGGGAATGCTATGCCATTATTTCAGAGACTTGTAAAAAAAAAAGTAAAATAATGTGAGTTGTCATAAAACCTGCTTGATGCCTCTTTGCCTGTAGCAACACATCCTGAAACATTGTTGACCCATGCTTTCACCTGTTTTGAAGACTCTCCAGTTTTGAATCTGGGATGCTAGTACACCGGACCTCGATGTCGTATACACAGGACTGAACAAACCCGGTTGACGCACTTCCTTCCACAATGGCGTTGACACCTGCGTTAGCCTTTAGTTTCCAGGATAGATTGTGTTTGAGGGGGATGGGAGATGACACTTCAGGCTCTGAAGAGAAAAAGGAACTGAAGTTTAGCCAAGAATTCACTGTGGAACAGCTGCTCTGGGGAATGGGAAATACAAGGTCAGTCCCCCTCCTCAATTAAAACTGAGTCAAGAAGCTAGCTAATAATTATATGTATAGTATATAATAATAATTAATATCTGAAATATGAATTACTACAGAGGACAAATTCCAGAACCAATGAAAACGTAGTCTTAATCCTAAAAAAGAATAGCATCATTTGGCAGTGTCCAGGAGTCCCCTGAGATCATCTTTTCAAGAACAAAATTAAGCCATGGAGAAGATAGCTGAAAAAGAATACCTAGGACCAGCAGACAGATTGACCTCAGTCTGGATCCTAGTTCTACTAGTCTGAACTGTGTGACTTTGAACAAGTTGTTTTAGGAACCTCAATTACTTTTTTGTAACGTGGGTATCATATCTCCCTCTAAAGAGGCTCTTGGAAGCATGATATGACCAGATGCCAGGATGGGCCCAGAAAATGAGTGGATTCCTAAAGGACCTTCCTTGTCCTTTGCCTTTAAGCAGGATGGCTCATTAGCTACCTTGTCTGCACACTGCATAGGTTCTGGGAAGCAGCACCACTGAAAATACTGATTTTCACACTTCTCTGCCCCTTGGCTGACCATACCTGGGACTGGACAATTTGGTTCTAAGATTTGCAGAAGGGAGTATCCAACTGGAGTATCTTCAGATTTCCAAAACAGTGACTGAGGATTCTTCTGCAGTATCTCAAACTGGCGGAACTTCATCGCATCTGACAGACGTTTGACAGGATTCAGATCTCTTCCTTGAAGTTTCTTGACCACATCCTTGCAAACCCAGGCAAATGAGTAGGGCATGTTGCTAGTATCAGACAGAAGGCAGTGCAAAGTTTAGTTGAGAAAAGAAAGAGTGTAATTGATTCACAGTGATTCCTGGTATTTTTCATAAACCACCCAAGTGTGAGAGAGCCCCCAAGTCAGCACACAGCAGAGATATACACATCCAAGTTATCCTTGAACTATTCCAAATAGGCAAAATATAGACTCAGCCTAGATGCACATCAAAAGATAAATGAAGGCAGAAGCTGGAGGGATGGCTTATAGGTTAACAGCACTGTCTGTTCTTCCAGAAGGCCCAAGTTCAATTCCACCATTTATATAGCAGCTCACAATCATCTGTAATCTCAATTTCAGGGGATCCTATGCCTTCCTCTGACTTCCTCAGGAACCAGGCATATATGTAGTGTAACTCTATTCATGCAAAACATACATATACATGAAAATAATTAATAATTAATTTTTAAAAAGATTAATAGAGAAAGAAAATGTGGTATACATGCATGGTTAAGTTTTATTCAGCCATAAACCATAAAATTACACTAGGTACTGAATGGAATTCGGGACCATCATCCCAAATGAAATAGACTAAGCACAGAGATATAGATATTGTATGCCTCTCTCATACACACATACTACATTTTATGTATATAAATATACACAAACATATACAAGGATATGTACATATGTTTATGTATATATACATAAATATATACACATAAAATATGTATTATAGAGTATGAGATGAGAAAGGAAAATTTTTCAATGAGATGGGGCTGTGGAGATAAGCCAGGAGAACTAGAAAACTTAATGGGGTAAACATGAACAAAGCATATACTGGGCAAGTCTACTACAATGAAACCATTATTTCATACTAATTTAAAAATAACAATAAATACCAAAAGAAGTAAATGTGCCAATGACTTGGATAATACCATAAGTTCCTTGCCTAGTGGATTAGAATCCTTCCCTGGCATGAATAAGGACCTGGGTTCAAGACCCAGTACTATCAAAAAGAAATATAAACAACCAAATAGACAATGAAAACACAATGTCACCACTTACCATACAAATGTTAACCAAAATCACAAAAAGATACTATATCTGTCAGGATGCTATTACCAAAAAGTATAAAGGCAATAATTGTCAGTATTAAGGTTTAAAAAAAATGGAACCCTGTACACAGTGGGAATGTAAAATATTATCATCTGTCAGAATATGTCAGCAAGTTGACTAGATATATCGGTGGAGGAGTGTGGATTGTAGAGACCATGAAGAAGGCAGAACAGAGTCAAGAGGACTGCCAGTCAATGTTGTAAAGTGCCTGAGTTCATTTCACAGCCAGCTTATATATAATCTGTAAGGACAGAAGTAGAACAATGCGCCGGGCAGTGGTGGCGCACGCCTTTAATCCCAGCACTCGGGAGGCAGAGCCAGGCAGATCTCTGTGAGTTCGAGGCCAGCCTGGGCTACCAAGTGAGTTCCAGGAAAGGCGCAAAGCTACACAGAAAAACCCTGTCTCGAAAAACCAAGAAAAAAAAAAGTAGAACAATGCACAGCACAGACATTCACCCACTATCTATCTTGTCCTTGAGTCAAGGAGCAGGCAGTTTCATTTTCTATCATGATGTACTTCTGATATGCATCAGCAGCCTGCATATAGCTAGATAGTATGTTCCTTCCCATGGGCTAATCAGGACTTTCTTACAACCCTGGTGCAAGCAAGTCTGAAATCTGTTGACTCAGAATAGACTTCACATTCAAACCAGGAAACTGAGTCACTTGTGGGTTCCCACACTCCTCTAAAGAAATAAACAAGATTTGCCAAAAATTTAATAGAATTGAAAACCAGGTGTAGCAGACTTAAAGGAAAGAAAGGTTCACAAAACGCAATAATTTGATAAATCTTAAGGATGCTGAAGTATATGTCATTCAAGGGTAAACAACCATGGATCTATTTATATGAATTACCTCAAATTCTCCAAGACTCAGAGAGTGCAAGGATGCTATCTACCACAGGACAGAGGAAGGGAATATGGTTAGTCAATCAGCTTAGTGTTTTGTTTGCACAAGATGAAGAAACTGCAGGTCTGTTAGCAAGGTTTGGACCTATACATTTTCTATATTTTCAAACCTGTTGAAGGTAGAGTTTATGTCACATATTTTACCACAATACATTAATTATTATAGAATATATTGTCAATGCATAAAATAATAACTCATGAAGAGGACCACAAAAGTTTTCTAGTGAGATCTGAGCTTGCTTTATCCACCAGGGTTGCAATAGAGGATTGCTTGACCATGTGCATGGGAAAGGTCTACACTTGGCTGAACTAGTGGGAGATCTTTTGCACCACCCCTTGGCATTCCTATAAGTAGCCCTTTAGAAGAAACAAAAGGAGCTGGTGGATATTGATCCAGGCCCTCCTGAGGCTATCCTGTGTTTCTATCTGTTTCTCTCCCCTCTGTCCTTCTATCTAATATCTCTTATCCCTCTCTCCTCAAGAGTACCATGTTGCAAATGTGGGAGCTGGTCTCCCACAAGTGGTGCCCAAACAGAGACCAGGGACTTGGCAAAAGGAGAGTGGGGGCATCATGAGTGTAAGGGGACATGCCTGAAAATGAATTAAACATAAAGGCAATGGTATTTTAGTCTCAAGAGTGAAAGTAAGGCAGCTGAATGCCAAAGTTGAAAATGGAGCTGTAGTAAATATCTCTCTCTATCTAAGGTTTCTTTCTTTTTTTCTCTCTCTCTTAATTTCTATCTATAAAAATTATATATGTGTGTGTATGTATACGTATGTATATATATATATATGTATATGTATATATGGTAAAATGTGGGAGTACAGTATAGAAAAAAACTGAGCATAAGAAGGAAAAATATGAGGTAGAATATAGGATTATAGTATAAGAAGAAATTTAGGATAAGATAAGCAACAAGACAGAGAACTATGTCCTTGATTTTCCAACTATGGGACTATGAACGCAAACTCCTGGGAGGAATTGGAGTCATGATAAAGTACTATAAGAAAAATGGGCAGAAAAAGATTCCTGTGGAAGCTTTTGGCCTGTGGACAACTTAGATCTGAGTCCTGAGTGGCAGGGAAAGAATTTTCCCTGAGGTGGATGTGTGTGAAATAAAACTCTTTATTCCTCTGACATTGTTACTGTATAAAAACATTGTACACCAGAATTAGTTTCCTCTTGGACATGAAGGCAAAGTTTAGGGAACAGAAGTCTTGGGAAAAACTTAGTAATCTTTCTCTCAAAAACTGAAAGCTTTCTTGGGAAAAACTTAGTAATCTCTCTCTAAAATACTGGAAGCTCTTCAGGTCTTTCTCAGATTTTTTTTCTTCCTATAAGAGCAAAAATACATTCAGCTGGAAGAACATCTATCAGAATGGGAGAATCACTTGTAATTACTCTAGAAAAAAACAAGAAACCTCTTGGAATAGAGCAAATTCTCTCTGCTAGTCCTATCTCCCCTTCAAGCCAGCAGATACTTTGGACCCTAGCCCAAATCTCCTGTGGCTAGACCCTAGCAAGGGCACCCAGGAAAGTGCAGTCAGAAGGCTGAGCAGGGACAGCACACCCCCACACCCCCATGGAATGACAGCTGAGGAAAAGCTGCTGGCATGAAGGCAGCAGTGCAGGTTTTGAAACCCTCCCTGCAATGAGGGAGGCAAGGTCTAAGCTCCTAGAAGTAATGACAGCATAAGAAAAGCTGAGGGAAAAAATGACTGTATAGAAACAGGGACATAAGTCCCTACTCACAAAGCAGAGAGCAGTCAGCAGAGTATTGGGCTGTGGCTGAGACACCAGGGACTCTGCATCTTGGGAAAGGGGACAAGTGAGAACAAGCAGGGAATCTATTGGGGGTGGGGAAATCTTTCTAACAAAGCTCTTTTTTCAAATACTTTTTTTACTTTAGGCCTCACACAAAGGAGTAAGCCTCCCACAATCGAGTTAGTTTATACAGAAATTCTACTGCTATATGAGCTACTTAAACAGCTAAAAGTGTCTTTATAATTAGCATGAGTTTTTGTTTATTTGAATGGATACTTTGAAGTAATTTGAAATGACTGCTTTCTCCCATGAATCAAAATAGTCTCTTGAAATTTTTATAGAACATCTGTCAGGATAGAGTTTTGATTTAGAATATGGGTTGGTGCAACTAAGACTGCTGTAATTGCCGTAGATCCATTCCAATCAGGATATTCCATCGTTATTATCCTCTGCTCCTTTACTGGGAGGTGTGGCAGCTACAGAGATTGCTGTGGATGTTTACAAGCTCTTAGTAAAGACCTAGGTCAGAGCCGCGTTAAGCTCTGTACCTCCTCCTGCCAGAGGATTGTAGCCAAAGATGAGCAACTTTCTTCTTGATAGCTTTGAGTATGCTTCATGGAAAATATGTCTCCATGACAGGTAAGGAAGATCAATTAAGAAGGACAAACTAAGACAGGCACAGTCTATCTGAGGGGTGGAGGGGGGGTGCTTTATTATATCTAGAAGAGAATTGTGGAGGACCACAAAGGTTTCCTAGTAATATCTGAGCTTGCTTTAACCAGTAGGGCTGCATTAGAGGATTGCTTGACAGTGTGCATGGTCACTAGGTGATTGAAATGGTCTGCACTTGATTGAGCTAGAGTGAGGTCTTTTGCTTCACCCCTTGACATTCCTATAAATATCCCTTTAGAACAGACAGAAGGGGCCTGTGGATATTGATCCAGGCCCTCCCAAGACTATCCTGTGTTTCTATCTGTTTCTTTCCAATCTATCCTTCTATCTAATATCTCATCCCTCTCTCCTTAAGAGTACCCTGTCATAAATATGGGAGCTGATCTCCCACAGCTCTACATAGTTGGGAATTTCTAGGCTGATAATCATAATCTGCAGATGTTCAAGTGTCTTTGCATATGACAACACACTCCTCCCATATCATTTAAATGGTTTCTAGAGCACATAAAATGATATTTATTAGTAACACTTTGAGTTCCTGTAAAAAAATATCTGATGAAACAACCTAATGGAGGAGAGGTTTATTTTGACACAGGGTTCCAGAAGGCTCAGTCCACAATCCCTTTATCCTGTGCATTTAGACTAAACATCATGGTGACAGAAGAACATAGAGGAGATAATAGTTAATTTCTTGGCAGGCAAGAAGCAGAGAGCCATACAAGGAAGGGACATATAGTCCTAAGTTCATGTCCCCAGTGTCCTATTTCCTCTAGCTAAACCCTCTTTATAAAATTTCCACAGAACTCCCAAAATAGTGACAGTAGCAGGAGCCCACACATTCAATATAACCAGGGGGCAGGGGACATTACACATTCAAAACATGGGAGTCGACAAACCACATACACAGTTGTTGCAGAATACTGGCCCATGCCAAACAGAGTCTCAACATGTTCTATTCAGATGCAAAGCTTCTGAATATTTTCTTTTTAAAATATTTCATTTTTATTTAATGTATGTCTGTGTATGTGCCACATATGGATGCCCATAGAGGCCAGAGAAGGGCAGGAGATCTTCTAGAATTTGAGTTACAGGTGATTGTGAGCCATCCATTGTGGGTGCTGGGAAATGAACTGGGGTCCTTTGGAAGAGCATCAAATGCTTTTAACTGCTGAGTTTATTCTCCAGCCCCTAAATGTTTTCCTTTTTGACATATGTATGTGTGTCTATGTGGTATATGTACCTATAAGTATGAATGAATGTTTGGATGCATAGAGGATCACATTTGCATCGAAGTATGTACACATGTGTGCATATGAAAATCAGTGGTTGTTATTGAGTGGCTCTGTCAATCATGCTCCATCTTCCCTAGTGAGGCATAGTTGTTTGCTGACCCAGGAGCTACCCATTTCAGCTAGTCTGACTAGCCAGCTTGGACCAGAGATCTCCTATCTATACCTTCTGCATGCTGAAGTTGCAGGTGGACACCTTGCCCACTGGGCTTTACATGGTTTCTGAAGAAGTCTGACTCTCACACTTGCTTGGCAAGTGCTGTACCTGATAAGCCATCTCCCTAAGCCCTTTTATGAATATGATCAGTCAATAGTCAGTTAATCCACAGCTGCAGGATCCATGTGTTCATAAGGCCAACTGTACCACAAATAAGCAGCAGAAGACAACTTAATTAAGGCAAATATGACTTAAGTAGATTTGTGATGTGGAAAAATTCTTAAGTATAAAAATTCCAACAGCAAAGAGTGTGACTTACATCTGAAGGTGTTCATAGCAAAATTCAAATAGGAGATATTTGAAGCTTACAATTGGATACTGACTCAAGACTGCTACAGAATCAAATAATAATAATAAAAGGTTCTATGTGGGTCATCAGAAAGACAGAGAAGTGGAGAGGTTTCTACATTGGGCAACATGATGGAGGTGGTGCTGTTTCCCTGAGAGCCATCACAAAGTAGAGAAAGAAAATAAATTCATACCTGTGGGAAATCTGCTCCCACTTTTTCCCCAGGGTACTCTTAAGTAGAGAGAAATGAAAATATTTAGATAGAAATACAGAGGGGAGAGAGATAGGTAGAAACATAGGATATCCTCAGGAGGACCTTGGTCAAAGTCCACCAGCCTCTTCTGTCTCTGCTAAAGGTATTTTAAAGGAATGCCAAAGGGTGGAGCAAAAGACCTCCCCCTTGCTAGATCAAACCATACCACATGGTGCAGCCAAGTGCAGACCCTTCCAAACACCTGGTAACCACACATGTGGTCAATGCAGCCCCTTATGCAGCCCTGCCGTGTAAAGCAAGCTCAGATCTCACTAGGAAACCTCTGTGGACTCCAACACTTACCTTAATTTTGAGAACCAGGGAAAGATTAAAAGAGACAGTCATACAAACCAGCACTCAACAGTAGAAACTATCATGGAAATAAATGTTTTAGACAAAGATATGTGGGTAGAAATCAAAATCTTGGCTGTAGATACTCAAAATCTTGCATATGTCAACAGGTTTTACAGCACTTTGTAGAAAAGACTAAAAAAAGAGTAACATGCTCACATCACTTTCTTTACAGCAAAAAAGCAAGATTTCCAATGAAAAAGAACTGAATGTTGGATAATATGACTATAATAAGACAAGAATTGTCCCTGATCATGCACAAGTACACATGTGACCATTTTCAAAAATGTCTCGAACACCAAACCTGAACAAAGATGTATCACAGACCCTGCCTTTATCCAACACACTCTTGCAAGCAACCCACTAACTCTCTTAGGGAGAACTTAGGGAAGAAATGTTTCCTTCCTCACAGGTCATGTTACATAGGAACCAACCATCAACTCAATTCACAACCAACCTGAATGACTGTCTCTAACTATACAGCCTTCTCTCCTTACTCACTCCTTCATCCCCATCAATACTTACCAGGTTGAAACAGGTTTTCCTCCTCTAGAAAAAGTGCAATTGAATGCGGCTTCTCTGAATCCTTGGACCTTCTGATTCAAGTAGTTTGTACAAACACCAGAACCAAACCAATGTGATTCTCTTCACTGGGTTCCCTTTGTTTTAATAGGTCTCAGTCAGTTTTCAATGCAATACTCTGAACATGTAAGCACAGGCATAAACTCTTCTCTCTAGGAACTAAGCTCTGAGCACAGACTAGTGTTTAAATCCACCATCCAAACAACTATAGATAAGCACCAGAGAGCATCTGAAGGTGTACCTGGAAGACTCTCATTGCTCAAAGAAGGGAGGGTTCTTAGGAAACAGAAAACCAGCTGAACAAGTCTGATTCAAGATTTTTAGGAAATCAGGTTGGAACTATTCATTCATCTTCTGATAAATGTGCTGGGTGTAACGAGTGCCTGTAGATCTGCAAGACAGTGGAGTCCAGATGCACAGGCACTGGTAATTATTTCAAACAGGAAGAGTCTGGATGCACAGGCACTGTGATAGTAACTTCACACAGGAAGCGTCCGGGTGCACGGGTACTGTTAGTTACTTCACATAGGAAATGTCCTGATGTACAGGCACAATGTTAGTTACTTCCCACAAGAAGAGTCCGTATGCACAGGCACTGTTAGTTACTTCACTCATTGCTATGACCAAATGCCTAACACAAAATCACTCCATGGAGGAAAGGGTTATTTTCCTAAGATCAAGTCTAGATCTTTTTGTTTGTTTGTTTGTTTTGTTTTGTTTTTTTGTTTTTCAAGACGGGGTTTCTCTTTATAGCTTTGAGCCTTTCCTGGATCTCACTCTGTAGACCAGGCTGGCCTCGAACTCACAGAGATCCGCCTGCCTCTGCCTCCCCAGTGCTGGAATTAAAGGCATGTGCCACCACCACCAGGCCCAAGTCCAGATCTTAACATCACAAATGAGTTAAGGCCAAAATATTAATTCCCTAGAGAAAAACAAAATCAAGTTTACATTTTAACATCTTGAAGCTCACTAGAAATCATAGAACATAATTTTGAGATTCTGGTTTCACTTTGATATAGGAAAGGTTTTTAATATAAATACTTTTAATACCACCAGTGATTAAATGATAATGACTCTCATACAGATATCAATAGAAACATAAACCACCACAATACTTCCAAATTAATAGTAGTATGTACCAAAATCACCCAAAACGTTGACATTCTTGAACTTCTAATTCCTCATAGAAAAACATGCCCTAAGAAAATAATTCAATTGTTTTCTGTTAAATGGACAAAGTCATTATAAAGAAAATTTCTGTAATCATTTAGATGCTTCAAAACCCATGGAACCAGAATTATAATAGAAAAATATACATGATTGAAAATTTAAAAAAAAAAGAAGAAAATAATTCAAAAGTTAACAAATATTTGGATATAGATATTCACTAAGACATCATTCAAATACTGAAGATATTGCTAGGTATAGTGGCACACACCTTTAGTCCCAGCACTTAGAGGAAAGGTAGAAGCAGAAAGAAGTTTGAGAGTTTAAGGCCAGTGTGACCTCCATGGTGAGTTCCAGACCAGCCAGGGTTACATAGTGACACCCTGTCTCAAAGACACATACAACCTCACATAAATCACCACAGACTGAAAACTGTGGGGACCTAAACTGTGAACACTATAAAGTTAAGTTTTCACAAATACTATACCCATACAATCCACTGTCTAAAATACCTAAATCTAAAAAAAAAAAAAAAGACATCCAGTAGTAGATGCAATATTGTGGGATTTACAGAACTCAGTGAAATTCATACCTGCTCTATTTAACTATTTCTGAAATATACCTCACTCTCATAAGAATGGAGAGGGCTTTACTTCATACTTTCATAGAACTCAGTGTCGTGTTGTTGAACCCAGTACAAATAGGTAAAGACCCAAAAGAAAAGGAAACAGAACAGAAGACAAGAGGCATCAGCATTCCAACGTTGGAGGGTACATGAATGTCATGGATGGCCAGGGACTAGGGTAGGGCTGGGTTGCAGAAGGAACAATAGTGATTGGAAATGTGTGAACAGATCCCTCAATCTCAGATAGACTCCTCTCCAATTTTATAGCCAAGCAGCTATCCTTGCCCAACTGAGAAAAAGGTTACCTGTGAACTGGGTGAGAACTGTTCAGCACTACCTGTAAAATTCATGAACATGTCTTTAATTACTGTTGCACACGTGCACACATATTTATACATGAATACAGTCTGCTGAGTCCATTTTGATCTGCTTGTGTGTGCATATTGTTAGGCCTGACTACTTGGATTGGATAACCTATCAGGGTTTGTCCCTAAGAAGATTTAACTTATTGTAGTCACATTTTTCTTTAGGCCTCCAGCTCACAAATAACAACATAGAGACTTATTAATTATGAAGGCATGGTCTTAGCTTAGGCTTGTTTTTAATCAGCTCTTATGAAATAAATTAACTCATTTTTTTTAGTCTACATTTTGTCATGTACTGCCCATCCTGCTTCCTCTGTGTCTCCTCTTGTCTCTCTCAAATGACTAGATCCCCCCTCTTCCTCCTCCTCCTCCTCCTCCTCCTTTTCCTCCTCCTCCTCTCTCTGTCTGGATGCCACCTGTACCTGCTGCCTTTCTATTGGCTGTTCAACTTCTTATTACACCAATCACAGCAATAAACCTTCACACACTGTACAAACATCCCACAACATTTTATATAAGATTTAGATCAACCTTAAACAAAACTCAAATAGTTTTAAAAGAGTCTAGATTGAATGCACATTTTTCTTAAAGCCAGTTTTTATAAACATTACCCATATCAGAACAATAAACTACAAGAGAACTATGTTAATTTAAATACTTATTTCTTGAATGTAGAAATTGTAAAGCCTATTGTCATCATATACACAAGTGTCATCTTTTGCATGCTATATATAATTCACTCAGATCTTCCAGAACTTCTTAGGCTTCCTGGCTTCATCTTTATCTTTTCCATTCTGGAAATATTCAACTAGATCAACTAAGAACAAAGTGTTATCATGAAGAAATCCTACTTTACTAAAAATATATTTATTCTTAAATACTTTTAATATTTTTCTTCTTAAAAGAACACTTGTTCTTTGTTATCAATATCATGAGACATAATAATATTAACTAATCACAGGTATTAAGCCTCAGTGAGTCAACATCTCCACTGCCTAGCCCAAGCACACTGATGCCACCTTAACTGAATCGGCCACCTTCTTACTTTCCATGACTGGTCCAGCACCTGGTGGGATGTATGCTTTTCAGCTTAAGACCGAGGTGCTGTAACTTTGCATGAGCCTCCAGGTCTAGCAATTTTAGGGTTTTTTCCTTTTGGAAGCTGGTCAGAGTTGGAGGCACATGGCTGGGGAAAACACTTTACATCCCAATAAATACATTATATAAAAAAAGTATCAATTAAAAGAATCCTCCATGGAGTTCTGGTATATAGCATTTCATTATCTTAACAATGTACAAAAGGTCCTCTGACATATAAGACAGTTTACATATATATTTATGAACGTTGGAAAATAATAATATTTGTGGAGCACAAAGGAATACACGAACAAAGTGAATGTAATTACACAAAGCAGATTCTTTTTGTAAAGGGGGTACCTGCCTCAAAACTCATAGGCAGGGCTTAATTGTTATTGTAATGTAGGTAGGGACTCTATCTTTCCCCCCTTGGCTGTGGTCTGACCTCACAGTCTTTCAGAATGGCTAGTTAAAAAGAATCCTAGAAAAGGGAAGGGAGAAGGAATCAGCTCTACAGGCCACCAACTTGAGAGAAAGCAATGGGGCTTTTACATAAAGGTAAGTTTCACAAGGTGAGGGACTTCAAAAATTTGTATAAAACTTTAACAAAATGAGTGTCTCAGTATCTAATGCTGTGAAGAAACATCAAGACCACAGCAACTCTTATAAAGGAAAACATGTAATTGAGGATAGCTTATACTTCCAGAGGTTTAGTCATTATGGTGGGAAGCATGGCAGTGGCAGGCAGACAAGGTGCTGGAGAAGAAGCTAAAATATCTACTTCTTGATCTTCAGGCAACAGGAAGTGAACTATGACTCTGGGGGAAGCTTGAGCATAGGAGGTCTCAAAGCCCACCCTCCCCAGTGGGGGGCCTTTTTCTTTGGGGGCCATTTTCTTTCACTCCCTTTGGGGGCCATTTTCTTTCAAACCACCATCGTGAGGAAAATTCAAATATTTCATTTGCTTTGTATAAGGTTTAAAAATGTGGGAGTGTTTATAGAATAGTGGACCTTGGTGGTCTAAATACTTTCAAAAAGAAAAAAATCCCACATGGGTACAAGTAACATTTATGAGTACATACAAAAAATAGACATATACACACTGAAAACACATGAATGAATATATTTTACAATTGAGAAAAGCAAAACACAGCGTAGGCATTAAGTAAGAGTTTTTCTGTAAACAGAAGGTGTGGCTAGAAGCCAATTTGCACAGTTTATCTCTGTTGTTGTTGTTGTTCCCCTAGGCTGAAAGGTGCTTGGCAGTTGGGTGGAAGAAGCCTGCAAGGGGGGCTGGGGAAGGGATGGTGTTCTTAAGGGGAGGGGAGCTTTGAGTCTGTCTTCAGGTGTGGCTCCCAGAGTGAGAAGGGTAAGTGAAAAAGGTGTGGCTGAAGGCTCTTTGGCAGACTAGAGAAGCAATTTGTAATTCTGTGAACACAGATTAGCATTAAAAAAAAAAAAAAAAAAAAAAAAAAAAAAAAAAAAAAAAAAAAAAAAAAAAAAAAAAAAAAAAAAAAAAAAAAAAAACCTCCAGAGTGAGACAGGTGTGGAGGTGCTGTAAGAAATCGTTACAATTCATCAGGATCTGGAGTGGGTAGAGACAGACTTGACATGTTAGAAGTCCTGAGACTTTGGCACTTGCATTGATCTAGTCTGTCAAGGAGGGACTGTAGGTGGAAGCATGGAGGGGTTTTCAGATAGAGGAAACAATGGCTGGTCCCTATGGCTTGCAGGCCTTGAGACAGGAAGGGGCTGGGTGCCCATATGAAGGGTGAGGGGCTAAGCAGGCAAAGTTAATACTCCCTCCACCCCGGAAGATTGGATGGGGGAAGCAAAGAGAAGTGGAGAATTTTGCAGCACCCATTTGCTACTACATGTTTCAGGGCAAAGGAAAAGCCATAGACTGAGATGTTGAGTGTTGCCATTCTGAGAAGAGAGAACTGGGACTCGGAGAGTGTGTGGCTAGGAAGGCAAGTTGAAGCAGCATTCCCTGCTCAGGAGGAATTGACATCTCTAGCTAGCTTGAAAGGGTCTTTTAGGTTCAAGCAGAGACAGATCTGGAAGCCTTTGGCCCATAGTCCTTAGAAGTCCCAAGCTCATAGAGCCGAGTTCACAGGCACAGTGCCTTGGCCTCCCATAGATTAGCCTGGAGGTTCCTACCAGCCTCTGTGTCAGCTTCCCCAGGGTGTGCAGGCTGAGGATCTTGTCCCATTGCCTTAGGCCCCTCCCAGTCCTACCTTGTCCACCACCTTAAGTCACTCCCTGTACTACTTTGTCCCACCACCATGGGTCCATCCCTGTCCTGCTCTCCTAGATCTTATGGCCTCATGCACTGATCAGCCTACCTCCTCACTCTGAATCCTGTCTTGGGCTGACTCCTGACCCTTAGGCTATCCTCCTGCTCCCATGCAGAGTGTTGCCAAGCCCTGCACCAGGGGTCCAGATCCCACTCCTCCTCTCTCTTCTGGGTTCCAGGAGGATGACACTGGAGGATCCAGGCACTTTCACCTTGCTGACACCCTGCTGCCACAGAAATATTAAAAAGTATTACTCACCAGGTTGAAGCACGTTTTCCTCCTCCAGAGAAAGTGCAATTGAATGTGGCTTCTCTCAGTCCTTGCACCTTCTGATTCAAGTACAGTTTGTACAAATTCCAGGACCAAACCAATGTGATTCTCTTCACCCTGTCTTTTTTGTTTTAACAGGTCTCAATCAGTTTTCAATGCAAAAATCTGGATTGTAAGCATAGGCAAGACCTCTTCTCTCTAGGAACTGAGCTCTGAGCACAGCATCCACCATCCAAAAGACTATGGATCAGCACCAGAGAGCATCCAAAGGTGTACCTAGAAGGCGATCCTTGCTCAGAGAAGGGAGGATTCTTAGAAAACAGATTATCAGCTAAACATGTCTGGTTTGAGATTTTCAGAAAATAAGGATGGAACTATTCAGTGACCTTCAGATAAATGTGCTGGGAGTAACACGTGGCAGTAGGTCGGCAAAACAGAAGAGTCCAGATGCAAAGGCATTGTTAATTATTTCACACAAGAAGAGTCCTGATGAATAGGCACTGTGGTAGTAACTTCACAGGCTAAGAGTCCAGATGACAGGTAGTGTGATAATTTCTTCACTCATTGCAATGACCAAATGCCTGACACAAAGTCACTTCATAGAGGAAAGGGTTATTTTCCTAAGTTCAAGTCCAGATGTTAACAAATCAATTTTACATTTTAATAACTTGAAGCTCACTAGAAATAGTAGAACATAATTTTGAGATTCTGGTTTCACTTTGATATAGGAAAGGTTTTTAATATAAATACTTTTAATACCACCAGTGATGAAATGATAATGACTCTCATACACACATCGATAGAAACATAAACCAACACAGTATTTCTAAGTTAATAGTAGCATGTACCAAAAATCACCCAAAATGTTGACATTCTTGAACTTTTAATTCCTCATAGACTAACATGTCTTAAGAAAATAAAGTAAAAATTAACAAATATTCAGGTATAAATACTCATTAGGACTTCATAATACTGGAGAATTTGCAAGGGGTAGTGGCACACACCATTTAGTCCCAGCACTTGGAGGCAAAGATAGAGGCAGGAAGAATTATGTGAGTTTAAGGAAAGTGTGTTAGGTGATGACCACTACACTACGGAAACTCCCTGAGGCAAGTGTGGTCTACATGGTGAGTCCCAGACCAGCCAGAGTTACATAATGGCACCCTGTCTCAAATACACACACACACACACATAAACACACACACACTGAAGAACTGGGGACCTCAACTGTGAACACTTCGAAGTTAGTTTGCATAAATACTATACCTTTGTAATCTACACTCTAAAATAAAATATTGTGGGCTTAACAGGACTCAGTGAAATTATACATGCTTGTGTTTAACTGTATCTGAAATCCACCTCACTCTCATAGGAAGGAAGAGGGCACCTGGGCAGTGGTGGCACATGCCTTTAATCCCAGCATTTGGGAGGGAGAGCCAGGCAAATCTCTGTGATTTCAAGGCCAGCCTGGTCTACCCAGTGAGATCCAGGAGAGGCAACAAAACTACACAGAGAAACCCTGTCTCAAAAAACCAAAAGGTTGAATGTTTTACTTCACACTTTCATAGAACTCAGTGTCGTGTTGTTGAACCCAGTACAAATAGGTAAAGACCCAAAAGAGAGGGAAATAGAACAGAAGACAAGAGGCATCAACATTCCAACGTCGGAGGGTGAATAAATGTCATGGATGGTCAGGGACTGGGGTAGGGCTGGGCTACAGAAGGAACAGTAGTGGTGGAATTATGGGAACAGATCCCTCAATCTCAGATAAACTCCTCTCCAATTTTATAGCCAAGCAACTATCCTTTCCCAACTGGGACAAGGGGTCCCTGGGAATTTGGTGAGAACTGTTCAGCACTTCCAATAAAATTAATGAACTCTTCTTTAATTATTGTTGTACACTTGCACACATATTTATACCTGAATACAGTCTGCTGAGTCCATTTTGTTGTGCTGTGTGTGCATATGCTTAGGGCTGAACACTAGGATTAGATAACCTATGAGGGGTTTGTTCCTGTAGAAGACTTTAACTTTTATTTTAGTCAGATATTTCTTTGGGCCTCCAACCAGCTCATAAATAACAACACAGTGACTGATTAATTATGAAGGCTTGTCCTTAGCTTAGGCTTGTTTTTAACCAGCTCTTAATACTTAAACTAACCCATTTCTATTAATCTATGTTCTGTCACGTACCAACTGTCCTGCTTCCTCTTTGTCTCCTCTTGTCTCTCTCAAATGCCTAGATTCTTCCTCCTCCTCCTCCTCCTCCTCCTTCTTCTTCTTCTCTCTCTCTCTCTCTTTCTCTGTCTCTCTCTCTCTCTCTCTCTCTCTCTCTCTCTCTCTCTCTCTCTCTCTCTCTATGCCTCCTGCACCTGCTGCCTTGCTATTAGCTGTTCAACTTTTTATTACACCAATCACAGCAATACAACTTCACATACTGTATAAATATCCCACATATTATGTAAATTTAGATCAAGCTTAAACAAAATCCAAATAGTTTTAAATGACTCTTGATTGGATGCACATATTTTTCTTAATATTTATAAACATTACCCAAAGCTGAACAACAACACAGGAACTCTATTTATCTAAATACATATTTGTTGGAACTTTGACCTTAGAAATTTTAATAACCTATTGTCATCATATTCACAAGTGTCATCTTTTACATACCCTACATAACTCAAGTGGATCTTCCAGAACTTCTCAGACTTCCTAGCTTCTTTATCTCTTCTTTTCTGGAAATACCCAGCCAGCTCAACTTAGAACAAAGTCTTATCATGAAGAAATCCTACTTTACTAAAAATATATTTATTCTTAAATATTTTTCATATTTTTCTTTTTAGAGGTCCCTTGTACTTCTTCAATATCATGAGACATAACAGCATTAATTAATAACAGGTATTAAGCCTCAGTGAGTCAACATCTCTACACACTAGCCCAAGCACACTGATGCCACCTTAGCTGAATCAGCCACCTTTTTGCTTTCTATGAGTTGTTTAGTACCTGGTAAGGTGTATGTTTTTCAGATTGGGCCTGAGCTGCTGTAACTTTGCATGAGCCTCCAGGTCTAGCAATTTCAGGGATCTATCCTTTTGGCAGTTGGCCAGAGTTGGAGACACATGGCTGGGGAAACCCCATTTTAATCCCAATGGCTACATCATATAAAATAATGTATCAATTGAAAGAATCCTCCATGGAGTTCTGGTACATAGCATTTCATAATCTTAACAGTGGACCACAGGTCCTTTGACACAAGAAGACAGTTTGCATACATATTAATGAATGTTGGAAAATAATAATCTTTCTGGAGCACAAAGGAATGCATGAACAAAGTATGCAATTAGGTAAGACAGTTTCTCTTTTGTAAAAGGGGTCCAAGCCTCAAAACTCATGGGTATAACTAAATCTTAAAAGATCTTATTAAATAAAAAGCACGAAGCCAGAAATTTGGGTCAAAGTCTTAGAGAGATCAGGGAAATGTGAAAAGCCATGAGCTAAACTCACTTCACCAACTCCACAGATTCCAAGGAGTCCAACTTCCCCTCTACCCAGGCTTATATGCCTAGCTTTTCTGCCCTCTATGGCTCTTAGCCAGTTACCTCACTTCCTCTTCCTACATAGCTCTGTCATTGTCTGTCTGTACAGACCTCCAGGTCTCTATAGTTGGTACTGGGATTAAAGGCATGTGTCACCACATTTAGGGCTGTTCCCTAGTTTGGCCTTGAACAACACAGAGATCCTGCCTGCTAAGGGATTCAGGGTGTGTGCTGCCTGACTTCTTCGTTTAATTAAGATGGCTGGCCAATTCCCTCTGATCTCCAGACAAGCTTTACTTATTAACGCACAAATAAGACATTACCACATTTCAGCACAAATAAAATATCACCACACATGGGAAGGGCTTAATTGTTATTCTAATGTAGGTAGGGACTCTATCTTTCCCTCCTTGGCTGTGGTCTGACCACACACACAGTCTTTCAGAATTGCCTACTTTAAAAAGAATCCTAGAAAAGGCAAGGGAGAAGGAATCAGCTCTAAAGGCCACCAAGTTCAGAGAAAGCAAATGAGCCTTTTGCATAAAGATAAGTTTCACAAGGTGAGGGACTTCAAAAATTTGGATAAAAGTTTCACAAAATGAGTGTCTTAGTTAGAGTTTCTAATGCTGTGAAGAGATGCCATGACCACAGCAACTCTTATAAAGGAAAACATGTAATTGAGGATAGCTTATAGTTCCAGAGGTTTAGTCATTATGATTGGAAGCATGGCAGTGTACAGGCAGACAAGGTGCTGGAGAAGAAGCTGAAATATCTACTTCTTGATCTTCAGGCAACAGGAAGTGAACTGTGACTCTGGGGGAAGCTTGAGCATAGGAGGCCTCAAAGCCCACCCTCCCCAGTGACACACTTCCTCCAACAAGTTCACACCTTCTTCAATAGGGCCACCCCTCCTAATAGTTCCACTCCCTTTGGGGGCCATTTTCTTTCAAATGACCATCATGAGGAAAATTCAAATATTTCATTTGTTTTGTATAAGGTTTAAAAAGGTGGGGGTGTTTATGGAATAGTGGGCCTTGATGGTCTAACTACTTTTGATAAGAAAAAAATCCCACATGGGCACAAGTCACATTTATGAGTACATACAAAAAATAGACATATACACGCTGAAATCACATGAATATATTTTACAATTGAGAAAGGAAAAATACAGCATAGGCATTAGGTAAGAGTTTTCCTGTAAACAGAAGGTGTGGCTAGAAGCCAATTTGCACAGTTTATCGCTGTTGTTGTTGTTGTTGTTCCCCTAGGCTGAAAGGTGCTTGGCAGTTGGGTGGAAGAAGCCTGCAAGGGGGGCTGGGGAAGGGATGGTGTTCTTAAGGGGAGGGGAGCTTTGAGTCTGTCTTCAGGTGTGGCTCCCAGAGTGAGAAGGGTAAGTGAAAAAGGTGTGGCTGAAGGGTCTTTGGCAGACTAGAGAAGCAGTTTGTAATTCTGTGAACACAGATTAGCATTAAAAAAAAATCCTCCAGAGTGAGACAGGTGTGGAGGTGCTGTAAGAAATGGTTACAATTCATCAAGATCAGAAGTGGGTAGAGACAGACTTGACATGTTAGAAGTCCTGAGACTTTGGCACTTGCATTGATCTAGTCTGTCAAGGAGGGACTGTAGGTGGAAGCATGGAGGGGTTTTCAGATAGAGGAAACAATGGCTGGTTCCCATGGCTTGCAGGCCTTGAGACAGGAAGGGGCTGGGTGCCCACATGGAGAATGATGGGTAAGCAGGCAATGCTAATGCTCCCTCCACCCCCAAAGGTGGGATGGGGAAGCAAGGAGAAGTGGAGAATTTTGCAGCACCCATGTCACTACATGTTTCAGGGCAGAGGAAAAGCCATAGACTGAGATGTTGGGTGTTGCCATTCTGAGAAGAGAGAACTGGGAGTCCGAGAGTGTGTGGCTAGGAAGGCAAGTTGAAGCAGAATTCCATGCTCAGGAGGAATTGACATCTCTAGCTAATCAGATAGGATCTTTTAGGTTCAAGCAGAGACAGAAATGGGAGCCTTTGGCCCATCGTCCTAAGAAGTCCCAAGCTCATAGAGCCTAGTTGCACAGGCAAAGTGCCCTTGGCATCCCATACATCAGCCTGGAGGTTCCTACCAGCCTCTGTGTCAGCTTCCCCAGGGTGTGCAGGCTGAGGGTCTTGTCCCATTGCCTTAGATCCCTCCCAGTCCTACCTTGTCCCACCAACATAGGTTCTTCCCTGCCCTGCTCTCCTAGGTCCTATGGCTTCCTGCACTGGTCAGCCTGCCTCCTCCCACTGAACCCTGACTTGGGCTGACCACTGACCCTTAGGCTAATCCTCCTGCTGCCATGCAGTGTTGCCAAGCCCTGCACCAGGGGCCCAGATCCCACACCTCCTCTCTATTCTGGGTAGCAGGAGGATGAAACTGTATGATCCAGGCATATTCGCCTTGCTGAAACCCTGCTGCCACAGAAATATTAAAATGTATCACTCACCAGGTTGAAGCAAGTTTTCCTCCTCCAGAGAAAGTACAATTGAATGTGGCTCCTCTCAGTCCTTGGACCTTCTGATTCAGGTACAGTTTGTACAAATTCCAGGACCAAACCAATGTGATACTCTTCACCCTGTTCCCTTCGTTTTAACAGGTCTCAATCACTTTTCAATGCAATATTCTGAATATGTAGGCATAGGGAAGACCTCTTCTCTCTAGGAACTAAGCTCTGAGCACAGAATCCACCATCCAAAACACCAATAGCACCAGAGAGCATCTGCAGGTGTAACTGGAAGGCTCTCCTTGCTCAGAGAAGGGAGGATTCTTAGAAAACATAAAATCAGCTGAACATGTCAGGTTCAAGATTTTCAGGAAATAAGGTTGGAACTATTCAGTGATTTTCAGATAAACGTGCTGGGTGTAACACATGGCTGTAGATCTGCAAAACAGAAGAGTCCAGATGCACAGGCATTTTTAATTATTTCACATGAGAAGAGTCCTGATGAATAAGCACTGTGGTGGTTACTTCACAGGAGAAGAGTCCGGAAACACGGATACTGTGGGAGTTTCTTCACTCATTGCTGTGACCAAATGTCTGACACAAAGTCACTCCAAAGAGGAAAGGGTTATTTTCCTAAGATCAAGTCCAGTTCTTAACATCACAAATGAATTAAGGCCAAAATATTAATTCCCTAGAGAAAAACAAAATCAAGTTTACATTTTAACATCTTGAAGCTCACTAGAAATCATAGAACATAATTTTGAGATTCTGGTTTCACTTTGATATAGGAAAGGCTTTTAATATAAATACATTTTAATACCACCAGTGATGAAATGGTAATGACTCTCATACAGTTATCAATAGAAACATAAACCACCACAATACTTCTAAGTTAATAGTAGCATGTACCAAAATCACCCAAAATGTTGACATTCTTGAACTTTTAATTCCTCATAGACAAACATGTCTTAAAAAATAATTTAAAAATTAACAAATACTCAGGTATAGATACTCATTAGAACTTCATAATACTGGAGAATTTGCTTGGTGTAGTGGCACACACCACTTAGTCCCAGCACTTGGAGGCAAAGGTCGAGGCAGAAAGAATTCTGTGAGTGTAAGACCAGTGTGGTCTATATGGTGAGTCCCAGACCATTCAGGGTTACATAGTGACACCCTGTCTCAAAGACACACACACCCTCATAAGCCCACACACACTGAAGAACTGGGACCTGAACTGTGAACACTTCGAAGTTAGTTTGCATAAATACTATACCTTTGTAATCTACACTCTAAAATAAAATATTGTGGGTTTAACAGGACTCAGTGAAATCATACATGCTTGTGTTTAACTATATCTGAAATCCACCTCACTCTCATAGGAAGGAAGAGGGCACCTGGGCAGTGGTGGCACATGCCTTTAATCCCAGCATTTGGGAGGAAGAGCTAGTCAGATCTCTGTGATTTCAAGGCCAGCCTGGTCTACCCAGTGAGATCCAGGAGAGGCAACGAAACTACACAGAGAAACCCTGTCTCAAAAAACCAAATGGTTGAATGCTTTACTTCACACTTTCATAGAACTCAGTGTTGTGTTGTTGAACCCAGTACAAATAAGTAAAGACCCAAAAGAGAGGGAAATAGAACAGAAGACAAGAGGCATCAACATTCCAACGTTGGAGGGTACATGAATGTCATGGATGGTCAGGGACTGGGGTAGGGCTGGGCTACAGAAGGAACAGTAGTGGTGGAATTGTGGGAACAGATCCCTCAATCTCAGATAGACTCCTCTCCAATTTTATAGCCAAGCAGCTATCCTTTCCCAACTGGGACAAGGGGTCCCTGGGAATTTGGTGAGAACTGTTCAGCACTTCCAATAAAATTAATGAACTCTTCTTTAATTATTGTTGTACACTTGCACACATATTTATACCTGAATACAGTCTGCTGAGTCCATTTTGTTGTGCTGTGTGTGCATATGCTTAGGGCTGAACACTGGAATTAGATAACCTATGAGGGGTTTGTAACTGTAAAAGACATTAACTTTAATTTTAGTCAGATTTTTTTCCTATGGGCCTCCAACCATCTCATAAATAACAACACAGTGACTGATTAATTATGAAGGCTTGTCCTTAGCTTAGGCTTTTTTTAACCAGCTCTTATAACTTAAATTAACCCATTTCTATTAATCTATGTTCTGTCACGTACCAACTGTCCTGCTTCCTCTGTCTCCTCTTGTCTCTCTCAAATGCCTAGATTCTTCTTCTTCCTCCTCCTCCTCCTTCTCCTCTTCTTCTTCTTCTTCTTCTTCTTCTTCTTCTTCTTCTTCTTCTTCATCATCATCATCTTCTTCTTCTTCTTCCTCTCTCTCTCTCTCTCTCTCTCTCTCTCTCTCTCTCTCTCTCTCTCTCTCTCTTTCTCTCTGTCTGGAAATGCCACCTGTACCTGGTGTCTTGCTATTGGCTGATCAACTTTTTATTACACCAATCACAGCAATACACCTTCACACAGTTTACAAATATCCCACAATATTTTATGTAAGATTTAGATCAGCCTTAAACAAAATCAAATAGTTTTAAATGACTCTTGATTGGATGCACATTTTTTTCTTAAAGCCAGTTTTTATAAATGTTACCCAAAGCTGATCAACAATACAGGAACTCTATTTATCTAAATACATATTTGTTGGAACTTTGACCTTAGAAATTGTAATAACCTATGGTCACATATACACAAGTGTCATCTTTCACACACCCTACATAACTCAAGTGGATCTTCCAGAATTTCTCAGACTTCCTAGCTTCATCTTTATCTCTTCCTTTCTGGAAATACCAAGCCAGCTCAACTTAGAACATAGTCTTATCATAAAGAAATCCTACTTTACTAAAAATATATTTATTCTTAAATATTTTTCATGTTTTTTCTTCCTAGAGGTCCTTTGTACTTCTTATCAATATCATGGAAGTTAATAACATTGACTAATCACATATATTAAGCCCCAGTGAGTCAACATCTCCACCTCCCAGCCAAGCACACTGATGCCACCTTAGCTGAATCAGCCACCTTTTTACTTTCTGTGACTTCTCCTGCTCCTGGTGGGATGTATGCTTTTCAGATTGGGCCCAAGCTGCTGTAACTTTGCATGAGCCTCCAGGTCTAGTCATTTTGATGTTCAATCCTTTTGGCAGCTGGCCAGTGTTGGAGGCACATGGCTGGAGAAAGCCCCATTTAATCCCAATGGCTACATCATATAAAATAATGTATCAATTAAAAGAATCCTCCATGGAGTTCTGGTACATAGCATTTCATAATCTTAACAGTGGACCACAGGTCCTTTGACACAAGAAGACAGTTTGCATACGTATTAATGAACGTTGGAAAATAATAATCTTTGTGGAGCACAAAGGAATGCATGAACAAAGTGAATGTAATTAGGCAAGGCAGTTTCTCTTTTGTAAAAGGGGTGCAAGCCTCAAAACTCATGGGGGTAGCATGAATCTTAAAAGGTCTTATTAAATAAAGAGCACAGAGCCAGAAATTTGGGTTAAAGCCTTAGAGAGATCAGGTAAATGTGGAAAGTCATGAGCTAACCTCACCTCACCAACTCCACAGATTCAAGGAGTCTGACTTCCTCTCTACCAAGGCTTATATGCCTAGCTTTTCTGCCCTCTCAATGGCTTTTAGCCAGTTACCTCACTTCCTCTTCCTACATAGCTCTGTCACTGTCTGTCTGTCTGTACTGACCTCCAGGTATCTATTGTTGGTACTGGGATTAAAGGCATGTGTCACCACCCTTAGGGCTGTTGCCTAGTTTGGCCTTGAACAACACAGAAATCCTGCCTGCTAAGGGATTCAGGGTATGTGCTGCCTGACTTCTTTGTTTAATTAAGATGGCTGGCCAATTCCCTCTGATCTCCAGACAAGCTTTACTTATTAATGCACAAATAAGACATTACCACATTTCAGCACAAATAAAATATCACCACACATGGGGAGGGCTTACTTGTTATTCTAATGTAGGTAGGGACTCTATCTTTGCCCCCTTGGCTGTGGTCTGACCACACACACAGTCTTTCAGAATTGCCTATTTTAAAAAGAATCCTAGAAGAGGCAAGGGAGAAGGAATCAGCTCTACATGCCACCAAGTTCAGAGAAAGCAATGGGGCTTTTGTATAAAGGTAAGTTTCACAAGGTGAGGGACTTCAAAAATTTGTATAAAACTTTAACAAAATGAGTGTCTTAGTTAGAGTTTCTAATGCTGTGAAGACACCATGACCACAGCAACTCTTATAAAGGAAAACATGTAATTATGAGTAGCTTATAGTTCCAGAGGTTTAGTCATTATGGTTGGAATCATGGCAGTGTACAGGCAGACAAGGTGCTGGAGAAGAAGCTGAAATATCTACTTCTTGATCTACAGGCAACAGGAAGTGAACTGTGACTCTGGGTGAAGCTTGAGCATAGGAGGCCTCAAAGCCCACCCTCCCTAGTGACACACTTCCTCCAACAAGTTCACACCTTCTTTAATAGGGCCACCCCTCCAATAGTTCCACTCCCTTTGGGGGCCATTCAAATATTTCATTTGCTTTGTATAAGGTTTAAAAATGTGGGGGTATTTATGGAATATTGGGTCTTGGTGGTCTAACTACTTTTGATAAGAAAAAAAACTCACATGGGCACAAGTCACATTTATGAGTACATACAAAAAATAGACATATACACACTGAAATCACATGAGTAGATTTTACCATTGAGAAAGGAAAAATACAGCATAAGCATTAGGTAAGAGTTTTCCTGTAAACAGAAGGTGTGGCTAGAAGCCAATTTGCACAGTTTATCTCTGTTGTTGTTGTTGTTGTTGTTGTTCCCCTAGGCTGAAAGGTGCTTGGCAGTTGGGTGGAAGAAGCCTGCAAGGGGGGCTGGGGAAGGGATGGTGTTCTTAAGGGGAGGGGAGCTTTGAGTCTGTCTTCAGGTGTGGCTCCCAGAGTGAGAAGGGTAAGTGAAAAAGGTGTGGCTGAAGGCTCTTTGGCAGACTAGAGAAGCAGTTTGTAATTCTGTGAACACAGATTAGCATTAAAAAAAAAAACCTCCGGAGTGAGACAGGTGTGGAGGTGCTGTAAGAAATGGTTACAATTCATCAAGATCAGGAGTGGGTAGAGACAGACTTGACATGTTAGAAGTCCTGAAACTTTGGCACTTGCATTGATCTAGTCTGTCAAGGAGGGACTGTAGGTGGAAGCATGGAGGGGTTTTCAGATAGAGGAAACAATGGCTGATTCCCATGGCTTGCAGGCCTTGAGACAGGAAGGGGCTGGGTGCCCACATGGAGAATGATGGGTAAGCAGGCAATGCTAATGCTCCCTCCACCCCGAAAGGTGGGATGGGGAAGCAAGGAGAAGTGGAGAATTTTGCAGCACCCATGTCACTACATGTTTCAGGGCAGAGAAAAAGCCATAGACTGAGATGTTGGGTGTTGCCATTCTGAGAAGAGAGAACTGGGGGAGGAGTGTGTGTTGCTAGGAAGGCAAGTTGAAGCAGAATTCCATGCTCAGGAGTAATTGACATCTTCAGCTACCCAGAAAGGGCCTTTTTGGATCCAGCAGAGGCAGAGCCGGAATCCCTTTTCCCATAGTCCTAAGAACTCCCAAGCGCCCAGAGCCAAGTTGGGCAGGGACAGTGTCCTTGGTTCCCTTAGGTCAGCCAGGTGGTGCCTACTAGCCACTGTCCTCACTTCCCAGAGGTTTGCAGGCTGAGGATCTTGTCCCACTGTCTTAGGTCCCTCCCTGTACTACTTTGTCCCATCGCTTTAGGTTCCTCCCTGACCTCCTCTTCTAGACCCTGTGGCCTCAGGCGCTGGTCAGTCTGCCTCCTTTCTCTAATCCTTGACTTGGGCTGACCCCTTACCCTGAGGCTATCCTTCCTGCTACCATGTAGAATGTCACCATTTCTGTGCACCAGGGGCCCAGATCCCACTCCTCATCTCTCTTCTCAGTCCCAGGAGGGTTACTCCAGAAATCCCAGGCACTTTCGCCTTACTGAGATCCTACTACCACAGAAATATTAAAAATAATCACTTATCACCTTGAAGCCGGTTTTCCTCCTCTAGAAAGTGCAATTGAACGCCACTCTTCTCAGTCCTTGAACCTTCTGATTCAAGTACAATTTATACAATTCATACAAACTCCAGAACCAAACCAATGTTTCTCTTCACTGTGTTTCCTTCATTTTAACAGGTCTGAGTCAGTTTTAAATGCAATACTGTGGACATGTAGGCACAGGCACAAACTCTTCTCTCTAGGAACTAAGCTCTAAGCACACTCTATGTCTCAGTCAACGGTGCTGGTAGAGTATGGACAATCATCTTTCTCTAGAAGACATTTTCACTTACTGTACTGTACTGGAGAGTCTGGCTTTTCTGTCAATTGCTGCTAATTAGAGCACTGACTCCAGGATTTTCCCTTGACCAGAATTTACAAAGTAGATATTTTGGGGTAAGAGAATTGTGTACATGTGTGTGTATGTGTTTATGGGTGCATGTGCATGAACATTATCCCTTCTATTCTGAGAAGTTGACCTCCACATTGAGGAAGAACTTGGAGCTCTCAGACCTACTCATGTTCTGGCACTCACACAACACACAGATCCACACTTCTGCCCCAGGGCAGAGTCTGAATCCATGGTGTGTGTGTGTGTGTGTGTGTGTGTGTGTGTGTGTGTGTGTGTGTGTGTGTGTATGTGTGTGCTGGAGGATGGTACATTTCAGAGAGCCATGGAAAAACTCCTGTGTTACATTGTTCAGGCCTACTCTTTCTGCTGTGGGATGTTCTATATTTCAAATGTGTTGCTCTGATTGGTTAAATAAATAAAACACTGATTGGCCAGTAGCCAAGCAGGAAGTATAGGCAGGACAAGTAGAGAAGAGAATTCTGGGAAGTGGAAGGCTGAGGCAGAGAGACACTAAAAGCTGCCGCCATGACAAGCGAGATATAAGGTACCGGTAAGCCATGAGCCACATGGCAACTTATAGATTAATAGAAATGGGTTAATTTAAGATATAAGAACAGTTAACAAGAAGCCTGAGCCATTAGGCCAAAGAGTTTAAATAATATAAGCGTCTGTGTGTTTATTTTATAAGTGGGCTGTCAGACTGCCGGGCTAGGCGGGACCTGGAGAGAAAACTCTAGCTACATCTTTCAATGGTGTTGTGCTTCTATTATTATATGGAGAATTAATGAGGCTTTAAGGATCACATGGTGGGCCTGGTGGCTCCCTCTGAGCTTTTGAGAGTGGCAGGACCTTGGCTGGCTAGAGATTGATGACTAGAGATGGCTGGAATTAGACCTGGACTTCAGCCTGCTAAAGACACCTCCATTTGAGCACCCAAGTTGGATCCCTTCCCACATGGGGCTATTGCTGCTTCTACAACTAGCAGTATTGGAGCTTGGCCATGCTTACAGGTAGCTAAGGATGGTGGGACATGTGCCTAGGACAGTGAGAAGTATTCCTTCTGGTCTATAGTCAGGAGAGAAGAGGAGGTTCAGATCTTTGGACAACCCACCCCCACTTGGCCACCTCATCTGCCCAACACAAGTGTTATTCTCAATGACCAGTTGCTTCTTCTTGTAGGCCACCACTGAACCCTTTAGGATAGGCACAGAATCCGTTCTCTCCCTTTGCCACTCTCCCTGGGCTTCACCCTGGGGAGACAAAACATTCCTAGGGGGTTATAGTCCTTGTCTTATAAAAATTATGTTTACTTTTAATCAAGGCAACATATGCCTATAATTTAAAAGTCAAATAAACCTAAAAAGCTCATGAGAAAATACTAACAGTCTCTCACTTCACTTCCTCCTGATCCCCATGTCCAGTTACTGCTTCTCCCCCTTGTATGCCAGTGTTTACCTACGTTGATAATTGGGAGGAGGTGTGCCTGGAGAGGCCTGACAACTGAACCCAGAGCACCATAAATGCCAGGTTGGTATTTACCACTGAGCCACACAACCTGTTGTATTATATTTTGATTGTGTTCTGACAAACAAAGCTTGCCTGGAGATCAGAAGGCAGAGCTAATCACTAGTTAACCATAGTGGCCAGGCCGTGGTGGCACACACCTTTAATCCAGCATTTGTGAAGAGGAAGCAAGAAGATCCCGAGTTCAAGCCTACCATGGTCTACTCCAGATTGAACCAGTCTGAAAGAGAAATAGATCTAGGTGGTACACACCTTTAATCCCAGCACTAGGGAGGTGGAGACAGGAATATAAGGCAGGTGGAGAACAGGATCTCAGCCGCATTTGGTCTGAGGATTTGTTGAGGTAAGAAATCTCTATTGGCTGCTACTCTGCTTCTCTGACTTTCTAGCTTTCACCCTTTATATCTGACTCCTGGTTTTTATTATAAGACTAATTAGGATCCAGTTTCAACAGCTGACCCTATTACAATATCTTCATTTTTCCAAACTAGGTATATGGTTTACTGTCTCCCTCTGAGTTGAGGGTTTCTTTCTCCTACTTGGCTCTCAGTGTTTACTGCTCCACCCGTATTCACATCTGGGTTTCTGTGTAGGTGTTTACTCTCTGTCAGCTGTTGGGTGAGACTGCTTCTCCTCATTCCAGATCTTGTCTCCATCAGGCAGTATGATGTCTTCTATCTTTTCTGGCCTGTTATGGATTGTCTTCTAGGGAGTTGAGAGGTACATGGCTAAAAAAGTGGATACCTAAAGACATCTTTAACTTGCGTTTGATGCACATTTTAAAGGAGATGGAATTCTAAGCTAGAATTCCTTGGAATTTAAGTTGCTTTCCTTTTTTAATATACAATTTATTTTTCTTAAATATTGTTTAATGTTTAAGAATTTCATATATATATAATTCTGGTCAAACCCACAAACCTCATTAACTCACTTCCAACTCCTCCCTTATCCCATCCCCATCACTTTTCCCTCCCATCTTCATGTGCTCTTTTTGTTTTTTAATTTTTATTAAACCCATAGAGTCCCCTTAGTGCTGTCAGAACATGCCTGAGTGTAGGACCATCTACTGGAACACAGAAGCCTTTTGGGGCCTGAAAGAGGACATTTAGCACTTGCCATTCTGGGTCTGGGTTATCTCATTCAGGGTTATTATTTCCAGCTACCTCCATTTTCCTGAAAGTTCCATAATTTCACATGAATAAAATTCCATTGTACGTGTGTGTCATACTTTCATTCTCCATTCATCAACTGATGGACACCTAAGCTGTTTCCATTTCCTTGGCTATTATGACTAGAACAGCAATGAACATGGATGAACAAGTATCTCTGTGATCCCATAGATTCTCTCGTGTATATATGTCCAGGAGTGCTGTAATTGATGCACATGTAATTGATGCACATCTACTTCTAGTTTGTTTGTGTGTCATTTACTCTACTGGTTTTTTTTTAATTTTTTTTATTAATAAATTTTCTATTCACTTTACATACCAACCACAGATCCCTCCCTCTTCCTTTTTCCCACCCCCCAGCTTCCCCCACAACTCACCCCCTATCCCCACATTTCCCATGGGGAGTCAGCAGAGCCTGGCACATTCACCTGAGGCAGGTCCAAGCCCCTCCCCCCCCTGCACCAAGGTTCTGCAAGGTGTCACAACCTAGGCACTGGGCTCCAAAAAGCCTGCCCATGTACCAGGGATGTGTAGTTGAAGTTTTCCTATGTCCACCTAGCTCCTGTATCCTTGGGTTTCTGCAGCTACTCAGACCCAAATAAACACACACAGGTTAATATTATTTAAAACTGCTTGGTCTTTAGCTCAGGCCTACCACTAACTAGCTCTTACACTTAAACTCAGCCCATTTCTGTTAATCTAGATGTTGCCATGTATTCAATAGCTTTACCTTTGTGCCTGTTACATGACGCTCCCTGGATGGTGAGCTGGTGTCTCCTGACTCAGCCTTCCTCTTCCCACAATTTTCTTCTCTGTTTGTTGCACCTATACTTCCTGCCTGGCTACTGGCCAATCAGTGTTTTATTTATACAGAGCAATATCCACAGCAGGGATGGATCCCAATTGCCCTGACTTGAGGACCCCAAACAGTTCAAGCTAAACAACTGTCTTCCATATCTAGAGGGCCTAGTCTAGTCCTATGGGGGCTCCATAGCTATTAGTCCACAGTTCATGGGTTTCCACTAGTGTGGCTGGTCATCTCTGCACATTTTCCCATCATGATCTCAATGTCCCCTGCCCACAGAATCCCTCCTCTCTCTCATTGATTTGATTCCCAGAGCTCATGCTGGTACCCTGCTATGGATCTCTGCATCTGCTTCCATCAGTCACTGGATGAAGGCTCTATGATGACAGTTAGGGTATTCACAAGACTGGTTACCAGAGTAGACCAGTCCAGGCACCCTCTCAATCATTGCCAGTAGTCCAAGGTGGGGTCATCCTTGTGGATTCCTGAGAGCTTCCCTAGTACCCTGCCTCTTCCTATTCCTATGACATCTTCATTTATCATGGTATCTCTTTCCTTGCTCTCCCACTCAGTCCCTGTTCCAGCTCAACCCTCCCATTTCTTTATGTTCTCATTCCCCATTCTTTGCCCTCCATTACCCACTCCCCCCCACTCCTAGTTTGCTCATGTAGATCTCATCTATTTTCCTTCACTGGGATATCTATGTGTCTCTCTTAGGGTCCCTCCTAGTTAGCTAGCTTTTCTGGAGCTGTGGGTTGTAGTCTGGTTTATCCTTTGCCTTAAAACTAGTATCCACTTATGAGTGAGTACATACCGTGTTTGTCATTCTGAGTCTGGGATACCTCACTCAGGATGATATTTTTCTAGTTTCATCCATTTGCCTGCAAATTTCATGATATCATTGTTTTTCTCTGCTGAGTAGTACTCCGTTGTGTATATGCGCCACATTTTCCTTATCTATTCTTCAGTTGAGGGGCATCTATGTTGTTTCCAGGTTCTTGCTATTACAAATAATGCTTTTGTGAACATAGTTGAGTGTATGTCTGTAGCTTGAGAGTTTTCTCTCTGGGTCTCACCAAGCCCCAGCAGTTTCATATCTAACTATCTTTTATCATAACTAAGGAAAATTATAACTTTCTAGTCTTCAACTACATCAAAGACCTCAGAAGGATATACTATTACCTGAAAAATGGGAAAAGGATGCAAGCAACTTTCGGGAGTCTTGCAAGAGTAGACAGAGACAGCTGGCAGCCTGGACATTCATCCAAAGTTTCTTTGTAAAGTTGGGGCATCTGTCTTCAGCCCACCAGCCTAGAGTCTCTCAGTCATTTTTCTCAGTGTCCTTTAAAATGTCTGGCAGTTTCCTCTGCGAAGCAGGAACCTGAAGGACCATTTTGCCAAGCAAAGTTTGGTGGTCATCTTTCCATGGGTCCTTCATGTCCAGTTGATCAAGCAGTCCAGGCAAGAACAGTTTCTTGTCCTAATGGCTATTTTTGCCAAGAAGAAGATAAACTCCATATGGAGTGTTTTCAATGTCCATCCTCCTCTCTAAAGTAAATCTGGTGCTGCCAGGAATAGACGTGTCTCACCGTCTAGAAAGTCTAAATTTTTAAAACATTTTAAATGCCATATTCTGTAGGTCTTTGAAGTATCTAAAGATTACCTATCTATCTGAAATATATCTATATATACCTAGAAAACTAAACTAACATGACTATAAGTTTGATTATCATAGACTATTAATTATTAATCTGTATTTCTTAATTATCCATTACAATCTAAATGAGTTACATAAACATAATACCTCAAACGAGAAATAGAAAGATGTATACAATATAACAAAATTAAGTTTAAATTTGTATCAATAGACTAAAATCCATAGCAATGTAAAACATTTTAAACAAGTTGCTCTTTAAAAGTAGATTCAATAATCTACCCCTTTATCTCATCATTATCTATACTGTCCTCTTTTGTTCTTTAGGAAGAGATTGTATTTATAATAAACTTGTTTTAAATAAAAATATTGGTTTTTCTCTGTCCCACACCAGAGGGCTCTTCTGATATGGGACAAAAGAATTTTTAACCTTTTTTTTTTTAACAATATATTTGGGTTTAGAGAAGGAGTTAGCCAATTCCATCTCCAAAGCCAGCTTGGTATATTTGGGAATTTGGGCATAGCTTCTCTTACTACTTCCTGCTGGAGGGGGTGCTGTATCTTATGGGGACACAAAGAAAATTTTAGAATTATGAAGTAGATAGTTAGTTTTTAAAAATAAAGTCTTTAAAGAGACAGTAAAGGCAGTATAAAAAATAAGCCACATAAAGATGGACATTACACAGAGAATGTGGAGTGTGTTGTCTTTGATATTTTTAACTGCAGAAAAACATTTGACCATAAAAAGCTGCTGAGTTAAAACAAATGTGTATATTTTAAAAGTACTTTGATTTCAAAATTTGGATGTAAGGATATGTTGCTTTGGAAAGGAGGCTCTGCTTTTGTTTCTACAGAAAGCCAGAGGCTATGGATTTGTTCCAGATTAAGATACATCAGGTTTGACCATGCATGTACACCTATGTCTTCTTCTGACCTCCTCAGGCACCAGGCACACAAGTAGTGTACATCTATACAGGCAAAACATTCATACCCATAAAAATACGTAATTTTTTAGAAGATGAATGGAGGAAGAAAATGAGGTGTACATGCATGATTAAGTTTTATTCAGCCAGAAACTGTGAAATTACATGATGTACTGAATGGTACTCAAGACCATCATGCCAAATGAAATAGACTAAACACAGAAATACAGATATTCCATGCTTCTCTCATACACACATACTACAATTTTATGTATATAAGTATACATATATATATAGTTATATACACATATATGTATGTGCATATATATATACACATAAAGTGTGTATGTATAAAATATATGACAAAGGCACAATTTCAGGGAGAGAGGGACTGTGGAGATGGATCAGGAGAACTAGAAAACATAATGGGGTAAACATATGCAAAACATATACTGTGTGAGGCCACCACAATGAAACCTATTATTTCATGCTAATTTAAAATAACAATAAATACCAAAAGAAGTAAGTGTGCTATGACTTGGAGAATGCAATCAGTTCCTTGCCTAATGGATTATAATTCTTCCCTGGTATGAATAAGGACCTGCATTCAAGACCCTGTGTTACCAAAAACACTTAAAAATAACCAATAAGACAATGAAAACATATGCCACCACTTACCATAAAAATGTTAACCAAAATCACAATTAGATATTATATTTGTCAGGATGCTATTATCAATAAGTATAAAGACAATAACTGTCAGTAATAATGTTTTAAAAATGGAACCTTTTATACTATGGGAATGTAACAAAATAAGATTTGTCAAAAACTTAATAGAATTGAAAACGGGGTGTAATACCAGCACTCAAGAGGCAGAGACAGGTAGATCTTTATGAGTTCAAGGCCAGCTTGGTCTACAGCGCAAGTTCCAGGACAGTCAGGGATATACAGAGAAACCCTATATCAAAAAATAAAATTGAATTGAAAACAATGAAATAGCACAGGCATGTTCATTGCAGTGCTAGTCACAAAGACCAAAATGTAGAAACACTCTAAATGTCCATCAACAGGATAAGGAAAATGTGACATCGTACTGTGAACTATTATCAGCCTTTAAAAGGAAGAAAGTTTACAAAATGCAATAATTTGATGACTCTTAAGGATGCTGAAGTATATGTCATTCAAGTGTAAACACCTACAAATCTATTTATATGAATTATCTCAAATTCTCTAAGACTCAGAGTGCAAGGATGCCCTCTACTGTAGGAGAAAGGAATGGAACATGACTAGTCAAACAGTTTAATGTTTCTTTTGCACAGGATGAAGACACTGTAGGTGTGCTAGCAAGGTTTGGACCAATACATTTTTGTAGATTTTAAAACCTGTTGAAGGCAGAGCTCATGTTATGTATTTTACCACAATATATTAACTGCTATAGAAGATATTGTCCATGCATACAGTCATAACTCTACATAGCTGGGAATTTCTAGGATGATAATCAGAATCTGCAGATGTTCAAGTGTCTTTGCATATGACCACACACTCCTCCTGTTGATTTTAATGCTACAGCACTGTATTATTCATTAAGCAATGCTGTTACTGTACAAGAAAGGCCACAACACAAACAAACAAACAGTGTCAAAGCTTTATTAGGAGAAGGGAGGGACACAAGAGAGGGTGACCAGACCTGTGGAAGGCATGTGCACAGAGAGAAAGTGGGGAAGAGAAGAGAAGAGAGGGGAGGAGTCTGTGACCCGATTCTTATGGATTCCCCTGCACATACACATATGGGCTTACGGAGCTATGCCACGCATGCACATAGATTGCATGATCACACTGTGCACAAATTACTTGATCACACAGTGCACGGAAGTAAGGCCCCTTGCTTGACTACTGTGCATGTGCGATCATATAGCTGAGGGAGTGGCCAGGAAGTCCTCTCACATCATTTAAATAATTTCTAGAACACTTAAAATGATATTGTATCAGTAAGAGTTTAAAGCTGCTGTGAAAAAATACCTGACTTCTTAATGGAGAAGAGATTTATTTTGACATAGGGTTCCAGAAGGCTCAGTCCACAGTTGCTTTAGCCTCATCATTTTGACTGAGCATCATGGTGACAGGAGAACATGGAGGAGGAGATCTTGGTTGATTTCTAGGCAAGCAAGAAGCAGAGAGCCATACAAGGAAGGGACTTGTAGTCCCAAGTTCATGCCCCTAGTTTCATATTTCCTCTAGCTATGCCCCTCATCTTAGAGTTCCCCCAGGAATCGCAGAATAGTGACAGTAGCAGGAGCCCACACATTCAACATAACCTGGGGGCAGGGGACATTTCACATTCAAAACATAGCAATAGACAAACTACATATATAGTTGTTGCAGAATACCAGCCCATGCAAAACAGAGTCTGAACATGTTCTATTCAGATGCAAGGCTTCTGAATATTTTCTTTTTAAAATAGTTTCAATTTTTATTTAATGTGTATGTGCCACATATTGGTGCCCATAGAGGCCAGAAGAGGGTAGCAGATCCTCTAGAACTTGAGTTACAGGTTACTGTGAGCCAGCTATTGTGGATGATGGGAACTGAATTGAGGTCCTTTGGAAGAGCATTAAATGCTTTTAACTGCTAAGTCGTTTCTTCATCTCCTAAATATTTTCATTTTGACATATGTACATGTATCCATGTGGCATATGTGCACACATGTATGAGTGCATGCTTTGGTGTTGTTAGGCCCACACTTGCATGGATGTACTCACCCATTTGTGCATATGAAGGCCCATGGTTGTCACTGAGTGACTCTGTCAATCACTCTCCATCTTCTGTATTGAGGCAAAGTCTCTTGTTGACCCTGGAGCTCTCCATTTCAGCTGGTCTGGCTAACCAGCTTGCCCCAGAGATCTATCTATACCTCCCCCATGCTGAAGTAAGAGGTGGGCACCTTGTCCACTGGGCTTTTGGTGGGTTCTGAGGATTAGAAGTCTGACCTTCACACTACTCAGCAATTGCTGTACTTGCTGAGTCATCTCCCTAAGCCCTTTTCTGAATATGATCAGTCAATGGTCAGTTAATTCCAAAGCTGCAGGATCCATGAATCCATAAGGCCAACTGTACCACAAATGAGCAAAAGAGAACACAATTCAGGCAAAGAGTGGCCTAAGTATATTTGTGATATGGAAAAATTCCTCAGTATAAAAATCCCAACAGCAAAGAGTATGACTTACATCTGAAGGTGTTCACAGCAAAGTTCGAATAAGAGATATTCAAAGTTGATACTAGGATGATGACTCAAGATTGCTACAGAAATAATAATAATAATAATAATAATAATAATAATAATAATATGTTCTATGTGGATCATGAGAAAGACAGAGGAGTTCAGCATTTCTAAATTGGGCAACATGATGGAGGTGGTGCCATTTCCCTGAGTATCATTTCCAGTGGAGAAAGAAAATAAATTCATACCTCAGCACCTTGATTTTAAGAACCAGGAACAGACTGAAACAGACAATCATACAAACCAGCACTCGACAGTAGAAACTGTCATGGAGATAAAATGTTTGAGACATAGATGTGTGGGTGGAAATCAAAATCTTGGCTGTAGATATTGATGAACTTACATATGTCAATAGGTATTATAGCACTTTGTAGAAAAGATTTAATAAGAATAATCTGTTTACATCACTTTCTTTACAGCAAAGAACAGGTTTTCCAATGACAAGGAACAGAATTTTGGATTATATGACTATAATAATATAAGAATTGTCACTGATCATGCACAAGTCCTCATGTGACCATTTTTCAATTACATCTGCAACACCAAACCTGAATAAAGATGTATCAGAGAACAAGCCGTTACCCTTATGTGCTCTCGTGTGCTCCCCGCTAATTCTCCTAGGAAGAACTTAAGGAAGGAATGCTTCATTCCCCACAGGTCACATTACATAGTAATAAGCTGGTCAACTCATTTCACAACCAGCCTGAATGACTGGTGACCACACAAGCTTCTCTCCTTATTCACTCCTTCATCCCCATCAGTACTTACAAGGCTGAAGTCAGTTTTCCTCCTCTAGAGAAAGTGCAATTGAATGCAGCTCCTCACAGTCCTTGGACCTTCTGATTCAAGTACAGTCTCTACAAACTCCAGGCCCAAACCAATGTGATTCTCTTCACTGTGTTCCCTTTGTTTTAACAGGTCGGAGTCAATTTTCAATGCAATATTCTTGAGATGTAAGTGCACGCACGACCTCATCTCTCTAGGAACTAAGCTCTGAGCACAGAACTAATGTTCAAACCCACTATCCAAAAGACTATGGATCAGCACAAGAGAACATCTGAGGGTGTACCTGCAAGGCTTTCCTTGCTCAGGGAAGGGAGAATTCTTAGGAAACAGTGTACCTCTCTCTTCCCAAAGAAAACCAGCTGAAAAAGTCTGGTTGCTGAGAAACTCAGGCCCCTGTCAAGACCCCTGCCTTGGCTATTCCTCAGCCATGACAGGCTGTGGAAAAGACCAAACAGGATGTAGACCCCTGGCATAGCATGATGTGCCCTTGAGCCCCTGACCTTGGGCCTAGCTCTAGTTACAAGAAAACTCCACTAAGTGCCCCCATATAATAGGAGAAGCCAATTAAAAGTTTCAGCTAGTAGGCTCATGATAAAGAAAAAAAAATGAAGTTACCACTGCAACTGCTGAAAGAGATAATAATGTCCTTGCAGCTGCAAGCTAACCAAGGACAGCACCTCTCTATGAGAGGTACATCAATCCTGAGTCTGTTTCTATGTAGTACATAGACTCCAACCCCTTCCTTACTATAACCCCTATAAAAACCCTGTCCCATTGCTACTCAGGATTTCTCCTGCTCTGCTGCTGCCTCAGACAGACAGGAAGGCCCAAATTAACTGGCAACAAAAAAAGACTCTTTGCTTCTGCATTGGATTTGGTCTCTTGCTGGTCTTTGGAGGACTCTGGATACAACAGTTCCCAATTTTCAGGAAATGAGGTCGGAACTATTCACTCATCTTCTAATGCATGTGCTGGGTGTAACACGTGGCTACAAGATGGGAAGAGTCTGGATTCACGGGCACTGTGTTAGTTACTTCATTCATTGCTATGACCAAAAGCCTGACACAAAGCAACTCCACAGAGGAAATGGTTATTTTCCTAAGATCAAGTCCAGAACTTAACATCACAGATGAGTTAAGGACCAAGATAGTAATTCCCTAGAGAAAAACAATAGCAAGTGTACATTTTAAAATCTTGAAGCTCACTATGAATCATAAAAAATGATTGAGATTTTAGTTTCATTTTGATTAAGGAAAGTTTTTTTTAATATAAAAACTTTTAAGTACCACCAGTGATGGAATGATAAGGACTCTACTACAGATACAGATAGAAACATAAATCACCACAATATTTCTAAGCTAGTAGTAGTATTGCCAAAGTCACTCAAAACATTGACATTTTTGAATTTTTAATTCCTCATATACAAATATGCCTTAAGAAAATAATTAAAAAATTAACAAATATTCAGGTATAAATATTCACTAGGGCATCATCAAAATACTAAAGAACTTGTTAGATGCTGTGGCACCTTTAATCCCAGCACTTGGAAGCAAAGGTAGAGGTGTGAACAATTAATTCTATGACTTGAAGGTCAGTGTGGTCTACACTGTGAGTTCCAGACCAGCCAGGGTTACATAGTGACACCCTGTCTAAAATACACACAACCTCACATACACCCACACACACCCTCACATAAACACACACACACTGAAGAACTGGGGGACCTAAACTGTGAACTCTATGAAGTTAAATTTGCATAAATACTCTACCCTTAGAATCCACTTTCTAAAACAACCTAAATCTAAGAAGAAAACAGACATGCAGTAGTAGATGCAATATTGTGAGTTTAATGGGACTCAGTAAAACTCATACCTGCTTCTGTTTAACTATTTCTGAAATCAAACTCACTCTCATAAGAAAGGAGAGGGCTTTACTTCACACTTTCATAGAACTTAGTGTTGTGTTGTTGAACCCAGTAAAAATAGGTAAAGACTAAAAGAAAGGGAAATAGAAGACAAGAGGCATCAACAAGACAAAATGGAGGGTACATAAATGGCATGGATGAAGAACCATTGGAGGATCAGGGACTGCGGTAGGGCTGGGCTGCTTCCTCACCATAAAGTAGCCAGACCAGAAGGAACAGCAGTGGTTGCAAATGTGACAAAGACCTTGCAATTCTTAGACCACTCTCCAATTCTGTAGCCAAGCAGCTATCCTTGCCCAACTAGGAAAAGGGTTCCCTGTGAATTTGGTGAGAATTGTTACAATTCAGATAGCTGGAAAAGGAGGCTAAGTTGTTTCTTTCACAGCTCTTTCTTGCTGGGTTAGGGGAGAATCTTCATTAGGAGATCTTAGAACAGTTTCTGGTATCAGAAATTTTGGAGAAGAAAACTGTCAGCATGTCCTTCGGGTGGTATCCTCAATAAAAGAGTTTAGTGGTCCTGCCCCGGACCTCCCATCTGGACAAGAGGTGAGTGCCTGGGCTCAGCCTAGATCCCATCCCTGGGCACCAGCCATTCCAGGGAAGACCTGCCCAACTTGGCCCCAGGTTCAAGCCATCTGGCAGGATCCCCTCTACCCCCACCAGGAAGGCTCTCCTTCTCCAAGACCCCCAGCAGACTCTGCAATCTCCATGCCCATCCGCCCGAGACCCCAGCCACTTCCTGAGACTTAGAGACCAGTCCCAGCTCCCATCCTGCCCCAGACCTCCCATCTGGACAAGAGCTCCCATCCCGCCCCGGAGTTCCCATCTGGACAAGGGAGAGGGGCTTCCTGAATCTGTCAGCTCTGTCTGGACCAAGTGCACTGATAAGACCAAGAACAAATCCACAAGGAGATGGACAGACATCAAGGCAGTCTTGCATCAATGCAACAACAAAATGAAGAGCAATAACCATTACCAGAACCTAGCCCTCCTCCAACAGCTAGACCTGAACATCAAAAAATGGAAGAAGCAGAAGAAACCAGCCTTATGAATAACATCATGAAGAGTGTAGAGGCTTATATAGAAGGAATCGCAAATGAAATTGAGGAAAAGACAAACAAAAAATGGGAAGAATGCTATAAAAAAAAACAGAGGAAAAGCAGAAGAAATAAAGCAGAAGAAAACAATAAAACCCTGAAAGAAAATCATGAAAAAGCAATGAAACAGATGAAGGAAACAGTCCAAGACATGAAAAGGGAAATAGAAAAAAATGAAGAAGACACAAACAGAGGGAATGCTGGAAATAGAAAATCTGAGTAAACGAACAGGAACTTCAGATGCAAGTATAACCAATAGAATGTAAGAGATGGAAGAGAGGATCTCTGGCATTGAAGATACGGTAGAAAAAAATAGATTCATCAGTCAAAGAAAACACTAAAGCCAACAAAATCATGAAACAAAATGTCCAAAAAATTTGGGACACCATGAAAAGACCAAACTTACGAATAATAGGGATAGAGGAAGAATACCAACTCAAAGACACAGAAAATATATTCAACAAGATCATAGAAGAAAACTTTCCCAACTTAAAGAAGGAAATGCCTATGAAGATACAAGAAGCCTATAGAACACCAGAGTAGACCCCCAAAAAAAGTCCCCTTGCCACATAATAATTAACCAACTAAACGTACACAATAAAGAAAGAATATTAAGAGCAGCAAAGGAAAAAGGCCAAGTGACTTATAAAGGCAAACCTATCAGAATAACACCCAATTTCTCAATGGAGACTTTGAAAGCCAGAAGGACCTGGACAGATGTAATGCAGACACTAAGAGACCATGGATGCCAGCCTAGACTAATATACCCAGGAAAACTTTCAATCATTATAGACGGAGTGAATAAGACATTCCAAGACAAAGCCAGATTTAAACAATACTTACAAACCCAGCCCTACAGAAAGCACTAGAAGGAAAATTCCAACCTAAGGAAGTCAGATACACCCTCGAAAACACAGGCAATAGATAAAGCCACAGCAGTAAACCCCAAAGAAGAGAAGAACACACACACTACCACCAAAAAATAACAGGAATGAACAATCACTGGTCATTAATATCCCTTAATATCAATGGACTTAATTCACCCATAAAAAGACACAGGCTTACAGAATGGATACAAAAGCAGGACCTATATTTCTGCTGCATACAAGAAACACACCTCAAATTCAAAGACAGACACTACCTAAGAATAAAAGGCTGGGAAAAGACTTTCTAATCAAATGGTCTTAAGAAACAAGCTGGTGTAGCCATCCTAATATCCAGCAAAATAGACTTCAAACTAAAATCAATCAAAAGAGATCAAGAAGGGCATTACATACTCATCACAGGAAAGATCCGCCAAGATGAAGTTTCAATTCTGAACACTTATGCCCCAAACAGAAGGGTACCCACATATGTATATTACTAAAGCTTAAACCACATATAATACCCCACACATTAATAGTGGGAGAAAACCCATGTTGTCAGAGAAAGTAAGCAAAATCCATGAAAAGGGGGTCTTTCCTCATGGCCTCCAAGTCTGCTAATATCTAGTTACCTAGCATTATCATTTCAAGAAATGAGACTCTAAAACCGCCTGGGAGGGGGACATGCAGGCAATCTGGCTGCTTCCAACTGAAATTGGGGCTTAGTTTCTCCCATGCTTGCCCTCTCAGAACTTGAAGATAAGATGCTGTTATTGAAGACACCACGCACTCAGACACATGACTTGGAGGAACTGAGATGAACTGACCTGGAAGCTATCTCCTTGAGGACTTTCTCTCATAGTATGTGAAGGTGTTATGCAAGCCACCAAAGCAGGAAACACCATTAGTCCTGCCCCACTAAAAAGCCTAAAAACTCCCACTATGACCATCATGACAAGGCATGCCCAAGGATACAGTAGTGACATTTCTATCTTCAGGACAACTAACAACCTTCCACTGGACTTAAGGCCGGCTCAGTTGTAGAGAATTCAGGCCTGGCACTATAAATCTAGACAACTACCCATGGTTCATGAGGTTATGGACCCAAAAGAAAACCTACTGCTGCCACTTTCCTAAACCAGTTTGATTTGTAACCACATTCTACATACTTATCCTTTCCCTCACAATTGACTGTAGCTCTCATTCCTCCTCAAAGAAGCTTCTTTCTTCAGCACAGACTATAGTGTTTTGAATGAGCACATCCCCCATGGGTTCATAGATTCACAATCTCAGTCCCCAGCAGATAAACTGGGAAAGATCAGGACTGTGACCATGTTGGGTAAGTGTATCATTTGGAAGAGGTGTGTAGCTAGGGGTGGGCTTTGAAGTTTCCAAAGCCTACACCAAGCCAAAGTCCCTCTCTCTTTCTTTCCCTGCTGCCCCTGGATTCTGATGTAAAACTCTCCGCTATTTCTCTAGCACCAGGCCTGCCTGCATGTCACCATGCTTCCTGCCATGATGATAATGGACTAACTATCTGAAACTGTAGCAAGCACCACTTAAATGTGCTCTTTTATAAGGGTTGTCTTGATGATGGTTCTCTTCATAGCAGTAGATAGTGACTAAGACAGGGACCATTACAGAAATTTGCAACTAGTCAAAAATGCATAGAATAACTGACCATGAGATACCCACCCACAGTTGATATGTCTATAATATTAGTGCCAAATCTAAGGATCAGTAAACATTGTGGAAGAGAGAATGGAAAGACTGGAAGAGCCAAGGGAATCGGAAGGCTGCTGAGAGATTATGTCCCTCAAAATATGAGAGGAAAGCTGTACTCATGAAATCTCAAAATTAGAGTCACCTAAACAAGACCTACTCAACAACAACACAAGTTGGCATTGCAATGTGGATGGGGAAAGTCTCACGAGGCCCTAACCATATATGGAAAACTATAGGCAATACATGGCTGCTGGGTAGAGTATCAGTTTTTTTTAGGAACAAACCCCTGATAGGTTATCCAATCCCAGTGGTCAGCCCTAAGCATGTGCACAAACAAGCTATACAAAATGGACTCAGCAGACTGTGTTCATGTATAAATATGTGTGCATGTGTGCAACAAAAATTAAAGAAGAGTTCATGAATTTTACAGGGAGTGCCGAACATGGAGAAGTTCCAGCAGGGAGATGGGGGTGAAGGTGATGCAAATACAGTACTCATATATAAAATTATAAAAAACATTAATTGTAAGTTTTAAAAAGAATTATTTGGGGTCTCTATTGTTGCTGACTTTCAGGTACTGGAAGTAATGAAAGTGTCCTAGTTAGATTTCTGTTACTGTAATAAACACCAGGACCAAAAGCAAACTGGAGAAGAAAGGTTTTAATACATCTGACACTCCCAGGTCACAGTCTATCTTTGAAGGAAGTCAGAAAGGCACTCAACAACAAGAACCATACAGAAATTCTGCTTAGTGGCTTGCTCTCTCCCCTATGCTCAACTAGATTTCTTGTACAGCCCAAGTCCATCTGCTTAAAGATGGTCCCGCCCACAGTGGGCTGGGCACTTCCACATCAATCATCAGTCAAGACAATTTCTCACTGAAATGGTCACAGGCCAAAATGATCTTGGCAATCCCCAATTGAGACTGCCTCAGATAACAACCGACTCTATGGCAACAGGAAGCAATACAGAGGGGAACAACAGGGCACAAGAAATCCCATAGGGGAAATGGAGAAAATGGGGGCAGGGAGTGTAATTAGAACAGGTACTGGAAATAAATACAGAAGGAGGGGAGAGGATAAAATGAGTAAGGATGCCTGAAAAAAGTAATAAATAATCACACTATTAACTATCTATCTAAAAAGATTGCCAATTTATTTCTGGTGCAATTCAAAATGACTGACACCATCATCTTTCACCCAAAACAATTCAAAATGCACACAATTAAGTAAAAGTAACATTTATTTTATGTTATATAGAAGAAAACATTTAAATCTTTAACCAACTATTTAAGGATCTTTGACGGATACCAGCATCTTTATTCATGGACATGGCAAGGATATGGCTTAGCTATTACACCCATAAACTGACAGTAGCAATGGTTACCTTCTCACGACAAGAAAGCCAGGGTCACCAACATTCCATCATGGATAGAGGAGTGTCCTATAACGTAATCCCTCCCTAAGACACTGTTGGCAGTTAATGCTGCTGGGGGGAGAGGAGTTATATTCCTCAGCAGTGTAGCCTCTGGAAAGTCACCCTTACTCAAGTTAATAAGCCCACAGTGATACAAACCACCCTAATTAAATGCAACAGAACATAAGGAAAAAGTTGAATAAGAAGTTGTTAGGAAGGAGCTTGGAGGAAGGATATACAAAAAAAGGACATGGGGGTGAATATGATCAAAATATATGATTTATATAATTGTGAATGAATATAAATTGAAAAGAATAATCCTCAGCATCCTAATTCCCACCACCCTAGAACATGCACAGAAAACACCACTCTTGTGTGTACCATGGTCCACATCTCTAATGTCTCCAGGACTCAGCATGGTCTGAGCTGGGGCCAGACCCTGAAGAAGATTTAGGCGCCTACAAGTTGCTGCAATAATGACAGACTCCCATAAAGGGCAGACAGAGGCATCTTGGCTTCCAGATCCCAAGTTGACCTGGGATTATTCAGCTCCATCTTCAGACCACACTCCTTCAGCAATTCATAAGTAATGGCCAAGCCCTCACCCTGGAGTGGGGCAAGAAGTTGAGGCTGGAGAGTGAAGGGGATATTCCAGGGATACTTGAAGTTCGGCTGCAGGATACTCTTTACCTAGAAGAAAAACTCTCAGATTTGACAGACCAGGCTCTGACACCAGTGTGAAAAAGTTTCTGTCCTACAAGCAATGAACCACACAAGATAATGAACTAAGCAAGACCTGGATCACTGTGCATTGGTTCCTCAGCTACAACATGGTAATTATAAGGCCTGTGCTGCACAAGAGTGCCGTGTGTGTGTGTGTGTGTGTGTGTGTGTGTGTGTGTGTGTGCATGCACAAGTGTGTATATGGCTAGGCACACTTTTGTATTTACAGATAAATATATGGGGAGAGAAAAGGCAATTTGAAAATTATAACTGTAAACAGAAAAAGGTGTAACTGACATTCATCTCCTTCATCCCTACAAAGATGCCTTCTTAGGTGGCTAATTTAGATCTAGTAGGCCTGGCCTCTGGGACCACCATAAATACAGAGACTCTCCTGACAGGATCAAACCCAACCTGCCTGATCCCCAGAGAGAGAAGGCAACCAGGGACATTCCCAACTCCTCTATTTGTAGAAACTATATTTTTTTCTTCTAGAATGTTCTTCATCTTCCTGCTTTCCTCTCTCCCACTCCCTGGATTGCTAGGCTTTGGGGTTTCTTACCAGCTCTTGTTGATGGAAGAGGAGCCTCTTCTCCATAGACTGGGCCAGCAGACTGAGTTGGGTATCACTCAGCACTGAAGGAAAGGATGTGTGAGGAAACAGAAAGACAGCCTCAATATTTTCCTCTCAATATGAACTAAGACACCCAATGAGAGGAAAACTCTGGAACAGAGGAATATGCCCCATTGGATTTGAAGGTCAAGCTCACAGTCTCTAGAAAGCTCTTCTGCCCTTCAGACGGCTCCAGATCATAAGAGACATGACCCAGAGCCTGACAATCTAGAGGCTGAGACAGGAATCATCTTATACCAAGGATGTGTGAAGAGAATGGTGACTGCTCACTTTCTACACCTCAGTCTCCATCCACAGTGCATGGACTGTTATCATCCTGAGCCTTGTTGATGTCACAGAGCAGGGTGACATGAGAATGATCATGATAATTCAAGAGCCTTGGGGGAGGTGGATCTAAAAGAGCCCTCTGAGAACCAACACCAGGACTCTCCCACACTTCCCTCAAATCATTCTTACCCATTAGGGCTTGAAGGAGATAAAGAATGAGGTTCTTTAGGTCAATCCATGGGGGTCTTGAGTCCTGTCGCAGCACATCTAGGATCACAGCACCTGGGCCATCCATATGCCCCGACTGATCCAATTCCAGCTAGAGGAGATAGATGTTCTCTTAACGACAGCATTCCCCAGTGCTGTCGATGAATGACTTTATACATGCTGAACGAATCCTCTACCATGAAGCTGCAGCCTGGCTCCCTATTCCTTTCATTTTTCTCTTCTGTGTGACAGGGTCTCAGGTTGTTGCCCATGCTAGCTTTGAACACACTATGTAGCCCAGAAAGGCCTTGAACTTGCAACATTCTTGCAAGTAGCTTCAGCTTCCCATGTCTGGCTCAAAACCATTGTTGTATAATGTGCCTATGTCTACTGGAGTTAAGCAAGGTGTGGGCGATAGGTTCTGACTTCCCCAGGGGCATCCTGAGCAGATTTCAGGGACCACACTCTCTAGCTCTCATCATTGTGCGTGGAGCCAGAATCCCCAATCTTTGACATCTTGCTTAAGCACGTGGGCATCATGTACATCCCTTCACTCTCATCTATCTCGGCACTTCCATTACCCAAACTGACCCTTCGGCTTGATCACCTGTAGGCAGCTATGGAATTCTCACCATGTTCATCAGGTTATACAGAATCTCCCTGTCACTGAGCATGGGCAGGAGGCTAGAGAACACGACATCTTGAACATCCTTTGAAAGCATGGACAGTTCCCATGTTTTCTCAGAAACCTCATCTTGCAGGCGCTTGAAATCTGGTCATAGACAGCAACACCAATCACAGAGTGAGAGCAATTCTTCATTAAATATTACTGGGATGCTAAGCCCTTCTCCTTCAGTACCATTTCCAGTGGTTAAAAGTTCTCCATTGACCTGACTGAGCCCCACTGAGGCAACTATCATAAAGGTAGAAAGAACTACAGAGCAACCAGTGTCAGCGCTCTGGAAGGAGGGAGCACAGCACTGGGAGTGGAGATGGAAATTCTGAAAACTAGTTAACACAAGTGGGAGAAAAATGACCACGTGTTCATGTCGGGGATATGTCAGGAAGAAAATGTACTGTTAGACTCCAGAGGTGACAGTCCTCTGTGTTTTGGATCAGTTTCCATGTGTGATAAATGGGGACATGGTGAGGAGTCAATGAGTCTGTCTTTGTCAGGCACCTGGCACGTAAGAGCCACACTTAGTAATAACTATCTCCACCATCTGTGAAGAACTAGCCCAGCATGCATTGGAGGGTATTCTGGTTCTGCCAAGTGTCCTACAGGGTTTTCGGTGAGTGTGAGAGGATGCCATAGTGGAAGCTTCAAAGACATGGGCACTTTCATCCAATCATTTCACATTGCCCATGCTGGAGTAATGCCTGCTTCCTGGGAAGTCCTCAGTGAACAATGGAGCAGGCAGTTGCTCATATGTGAGTTGAACTAACTAAAAATGTGAACGCAGACCTTAGTTTTCTGAGTTCCAAAGAAAGTTCTTATTTGAGTTCCAAGCCTGTGGTTTCCTGATAGAAGCCTAGGTTTTATAAAGAAAAACAAAAAACAAAAACAAAAACTCACCTAGATGGAAGGGTTCCTCTATCCTTCCTAGAAAGAGAAGCACAAGCTTTCTTCATGCTCACTTTGCTCAGGACACACACACTGTGTCTCTCCTGCCATCTCCTCCTGCCCCATTCCCAGTCTATGCTTTCTCCACACCAGCCTTCCATGATCTTTCCCATCCCACAGGAACCAGAGCCAGGGCTAGGGCTAAGCACCGGAGCATCACCTGGATCTCCACAACAACCCCACCAGACACATACTCACCAATTGGAGAGATATAATTTATCTTCCTGACTAGAAAGAGAAAATACATTACCCCACCCAAGAATTAGTGTTTGACCTTATTTCCCCTGTATCTCTGACATTTTTTTTATCCTCCATCCCCACACCTTGTTTTGAAGACCAGATCTCAAGTCCTCGGGCAAAGACAATCCAGTGGGTTTTTTATTATTATTATTATTATTATTATTATTATTATTATTATTATTTAGTTTTCAGCATGAGGGAGCAGGTCCGACTCTCATAGCCCCAGAACCCTTCACTTACCTTGCCTTCTTATTGAATGTGGCCCTTGAAAGAGAAATTAAAGGGCTCACTCACCAAGACTCACTCTCTCCACTCCTTCCCTTACCTCAGACCTTCCCAACTCCTCCATCCACCCTTGCTTTTCACCTTGCAATTCTACTTTCACAGGAAATTTCCTATGATAAATCCATCCCCAGGTAGATCCTGTACAATAAAGACATACCTGTCTCAATGACTCCAGAACATATTCCGACCATCTCATCTGAGGCAGCAAAACCTCTTAGCAGCCTAGGTACCATACCTAGAAAGGTTTTCTTCTTAGCTTTAGCAGAAAGGAGAATGGCTGAATGGAAAAGAAACTCAATTAGGAGAGATGCAGTTACACCTGCTAGAGTAGTTCCCACACACCATTTAGAGATTCTCAGGCCAAACCCTAGGGATGATGTCAACCCAAACACTAGCCTCTGTGACCTGTAAATCACACCCTTTGAGAGTTGCCCTAAAACTTGCATTTTATTTTATTGAATTGTTTTCATTTATTTGCTTATTTATTGTGTGTGTGTGGATGCCACAGAGTACATAGAGTGGTCAGAGAAAAACTCTGGAAGTCAGTTATCTCCTTCCAATATGTAGGACCTTGTCGGAGTCTCTCCCTGACCTGTTGAAGGGTTCTTGGGGGGACGAGAGAGGAATGAGGAAATATTAGATAGAAATATAGATGAAGAAGACAAGAAAGACAGAGACACAGGATAGCTTTGTGAGAGCCCTGGGTCAATACCCAGCCACCTCCAGATTTAGTCTAATAGGCATTTTATACACTATGAAGGGGAGAAGCAAAAGACCTACCCATTTCAAGATAAAAGCACAATATACAGCCAAGTGTAGACTCTTCAAAATATCTAGTAAACACATCCCTGGCCAAATCATTCCATCATGCAGCCCTGCTGGGTAAAGCAAGGTCAGATTGTCTGGCCTTGAGTAAGGCCTTACTAAGGAGGCTCTGTGGGCCCCTACATAGTCCCCCTTATTTGTGGGGCATACATGAGCTGCAAAGAGGGTGCCAAGGGGAAGTTAGACAAATAGAGCTTAAGCTGTTTATGCAGAGTAGACACAAATGGTGCCAGAGGAAGTTAGTTTAAGCTGTTTAGCAGAGAGTAGATACAAAGGATGGTGTGGAGAGGAAGTTAGCTTAAGTTGTTTACACTTAGAGTAGATACAAGGATGGTGCTGAGAGGAATTTAGCTCAAGTTGTTTATGCTGAGATAAGATACTAAGAACAGGAGATGATGTCAGTGCATAAACAACTCGTAAACAAGAAAATGAATATAGGGTGACCTTTAAAATGATTGGTTGGTTCCTTCACCCCTCCTAGAGTTCTGAGGTTTCTGCTATAAAAGAGGCTTACTGCCTAACAATAAATGAGTTCTTGCTTGACTTGACTCCCCAATGCGTCTGATTGTCTCCTGGTAAGAGGAAGGCTGGGAAATGGGTGAGCGGTGCACTTACCTTTCCTGAGTTCCAGGCCATCTCTTCACAGGTGACCTAAATTCCCAGTAGAGCAGGACCTCACACTTCTTTAAAATATAAAGAGTCCCTCAGACCCCTCAGATGGACTGTGCCTGTATTAGGTCTTCTTTTTCAACCATACAGTTTTACCCATCCTTGAAACACACTTTCCAACAAGTATGCTCTGTCTTAGGTTGATAGCTCACAAGAAGGCCTTACCCATCTCTGACTACCAGTCTCTGGAAGGGGAAGGTACAGAGCCTAACTTCATGAAACTCTGAATCAGCTTTCCACCAAGGGCTTGCAAATAGCTGTAATAATTACAGCACTACTCCTGCTTCTTTGGCTGCTATACCTCCTAGTAAATGAGTAGAGGATGATCAAAATGGAATGGCCTTTTTAAACAGATCTAAGATGACTACAGCCTTTTTAGGTGCATCAAGCCATTTTTTAAATCAATAAACTCCTGATACAACTGCACCAAATTAATCAGTAAACTCCTGATGCAACTGCATCAAATCTAAGGACTCCTTAGCATCACCATACCATGGTTCACTAACATTAACAAGTTAACATCATAATTCTAGCATGAACATTACTGTACAGAATTACAATTCTCACAAACTTACATCCAAAAGCAAACTCTTAATAGAACTCTTTATACTTCATAGACACAAAATAATTCCACAAACAGTTCCATTCCTACACAAAACAGTTCATGAGTCACCACAGTTAATAGAGTAAATAAGTGTAGGTGAAATCAAAACTGTCTCATTTCTGAAGTCTGAAAAATTCAAAAACTCCTTTCTAATACCAGTCTTCACATTCCACTGAAAGCTCAAGATCAGGGCCTGACTTGCCAGCTGCCCCAAAGTCTTTGTATAGCTGTTCAAATCATTATGAATCTGAAGCAAAAAGCTCCAAATACAAAGAAACCCATGACCAAAAACTTGTTGCAGTTCCCTTGAATGCAACAACCCAGTTGAAACAAGAGTCTCTAAAATTTGCTCTCAGCTACAACAACACTTTCTGGCCAGAAGAATTCCCCTGGAAAATCTACCCTAGAGCAAAGTTGGCATCAATGTCACTGTAGCTGAGTGACTGCAGACCTCTTCAAAATAGCTCTCCTTACAACCAGAATGAACCAGGATGCCATCTCTTAAAGTAGCCACGCATTTGTTCACCACCAGCAAATAGAAACTGTGCAGCTTTAGCAGCTAGCTCTGTCTTATTTTGGCTTTTTTTATAGTCCCAGTCCTTCTGCGCCTCCTATCTCTGAGCCTGCCAGTCTAGAGACCCTGGTATCCTGAGAGTTGAAGGTTCTCAACTGCCTCACACTGCATGGGCTCAAGTTGCCTCCCTGCCAGTACAATCTGAGGCTGCCCTTCAGCACCCTGGTCCCATTACCTGCTCTACTGGTTGCTTGCACAATCAAATGCCACCCCCAGGGTGGCTCTATGGTTCCAGCTGTACCACTGGGGGCTCAGGCTGTCCTAGGTTTCAGCCCATCTTCTCTCCATTCAGCCTGGAGCACAGCTCTGTCTCAACTCAGCAACCTAGCGGACTCAGACCCTGCTTATTCCATTACAGGGGGTATTTCAAAACCTCTTCAGCATTCTCCATGCAGCAGCCATTGTTCACCTTTTCCATACTGTCTCTGCTCAGCTTGTCAAGGCTGAGGAATATAGCCTCCAGCTATGTCAGTCTGGCTTCTACAAACATCCAAGCCAACTGTGTTCTCCTCACCACAGTTCCTTCATGGCAGAAAGCACACAGACCCTCTCTACTCAAGATGGCTCTCTTGGCATCTGCTGCCTATGACTCCATGATGCTCCATGGCTCTTAGCCACTGATGCTGGGCCCAGGCAGTCACTGCTCTCGCTCTTGGTTTCTAAATCTGGAAGTCTCTAAAGTGGCTTCTCATTCTTGGACTGCTAGGTTTGAAGTGTGTGCTCAGTCCCAGATGGTGCTTTCTGCCACTAAAGACAAAAAAGTCGTAACACAAAACGTCCTGGAAATTTGGGACACCATGAAAAGACCAAACATAAGAATAATAGGGATAGAAGAAGGAGAAGAATACCAACTCAAAGGCACAGAAAATATATTCAACAAAATCATAGAAGAAAACTTTCCTAACCTAAAGAAAGAAATACCTATGAAGATACAAGAAGCTTACAGAACACCGAATAGGCTGGATCCAAAAAAAAAGTCCCCCTTGCAACATAATAATCAAAACACTTAACACACAGAACAAAGAAAAAATATTAAGAGCCGCAAAGGAAAAAGACCAAGTAACATATAAAGGCAAACCCATCAGAATAACACCAGACTACTCAATAGAGACTATGAAAGCTAGAAGATCATGGACAAATCTCATGCAGACACTAAGAGACCACAGATGCCAACCCAGACTATTATACCCAGCAAAACTCTCAATCACCATAGGCAGAGTAAACAAAATATTCCAGGATAAAACCAGATTTAATCAATACCTGTCCACAAACCCAGCCCTACAGAAAGCACTAGAAGGGAAAATCCAACCCAAAGAAGCTAAACACATCCATGAAAAATCAAGCAATAGATAATCCCACACACCAACATACACCACAGAAGGATAACACAACACAACCACAAAAAATAACAGGAATCAACAATCACTGGTCATTAATATCCATCAATATCAATGGTCTCAACTCACCTATAAAAAGACACAGGCTAACAGAATGGATAAGAAAACAGGACCCATCCATCTGCTGCATACAAGAAACACACCTTAACTTCAAAGACAGACACTACCTCCGAGTAAAGGGCTGGGAAAAGGCTTTCCAAGCAAATGGACCTAAGAAACAAGCTGGTATAGCTATTCTAATATCTAATAAAATAGACTTCAAACTAAAATCAATCAAAAGAGATCAGGATGAACATTACATATTTATGACGGGAAAAATCCACCAAGATGAAGCCTCGATTCTAAACATTTATGCTCCAAATACAAAAGCACCCACATTCATAAAAGAAACACTACTAAAGTTTAAAATGCACATCAAACCCCACACATTAGTAGTGGGAGATTTTAACACACCACTCTCACCAAAAGACAGATCTACCAGACTGAAACTTAACAAAGAAATAAAGGACCTAACGGATGTTATGACTCAAATGGACTTAATAGATATCTACAGAATATTCCATCCTAACACAAAAGAATATACCTTCTTCTCAGCACCCCATGGAACCTTCTCAAAAATTGACCACATGCTTGGACACAAAACAAATCTCAACACATACAAAAAAATTGGAATAACCTCCTGTATCTTATCAGACCACCATGCCTTAAAGTTAGACCTCAACAACAACAAAAATTATAGAAAACCCACAAACTCATGGAAACTGAATAGTGCCCACCTGAAACATCAATGGGTCAAGGAAGAAATAAAGAAAGAAATTAAAGATTTCCTAGAATTCAATGAAAATGACAGTACAACATACCCAAACTTATGGGACACTATGAAAGCAGTGCTAAGAGGAAAATTCATAGCTCTAAATGCACACATAAAGAAGATGGAGCAATCCCATACCAATGAATTAACAGCACAACTGAAAGCTCTAGAACAAAAATAAACAAACTCACCCAGGAGAAATAGATGCCAGGAAATAATCAAATTGAGGGTTGAAATCAACGAAATAGAAAACAAGAGAACAATACAAAAATCAATGAAACAAAGAGTTGGTTCTTTGAAAAAATCAACAAGATAGACAAACCACTAGCCAAATTAACCAAAAGGCAAAGAGAGAGCACCCAAATTCACAAAATCAGAAATGAAAAGGGAGACATAACAACAGACAACGAGGAAATCCAGAGAATCATCAGATCATACTTCAAAAACCTGTACTCCAAAAATGGAAAACCAGGAAGAAATGGACAATTTTCTGGATAAATACCACATACCAAAATTAAATCAAGACCAGATAAACCATTTAAATAGACCAATAACCCCTAAAGAAATAGAAACAGTCATCAAAAGTCTCCCAAACAAAAAAAGGCCAGGACCAGATGGTTTCAGTGCAGAATTCTACCAGACTTTCAAAGAAGAACTAATACCAATACTCTTCAAAGTGTTCCACACAATAGAAACAGAAGGAACACTACCAAACTCTTTTTATGAGGCTACAATTATCCTGATACCCAAACCACACAAAGATGCAACAAAGAAAGAGAACTACAGACCAATCTCCCTCATGAACATTGATACAAAAATACTCAACAAAATATTGGCAAACCGAATCCAAGAATACATCAAAACAATCATCCATCACGACCAAGTAGGATTCATCCCAGGGATGCAAGGATGGTTCAACATACGAAAATCAGTCAATGTAATACACCATATAAACAAACTGAAAGAAAAAAACCACATGATCATCTCCTTAGATGCTGAAAAAGCCTTTGACAAAATCCAACACCCCTTCATGATAAAGGTCTTAGAAAGATCAGGAATACAAGGAACATTTCTCAACATAATAAAAGCAATTTATAGCAAGCCAACAGCAAACATCAAATTAAATGGAGAGAAACTCAAAGCGATATCACTAAATTCAGGAACAAGACAAAGCTGTCTACTCTCCCCATATTTATTCAATATAGTACTAGAAGTTCTAGCTAGAGCAATAAGACAACAAAAGGAGATCAAAGGGATACAAATTGGCAAGGAAGAAGTCAAACTTTCACTATTTGCAGATGATATGATAGTATACATAAGTGACACCAAAAACTCTACCAGGGAACTCCTACAACTGATAAACTCCTTCAGTAAAATGGCAGGATACAAGGTCAACTCAAAAAAATCAGTAGCCCTCCTATACACAAATGATAAAAGGGCTGAGAAAGAAGTCAGAGAAACATCACCCTTTACAATAGCCACAAATACCTTGGGATAACACCAACTAAACAAGTGAAGGACCTTTTTGATAAGAACTTTAAATCTCTAAAGAAAGAAATTGAAGAAGATATCAGAAAATGGAAGAATCTCCCATGCTCATGGATAGGTAGGATTAACATAGTAAAAATGGCAATCTTACCAAAAGCAATCTACAGATTCAATGCAATCCCCATCAAAATCCCAACACAATTCTTCACAGACTTGGAAAGAAAAATACTCAGCTTCATATGGGAAAACAAAAGACCCAGGATAGCTAAAAGAATCCTATACGATAAAGCAACCTTAGGAGGCATCACCATCCCTGACCTCAAACTCTACTATAGAGCTATAGTAATAAAAACAGCTTGGTACTGGTATAAAAACCGACATACGGACCAATGGAATCGAAGTGAAGACCCTGACATTAATCCATGCACATATGAACACCTGGTTTTTGACAAAGGAGCCAAAACTATACAATGGAAAAAAGAAAGTATCTTCAACAAATAGTGCTGGCATAACTGGATGTCAATATGTAAAAGATTACAAATAGATCCATATCTGTCACCATGCACAAAACTCAAGTCCAAGTGGATCAAAGACCTGAACATAAATCCAGTTACACTAAACTTAATAGAAAAGAAAGTAGGAAGCACTCTTGAACACATTGGCACCGGAGACCATTTCCTAAATATAACACCAACAGCACAGACCCTGAGCACAACAATTAATGAATGGGACCTCTCGAAATTGAGAAGCTTTTGCAGGGCAAAAGACACAGTTAATAAGACAAAAAGACAGCCAACAGAATGGGGAAAGATCTTCACCAACCCCACATCTGACAGAGGATTGATCTCCACAGTATATAAAGAACTCAAGAAACTAGACATCAAAATACTAAACAGTCCATTTAAAAAATGGGCTAAAGAGCTAAACAGAATTCACAAAACAAGAATCACAAATGGCTGAGAGACATTTAAAGAAATGCTCAACATCCTTAATCATCAGAGAAATGCAAATCAAAACGACTCTGAGATACCACCTTATACCTGTCAGAATGGCTACGAACAAAAACACCAATGACAGTCAATGTTGGAGAGGATGTGGAACAAAGGGAACACTCCTCCACTGTTGGTGGGAATGCAAGCTTGTACAACCACTGTGGAAATCAGTATGGCGGTTTCTCAGAAAATTAGGAATCGAACTACCTCAAGACCCAGCCATCCCACTCTTGGGCATATACCCAAGGAATGCTGATTCATACCATAAAGATACATGCTCAGCTATGTTCATAGCAGCACTATTTGTAATAGCCAGAACCTGGAAACAACCTAGATGCCTGTCAACTGAAGAATGGATGAAAAAAATGTGGTACATATACACAATGGAGTACTCCTCAGCAGAGAAAAACAATGAAAGCATGAAATTTGCAGGCAAATGGATGGAACTAGAAAAAATCATCCTGAGTGAGGTAACCCAAACCCAGAAAGACAGTCATGGTATGTACTCACTCATAAGTGGATTCTAGATATAAAATAAAGAACAATCAGACTACAACCCACAGAACCATGGAGGCTATATATATATATATAGCATGGAGGTCCCTAGGATGACTGTGGCTTATAATAAATTTTGGTTTTACTCAATTACTGAGCAAGCCTCAATGAAACATCTCACTATTAAGATGAGAATACATACTCTATCAAGATGATAATAGAAAAATAATTAATTAATTTTAAACAATAAAAAATAAATAAAAATAGAAAAATTTGAAATATTAAACATTTTACTAAAGTTAAAAAAAGGGAGAACTAGGGACTCATCATTCCTCTCCACATTCTATTCTTTCCCTTGTTTTATATATTTTAAATTTTTTTATCGGTGGATTCTGCTGGAGTTTATCAGTGGATTCTGCTGGAGGATCTAATGCAGATAAGCACTGGAGGGCTCCTGTTGCAAATCACCCTCTGGAGTGATGGAAGGATCTTTCTACTAGCACGTGGAGGAGACCTGATCTAGTGTTGGTGTGGCCCCGGAGTTTGGTTTATGTCTTTCCTCAAGACAATGAGGTTCCTCTTTGGATTCCTGAGCACTGAACGTGCCCTATGGCTGATGCTGAAGAAGATCAACATGACAGAGACCTAATGGGTCATCATGAAAAAAATCTACCCTTCTGATGCCAATGGATATTGAGAGCCCAATATGGCCAGCTTTGGCAAGCATTAATGTAAGCCTAGAAACTGTAGCCATAAGATTGGATTCTCCAGAAGAGCTGCCAGCCAAAGTCATGCTCGGATCAAGAAAAACGGGCCTTGGCAGTTCGTGTTTCTGGAGCTGTATCCGTGCCAGTGGATGTCCACACAATCCAGAAGAGAATTTGACATTGCTGCTGCCGCTGTTGCTGTTATAACAATGGCGCACACCACTGCTACTGTTTCTGGGATTACCATTTCATAATTGCTTACTACAGCTAGCACAGTGGAGACCCTGGCAACAAAAGTAGCTACTACAGTTAGTTAATCTTTCATTCTATTGGGCATGATAAATTTAATTCAGTAGTTATATACATCTCGATTGGCTTTAAAAATTATAAATTTATAAACTCAAAAAATAAATAAATAAAAAATAAAAAAATACTCCATGCCTTGTCATATAGGTTTCTTGTTAGCCTTCTAACTGACCCTTCCTTATCCACACTACATCTGAAAATCTTGCATTGTTTTACATTATATCCATAGAGATATGCTGAGGTCTGAGACTTGCCTTAGAACAAAGTTCAAGCATTTGACACATGAAATGAGGCAAGAGAGAAAAATGACAGCATTTAATGTGTGAATTAAAGTTAAACAAAAAGCAAACTTCAGAGTGTCTGCAAGTCACATTCTGAGCACTAGGGGGCGAGCAGGGCATCTTATTTACACAATCAGGCACAGCAGGAAAGGGACCAACTGGGACCACGAGCTGATTGACAAGTACAAATTTAGTCCTCATAACAGACCAAAAAGGACTTCATAATTGCCACATCACTGACCCATCACTTCAGAGTAAACTGTCCTTCTCGTGTGTCAGGGGGAAATGAGACTTTCTCCCCAAGCTGACATGAAGGCAGGAGGTTAAGTGACCTCCAGCAAAGCATCCACCCCAACCTGTCTTCACTCCTTAGGTTTACCAAGCTCTTTGCCTGATCTGACAACATTCTCTGCACCTTCAGAAACCATCACCCCAGAGTCCCCTCCCATGATCACCTCTTCTCATGCACATCCCCCCTCTAGTCAGCTCCCCTAAGTGCCCTCTACATGGAACATCACTTCTCTCCTTCTATGTACACCTCAGTCTTTGCAGTTTATCAGGTGGGGAACTCTCCTGGATTGGGCCTCTACAAACATGGCCTTGGTTCTCTGGCTACAGCTTCTGATCTAATCAGATCTGAGGTTTTATTTGTTTGTTTGTTTCTGGTTAATGTTTTTATTATTTTATTTTATTATATCTTTCCCTCTGAAAATGAAAGCTCTTTTCATTTACTATGATCTGTAATAGTAACAACATCTCCCCCAGGCATTTCAAAGGCATCTCCAGCCTGTACCCACTCCCCACCCTATGACTCACTCAAGGGTGCCTGTAGGGTGTGGATAATCTTTCTCCATAAGCCACGGTCCACTAACTGTACTATACTAGAAAGTCTATTGCTGTCAACTAGAGGATTGACTCCAGGACTTTCCTTGGCCAGAATTTACAAGATAGATATTTTGGGGGTGGGGGAAGATTGTACATATGCGTGCATGTGTGTATGTATGCCTGTACATGAAAGGCATTCCCCCTTTTTCTGAGGAGCTGCCCTCCACATTGAGGAGGACCTTGGAGCTCTGAAACCTACTTATGTTCTGGCACTCACATAACACATATTCCTAATTCAGACATCTCTGCCCCAGGGCAGAGTCTGAACCCATGGGGGAGGGGTGTGCTTACCTGGATGCATACATGTGTTTTGTGTGTGTGTCTGTGTGTGTGTGTCTTTGTGTGTGTTTCTTGATGAGAGCCATGGAAAACTCCTGTGCTATGTTGTTCAAGCCTTCTACGTACAGTTTCTTTTGTGTAGTGCTCCTATTATTTTATAGAGAGTTAATATGGGTTTTAAGATCACCTGGTGGGCCTGTGGATTCCCTGCTGAGCTTCTGAGAGTCGCAGAACCTTCACTGGCTAGAAATGAATGACTAGAGATGGCTGGGATTGGGCTTGGACTTCATCCAGCTAAAGACATCTCCATTTAAGCACTCCAAGATGGATCTCTTCCTACAGCTAGTGGTATTTGAGCTTGGACATTTTAGGGGTGGCTAAGGATGGTGGCACATGTGACTTGGACAGTAAAAAGTGTTCTTCCTCGTCTACAGTCAGGAGAGAAGAGGAGGTTCAGGTCTCTAGACATCCCACCCCCACCTTACTCCCAAGTCTACTCACCACATGTATTATTCTCAATGACCAGTTGCTTCTTCTTGTAGGCCACCACTGCACCCTTCAGGATAGGCACTGAATCTGTTCTGTCACTTCGCCACTGTCCCTGGGCTTGACCCTGGGGAGACAAAACATTCCTAGGAGTTTATAGCTCTTTGTCTCTTAAAAATCATGTTTACTTTTAATCAGGGCAACATATGCTTGTAATTTAAAAGTCAAATAAACCTAGAAAGCTCGTGAGAAAACACTAGCAGTCTATCACTTCCCCTTCTTCTTGGTCTCCATGTCCAGTCACTGCCTCTCCCACTTCTATAACAATAGTACCTGCACTGAAATTTGGGAGGTGTTCCCAGAGAAACCTGATGATTGAACCTAGAGCAACCATGATTGCCAGGCTAGTAGTTACCACTGAGCCATACAACCAACCCTATTACAATGTCTTCATTTTTTCAAACTCATTCTCCTACTCAGCCCTCGATGCTTGCTGTTCCACCCATATTCACATCTGGGGTCTGTGTAGGTGTGTACTCTCTGATAGCTGTTGGGCAAGACTGCTTCTCCTCATTCCAGATCTTGTCTCTATCAGTCAGTGTGATGTCTTCTGTCTTTTCTGTACTGTTATATATTATCTTCTGGGGAGCTGAGAGGTACATGCTTGAAAACCTTGATATTCAAAGACACCTTTAACTTGCATTTAGTTCACATTTGAAGGACATAGAATTCTAGGCTGGAAGCTGGGCAGTAGTGATGCATGCCCTTAATCCTAGCACTTGGGTAGTAGAGACAGATGGATCTCTGTGAGTTAAAGGCAGCCTGGTCTACAGAGTGAGTTCCAGGACAGCCAGGACTGTTTCACAGAGAAACTCTGTCTTAAAACAAGAGAAAAGAAAAAAAGAATTCTAGGATGGAATTCCATGGAATTTAAGTTCTTTTCCTTTTTTAATGTACAATTTTCTTTTCTTAAATATTGTTTATATTTGAGAATTTCATATATATACATATATAATGTATTTTGATCAAACCCACATACCCCATTAACTCAATTCCAACTCCTCTTTTATTCCATCCCCATCACTTTCCCCTCCCAATTTCATGTACTCCTTCTGTTTTTTATTTTTAATTAATCCATTGAGTCTCCTTAGCCAGAACATGCTTGAGTGTAGGACCATCTACTGGAGCACAGCAGCCTCTCAAGGCCTGAGAGAGGACATGAGCACTTACAATTCTGGATCTGGGTTACCTCATTCAGGATTATTATTCCCAGCTATACCCACTTTTCTGAACGTTTCATAATTTCCATAAATAAAAAAATTCCCACAGGAATAAAATTTGTGTGTGTGTGTTGTGTGTGTGTGTGTGTGTGTGTGTCACATTTTCATTCTCCATTCATCAACTTATGGACATCTAGGCTATTTCCATTTCCTGGCTATTATGAATAGAACAGCACTGAGCATGGATGAACAAGTATCTCTGTGGTCCAGTACAGAGTCCTTTGGGTATATATGTCCAGGAGTGCTGTAATTGAAGCATGTGGTATATCTACTTCTAGTTTTTTTGTGTGTGTCATTTACTCTATTATTTCTATGCTTATTGTTTCATCTGGATAAACTGCCAATTGGCGAGACTGAGATACTGAAGTCACCTGCTGTGTGATGTCTTTCTGTATTCTGTGAATATATATGGCTCCCATCATATAATTTTTAAAAAAAAAAAAAAAAGCTGTTTTGGACTATGGCAAGAAAGCTTACAGCCAGGCAGGAAATCTGAGCAGAGAGACAAGAGAGAAGGGGGCGGAGCCAAGGGAGATTCTAGCCCTTTGCCAATGTAGCAGCAAGATGCCAGCAGACAAGTAACACCGTGGCCATGTGGCAACATGTAGATTAATAGGAATGGGTTAAATTAAGATGAAAGAGCTAACTAGAAAGAAGCTAAAGCCATAGGATATACAATTTGTAATTAATATTAAGCCTCTAAGTGATTATTTTTTAAGTGGCTGGGAGAGCTCAGATGGAAGAGATTCATCCAGACCTGGAGGCTTGGCAGGACTGGAGAAACTTCCGGCTACAGTCATCTACCATTGAGGTTAATCCGTTGCTTTACATTTAGAAGTATTTGCATTATGAAGCTGTGTGGAACCACGTTTGGTGCAAATATTTTTAGAATTACAATGTCTTCTTGATAGGTTGATCTCTTGATCAGTGTGGAGTGACATTATTTCTTCTGATTATTTTTGGATTGAATTCTATTTCATTGGATTTTACTGTAGCATTTCCTGTTAGTCTACTTGGCTTTGCTCTGAATACCTTTGTCCAATCGTCACTCTTAAGATAGTTTCCATCTTTGGTGGTTGAGTATGTTCCTGGGAGACAGCAAAACAGATCCTGTTTCTTAGTCCAGTCTGCTAGTCTGTGTCTTTTATTAGGGAGTTGAAATCACTAATGTTCTAAGTTTATTGATTCTGTCATTTTGTTTATTTTTATGGTGTTTGTTGTCTTTTGTTTAATCACTGACCTAACACTATTAATTTTTCCTGTCACTACCTAGATATTCTTATCCCTTTTTTGGGCAGAAATATTCTTTTTAGTTTCCTCTGTAGGGCTGGCCTGATGGTAATAAATTCCTTTCACACGCTTTATTGTGAAATTTTATTTCTCCTTTGACTATAGCTGACAGTTTTGCTGGGTATAGTTGTCCAGACTGTCTGTATTCTTTTGGGATTTGCAGTATATTAATTTGAACTCTTCTTGGTTTTAAATTCACCACTGAGAAATCAGCTGTTATTTTGATGAGCCTGTCTTTATATGTGACTTGGTCTTTCTTTCTTGTGGTTTTCAATATCCTTTCTTTGTTCTGTACATTTAGTGTTTCTACTTTTACATGATATGATAGTTTCTTTTCTGATTCTATCTAGTTAGTGTTCTACATGCATCTTGCATCTCAATAGGCATCTCTTTCCCTAGATTTAGAACATTTTTTTCCATGATTTTGTCAAACATATCTCCTGTGCCTTTGTCCTGGGTCTCTTCTCCTTCTTCTATACCTATTTTATAGATTTGGTCTTTTTATAGTGTCCCAGAATTCCTGCATGTTATGTGTACCGGGTGGTTTTGTGTGTCAACTTCACACAAGCTAGAATCATCAGAGAGGAAGGAGCCTCAGCTGAGGAAATGGCTCCTTGAGATCCAGTTGTAAGGCATTTTCTCATTTAGTAATCAATGAGGGAGGGCCCAGCCCATGGTGAATAATGCCATCCCTGGACTGCTGGTCCTGGGTTCTATAAGAAGGTGGACTGAGCAAGTTATTGAAGCAAACTAGTAAGCTGTTCCCCTCTCTGGCTTCTGTATCACCTCCTCTTTGAGTTCCTGTCCTGGCTTCCTTCAGGGATAAACAGCAATGCTGAAGTGTAAGCCAAATAAACCCTTCCTCCCCAACTTGCTTTTTGGTCATGGTATTTTGTAGCAGTAATAGAAGACATTATGTTTATGGGGTCTGTCATCAGCTGTGGTTGATCAAATTCCTCTTCCTTGACTTCAAGCTCTTTCACTTGATCTGTTCTGTACTGAGACTTTCCACTAAGCCTCTTAACTTCCTGAATTTTTTTCATTTCAAGTTTATTTAAATTTGAGTTTTCTTTAAAAATGCTCTTTATCAAATTCCTTATTTCATTCAACTGTTTTATTTTCAGTCTTCATCCTGGCATTTATTCATATCTTTTTAAGGTATTTGAAGGTATTTATAATTGATATTTGAAATTATTGTCTTTTTTAAGATTTTATTTTTTTATTATGTATACAGTGTTTAGCCTGCAGGCCAGAAGAGGGTACCAGATCTCATTATGGATGGTTGTGAGCCACCATGTGGTTGCTGGGAATTGAACTCAGAACCTCGGGAAGAACAACCAGTGCTCTTAACCTCTGAGCCATCTCTCCAGCCCTGAAATCATTGTCTTTGGTATCATCTAAAGTTGTTTTTCTCCTGGAAACTTAACTATGGGAGTACTAGTTTTTCAAGGAGACACATTAATTTGGTTTTTTTTTTTTTTTTTTTTTAGGGAGGGTTGTTTTGTTTGTTTCGTGTGTGTGTGTGTGTGTGTGTGTGTGTGTGTGTGTGTGTGTGTGTGTGTTTGGTTTTTTGCAATAGGTTCTAGGCATATGAAGTTAGGCTGTTGGCACATTTGTTTGTTGAGTTGGCATTGCTATTACCCCAACTGTCAGTTTTTGAACCACCCGAATGATGCTTAAGATTTAGTCTTGGGACCACTTGGTGTTGATGTGAAACTGGAGTATCAGAAGTAGTCCTAGCTCAGCTAGAGCTAGGTGCAGCTTCTGAACACAGGAACAAACCTTCCAGAGAATTAGCAGGGACTCACTGCAGACACTCAGAAGTCTGTGGAAGGCTTCCATGGTTCTACTGTGGTCCTTAGGTGTCAGGAGCTGGAGTCAATGGAGGTCTCATGCTCCAGTGGACAGTTGTACAACCATGATCACACAGAGTTCTCAAACTCAGTGGGTTATGGAGCAAAACAAAAGACTTGAATGGGGGAAAGCAACTTGAAAGGAAGAGGGTGGGTTGCTGAGTGTGGCAGGAAGGTAAGAGAGACCAGGGCAAGAGTAATCAGAATGCATGTTATATATCTATGAAATTATCAAAAATAAATTTAATTAAAATACTTAGTGAATACAGAATTGAAATATAGAGAAGAGAGATTATGTTCCATATTTTAGCTAATAAATGAATTCTATGATAATTTTTAAATAATGTTTGGTTGTGGTAAGAAGACTGTGTAAATCCCATGTGCTTAAAGTATTTAAATTTTGCCCCTTCAAACATTCCTTATCAAAGTCAGGTATAGTGGATATACCTGTAATCCCACAGCATTTAGAAAGTGGAAACAGCCTAGCAATGGTGACACACACCTTAAATCCCAGCACTCAGGAGGCAGAGATAGGCCAATCTCTGTAAGTTTGAGGCCAGCCTGGTCTACAGATTGAGTTCCAGGACAGCCAGGCCTGTCTCAAAACACAAATAAACAAACAAAAAAGGAAGACCCAGAGTTCAGGGTCAGCCTCGGATCCATAGGCAGTTAGAAGACAAATCTAGGCTATATAAGACCTTGTCTCAAAAATTATTTGTAATCAGATGGTCATAGAAAGTAGATTAACAGCAGCAGTTTAATTAAGGTATTCCCATGTTTTTCCAGCCATGAAACTCAGTGTGCAAATAATACAGAATCCTCACATTTTTATTTCTGAAGCAAACTATTATTTACTCAAAACAAAACATGGTACCAAACAACTATGTCTAGTTTCAAATGTATCAATATGTGTTAATCCTATGTATTAAAGCATTATAAATGAAGGCGGTAGGATGCAATCTAACCAAGTGAACTAACTGGCTGGCCCCTCACTGGCCTGCCCCCTCATAGGAGAGCTGCTCCCTTCCCCAAATTTGGGAACGCTGGCCAGCCCCACTTTGGGTGTAGTGAGAGCTGGCTTCACCCTATCTCAGATGAGGTCCCAACAGTCCTTGCTGACAAATTCAGCTACCCAGACCAACATCCAGGGCTTTGAGTTGGCACTCTACCAATATTTCCCCATCTATGACCTACTGGAGTACATGAAGGGACTGGTCCTTCGGAACCATAGCCACAGAAGCTCCATGACTCCAGGCAATAGCATGATACCCGAGAGGAATTTCAGAGAGGGGCCAGTATTGATGCTGTACTAGAAGCCAGAGGCCTTGAACTTGACCAGCAACACACTATACAATGAACATTTGCAAGTAAAGCTGTTTGGAGAAAATACTGCAGGACACACCACAGTTCCCAATGCCACCAAGATGAATGAAGAGGTGACAGAGAGGTGGAAAATATGGAAGAGCAAAGTGGTTTTTTGTGGTTGTTTTGTTTCACTTGTTTGCATTTTTGTTTGTTTCTTGTTTTTGTTTGTTTGTTTGTTTAGTTAATATTCTTATTTGTGGTTTTTATTTTCTTATTTTTATTATTGGTTTTTAAGTTTTCCTTTGTGGGAGATGCTACAAGGATGAAAGGTGGATATGGAGGGACAGGGAAATGAGTGAAATTTGGAGTGCATGATGTGAAATTCTCTAAGAATCAATAAAAAAAAAAATATGTTTAAAAAAAGAATGCAAGCTAAAACCAGGAGTTAACATATATTACATATGAGTAGGGAAGAATAAGGACCACACCCTTTGACACCCTAGAAACTGGTCACCAGATGCCCTTGACAAAGATGGGTGCACTGGCTGTACTTGATGTTTTATTCTCATCCCTGTCCCATACCTTGGCAATCTGATGGGGGATGCCCACTTTTCCTGAAAGTTCTACACTGCTGCTGTCTTCCAGCACAGTACCCTTGGTCACTTCAAAGGCCTCTGTCACCACATACAGTTCCTTCTTTCCCATGCGGCAATTCTTCACAAATGATGGCTCCTGACCGAGAAGCTTCCTGAAGGTGTAAAATAAGAATGAAAGGATCCAAATGGCTAATTTCAGAGAAAAAGAGACCAAATCATGAAAAAAAAATGTGATCCAGCCTTTAAGAGCTAAAGAGATTGAGTCAGCTTCAGGATGAAATGTAGTTCAATCTATAAAGTGATGGCCAGGCAAGCATGAGGACATGAATCAGCTTACTCAGGAGCCACATTACAGCCCAATGTGGTTATAGTTGACTACATGCTACCTGTGCTTGAACTCTGCTAAGACAGTAGACAGTAAAAGTTCTTGTCATAACAATAACAGTTCCTGAGCTGGCAGGATGGCTCAGCATGTAAAGATGGTTGCGGACCTAAGCTTGATTCCCAGACACACACAGCAAAGGGAGAGATCTGACTCCTGAAGCTGTCCTCTGACTTCCACATTTGAGCCATGGCATGAGGGTGTGCATGAACACACACACACACACACACACACACACACACACACACACACACACACTCAGTATATAAATAAATGTAATAAAGAAAAATTTAAAATAATGGTTACCAGGTAAGGTGATAATATGTTACTGACTTACACTTATATGCCTATATCAAAACAAAATGCTGCACATGAAACATGCATTTCTACTTCTAAATTATACCTCAAAAGAGATATGGTAGAAGTCAGCTAAGTCCCAAAGCACTGGGATGTTAAAGTGATTGGTACAGTCTTTGTAACATTTTAATCAATATTCCAATCTTACTTCTACTGATTCTTTCCTCACTACATGCCCATACAATGAACAGAAACTTCTATCACATCAGAACTTGTGTCTATCTGTCTTGTTTTTCTGTCCTTATCACATTAATAGAGCAGTAATGGGTGATTCTGTATTAATGAGTATTATTAGGGAATGCTAAGCCATTATTTCAATGACTTGTAAAAATGATAAAGCAGAATAATGTGAGTTGTCATAAACCCTGCTTGAGGACTCTTTGCCTACAATAACACATCCCTGAACTTAGCTGACCCAAAGTTTTACCTGTTTTGAAGACTTTCCAGTTTTGAATCTGGGATGCTAGTACACTGAACCTCGATGTCGTATCCACAGGACTGAACAAACTCTGCTGATACACTTCCTTCTGCAATGGCGTTGACACCAGTGTTAGCCTTCAGTTTCCGGGATTCAGTGTGTTTCAGGGGGATGGGAACAGACACTTCAGGCTCTGAAGAGGAAAGGGGACAGAAGTTTAACCAAGAATTCACTGTGGAAAAGCTGCTCTGGAGAATGGGAAATACAAGGTCAGTTCCCCTCCTCAATTAAACCTTAGTCAAGAAGCTACCTAATAATTATATGTATAATATACAATAATAATTAATATCTGAAATATATTTTACTACAGAGGGCAAATTCCAGAGCCAATGGAAGCACAGTCTTAATCCTAAAAGAGAAAAGCATCATTTGTGAAGTGTTTAGGAGTCCCCTGAGATCATCTTTTCAAATACAGATCCAGCCCTGAGGCAACTGGGTGAAAATGAAAAATACCAGGGACTTGCAGACAGACTGACCTCAGCCTGGATCCTAATTCTACCATTTTGAGCTATGTAACTTCAAACAAATTGTTTTAGGAACTTCAATTACTTTTTTGTAACATGGGTATCATATCTCCATCTAAAGCTTGGAAGTATTATATGGCCAGATGCAAGGAAGGGTCCAGAAAATAAGTGGATCCCTATAGGACCTTCCTTGTCCTTTGCCTTTAAGCAGGATGGCTCATTAGCTACCTGTCTGGACACCTCGTGGTTCTTGGGAAGCTACACTACTGAAAATGCTGATTTTTACACTTCTCTGACCCTTGGCTGACCATACCTGGGACTGGACAATTTGGCTCTAAGATCTGCAGGAGGGAATATCCAACTGGACTGTCTTCAGATTTCCAAAACAGTGACTGAGGATCTGTCTGCAGTATCTCAAAGTGGCGGAACTTCATCGCATCTGACAGACGTTTGACAGGCTTCAGATCTTTTCCTTGAAGTTTCTTGACCACATCCTTGCAAACCCAGTCAAATGAGTGGGGCATGTTGCTAGCATCAGACAGAAGGAAGTGCAAAAAATTTAGTTGAGAAAAGAAAGAGTGTAGTTGACTTGTGGAGACCCACGGAGGATTCCTAGTAATAAATTACTCAGGGTCTGAGACTCTGAGCCTGCTTTACCAAGCAGGGCTGCATAAGAGGATGATTTGACCATGGGTGTGGTTACCAGGTGTTTGGAAGCGTCTACACTTGGCCGTGCAGTGTACATTGATTGAGCAAGGGAAGGTCTTTTGCCCTGCCTCTTGTCATTATTATAAAGAGCCCTTTTGAAGAGGCAGAAGAGGCCATTGGTTATTGATCTTGAAGCTATCCTGTGTCTCTTTCTCCTCCTCACTATCTTTCTATATAATAATTTGTTATCCATCTCCCACCGTCATAGGTGGTAGCTGGCCTCCCACAGATGGTGCCACAACTTGGAACTTGGGAGCAGAGGAGACAAGGAAGAGAGAGTAGGGGAAACCGTAGAATCAGTTGGACATGTCCAGTTATAAATTAAGGTTAAGGTGGTGGTATTCTAGTCTTTGGGAGTAAAACTGTATATAGATAAAGCAAAGCAGCTGAAAATTAAGCTGAAGCAAATAGTAAAAGTTTGGCTACGGCAAGTATTTCTCTCTGTCTAGGTTTCTCTCTTTTCTCTCTCTCAATTTCTATCTATTAAATTAGGTAAAAAATATAGGGTTTAAGTATAGGGGTATTATGGTGGTATTTTATTTGTACTGAAATGTGATTTTATTTGTATGTTAATAAATAAAGTTGCCTGGGGGTCAGAGCTAATAGCAAGCCATAGCAGAAGCTGGGCGATGGTGGTGCACACCTTTAATCCCAGTACTTGGGAGGCAGAGCTAGGCGGATCTCTGTGTGTTCAAGGATACAGCTAGCATGAAGACACACACTTTTAATCTCAATACCAACCATAGAAGACCTGGATGTCTGTATAGATGGGCAGCGACAAGGAGGTCATGTGGTTGGGTTTACAACCAATGAGAAGGCAGAATAGAAAGTCAATAAAAAGGACACACACACACATAGGAAGTAGGTCTCTTGCTGAGGAGAACAGCAGTGGCAATGAAGGGTAAGATTTTTAGCTCTTAGCTTTTGCTCTGACCTCTTGAGCTTTTAAGTTTGCAATTGGCTCTGTGTTTCTTATTTAACAAGACAGTTACATCTACAGGATATTTTGTAGAGAAAAACTTGGGGTAAGAGTAGAATTTCCCTAGTGCCAGACCTGGCACACAGAAAATGAGTAGCCACTGCGGGCTTAGCATTCTGAGAAAGAAAAGCCAGTATGGGGCAGGGATATAGTAGGCAGATGTTTGAATATTCACCTGTAGAAAGTTTGAAAACTAGGGGAGTTAAGTTAGAACCACAACAAGTACAGAGGTTCTTGGATTTTATAGAAGACCTGTGTCCTTGGTTTTCTGACTATGGGACTCTGGACATAGACTCCTGAGGGAGAATCAGAGTCAAAATGCAACAAACTAACAGGAACATGGGCCAGAAAAGATCCCAGTGGAAGCTTTTGGCCTGTGGGCGCTAATTCTGCATAGTTTAGATCTGAGTCCCAAGTGGCAGGGAGAAATTTTCCCTGAGGCAGACATGGACAAGACAAAACCCTCTGCTCTTCAGGAGTTGGTGCTGGATGGGGACATTTTTTTTTACAAAATCATTCTATCAGGATCAGTCCTCTATTGGCCATGAAGCTGAGTTCAAGGAACAGAAGTTTTAGGATGAGACAAGGGAGGAACTGAAGGGCTTGAGAGACTTAGTAATTTTTCTTTCTCCAAAACTGGAAGGTCTTCAGGTCTCTCCTTCTCAGAAGGGTACTCCTTTTCCTTCTGTAGGGGTGGAATTAGACTCAACTGGGGGAGGGTTGTCTCTCAGAATGGTAAAGTCACCCATAATTGCCCTGGCACAAAAGCCTCCCGGAGCATGGCAAACCCTTGCTGCTGGTCCTGCATCTCCCCTTCAAGCCAGTATTAGAGAAGCAGCCAGCAGAGGGAAGGAGGTGCAAGGATTTCAAATGTTCCCCATAACTGAGCAGCCAAGATGCCCAGGGAAATATAGTGTGGGTGCATGTTCCAATTCCTTTTAAACAACTTAAGGAATTAAAAATAGCATGCAAACAATATGATCCAACAGCCCTGTTTACACAAACTTTGTTAGAAAGCCTTGCTCTAGAAGCCTTGACTCCCGGGGACTGGAAACATGGCCAGAGCTTTCCTGTTAGGAGGAAATTATTTGTTGTATAAAAGTGAGTTTGTGGAGCAATGTCAGGCCACAGCTGAAATAAATCAGGTCCAGCAGATTCCCATTACTTTTGACATGCTTGCCAGAGAAGGCCTTTATCAGGAGATAGGTCAGCAGTTAAATTTGGCTGATATGTTAAATTAAATTAAACTATAAAATAAAATTTTTTCATGTGGTAATGTATGCTCAGATTAATGCAGCTGCCTCAGAGGCCTGGAATAAGCTTCTGTGGTCTGGAAGACAGAGTATTTATCAAAGATAAGGCAAGGGCCTGATGAATTGTTTCACAACTTTGTCTCTAGGCTAATGCAAACAGCAGGCAAGTTAATTGGGGATTCAGATGCTGAACTTTTGCTTGTTAAGCAACTTGTCTATGAAAATGCCAATGCTGCTTCTCAGACCACTTTGAGACCTTGGAGAAACAAAGAAAACATCTTTGACAGTATTTGACTTTGCTCAGATATAGGGCCCTCATACAGTCAGGGGATAGTTATGGCTGTGGCATTACAGGAAAAAATATATTTTTTTTCTTTACCAACAGAGAAATTATGACTACAGACAAGGGAAAGCTGTCGGACCACCAGGAAGCTGTTTTGGGTGTGGCCAGATGGGACATCAGGTCAAAAGGTGTTCTAAAAGGGGAAAAAGCCTAAGGGCAGATAATGAACCTGGGTTGTGCCTGAGATGCAAAAGAGGGAAGCACTGGGCTAATATCTATCAAAAATGGATACCCAGGGGAATCCTTTTCAGAGAAATGGATGGAAGGGTCAGACCCAGGCCCTGACAGAGTAGATTTTTGGGATAATTCTGCAGTTGGTCTCCCAGCAAAGGAGTATATTCAGGACCTCTACAGAGCCCCCCCACAGGTAGTGCTGGATTAGATCTCAGCTCTTCCATCTATACAGTTTTGACTCCTGAACTGGGGGTGCAGGCCCTCCCTACTGGTGTTTATAGGCCTTTGCTGGAATGCACTGTAGGGTTGTTGCTGGGAAGAAGTAGCACCACCATGCATGGGGTCTTTGTTGCTCCTGGAGTAATTGACGTTGATTACACTGATGAAATTAAGGTGGAAACTCACTCACCTAAGGGAATTTCTGTAATAAAGACAAGTCTGAAACTCACACAGTTAATTTTATTGTCTCATGTGCAAACAAGAAATACATTTAAGGAGGCTAGAGAGGTAGCTCAGTAGTTAAGAACACTGCCTGCTCTTTCAGAGGTCCTAAGTTCAACTCCCAGCAACCACATGGTGGCTCACAACCATCTCTAGTGGAATCTGATGCCTTCATCTGGCATAAAGTTGTACATGCAGATAAAACACCCATATACATAAATAAATAATAAAAATCTTTAAAAGAAAAAAAAGAAACCCAGTTAAAAGGGATAAGAGAGTAGAAGCTGAATTTGGTTCATCAGATGCCTATTCGCTACAAGCATCCAGAACTCACTTTGGTTATAAACAGAAAAAGTTTTCCGGGTCTTCTAGACATGGATGAGGACATGTCTGTTATTACTGCTAGTCAATGGCCTTCCATGTAGCCAAAGATGGAAACTATTACACAACTGAAAGGGATTGGTCAAACTCAGTGTCCTGGGCAGAGTAGCAATGAACTCTCCGGGAAGGATGAGGAAGGTCATGAAGGAACTTTTCAGCCATACATTGTTCCTCACTTACCTGTAAATTTGTGGGGTTGAGATGGTATGAGCCATATGAGAATATATTTATATAGCCCCAATACAGTAGTCACTAAACAAAAGGTTCCTGAGCAGGAGTTAGAGTATTTTTAGGAAGGGTCATTGAGCAGCCTGTACTCCATGCAGATCCTATAACTTGGAAATCTGATCATCCTGTGTGGATAGATCACGCCCCTAACAGAAGAAAAACTACAAGCCATCCAGCAGTTCATGCAGAAGTAGTCGGATGGTGACTATAAAGAACCCTCTAATTCTCCTTGGAATTCTCCTATTTTTCTGATCAAAGAGAAGTCAGGAAAATGGAGATTGTTACAGGAGCTATGGAAAATTAGTGAGACCATACAGCCAATGGGAGCTTTGCAGCCTGGAGCCATACCAAAAAAATACTCATAAAATTATTTTGGATTTAAAGGATTGTATTTATACCATCCCTTTGACTCCCAAGATTGTCTAAGATTTGCACTTAGCGTTCCCTCAGTTAACTTTAAAGAGCCCATGAAAAGATTTCATTGGAAGGTTTTGCCCCAGAAAATGGTCAATAGCCTACCATTGTATCAGAAATTTGTGGCTCAAGCTATCCAAAAGGTTAGAGATCAATTTCAGCAAGTTTGTATTATTCATTATATGGGTGATATTTTGCTTGTGCATAAAGAAGAAGATATTTTGCTTGACACCTTCGGACAGCTTCAGCACTGTCTTACTCATGCAGGGTTAATTATCACTCCAGGGAAAGTGCAAAGACAGTCACCTTTTCAATATCTAGGATATATATTATACCCTAAGGAACTAAAGCCTCAAAAATTGAAAATAAGAAAGGATGGGTTAAAAATTTGAATGATTTCCAAAAGTTATTAAAGGACATTCAATGGTTGCACCCTATTTAAAATTATCTACTGGTGATTTGGAACCTTTAAGTGATATTTTAAAAGGAGATAGTGATCCTAATTGGCCCAGACAGTTAACTGAAAAAGGTACACGGGTTCTTTTGCAGGTTGAGAATGCTATTCAATATCAGCAAATACATTATATTTATTATGATCTACCTTGGCATGCATATAACTTGCCCAACTAGACATACTCCTACAGCAGTATTATGGCAAAACTGTCCTCTTTTATGGTTACATCATTTTGTTTCACCAGATAAGGCATTAAATCCATATTATGAAGCCGTAGCTTATTTGGTACAGAAGAGCAGGATTGAATCTAGACGTTATTTTGGTTAAGAACCAAGTGTGATCAATGTTCCTTTACAAAACAGAAATTTGGTTGGCTTTTTCAAAATAATGATTCTAGGGCAATTGCCTTTTCTCAGTTTTTAGGTCAAATTGATAATCAGTTTTCAGCTGATCAATTGTTACAATTCACTCAAATGCATTCATTTATATTTCATAAGATTGTAATGAAAGATCTTGTAAGAGATGCTATGCTAGTTTTTACTGATGATTCCTCCAATGGGAGGGCTGCTTAGGTTATCAATGGAAAAAACTACATAGTAAAAACAGCCCCTGGTTCAGGGCAAATAGTGGAATTAAGAGCAGTGAATATGGTTTTTCGGTTTCTTTCTTTCTTTCTTTCTTTCTTTCTTTTTTTTTTTTTTTTTTTTGGTTTTTCAAGACAGGGTTTCTCTGTGTAGCTTTGCGCCTTTCCTGGAACTCACTTAGTAGCCCAGGCTGGCCTCGAACTCACAGAGATCCGCCTGCCTCTGCCTCCCAAGTGCTGGGATTAAAGGCGTCTGCCACCACCGCCCGGCAGTTTTTCAGTTTCTTGTACACAGTTCATTTAATTTATATACAGATAGGCAATATATTTATAGAGCTCTTCAAGTTATAGAAGCTGTTCCATGCATTGGGACTAGTAACAGTCAGGTTAGAATGCTGTTTCAACAAATTCAAGATTCTATTCACCAAAGAAAGCTATCATGCTTTATGGGTCACATTAGAGCTCATTCCAATCTTCCTGTTCCTTTAGCCAGTGGTAATGTAACAGCTGACCAATTAACATGGATGATCACCTTATCCAAAGTAGAATTAGCTCAACAATCACATGCTTTTTATCAACAAGATAGGAAAAGTCTAAGAAAGCAATTCAATCTTACCAAGGAAGTTGCTTGACAGATAGTTAAACAATGTGGGGGTGTTTCTGAAGTATTTTCCTGTACCTCACTTGGCATCTTCTTCCTAATCATTTATGGCAAATGTATGATATTCATATTGTGGAATTTGGCAAGTTAAAATATGTACATGTGACCATTGACACTTATTCAGGATTTTTAATGGCTAGTGTGCAATCTGGAGAAGCTACAAAGCATGTAATTTCTTATTGCCTGAAATGTTTCACCTATATGGTGATACCAAAAATTATTAAAACTGATAATGGTTCTGGATATAGTAATAAAGCATATGAGCAATTTTGTTCCCAATGGCAAATTGAACATAAAACAGGCATTCTTTATAATCCTCAAGTACAAGGCATAGTTGAGAGAGCCCATGGCAGTCTCAAGATGCAGCTTCAAAAAATAAAGAGGGGTGACTTGTACCCTCAATCACCACATAATGCATTGAATTATGCTCTTTTTGTTCTGAATTTTTTGAATGTATATGTCCCTGAGCAATCTGCCCTGGATAGATTTTTGGCAGGATGGCACCTGATTGATTTTGCTCATATAAAATGGAAAGATACTTGCTCAACATTATGAAAAGGTCCTGATCTTGTTTTAATATGAGGTCAAGGGGTGTTTGTGTTTTTTCACAAGATGAAAATGAAGCTTGATGGCTACCTGAGCAATTGGTATGGTGAGTGGAATAGAGGGATGTTAGCTCTGATTACACCATAGCTGCTGACATTCCCCCAGAGGAACTGGAGTGAGAGCAGCTGAACCAGTGTTCCTGGCCCACAGATGTTCCATCCTGCAGTTGGGGGAAGGCAGAAGACTAAGGAGGCCACCCAGACTGCTGAGAAGGAGTTTGGGACAAAGGTTTTGTCACTATTTGGTATTCAAGGACTGAGACTGTAAAAGCTGGAATGTAACAGATACACTGCTTCTGATTGCTAGTGGCAAACCAATGTATGGCTCCTTTAAGAGACAGTTCCTGATTCCTACTAGCTGAGCAGAAAGCTTTTCTAAGAATTACAGCAGCTCAGTAGGGTAATTCCACCTTCACCCTAGGGCAGCTCTCCTAGGGAAGGCTACCAGAAAACACAGAGACTTGTTTGGACTGGGTTGTTGCACTGCAACAAGTTTTGGTAAAGGGACTGCTATACAAAGACTCCAGAGCCACAGACAAGTCAGGCTCTGATTGCAAATTTTCAGGGGTAATTTAAAACTGGTATCAAAACAAAACTTCAAGCTTCAGAAATGGAACAGTTTTTATTTTGCTTACAGTTTTAACTGTGGTGACTCACAATTCATGTACCCTCTGTCTTGTTGAAAGAAAATGTAAATAGTTCTGTTAAGAGAACACTTTTGAATGTTAAGTTTGTAAAGTGTAAATAGTCCTATAGAGAGTTTGCTTTTGGATGTAAGTTTGTAAGAATTGTAAATATGTATAGGCATATTCATGCTAGAATTATGTTAACCTGTTGATATTGATGAACCATGGTTTGGTGAAGCTAAAGGAGTCGTTTGGTTTGATGTGATTACATCAGGAATTTATTGATTTATTTGATATGGTTACATCAAGAGTTTATTGATTTTAAAAAGGGCTTGGTGTAGCTAAGGCTGTTATAGACATCTTAGACACATTCAAAAAGGACATTCCATCTTGGTCCTCCTCTACTCCCTTACTGGAGGGTGTGGAGCAGTAGGGATTACTGTGGGTGTTCCAGCTACTTGCAAGCTCTTAGTAGGGACCTGAGTCAGAGCTGAGTTAAGCTCTGTATGTTCCCCTGTCAGGGGCTGGTAGTCAAGGATGGGTAAGTCCTTCTTGCTAGCTGTCAACCTAAGATAGAGTATGCTTGATGGAAAGTGTATTCTATGATGGGTAAGGCTGATTAGTGAAGAAGATGACCTAAGACAGACACAGTCTATCTGAAGGGCCTGAGAGCCCTTTAAAATGTTGAGAAGGGGGAGCTGTGGAGACCCACAGAGGTTTCCTAGTGAGAACTTATTCAAGGTCCGAGAATCTGAGCTTGCTTTACCCAGCAGCATAAAGGGAGGATTTGACCCTGGGCATGTTTCCCAGATGTTTGTAAGGGTCTACATTTGGCTGTGTGGTATGCTTTGATCTAGCAAGGGGGAGGTCTTTTGTCCTACCCCTTGACATTATTATAAAAAAATCCTTTTGAAGAGGTAGAAAAGGCCATTGTGTATTAACCCATGTTCTCCCAAAGCTATCTTGTGTTTCTGTCTTTCTCCTCTTTGCTATCATTCTATCTAATGTTTTCTTACCAGTCTCTCCTCCACATAGGAACCCTTTAAAAGGTGGGAGCTGGCCTCACACACTGACACTCAATGATTCCTGATATGTTTCATAAACCACCAAAGTGTGAGAAAGTCCCCATATCCACACACAGCAGATATATACACATTTATTTATCCTTGAACTATTCCAAATAGCCAAAATACAAACTCAGCCTAGATACCCATCAAAAGATGAATGGAGGCAGAGACTGGAAGGATGGCTCAGAAATTAACAGCACTGTCTGTTCTTCCAGAGGGCCTGGATTCAATTCCTAACACTTACATGGTAGCTCATAATCATCTGTAACCCAGTTCCAGGGACTCCTATGCCTTCTTCTGACCTCCTCAGGCACCAGGCACACATGTAGTATACATCTATGCAGGCAAAACAGCCATACACATAAAAATAACTAATTTTTTAAAAGATGAATAGAGAAAGAAAAATGTGGTGTACATGCATGGTTAAGTTTTATTCAGCCAGAAACTGTGAAATTACATCATATACTAAATGGAACTCAAGACCATCATGCCAAATGAAATAGACTAAGCACAGAGATACAGATATTGTATGCTTCTCTCGTACACACATACTACATTTTATATATATATATATATACACATAAATACATATTAGTAGATACACATATATATTTATATACACATAAATATACACATACATACACATAAAATATGTATATATAAAATATTAAATCAGAAAGGGACAATTTTCAGGAAGAGAGGGGCTGTGGAGATGGGTCACAAAAACTAGAAAACATAATGGGGTGAACATGAACAAAATATATACTGTGTGAGGCCACCACAATGAAACCCACTATTTCATGCTAATTTAAAATAACAATGAATACCAAAAGAAATAAGTGTGCTAGTGACTTGGATAATGCAATCAGTTCCTTGCCTAGTGGATTAGAATCCTTCCCTGGCATGAATAAGAACCTGGGCTTAAGATCCAGTACTACCACAAAGACATATAAATAACCAATAAGACAATGAAAACACAATGTCACCACTTATAAAAATGTTAACCAAAATCACAATGAGATATTATATCTGTCAGGATGCTATTACCAAAAAGTATAAAGGCAATAACTGTCAGTATTAATGTTTAAATAAAGGAACCCTGTATACTGTGGGAATGTAAAATGTTATCTCTTCTAAAGAAATAAACAATATTTTTCAAAAACTTAATACAATTGAAAACAGGATGTAATTACAGCACTCGGGAGGCAGAGACAGGAAGATCTCTATGAGTTCTAGGCCAGCCTGGTCTACAGAACAAGTTCAAGGACAACCAGGGCTACACAGAGAAACCCTGTATCAAAAACCAAAAAAAAAAATCACAGAATCTAATCAATATTTATATGTATAATTCAGTTATCATTTGGCTTAAAAGGGCATATTGGGAAATGTTATTATTTATACTATTTTCTACAGGAAAAAATATTTTACTGTTTAAAATAAATAAATTAATTTTTTAAAGAAAGAAAATAATGAAATAGTATACTCATGTTCATTGCAGCGCTAGTCACCAAGACCAAAATGTAGAAACACTCTAAATGTCCATCAACAGGATGAGGAAAATGTGACATCTTACTGTGAACTATTATCAGCCTTAAAGAGAAAGAAAGTTTACAAAATGCAATAATTTGATAAATCTTAAAGATGCTGAAGTATATGTCATTCAAGCGTAAACACCCATGGTTCTATTTATATGAATTATCTCAAATTCTCCAAGACTCAGAGAGTGCAAGGATGCCCTCTACTGGAGGAGAGAGGAAGGGACCATTGCTAGTCAACCAGCTTAATGTATCATTTGCACAAAATGAAGAAACTGCAGGTCTGCTAGCAAGGTTTGGACCTATACATTTTTTTCTATATTTTAAAACCTATTGAGACACAGCTCATGTTATGCCTTTTACCACAATATATTAACTACTATAGAAGATAATGTCCATGCATACAGTCATAACTCTACATAGCTGGGTATTTCTAGGCTGATAATCAGAATCTGCAGATGTTCAAGTGTCTTTGCATATGATCACACATTCCTCCTGCATCGTTTAAATTGTTTCTAGAACACTTAAAATGATATTATATCTGCAACAGTTTTAAGCTGCTGTGAAAAAATACCTGACTTCTTAATGGAGGGGAGATTTATTTGGACACAGGGTTTCCGAAGGCTCAGTCCACAGTCACTTCAGCCCTGCACATTTTGATTGAACATCATGGAGACAGGAAAACATGGAGGAGACAATGGTTGACTTCTTGGCAAGCAAGAAGCAGAGAGCCATACAAGAAGGGCACATGCAGTCCCAAGTTCATGCCCCTACTTTAATATTTCTTCTAGCTATGCCCCTCATCTTAAAGTTCCCCCAGGAATCACAGAATGGTGACAGTAGCAGGAACCTACACATTCAACATAAACTGGGGGCAGGGGACATAGTTTTCATTTTTATTTAATATGTGTCTGTGTAAGTACCACATATGGGTGCCCATAGAGGCCAGAGGAGGGCAGATCCTCTAGAACTTGAGTTACCGGTGATTGTAGGTGCTGGGAACTGAACTGAGGTCCTTTGGAAGAGGACCCCAAATGTTTTTAACTGCTGAGCCATTTCTCCAGCCTCTAAATATTTTCTCTTTTTAAATATGTATATGTGTCTATGTGCATGTATGTATGAATGCATACTTGGATATGTACAGGTGCACATTTGTGTGGATGCACACACTCATGTATGCATAGGAAGGCCTGTGATTGACAGAGTAACTCTGTCAATCATTCTCCATCTTCTATATTGGGGCAAAGTCTTTTGTTGGCCCCAGAGATCCCCATTGCAGCTAATCTGGCTAATCAGCTTACCCCAGAGATCCCCTATCTATACCTCCTGCATTGTGAGATTACAGGTAGGCACCTTGCTCCCTGGATTTTACATGGGTTCTTGGGCAAGTGCTGTACCTGTTGAGCCATCTCCCTAAGCCCTTTTCGGAATATGATCAGTCAATGGTCAGTTAATTCCAAAGCTGCAAGATCCATGAATCTGTAAGGCCAACCATACTACCAATGAGCAAAACAGAACATAATTAAGCAAAGAATGACCTATGTAGATTTGTGATACTGAAAAATTCCTCAGTATAAAAATTTCAACAGTTGAGCCAGAAGTAGTGGCAGATGCCTTTAATTCCAGCATTCGGGAGGCAGAGGCAAGTGGATCTCTGTGAGTTCAAGGCCAACCTGGTCTACAGATCAAGTTCCAGGACAGACTCCAAAGCTACACAGAGAAAACCTGTCTTGGGGGGGAAAAAAACAACAGCAACAACAAAAATCCCAACAGTGAATATTGTGACTTACATCTGAAGCTATTCATAGCAATGTTCAAATAAGAGATATTCAAAGATGACACTAGGATGATTACTCAAGATTGCTACAGAATAAAAAAAAAAGAATTAGTGATGCAGCTTTTGTGGGTCATGAGAAGACAGAGGAGTTCAGAGGTTTGTAGATTGGGAAACATGATAAGAGGTGGGGCTGGTTCCCTGAGTGCCATTTCTAAGTGGAGAAAGAAAATGAATTCATATCCCAGCACCTTGATTTTGAGAGCCTCGGAAAGATTAAAACAGACAATCAGACAAGCCAGCACTTGACAGTAGAAACTGTTGTGGAGATAAAATGTTTCAGACATAGATGTGTGGGTAGAAATCAAAACCTTGGCTGTAGATACTACTTAACCTGCATATGTCAACAGGTGTTACAGCACTTTGTAGAAAAGATTAAATAAGTCTAATCTGCTTACATCACTTTCTTTACAGCAATGAACAAGATTCCCAATGACAATGAGTTTTGGATGATATGACTATAATAAGACAGAATTATCATTGATCATGCACAAGTCCTCATGTGACCATTTTCAGTTATGCCTCCAACACCAAACATGAACTAAGGTGGTTCAGATATCAAGCCTTTACCCTACAGGCTTTCATGAGCTCCCAGCTAACTCTCCTAGAGAGAACTTAAGGAAGGAATGCTTCCTTCCCCACGGGTTACATTACATAGGAATAAACTGGTCAACTCATTTCACAACCAGCCTGAAAGATAGTCTCTGACCATTATAGCCTTCTCTCCTTACTCCCTTCTTTATCCCCATCAGCACTTACCAGGTTGAAGTGGTTTTCCTCCTCTAGAGAAAGTGCAATTGAATGCAGCTCCTCACAGTCCTTGGACCTTCTGATTCAAGTACAGTTTGTACAAACTCCAGGCCCAAACCAATGTGATTCTCTTCACTGTGTTTCTGTTTTAACAGGTCGGAGTCAGTTTCCAATGCAATATTCTGGACATCTAAACACAGGCGTGACTTCTTCTCTCTAGGAACCAAGCTCTGAGCACAGAACCAGTGTTCAAATCCACCATCCAAAAGACTATGGATCAGCACCAGAGAGCATTTGAAGGTGTACCTGGAAGACTCTCTTGGCTCAGAGAAGGGAGGATTCTTAGGAAACAGTGTACCTCTCTCTCTTTGCAAAGAAAACCAGCTGAACAAGTCTCATTCCTGATTTTCAGGAAATGAGGTTGGAACTATTCACTCATCTTCTGATGCATGTGCTGGGTGTAACACGTGGCTACAAGATGTGAAGAGTCTGGATGCACGGGCACTGTGTTAGTTACCTCACTCATTGCTATGACACAAAGAAACTCCACAAAAGAAAGGGTTATTTTCCTAAGATCATGTACAGAACTTAACTTCACAAGTGAGTTAAGGACCAAAATATTAATTCCCCCCACCCTGGGCCCACCCCACATCTCCTCCTCCAAAAAAAGTAAGGGCTCTCATGGGGAGACAGCAAAGCCTGGTACATTCAGTTGAGGCAGGACCAAGTCCCTCCCCACTGCATCAAGGCTGAGCAAGGCATCCCACCATAGGTATTGGGATCCTGTAAGCCAGCTCATGCACCAGGGATAGATCCTGATTCCACTGCTAAGGGCCCCTCAAACAGACCAAGCTACACAACTGTCTACCATATGCAGAGGGCCTAGGCTGGTCCCATGCAGGTTCCACAGGTGTTTGTCTAAAGTTTGTGAGTTCCCACAAGCTTGGTTCACTGGTCTCTGTATGTTTCCCCTTCGTGATGTTGACCCCACTTGCTCATATAATCCCTCTTCCCTCTCTTCGACTGGACTCCCAGAGCTCAGCCTGGTGCTTGGCTGTGGATCTCTGCATCTACTTTCACCAGTTACTAGATGAAGGCTCTATGATGACAGTTAGGGTATTCACCAATCCGATTACCAGGGTAAGCCAGTTCAGGCACCCTCTCCACCATTGCTAGTAGCCTAATCTGGGTTCACACAGAAAGTAATTCTGAGATTCTAGTTTCACTTTGATTAAGGAAAGTTTTTTTTTTATTATAAATACATTTTAGTACTACCAGTGATGAAATGATAATAACTCTCATACAGATATTGATAGAAACAAACCAACACAGAATTTCTATGTTAGTAGTAGTATGTACCAAAATCACCTAAAACATTGATATTCTTGAGCTTTGAATTCCTCATAGACAAACATGCCTTAAGAAAATAACTAAAAAAATTAACAAATATTCAGGTATAGATACTAATTAGGACATCATTCATAATACTGAATATATTGCTAGTGGCACACACCTTTAGTCCCAGCGCTTGGAGGCAAAGGTAGAGGCAGGAAGAATTCTGTGAGTTTAAATGTGGTCTACATGGTGAGTTCAAGACCAGCCAGGGCTACACAGTGACACCCTGTCTCAAATACACACACAACCTTACATACACCCTCACATAAACACACACACACACACACACACACACACACACACACACACACACACACGCTGAAGAACTGGGGGACCTAAACTGTGAACATTATGAAGTTAAGTTTGCAAAAATACTATACCCTTATAATCCACTTTCTAAAACAACCTAAATCTAAGAAAGAAAACAGACATCCAGTAGTAGATGCAATATTATGGGATTAACAGGACTCAGTGAAATTCACACCTGCTTCTGTTTAACTGTATCTGAAATCCACCTCACTCTCATAAGAATGGAGAGGATTTTACTTCACACTTTCATAGAACTCACTGTCGTGTTGATGAATCCAGTACAAACAGGTAAAGACCCAAAAGAAAGGGAAATAGAACAGAAGACAAGAGGCGTCAGCATTCCAACAATGGAGAGTACGTGAATGGCATGGATGGTCAGGGACTGGGGTAGGGCTGGGCTGCAGAAGGAACAATAGTGATTGGAAATGTGGGAACAGACCCCTCAATCTCACATAGATGCCTCTCCAATTTTATAGCCAAGCAGCTATCCTTGCCCAACTGGGAAAAGGAGTCCCTGGGAATTTGATGAAAATTGTTAGCACTCCCTAAAGAATTAATGAACTCATCTTTAATTATTATTGCACACATGCACACATATTTATACATGAATACAGGCTGCTGAGTCCATTTTGTGTTGCTTGCATGTGCATATGCTTAGGGATGACCACTTGGGATTGGATGACCTATCAGGGGTTTGACCCTAAGAAAACTTTAATTTTTATTGCAATCAGATTTTTCTGTAGGCTTCCAGAATAACACATAGAGACTTACTAATTATGAAAGCTTGGCCTTAGCTTAGGCTTGTTTTTAACTAGCTCTTATGACTTAAATTAGCCCATTTCTATTAATCTATGTTCTACCATGTACCACCCATCCAGCTTTCTCTGTGTCTCCTCATGTCTCTCTCATGGGCCTAGATTCCTTCTCCTCTTTTCTCTCTCTGTCTGGAAGGGCCACCTGTAACTCCTGTCTAGTTATTGGCTGTTCAGCTTTTTATTACACCGATCACAGCAACACACCTTCACATCGTGTACAAAAACCCCACAGCATTCTATATAAGATTTAGATCAACCTTAAATAAAACCCAAATAGTTTTAAATGATTCTTGATTGGATACACATTTTTCCCTAAAGCCAGTCCTTATAAGTATTACCCAAAGCAGAATAATAACAGGAGAATTCTATTGATTTAAATACATATTTGTTTGAATTTTGACCTTAGAAATTGTAATAACCTATAGTCATCATATACACAAGTGTCATATTTTATACTCCCTATATACTCACTCATATCTTCCAGAACTTCTTGGGCTTCCTATCTTCATCTTTATCTTTTTCCATTCTGGAAATATCCAGCCATCCCAACTTAGAACAAAGTCTTATCATGAAAAATCTTTCTTTACTAAAAATATATTTACTCTTAAATACTTTTAATATTTTTCTTCTTAGAGGTTCCCTTATACTTTTTATTAATATGAGACATAATAACATCAATCACAGGTATTAAGTCCCAGTGAGTCAGAATCTCCACTCCCTAGCCCAAGCACACTGATGCCACTTTAACTAAATCGGCCACCTTTTTACTTTCCATGAGTTGTCCAGCACCTGGTGTGATGTATGCTTTTCAGATTGGACCCGAGCTGTTGTAACTTTGCATGAGCCTCCAGGACTAGTCATTTCAGTGTTCCATCCTTTTGGCAGCTGGCCAGAGTTGGAAGCATATGGCTGGGAAAAGCCCTTTAAATACCCCAGTAGATACATCATGTAAAATAATGTATCAGTTAAAAGAATCCTCCATGGAGTTCTGGTACATAAAATTTCACAATCTTTACAGTGGACCACAGGTCCTCTGATACATAAAGACAGCTTACATATATATTTATGAACATTGGAAAATAATAATCTTGGTGGGGCACAAAGGAACACATGAACAAAGTGAATGTAATTAGGCAAAGCAGTTTCTCTTTGTAAAAGGGGTGCCTGCCTCAAAACTCATGGGCAGGGCTTAATTGTTATTCTAATGTAGGTAGGGACTGTGTCTTTCACCCTTTGCCTGTGGTCTGTCCTCAGAGGAATGGAGAAGGGTTCAGCTACTCCAGGCCAGCAAGTTCATAGAACACAACAGGACTTTTGCATAAAGATAAGTTTCACCAGGTGGGGGACTGTAAAATTTGGATAAAAGTTTTACAAGATGTGTGTCTATTGCTGTGAAGAGACACCATGACCACAACAACTCTTATAAAGGAAAACATTTCATTGGGGGTAGCTTAAAGTTTCAGATGTTTAGTTCATTATCTTCATGGTAGAATATGGTGGCATGCAGGCAGACATGGTGCTGGAGAAGGAGCTGAAAGATCTGCATCTTGATCTGCAGACAACAGGAAGTGAACTGTGACACTGGGTGAAGCTTGAGCATAGGAGGCCTCAAAGCCCACCCTCCACAATGACACACTTACTCCAACAAGTCCACACCTACTTCAATAAGGCCACACCTCCTAATAGTGCCACTCCCTTTGGGGGCCATTTTCTTTCAAACCACCATCATGAGGAAGATTAAAATATTTTAATTGCTATACATAAGGTTTAAGTAGGTGGGGGGGTGGTTATGGAATATTGGTCCTTGGTGGACTAACTACTTTTGATAGAAAAAAAAAACTCACAAGAGCACAAATAACATTTATGAGCACAGATGACAAATAGCAGCATACATATACCTAGGATGACCACACACTGAAATCACACGAGTACATTTAACCATCGAGAGAGGCAAAATAGTGACACCCAGATCCCCGCAGACAGTGTAGGCATTTGGTAAGAGTTTTCCTGTAAACAGAAGGTGCAGCTGGAAGCCAGTTTGCTCAGCTTATCTTTTTTTTTCTTTTTCTTTTTTTTTTTTTTTTTACGTTCCCCTAGGCTAAAAGCTGCTTTGCAGTAGGGTTGAGGAAGTATGCAGCGATGTGGGAAGGGTATGAAGGGGAGGGGAGCTGAGTCAGGAGCTGACACGCCTGAGTCTGTCTTCAGGTGTGACTCCCAGAGTGAGAAGGGTAAGTGAAAAAGGTGTGGCTGAAGGGTCTTTGGCAGAGTAGAGAAGCAATTTGTAATTCTGTGAACACATATTAGCATTAAAATAAATAAATAAATAAATAAATAAATAAATAAATAAATAAATAAATAAATAAACAAACAAACAAACCTCCGGAGTGAGACAGGTGTGGAGGTGCTGTAAGAAATGGTTACAGCTCAGCAAGATCAGAAGTGGGTAGAGACCGACTTGACATGTTACAAGGGCTGAGACTTCGGCACTTGCATTGATCTAGTCTGTCAAGGAGGGACTGTAGGTGGAAGCATGCTGGGGTTTTCAGATAGAGGAAACAATGGCTGGTTCCTATGGCTTGCATGCCTTGAGACAGGAAGGGGCTGGGTGCCCATATGGAGGGTGAGGGCTAAGCGGGCAGTGTTAACACCCCCTCATCACCCCACCCCTCCCGCATGGTTAGATGGGGGAAGCAGGGCGAAGTGGAGAGTTTTGCAGCACCCATGAGTCACCACATGTGTCAAAACAGAGGAAAAGCCATAGACTGACATGCTGGGTGTTGCCATCCTAAGACGAGAGAACTGGGGGAGGGGTGCGTGTGGCTAGGGAGGCAAGTTGAAGCAACATCCCCTTGCTCAGAAGGAGTTGAAATCTCCAGCTAGCCAGCAAAGGGCTTTTTGGACCCAGCAGAGGCAGAGCTGAAATCCCTTGGCCCACGATGCTAAGAATTCCATGTGCCCAGAGCCGATTTGCGCAGGCGCAGTGCCCTTGGCATCCGGTAGGAAGTCAGCCCGGTGGTGCCTACCAGCCGCTGTCCTGGCTGCCCCGAGGTGCGCAGGCTGAGGGCCTTGTCCCACTGTCTTAGGTCCCTCGCTGTCCTGCTCTCCTGGACCCTACGGCCTCGGGCACTGGTCAGCCTGCCTCCTCCCTCTGAACCCTGATCTGGGCTGGCCCCGACCCTTAGGCTACCCCTCCTGCTGCCATGCATAGTGTCGCCATTGTCCTGCACCAGGGGCCTAGATCCTATTCCTCCTCTTTCCTCTGGGTCCCAGGGGGGTAACACTGGAGGACCCAGGCACTTTCGCCTTACTGAGACCCTGCTGCCACAAAAAAATATTTAAAATATCATTTAATGCTGTTGTGGTGCTAAAAAAATATACTAATATCTTGCTGGGCCGTGGTGACGCACATCTTTAATCCCAACATTCAAGAGGCAGAGGCAGGCTGATTTCCAAATTCGAAGCTAGCCTGGTCTACAAAGTGAGTTTCAGGACAGCCAGGGCTACACAGAGAAACTCTGTCTCGAAAAACCAAAATAATTAATAATAATAATAATAATAATAATAATAACAATTTTTTTAAAAATTCAAAAGAATATACTAATATCTTATTTTTTTAGTATTGAGACATACTTAGGCTTAAAAGGTTCTACTTCCCTTCTTCCTATTTTAAAACAAATGCAGACATTTCTCAGAATCCCTAACATAACTAACTGTGAGAGCCTAGCTAGGCACTGACCCGAAGAGACGTGGACCTGGCACCTCCCGCTGCCACCAGGGCTGTGTGCAAGGCTCTCTTCTACAGCTCCCTGCTGCCCTGGTTCATTTTCTCTTTCCCGTCTGCAGCCCAAGGCTCATCCTAAAACTGGCACCTAGCACATGCGACAAACCGGTGGATCCCGGACCCCACCGCAGGGAGGTGCTGGCTTCAACACCAAGTACAGATACCATCAAATGCCGCTGGAGCTCGGAGAGGAAGCTGTTGTCTCATCCTAGATCCTTCCGCACAAGACTTTGTACAAGCACAGCGAAGGCAAGTAGGATTCCTGCTCCTCTCTCAACCCAGCTCCTCCTTCTGTAGACCACACTGGGTCCCCAGTGCCTCTGGGAAAGAAAGTGAGGCCAGAACGCAAAGACCTATGGACCTAGGCCAGTTGCTGAAGGTCTTTACAGTTAACTGAGTCCTCCCAGAGATGAACGGAGGAGGCATTTTCTAAATGTGATGAAACCACCTCATTGCAAGGCACGGAGGGATTCAGTGGTGTTCCCAAATAAACATTCGTAACCCAGAGAAGCGAGTCTAAGGCCCTGAACTGCTCAGGCTCCAATGTTGTCCGCTCGGGTAACCTAGAAGGGTATTTTAGGCCAACTGTGGCTTCTACTCTAAGACCAGGGTTGGAAACCCGGCTCTAGACCAGGTGTGACTCAAGCAGCCAGTCTGGCCTCCCAGTCTTCGCTCCTCTGTTTCCAGCTGGCAGCTGTCACCGAGCCCTCCCATAGCCACCCCTGGATGATAATGTCCCTTGCCTCTAAGGAGCATGCCATCCTTGTTCTTGAGGACCACGAAGAACCTGGTGAGAGAGCTGGGCAGGAAGGGCGAGCTGGTACCCGTGGACAGCCTGAACAGCTCGCCTCGCCTGCGCCCCTTCTGCCTGTTGAGGAAGAAGCACAAGCGTTACCTCTGGCCTTGGGACACCCCGCTCATCCCCACAGACTTCTCCCTCCTGGACGTGCTGGAGCCTGGCTGCCCTAATCCAGGTATTTTCTGTGAGGAGGCTGCTGCGGAGCGGGGTGGGACTCCCAAGGGAGGCAGATGAGTGTGCCGAGAAAAATAAACAGGCTTCTACCCTGGTGCCTGAAGACCCCTGGGTGAGGTTGGCAGAGGCATGGCCCTCATAGCCTCATCTCGTCCTATGTTTCTCCCTGGGAAATAAGTCATAGCAAACAGTTATTATTTGTTTTTATTAATTTTCTAAGTTAGTGTACAAAACAGTGGGCTTCATTACAGGATTTTCTTTTGAACAGATTTTTTTTTTAATATATTCATTTACTCCTTGGGGGTGTAGTGTGGTATGCCACAGTGCCCACGTGCAGGTCAGAGGGCAACTTGTAGGAGTCCCTTCTCACCTACCCACCACATGGGGCCCAGGATCCAACCCAGATTGTCAGGCTTATGCTCCGAGCACCCATCATGCCACTTGATACACGTATATTAATTTGTTTGTATTTGTGTACCTTTCCCCAACCATTCCCCTCCTCTTGCTGGTCCCCCTCCTCCCAGACAGTGCTCCCTTCTCCTTCATGTCACTAAGATGCCCTTACTCCCACTCTCCCCTTCCACCCTTAGATCTCGTCCCCTCTTTCTACTTCCATGCCATGTATGTGTGCACACCACACACACAGTCTAGTTCTAGAACAATTATTTCATTTTATTTAAGATTTACTTTATCTGTGTGTGTGCGTGCACATGTACTACATGAGTGCAGGTGCTCAGAGACCAAAAGAGGGTGTAGACCCCCCTGCAACAACAAATGGGTGTGAACAGGCCAACATGGGTGCTAGGGACTGAACCAGGTCCTCTGGAGCCAAGTACTCTCAGTACTGAGCCATCTCTCCAGCCCCAACATTAAGTTTAATCCACTATAAAGGCTACCATGGATTCCACGCTTTCTGTGCCAGACACCACATTGGCAAATCTACCTTTCATCCTCAGATCCCCCTAAGAGGAAGCCTGTGATTGTAATCTGAAGTTTCCCTGTGTCCCTCCCAGTCCCGCAGCCGCTTGGTCCCAAGTAAACACACAGAGGCTTCTATTACTTGCAAACTATATGGCCTATGGGTCAGCTTATATTAGGTAGCTTTTTCAACTTAATTTAACCCACTCCTATAATCTCTATGTTGCCACGTGACCATGGCATGACCGGTCTGCTGGCATCTTGTTCCTTCAGTGGCGGGCTGCATCTGCTGTGACTCCACCCTTCTTCATCTCCTCTTCACTCTGAATGTACCACCTAACCTTATCATGCCCTGCCATAGGTCAATGCAACTTTATCAACCAATCAGAGCAACACATATTCACAGCATACAGAAAGACATTCCCCAGCACATGGTGCTCTTTCTTTGCAGCATATACATGAGGACATTAAGGCTCCAAGAGCTCAGTGGCTTCTGCTTGGCACACACAATGCATAAGTGCTAGCAGCCATTTTGAGACCTGACGGAGGCCACTGCACCCTGGGCCACCCTGCAACCTGCCTCCTTCCCCTGCCAGGCACCTGTAGTTTGAGCTTCTCTCTCTGCAGAGGTGAGCCACAGCAGTCCCATCAACGTCTGGGAGAAGGTGGCAGGAGGGCTAACAGGGGCTGTGAGCCTGAGCACTGGGCTGCAGGGCCAGGTGACCGGAAACAGCAAGACCACCTGCATCTCTGCCTTGACTGTGCAGACACTCTGGGTTCCCCCTTGCACCTGGGAGATGCTGCTTGAGAAGAGGTAAGAGCCAGGGAAGGTTCCTTGGCAGCGGGACTGCCAGCTGGGGTCATTGGGCACGGAGCCTCCAGGTGTGAGGGAGAAACCAAGGATGCTGCCAGCCCGCGGCCTGGCAAGTCATATGCAAGGCTAGGGTGCAGGAGCCCACCATGGGAGTGAGCCCTGGGCCCATGTGGAGGCTCATAGGGTTTAGGCCAGATACATCCAGGGCCAGGAAAGGAAACAGAACAGTAGGAGTGTGAGGCACCAGGGAGTGGTAGGAACTATGGCAAACTGGAGACACCTGCGTGAGGCTGGTGGCTACTCAGTTGCTGCCAGGTTCCCCAGGTTAGCATTATGCGTCTTTTTCATCAATTTTAATATTATCTCCCAAATTTTAAATTTCATTTTGATCTGTCTGGATATCTGTAACCTTGAAGAGAACTGTTCCAGGCTTTCCTCAGTTTCCCCCTTTTGGGGCCCAACCCCACTCACTTTAGAAAAGCAGTCCTTTCACCCCACCCCCCACCCACCTACCACCCCACAACGCCAACACATCGCCCCCACAAGCTGCTGAGATCAGCACAAATAGCACCAAGCCCGGAAAGGCCTTCGACTCCCCAGCTAGATAGATAGATACCCCCTCCCAGCTCTCTCTTCTCTGCTTCCCACACCCTCCAGGAAACTGAGGTCGCCTAGACCCTCCTTCCTCCAGGAACTACAGAGCCGGAAGGAGAGGGAGAGCCTGTACGTGGTAACAGAGGCTGTGGAGACACTACAAGAAGCCGTACTTCAGAGCCAGGGCCAAATGCTAGGAGCTGGGCAGCTGTCCCTCCTACAGCTGGGCCATGTTCAGGTGTGGGCAGTGTGCTGGCGTGGTACATGGTGGCACATTGGCAGGCAGTAGGATTGGAACACTGAATACCACCAGCCTCAAGAAGGTGCTCTGCCTGGAAGCCTCCCTACCCTGAAGGGGAATGCAGTCCTTGGAAGCTAACATGGTCTTAGCTCTGCCTGCACAAGTTTTTGTTGAGGTTTCTCATGCCCCTCCCCAACTGTCCCCTCCTTCCTTCTGTTTTGAGTCAGGGTCTTAGGATATTGCCCAGTCTGGACTCAAGTGATCTCTACTTTCTGGGTACCCGGGGTTACAGACCTGGCGGCAGCATGGGCACCTACTCAAGTTATCATGGGTCTGAAATAGCACACAATCCCTCGTTTAGTTTGTGGTTTTTCCCAGATGATCCCTGCATGTGTCCTTCGCAGCAGGAGGATTTGCATGTCTGGTTACAAACTTCTGTTCTTAGGTCTTTTATTTCAGCCTCTCATAGAGGGTCACATAGAAAAGCTGGCTTCACACAAGCATTCTAGGGCTCAGGGGCTCACTGTCTCCCACATATTAGCTGCAGGCACAGGTGGCAGATCCCCTTAGCATGCCCACCAATGCAGATGCCTACAAATAGGGACCACTTTTAAGGAGAGCCTCCCATGATGCCTCCCATGATGGAGTGTTGCCTGTAAGCATTCAACAGGCCTTATCCATTCATCCTGATGATTCCAGGAGGTATGTTTATTACATCTGCTTCTTCAAGTCTGACCTATGTGTTCAACACACATTTGAACAGCAGCGCAGCCTGTAAATGCAGATGGCTGCCATTCTAATCGCTTGGTCCCCCAGCAGATGTGACGATCTACTGGCAAGTGAGAGGAAATTGAAAAATAACATTGGCTCAAAAGAAGAAAAGCATTTTCCGCTTACACAAAAGTCCAGACAGGAGCCAAAGAGTCCCAGTGGTAGACTGCAGCTTTCCAGGATCTGGTCTTTCTATTTTTCAATTCTGTCACTCCCAGTGTATGGTTCTCACCTCATGTGCCAACATGGCTATGGTATCTATAGTTACCATATCCATCCCAGACCACAGAACAGGGGAGAGGGAGCAATGCTCCCCAAAACTTGCACACATCACTATCCTGTCAGCCAAAACTTGGCTATGTGGCCGCATCTTGCTGCAAGATGGTAGCCTATATCCAGCATGATCATGTTGCCTGCTGAAGGTGTATGAGTTGTGTGACTATTGCTTGAAAGTAGCTCTTTCCTGTGAGAGCAGGCAGAAATGGCTGTGCCGATGGAACAACCGTCATGGAAGCCTGGCTTCCAGGGCCAATGCCTTCCTTTCATATCTTTCCCTCTCTAAGTCTTGATTTCCATGTGGAAAATGGGAGAAAGGGACTTGGTGGCCATGTGGAGTCTAGATAGGCCTCCCTCCCTCCATGCCTCCACCTCTGCATTTCCCGAGTGAGTGTCCCAAAGAAAGTGTAACACGTTTAATGGGACAAAACACACTGGTGTCTTTGTTGTGTAGCTTCTTAAAACTTTATCAAGCCAGGTGCATTGTTTAAGTCCAGAATGTCTTGGGTTGTTTTCTGGAATTATCTTCTATGCAGGCATATTTTGTGTTCTTGCCTCACATAGGGGTCCCTCTGGTCCCACTTTCACCTACCTGTCACCAACCCTTCAGGAATCTTCTCATCAAGACCTTGATAGTCTTCCTATCTGCCTCCAAAACCCATTCTTGAAGCTTCCGGAGGCCCGAGGCCTGGTGTCCATTTCGCTTTGCCTCCCTCCCAGGTCCAGGTTCAGAGCCACATGGACACAGAGAAAGCGGTGAGCATCCCACGGGGCAGTATACTGGCCTACAGGGCTCTGCAGCTGGTGGTGGAGGAAGACGGCTGGGGTAAGCCTATTCACCCCTGCTCCCTACCCGGCCCAACCCCCTACCAACAGTCAAGTACCAGAGAGCAGTGAGGAGCCAAAGAGATAAGGAAGTCCCAGTGCTCCCCACTGGCTGAGCAATAAGTTGGTCAGGCCACCCGACAAGAGTTAACTTTTGTAGAAGGCTGGTGAGGTCAGATGTTGGGGAAGCTTAAACCCAGTCTGCCCCAGCTTGCCCTGGGGTGGGGCTGAATTCTACTAGGGCCTTTGTTACGTAACTGGCACAAAGTCTCTCTCTGCATGCATATCTGTAGTTAGAAATTGAGCTGAGAGGCACAGTGGGCCTCGCTGCCCCCATCCATGTCCTAAACCAGAAACGCGTCTGGAAACTTCCTAGACGGCCCCAGCTCTGGGCACTCAGTCTGGACCTTGGATCTTTAGGGTTGACCTTGGAGTGAGAGAAGGCAGCAAATGGAGACAGTTTCTTTGTCCCTGTGGAAGGGAAAAGCATGAGTTCAGGAGCCGACTATTGTCCCCTGTGGCCCTGGCCATGCCCCTGTCACTCTCTAGCAGGGCTTGGGCTGCTTTAGGATGGCACGTGGGAGACCCTGCAGTGTGCCACCCCTGATGGCCAGCACGGAGCTGCAGCCTCCCTGACCATGTCCCGCATGTTTGGGTTTGTCTGTATTTTCCCCTGCTCTGCTCCATACAGCTGTCCTTCACTTCCCTGAGAGGAAGATCTGCGGGGACACCGGGAGAGGTGAGTGCCTACCCAAGATGGGTGACTGCCCTGGCATAGTTCCGTGGCCCCTACCCAATGCTGTGGGGTGACCCACCCGATAAGGTAAAGTGAGTCAGAATTGCCAAGAGGAATGAGTGGCAGAGTTGCCCCACTGGAGACTCCTAACTGTTCCAACCCTGGTTCCCTCTCTTTACACAGAGCTTGGCACTTAGCTCTCCAGCCTAGAGGATGAGAGCCAGAGCCTCAGAGGCTGGGCCTGAGTCAGCCAGGGTTCCCACAATTAGAGAGGCCTAGCAGCCCTGGAAGAGAAAGCAGGGTCAGACTTTGTTCTTTCCCTGGGAGCACGGTGAAGTGGGGAGAAAAAATAGAGAGGCTGGCTAATACCTGTGACTGCCTGGTATGGGCAAAATGCCCTGCAAATGTCTCGTGAAGGTATAGAGGAGGAGATGAGGTGAGTACATGTAGCACATATGTACTTTTGTGTGAGGGAGCTGCACAGGGCCACTCCTGGGACATTGGATCTCCTGGGGAGGCTGGGAGCACAAAGAACCCCTGAACAGGCGACTGGGCCCAAGACTAAGTGGCTGTCCACCTGATCTCTACAGGCTTAGCCTTCAGCCAAGATTCAGAGGAGGAGTCTAACTTACAGAGCTTGCAGGACCAAGTGCATGGCCAGTTGCAGGACCTGGCCACACTGTCCTCAGAGCTACGGGACACATTGCTGGGTGCCCTCCAGGAGCTGCTGAAAGACCGCCAGGCACTCCAAGAGCTGGAGGACACGGTGATGGGCACACTGGCCAGACTTGGCAAAGGCCCCAGATCTGGGCAGACAGACAGGGAAAGGGTAGAAGGGGCAGGAACAGGGCATGGTGGCTGACTGGGCTTTCCTGGGGCTCTCACACACACTGCCCGGAATGTGAGGTTGGCCATGCATGGACTGGCATGCCATAGTGTCAGCTACTGTGCCAAACACTGAAGCCCAGACCCCCATTGGCCCACCCAGTTAGGAGGAATCTGGTTCAGACAAGCTCAAGCCCAAACCCAGCTCTTTGCACACTCATGGGTAACCCAGAGGCAGGAATGACTCCTTGGATGGACAGGGGCATTGAATGCATGAACAAGGACCTCTTCCTCACATCTTTTCCCTGCAGCTGGAGCAGGCTCTGGACACTGGGTTGCTGGCGCAGCTGGGGGGCCCTGGGGGCTTTGTCTTAAGCATCCTCCAAGACTCCACAGGCAACTTGTCATGGTCGAGAGGCAGGGCTATCCTCTACATTCTGGGAGCCCTAGCAGGTAAGAGGGTCAGGGATTGGAAGGAGATCCTAAAGTGTAAACAAGAGTGACCACATGCCGAAGCTGGAGGCTGCTTGGGTGTGGGCTTCCTGAGCTGTGTCTCTGGTCCTAGTTCTGCACTAACAATATGAGTAGCCTTGGCCAAGTCTTGCCAGGCCCTGGTTAATCACTATTGCTCAAGGCCACTTCCAGTGGAACAGCTCGGACAGGGCATCTGACGTCCATTGCCAGCCCTTGATAGACTGTTCCAGGGTGACACAGTTTTTACCTTTAAGAATCTCTTGGGAAAGATAGCACCTCTGGTGCCAGAACTAGCTAAGCTTCTCCTCACCTAAGAACCCCTGAGGTGCAGCCCTCCCTCCATTAGAGTCCACAGAGAAGGACATGATACAGAGCACCTGGGACCTCTTCTACTTGGTGACCATCCCCCCCATCCCCATCCCACCCCCCACCCCCACACACACGCCTTTATTTCCCACAGCACTGAATGAACCCCAGCATTGCCTGTTGGCCCAGTCCATAGAGAGACGAATCCTAGCTGAGGAATTGGAACTGGTGAGAGCCTCAAAAAAGGGGGTCCTGGGATTCAGGGAGGTGCAGGAAGAGATGTGGGAAGCACATGGGGATGCTCTGTAGGAAGATCTGGCCTCCATTCCCCGAGAGCCTGTCTGCAGTTCATTCATGCAGAGAGAACAGGCTCTGGGTCTGGTCTTGCAGCCCACAGCTCTGAGCAGCCTCATGCAGGGGATCCCACTTTGTCCTGCATCCTGAAATGCTCTATACATCCACATCATTCATGTTCTCTGCCAAGCCTGAAAACGTGAAGGGAAAGAGGATGTCCCACCCTCCCGGTGATGATGGATGTGGCATTAGAATGAGCCCATACAGGCACTTTCTGGTGGAGACAACTCTGGAAGTCCATAAGCTAGGGGTGGGCAGCCTGGCAGGATAGCAGTTCTGATGAGTGGTAGGGATGCCTCACTGCAGTCAGCAGCAGCCAAGGAGAATGTGCACAGGAGTAGAAATAAGGTTGCACGACCTTCAGAACCAAATGCAAAACTGCATAAACCCCTGGCTGCTGCTTGAGTGTGGGGGCCACCACCCAAGGCCTAGGTGGCCCCTGTGTTCCTTCTAAGTGGTTTATTGCAGGTGGCGAGCGTCTTGGAACACAACTGTAACGAGATGGAGGAAACAACCTGTCCTCTCCCAACAGGAGTCCTCAGTGCTCTGAAGAGTGAGGATGTGGTCCTCATCCTAAGCCTGGTGCAGAGCTGTGGGCTGGAGCTGGAGCTGGAGCAGCCCAGCTGCCAGCTCACCTGGGACCCCACAGTGATGCCTCAGCTCTCGGCTCTCTATGGGTGCCTCACAGGAATGCAGCTACTGGCTGACCTAAGCCCTGGGCTTTCTAGTGAAGAGGGAACACTGATCTGTCCCTAGGGTCACATCCAACCTGACTCCTGGCAGCCTAGGATGTCACTGACCCTCTAGTGGCCACAGCTGATGGCAGGCTTCCACCAGGACAGGCCCCACCCCACTCAGGACTGGTTTCAGGCATTAGAAACACCCATTCGGAACAAGGAAGGCCAGGGCCACACCCTGGACTAGGATTCTGAGAGCAAGGCAGGCAGGCTGCAAAACTCAGTCATCACTCCCAGCTCTGTAGCTTAGACAGTATAGCCCCTCTGTGCTCAGGTGAAACCCGCCATTGTACAAGGAGATTTGTGAATTCCTAGAGCAGAAGATGGCAGAAAGAACTTTCAAAATTATGTGTGGCGTGCTTCCAAGAGTGCTGTTATTGTATGGTGCTGGGTAAATGAGGCGACACAGAGAAGCAGCTCTCCAGAGTAACACAGGACTTAGACAGGCTGTCCTGCCTTACATTTCCTGCAGCTATGCCCCGCCCACCACCCCTGCCACCATAACATGACAAATGGGTCAAGCTGCTCAGGTTCCAGCCAACTGCACCTGTTGGAGCATGGGAGAGTCAGGAGAGGAGTCTTCAACAACAAAAACAGTAGAAACTGGACCCTTCCCTGATAGACCAGTCTCTTCCCAGTCTTAATTGTGCAGTGGCTGGGTCTCCCTTAGCATCACCCTAGATGTGGGTTTCTTCTGTGATAGACTATTTCTAGTAAAACCTACATTCACCAATGAGGGGTTCCCACCCCCCACGCATGTGTCCGTGTGTCTGTGTGTCCGTGTGTGTGTGTGTGTGTGTGTGTGTGTGTGTGTGTGTGTGTGTGTGTAAGGGAGAGGAGGAGGGAGAGGGAGAGGGAGAGGGAGAGGGAGAGGGAGAGGGAGAGGAGAGAGAGAGAGAGAGAGAGAGAGAGAGAGAGAGAGAGAGAGAGAGAGAGAGAGAGAGAGAGAGATAGACACTGACTTGCAGACCTGGAGGACGGAACCCAGGGAAGTCACAGGTCAAGAGCAGAAAGGGGCTAGACCCAGTGCTATGGCACCTCCTCTACCTGGCCATCCAGCTGTCTTTCTGTATACCTCTTGCTTTTCTCCGGGCCCTCTCATGTCCCTGTGGGTAGTCCCTGCTGAATAGAATAATGTCCCCAACCTATTTTCCATTCCCACTTATCCTTCCAGGCACTCAGGCCAAAGGCCCAATTAATTCTCCACTTTGTCCCTCCACAGCTAGTTTACTGAGGAAGCCTATTGCTCCCATCTTCAAGTCACACCCTAAACTTGGTCATTTCTCCCACACCGATTGCCAACTCGACGTCAGTCTTTGTCTTGATGATATCTACTGCTTAACTGGCCCCTGCTTCTGTTTCCTCAATCTCTTGGGACAGCTGGAATGAAGTCTTTCAAATAGATCATACTATGTCTTTCCTCCGAGCCCTCTGAAGCCTGAGGAGCACAGCCAGTCTCAAATGGCCTCAAAGGCTCTCTGTTCTGCTCCACTCATCTTGGCCGCACCTCCCTTCCTCCCCTCAGCTTCTGGCCCAATGCTGTCCCGTCCTTGGCTGTTGGCTGCCTTCCCCAGGTTCCTTCACTGCAGAGGGCTGCCTTCTCTTCTTCCTGGTTTGGCTCACAAGATACCTTCTTTATTGAGCCCTATCCCTGTTCGCTCTAAGCTGCAAACTGCCCACAAAGCTTTCCCACAACCCCTGGCATCTTCCATAGTAACATAGACCCTAGTGAACTAAGGTCAAAGCACTGGCAAGATATCAGTGCCGGACCAGCTCTTAGGGAATGGAGGACCCGGCCTCCCAGGAAGCAGGTATTGAGCAAGACTCACACATCACTTCCTTGTGTTGGATAACAGTTTGCCAGAAGCTGGCAACAGGAAGAAACAGCATTCTGGGAGATGATTAGCCCCTGGGACTGTACCTGTCAAGAAAACTGATCAAACAGCTCTGCTTCCCTAGCAGGGACTGGAGGGTAGGGTTATCTCAGAAGATTAGAACTGTTTATTTAAAGGCCTCAGTATCCTCAATTGGACTATGCAGATAGCTCTGCAGTTAAGAGCAATGGCTGCTCTTGCAAAGGACCTGGGTTCAGTTCTCAGCACCCATATGGAGGCTCATAATCATCTGTAACTGCAATTTCAGGAGATTGATGCCCTCATCTGGTGGGAGTATTGCATGCATGTGGTACACTTACAGGCAGGCAAAATGCTCTTATACAAAAAAATCTTTTTAAAAGATACTGAGTTGAGCATCAGACAGGACCCACATACCTTAAAATGCCAAACTAATGCCGAGCAAGTGGACTCACCACTTTATAGTGACTCTATTTTCAGGTGTGAAAACTTGCACCTTGGTATGCTGTGTGCCTCGTGAGGCTCTATAACTTAAATACTAACTCTTCAGCGGCAGCACCAACCCATGAGATGCTCATGAACATCACACTAGTTAACAGGCAAGGAGATGACAGCTTCAGTGGCATTACAGTGGCTCTAAGGACATGCAGGCAGCTCCAGGTGGCCCAGGCCCACTTGACTTACAAAAGCTATGCTATTTCTCCTACACCATGGGTAAGCCATTAGCACTTCTCAGCAAACAGTATTTCAAAGATTCTGGCATTTTGTGTAGGTGATCAGAACAGACATGGACAATATATGCCAGTAAGAGACCTCCTCAGCCCAGAATGCCCTCCCTATACACTCAGAAAACTCATTACCTGGTCATCCACAGGCTGTGGCTATGACAAGTACTACTTACTCACTAAGATGGTTTGTCAACATGCTCCCTGAAGCAACTCCCACTCACTGGAGCTTGCCATTTAAAAGCATCTGCAGGGACTGGGCAAGTAGCTCAGTGGTAGAGTACCTACTTAGCCTGTGAAAGATCCTGGGTTCCACACCCCAAGCACTGTAAAACATTAAATTTAAAAAAAATGTGTTTAGAGATCTGGAGAGACAGCTTATCAGTTAAGAGCACACACTGCTCTTACAAAGGACCTATGCTGGGCAGTCCATAACTACATGTAATTCCGGCTCTAGAGGACCCAATGCCTTCTTTAGGCTTCCTCAGAGACCCACACTCATGTGCATATATGCACAAAGACACATACATATACACATACTTAAAAATCTTTAAAAAATTGTCTCAAATGTACAGGCTAATTGCCTGCTAATCAGGAAACTGAATATTCATGCAGAATATTCCCATTTATCCATTACAAGATCTATTACGGATTCATTCAGATTGTACCTTCAACTAAGCAGTTGAACCAGTAGTGTTCTCTAGAATGAAAAATCTATATTACTAGGCAGGACACCAGGAGTGGATTGTAAAGCTATAATGGCCAAAATACTAACACTGAGCACTCCTTGCCTGTAAACATCCAAGGCATTGACTACTGGTTTATTGAGACCCTCTCTGAAGAAATACCATGTTTCCTGTTTGGGGACATTTAACCAAAGTCACACCAAGTTGAGGGAGAAAGCTGAATACACTCAAGCTCACTGACTGAACTTTGTTGTAACTTGTCATACTATTACTGCCTTGCTGACAACATGAGACATCCTAGTGGTCTGAAATCAGTCCCTTCTCCACTACTGATGAGGAAGAGAGCTGGGCAATGCTGTGGCTTAGGTGTCAGGGCTCTGAACCCACAGGTCTTTCCACTGTCTTCCATTCTTGTTCAGTTGATGGGCCATTCCTTTAAGAATTTCTGGCATGGCAGTTACTGCAATCTCAAATGGAACCAGAATGGCATTTCAACAAGAAGTATTTCAACTCAAAAATTTAGATTTGAGCAGAGATATGCCAGTTATACTCAAAAGCCTAAAATATTTGCAGTAACCTTAGAGATCCAAAATGCTAATCTAAATCTTTGTAAACTGAAACAGAAGTTGAAAGCACCACGACAGGACAGCTTACCCTACTGTTTTGTTTCGTTTTCCTTTTTTTGGCTTTTCGAGACAGGGTTTCTCTGTGTAGTTTTGGTACCTGTCCTGGATCTCGCTCTGTAGACCAGGCTGGCCTCAAACTCAGAGATCCACCTGGCTCTGCCTCCCAAGTGCTGGGATTAAAGGCGTGCGCCACTGCCACCACCACCTGGCTTTACCCAACTGTTTTAAACCAGAGGCACAGGAGGTCAAAAACAGGCTGAGATGTGCTGACAGAGACATACTTTAGAAAACCAAGAGGGGCAAGAGGAGGCAAGCTTCAGAGCTAGATTTACCACCAGCAGAGCAGGGCTAACCTCTGGCCAGTGGGCAAACAGACCCTTTGCTTGGCCTCTGCTATGGCTGTGCTACGACACCCAACCCCAGAATCCTTCACTCTGAAGAAAATTTCCTAAGCAGAGAAAAAAAATTGCAGTGCAAGCCAACAATGTTCCTTGTATTACGTGAATGGCAAATATCAGATGTGAGGCTGAGCCCATTCTCCAGCAGAGGCAGCTCCTCCATCACACTGCAGGAGTGTGCCCCTATTACTCCAAGCTGTCAAACAGACCTGCTCTTCAGTACAGGGCAGGGACACACTTTAGCCTCTGATGGCCTCTTTGTCACAACTATGCTGCTACAATGAGCAAATAGCCACAAATAATATACATATATATATACAAATGAGGAGGCTATGTTTAATAAAATTTTATTTATGAACACTGGAGTTTGAATTTCATATACTTTTCTCATGCTACAAAATATTTTTTTTCAACTTTTAAAAAAACATTTGTTATCCTTTATTCCCCCAATCTTTTAAAAATCATTCTTAATTCACAGGCTGTGTAGATACAGAAGAAGGTGGATTGGCCCAGAGCCTGGGCTACTGACCCCTAGGCTAGATTTGTTTTGCCCACTTAATCTTCAACATGCAGAGTGTGAACCATGTTACCTGAAAAGGCCACAGCAGTATTACTACATCTATTTCATTCACTCCATTCAAGCACTAACTTGGCAGCTATCCATATTTAGGTACTGTGCAAGATCCTTCCTTGGGACACTGGAGGGAACAGGACACGGCTCTTCTCTCAAGCTCTCAGTCTCCACAGCATCTCAACACTGTAATTTTTCAAGAGTATCAGAAAAGATCCAAAAGTATGAAGTACTAGGCTGTTTTGAGAGACAGTTGTATTCAGTGCTTACGTTGACTGTAACAAAGTACCACAAACTAGGTGGCTTGGAATAGAAATTTATTTTTTCACCATAATAGAAGATGGAAGTCTGAAGTAAAAACAGCAACAGGGCTGGTTCCTCCTGGAGGCTCTGACGGAAACTGTTGCATGACCCTCTTCTAGCTTCTGTGGCTCAGGGTGTTCACCTTTGCCTCTATCCTTCCAAGATTTCCAATGTGTCTGTTTCCCCTTCTTTTCTCTTATCAGAATTCTCTTATCAATGGTGTTAGGGCCCACCCTAATGCACGATGATGTCATCCACAGATCCTTACATTCACCTGAAAAGGCCCTTCTTCCAAATTGAGGCCTTATATATAGGTTCAGGCAGACATTACCTGTTGCAGAGTACACTATTTAACCCATTATAATACTGTTAGAGGACTCCTAGAAAACATGGCCAGGATCATCCAAACAATTTTCAGGAGGAAGTAATAGAAGCTGACTTTTAAAAGACGAAAGCTGGTGTTGGTCAGAGAGTCATGAGGGAGAAAAGAGAAATCAGATTCAGGTCATAGCCAGACTGGAAGCAACACCACATGGAACAATCTGTAAACAGCAGGTAGTTACGCTTGGCTGGAGAACAGGGTGAGAAGTGAGACAGGAGTAGGCAGGAAGCCAGAGAAGTCAACAGGAACTTGATCACCAAGTGCTGCGTGCTCTGATGGAGAAGGCCCCGAGGAAAGCCTGTGATCCTCTTCCATGGCTAACCACTTTACTGTACCCCATCTCAGATCACCTTGTCATTAAACCCCTGACAAGACTGAATTAGACAACTTTCAGGCAGCTTCTCTCAACCATGATAAATTTCATGACTCAGGTTTGATGATTTTAAACTGAAACCCATGGTAGCTTTCTACTACTAGTGAGATGGCAGTCTTTTGTTTCCTCTGGGAAGTATTCTTATTGCTCACTGTCCTCCAATGTCAAGGGCTCACCTTACTTCTGAAACACCCTGTACTTCCTGTTGCTGCCCTTTCACTCCTGAAACTGAGAGCTGAGAAAGTGTGGTTTTCCTTCTACAACTACACTCACACAAGATGAAATCAAAACAGAAGTCAAGTTCATGACACAATCACTGGTCATCTTATATACAACAGGTTTAAAAGCAGTTAAACTTATGTACACAGACAAAAATAAAGAAAAATACAACTGAAAAAGACATAGCTATCCTCTAAGAGAAAGAAAAATTATGTAATGTGTCTATGCATTCCACAGAAATATATACAGGGAAAACTTCCAGAAACCTCAGTAAACCAAGCCACACTTAGAAAAAGGAAGCTGATTTTTATTTTATCAACAGCCATTCTTGAACATGAACATGCATACGTAATAGTCTACGCACACATCACAGTTTTTAACGTTAGTTAATAAAGGTTAAACACACAACATACATCCTCACAAAAAAAAGTCAAAATGCAAACTTAAAACTTTAAACAAAAGTCTTACTAATTTAAAAAAGGTTTGTGTTGGGTACCATTTGTACAACACAGTTAATTTAAACATTTCGTTTTGGCTGGACATGAAAAAGCGGCAGTAGAAAATAAATTCATGAGGGTTTTAAATAGCAGAATAGGCAGTTTTGCCATGCAGAAGAAGCAATATTAAATATTAGTTTTCAAAAAAAAATCCACATTTAAAAATATTTAGTTCAAGTCACAGAACTTTTCTCAGTAGAGACCTCAATGCAATGCATAATTAGCTGCCTTAGATGGCCTGTTTTGAAAGGACAAAATCCCTTTCAAAGTATAACTTTACTGATTTTGGCACAGAAAAGAAGTCTTAAGAACAAGAACATGATTAAAAAAGTGGGAAGAGGAACAGAGGAAAGAAACCAAAGCAAGAATAAGGAGATTTAATGGCAATCACTAAAGACTGCATTCTCGGTCACTGAAGAACACTGCTGTGCTCCATCTGCAGCAGGGGCTTGCTCCACAGCGCTTACTGCAGCATGGACCTAATTTGCTTGGAGGTAGTCTCATCATTCAAATGTTTTGTCGTGTACCTATAAGAGACAGTGATCAATGTTAGGAAATCCAAGTCTGTATGTGCTCTGTAATAAGGCAAGATGAGCAGCTAGCCAATCAACCTCACAAAATCACACCTTCGAGTGGCAGTTTTAATCCTGACCAGGCTCACTCTGCTTCTCTCCTCCATCCAATAGAGCAGCCTGTTGCTGCTGGTCATCTAGTTAGAAGCACCTTGCTGAAATATCAGCCAAACTCTGAAATAAATAGCTACCTCTCATGGATAGCAAAATTACAGATCTATCCCAGGTGTTGGCAAATTATGATCCCTGAACCAAATACAGCCTACCACCTATTTTTTTCATGGCATGTGACTTAAGTACATATACTTTTTTTGTTTGTTTGTTTTTTGGTTTTTTGAGACAGGGTTTCTCTGTGTAGTTTTGGTGCCTGTCCTAGATCTCACTCAGTAGGCCAGGCTTGCCTCAAACTCATAGAGATCTGCCTGGCTACATATACGTTTTTTAGATGTTAGATCGCTAAGGGAGAAAAATAAATGAACAAAACAATAGGCAATATTTGGTATTAGCATATGAAATTTAAATTTTAATGTTCACACACAAAAGTTGTATTGAAGGGGTAGGAGTAGGCATAACCAAATACACTGAATGAATGTATGAAATTGTCAAAGAATAAAAACATATTTAAAAAGTTGCACTAGAAAATTCCAAGTTGGTCTGAAGTTACCTTACTGGCACAGTAGAAGACTTAAGTAGCTATTCTAGCAAACAGCCCTCAAAGTGCAAAGTATTTACTCACATTCTGGCCCCCTTACAGTTTCACTCTACACTGTGTAAAAACATTGCCCTGCCAGGCAGTAATGACACACACCTTTAATCCTGGCACTCAGGAGGTAGAGGCAGGAGGATCTGAGAACGAGCTGCAGATCAGCCAAGGCTACACGGAGAAACCTTGTCTTGAAAAACCAAAAGTACCCTGAACTATCTATATTCTCTAAGTACCTACTTCCAGGTAGGTGTATTTTGAACAAGTATGCAAATCCAAACCCACAATGAACTAAAAAAATACTCCAAGAGGATGTTCAACTGAGGAGCTGCTACTGAACAGTGAAGGAGATGTCTAGAATCTGAACCTGATTAGTAGCATCAGACACAGGTTTGCAAAACTTGGGTATGGAATGTATCCTGAAGATAATTCAAACAGGTGATTTAGCTTGTAAGCATTTCACATAATTTTCAAAAAAACTAGATGATTTGAAGTAGGTCTATGTTAAAGAACTATATAAACAACTGTTAAATGTATTCCAAATACGCTTTAAAAGTGGAGATGCTATCTGTATTCTTTGTAAAGGTGAAGAGACAGGCGTGTTTATCACACATCTGGAGTGAACTACATCAGTGTTTCTCAGCAGTCACTTCTAAACTGTTCTCATGAAGAGACACTGGAGAGCCCAGTAGATAACGGGTGTTCAGTAAATAACTGCAGGGCAGGCAGGTTGTTGGGCTGGAAGGAAAAGTCCATAGAGCAGTGGTTCTCACCTTCCTAAACACTGAGACCTTTAATACAGTTCCCCATGCTGTGCTGACCCCCAACCATAAAATTATTTTCGTTGCTATTTCATAACTGTAGTCTTGCTACTGTCATGAATAGTAATGTAAATATTTTTAGATGCTGGGGATTGCCGAAGAGGCCACGATCCACAGCTTGAGAACTGCTGCCATGGAGGGATAGTTAATGAAATGGCAGTAATGGGGCAAGATTTAACTGTTCTGTTTGGACCAAGTATGTATGACTTTTCGATATCAAAAAATAGATGTCAACCATCTATATGGCTTCTTTCCCCCTCCTTTACTGAAAATAACTAAAGAACAGAGATAGTCAAGTCTGTACCACATAATAGTCAGCAATGCTTACACTCCCCAGAACTGTGTCTGGGGATGTGGCCATGATAACAGTTCTGGCATCCTACCCCGGAAGGCAAGGCCAGAGGTGCTCCATCACCTCTGACTGAGTAGAGATAGACTGCATACGAGATATATGGATTAATTCTTGTTTGCACAAAACACCCAAGTCCTCCTTCAAGTGCCTGTGGCTTCTCTACTAGAAAACAATGGCTACCTTTACCCTGAAGTTCAGCAAAGAATCAAGTACTAGCACTACACCCGAATGCACAACTCGAGCTCCGTCTCATGACTCGCTGCTGTCTCCCTTTAGCATACTGTAATTTGGAGGTACTATATAATAACTCACAACATACCCAATTATAACTCTATTCAAAATCTTTTGTTCATTAATTTGCAAAAAGGTTTTTTGTTTGTTTTTGGTTGCTATGAGAAAGCTTAGTTTCAGCAGTGTTTTAAAAAGTTAGGGTATTTATTTAAAATGAGGGCCTGAGTTTCCACTCAGATCTAAGTTGAAATCTAAGGAAAGGGACTCTAGGTGATGACCTGGAACTCTGCATGTTTTACAATCATCTACTCCAAAGCATACCCACGTTCAATACATAATGAACCAAAGGCTAGGATATCATAAAGCACGTCAAATTTAAGGAATGAAACTCTGCATCATCTTGGGCTGCTCAGCACCTGTACTACTTGCAGAGTTGATGTGATATGCAGCAAGTGCTCACAACCACCATATCACCCATAGCTCTGGTGATGAGAAGGCTCACATTCAAGACTGTACTGGAAATATTGGGGTAATAAGAAGTGACACACTGCTGTGGGATGTCTTTCTGTACATATGTGAATATGTATTGCTCTGACTGGTTGATAAGTAAAGCTGCATTGGCCTATGGTAGGGCAGGATGGAGCCAGGCAGTAAAATCCAAGAGAGAATGTGAAAGGAGAAAGAAGAGCAAGGGAGACGCCAAACCATGTCCAAGGAGCAGCATGTAATGGGACGCAGGTAAAGCCACAGAACATGTGGTGATACATAGATTAATAAAAATGGGTGAATTTAAGATGAAAGAGCTGGCTAGCAAGAAGCCTGCCAGAGGCCATACAGTTGGTAATTAATATATTACCTCTGAATGATTATTTTATACAGGGCTGCAGGACTGGGGGGGGGGGGGTGTGCAGGTGGGACCAGAGAAACTTCCAGCTACAACACATGTCCCTTCTATGAAGCATCTAAGCACAATGACTAGCATACAAACCCCAGATAACAAACTGAGAGCCAGACACAGCATATGCTCACTATGAACAAATCAGTTCGTAAGTTTTCTTTAGAACTTAAAAAAATCTAATAGGATACTTTGTCTTCCTCGACCCTGAGTCCTGTGTACACTCCCTATCACTACTGCCCCTCTGCTCTGACACTAAGAGAAATAGACTGCACTAACCCTCACCCATACATGCTACAAGCAAAAATTAAAATTAAAATGTAGTTTGCACTGCCAAAGTGAGAAGAAAATTTCTAGGTGTGTAGCCTGGTAGTATATGGATTTAATTAAACTAAGTTTTTCTCTTCTAATGTTCATTTAAAGTAGCTTTCCTGTATCATCCAGGCAGAAACTGCTTACAGAGCACTTCCCATAATAAAGTCATGTGAAGGTTTCCCTCAGCTGAAATGAGTTGACATGTGCTGATAAAACATCATCACATAAATATTTCTGCACTCTGGCAGGGCACTGTTTTTATACAGTGTACAGTAAAACTGTAAGAGGGCCAGAATGTGAGTAAATACTTTACACTTTGAGGACTGTTTCCTAGAATAGCTACTTAAGTCTTCTGGTGTGCCAGTAATGTAACCTCAGATAAAATACATACTAACCAACTTGGAATTTTCCAGTGCATACTTTTTTTTTTTTTTTTTTTGCCTAAACCTCACATAATGAAGTATACAAATTAGCTTCTAGGTTGTGAAATTATGTTTTAAGTTGTTTTTGAGCACTAAGATGTCCACTTACAAAGATGCCATGCAACACAGAGGCTTCAGTAACTAAATCAACAATGACTCCTCAGAACAAAGATAATGTAGACATGGGATCATGGACACAGAAATGCCACTAACCTACTCAAGAGGAATACAACTACTCATAGAACTTTATATTGTTGTATCAATGGGCTAACAATTACATTGAACTATGATTCTCTATGCATGCAAGGAAAAATCCACTAGGAAATCAGATACACATGGTGAGATCACATGGTTTTTCTTCAAATTTCCCCATGTTTGTGAATCAACATATATTAAAGTTGGAAGAGCAATCCCGCTTCAAAGAGGCAAAACAGCAAAGCAAAATTTTGAGCCAAGAAATGAAGCTGGTATTCTCATTTGTCTCACACAGCTCTCATTATACAATATTGTATTACTATTCAGGAGCAACACTACCAATAAGCAAAACTTCCAGCTTAAACATAACTAAAGTATTTTTTAGATGCTATTCAAACATTTAACATACATTTTTCTGTCACGCTTAAGTACATATACATACCTGAGAGCATTGAGAAGACCTTCTACACTATTAGGAGGTTGGTCCTTAAGAACTTTGATACAACCTTTCATCTGAGGAGAAAAGAAAAAGAAAAAGTAAATATCTGCTTTTTAATGTAACATTCATTTCAAAAAACAAAACTGAAACCTTAACTACAGTACTGAAGAGATCATATACTGAAAATGCCTAATTATTCACTCTTTGTGGTGGGGGTAGCAGCAAATGCTATTATTTTCAGTCTCTCAATGAGGCAGAGCTTTCTGGAAATGCAGTCAGTCAAAATGAAGTTCCACTCAGACTAATGAGGGAAGAGAAGTCATCCTGAAAAAGATTCTATGCAGCAGTTGCAGGGAGAGAATGGGTCTGCTCCAGGAAAGAGGAGTTTCCAGGGAGCCTGTGACAAGCAGAGGACAGATAGGAATCCTGTGGTGATGAGAAGGGAACTAGAGAATCCAGATGATTCAGGTAAAATTAACTGGCAAGCAGGCAGCAGGGACTTCTACAGGCTACTCAGATGGAGGTACTCAATGAGGATGGTATTTCAAGATCGGCCTGGTTGTCGTGAAAAGCATGGCAGCACAGATTTCAAAGACGAGATGTGGGTTTAGCCTCATCCTCTACCACTTCTATTACTTAATCTCATAAAGCAAAGCTGCTCTAGTGAAGGGGAAATCCTAGGACAATGTTCCAGGCACATGGGAACAATGAAAACATTCTGGGATACAGTTACCACAAAAGTAAGTAACTCATTTTTCCATATAAAACAGATACATAAGAGCTAGTAACCCATAATTCAGATCTAAAATGCTAAAAGTCTGAAGTAGTAATAAAAGGGGGAATTATCAAATAATCCCCACCAAACACTAATTAGATTGCTGATGTTTAAGAGTGCCCAGAAAAATTACACAGAGAAATGAGAAAAATACTTTATTTCTAAGAGGAACTTCCAGGCAGATAAGGAAAGTAGAAACCAGTCACAAAATATTATGAACAGGGAAGGGAAAGAAAAACACAGAATCTTCCACTTTTCTTTAAAAAAGCATTAATGCTGACTCTTAATATACATTCTCAAATAAACCTTACCTTTGGTTATTGGCCAAAGGATACAATTAGAAAATTTATGTAATTATTAGAGATATTACAAAGAAATATTCAACATTATCATCATTATTCAATCACCTATCAGTAACATTATCATTCAGTTACCTAACACACCTGCATATTGGCTAGCAACCAGAAATGCAGAACAGTGGAGAAGAAGGAATTCCAACTGTATCCAAACTATGGTCAGAGTCTGTGAGTCCAACCTGCTACTTTTTTTTTTTTTTTTGGGGGGGGGGGGTGTTTCGAGACAGGGTTTCTCTGTGTAGCTTTACGCCCAACCTGCTACTTTTTAAATAAAACCTTATGATTTCCATGCAAGAAAACAGTTTGCAATCATATCAAACAATATGTAACTTACATCAATTTTGGAAGTTTTGGCAAATGCTCCCACTGGATGGACGTGGTCATAGAGTATTATGACACCCACCATTACCCTCAAGCAGAATGATACTGTCTCTTCATTGGTGAATCTGCTTCTGTATTCCCTGGAGGGCAGACAATTTGTATGGATGAGGCACGTCACAAATTCTATAATGAACTGATTACACCTGCACTCGATCCTGACTACTTTGATATCTGAAAGGGACACTAGTACTACCCCTTCTCCACAAGGTCCATAGGGAGAGGAAATGGATTTGGGAAGGACTTACCACCCACATATTGTGGTTCCCACATTTGTACCCCCAGAGTATTCTATTACCTCTTTACAATTTTAAAAGTAGCCCTGAAAAAAGTTTGGGGATGGGTGCTTAGCAATGTAAGAAAAGTCACTAGCTCAATGGAGCAAGCAGGTTTGCTATTTTATGGATATCTTGATCTGAACACACTATTATATTACAGGATCCAATCATATTCTCTTACTTAGGAAAAGGGAAACAGAATTCTGATCTGCATAGAAAGTAATGGGGGGCAGCAGTAGACCTGATCCAGAATGGGGGCACTATGTATCCCTTCATTTCCTGGACCCCATTTCTTTCCATGGGAGGAAAGAGTGGGAGGTGTTTGTCTTGCTCCATGAGTTCATCAATAACACAGTATACAGAAGAGCACTGTGGGAAAAGACTGCTGCAAAAACAAAAGTTCTCTAGTAAAAACCATCTCAGTCAAGAATCCAAGAGACATTCTTTCGGGTGCTAAGAGGAAAATCATATGTATCACAAATGCCTTCAGATAATTCAGGTTTGTGAGGAAACAAGGACAAACTGATAGTGTAAGAACATGTGGTAAATGGAATATAATTACAGCCCTCTGGAAATTCTTGGTTCTGATAAGAATAAACTTATGGCAGTACCCAGAGTCCAGTTCTATGCATCAAGAAGAAATGCACTAAGCTGCCAAATTATTTTGACTTTGTTCACACATTCAACATTTGATGGATAAACATCATTTCTCTTCCACACAGGCATGTTTGTATTTGGATATGTTTTGAAATACCAGTTACTTCAGCAGTGTCACTGGAGTGAAAAAGATGGGCTAATACTCACGGGGTCTCCAGCATGACTCTGCATACACTCGCCATGGTGCTTAAACAATCCGTGGTATTTTCTATTGGTAAATTTTTATTCTACAAAGTGTACAGAGAACAAAAGAAGTAAGTTAAGGTGAAAAACTTGTCACTTAATAATTTAAAACTTAATAGAATCCCCCAAACAAGCAAATGATCTGGCTCCTATTTCTAATTCTCTAAGCCAATGATCATGATTCTAATCACTGTTCCATGATCAGGGGATAGAGCCATGCACAGAACAGCCAAGACCCTGCTGCCCTGAAAAGAGATTACCCTTAGCTGAGCAAGAATAAGTACAGCCTTGTAAACACAGGAGTTGAGGGGCTAAGATACTGTTTATCCTGAAGGTGCTGGGAAATTTTATTTATTTCATTCCATTTTATTTATGGTATGTGGGCACCCTCTTGTGCATGTGTGGAGGTCAGGAGAGAACCTGTGCTAGTCTCTTCTCTCCTACTATTTGAGTCCCAGGAAACAAACTCAAAGCATCAGGCTTGATGGCAGGCCATCTCTCCAGGCCATGGGAAACATTTCAAACAGCAGAAAAAGAACTAGAGTGGAACAAGAGCAGAGGTAAGGGTAGGGCAGAGGGCGGCAGTCTGATCTGATATGTAGTAGGAGCAGAGTACTTTATAAGCATGATGTACTTTAGAGGATCCAGCAGAGTGATCTGTGGGACAAATGAAAGCAGTGCGAAAAGGAATTTAAAATGATGATCCCTAAGATTCTGACTTGTACCAGTGCCATTATTAACTGAGAAAGACAAGAGAAAGGGGAGGGCTAGAAAAAGGCAATGGGAACATGGCATGCTCAAAGAACCTCCAGAGTGACTGCAAGCTAGTGGGTGGCTGTGCCCATGCGGGTCTCATTCGGGGGGCCAGACTAAGGGTGATATTTGAATCATAGCACCACTGAGGTCACCACATCTGTAGTGAGTGAATCAGCATCAAAATGGAGAAAGGAGGGGTTGGGGATTTAGCTCAGTGGTAGAGCGCTTGCCTAGCAAGCACAAGGCCCCGGGTTCGATCCTCAGCTCAAAAAAAAAAAAAAAAGGAGAAAGGAGCCGGGCGGTGGTGTCGCACGCCTTTAATCCCAGCACTCGGGAGGGAGAGCCAGGCGAACTCTGTGAGTTCGAGGCCAGCCTGGGCTACCAAGTGAGTCCCAGGAAAGGCGCAAAGCTACATAGAGAAACCCTGTCTCCAAAAACAAAAACAAAAACAAAAACAAAATGGAGAAAGGTCTGCAGCAACTCACCTCTGATACAAATTTTGTTGTTGCATCACTTAAGGTTTTCAGCATTGGGGTGGCCTCAGCATAAAACAAAGACATTCGATTTGCCAATTCATTATTTACTTCATTTTCTCCTTCTGCCTGTGTGGAAATCACTTCACATTAATTCCCAAATTATTAAATATGATGATGTGCATAAAAGGTCCAAGAATATCTACTTTATTAAACCAATCTAGAGGTCCAGACCTTCAATATACAAATACTATTTAAATACTCTTTAAAAATAAATAGACTGCAAATGATACTAAGCAATTTTTAAAAAAGAACAACTATCCACTAATGCATATTAAGTGGTATTATGGAACTGCAAAACCTGGATGGGACATCTTACTACACAAGAGACTGTTCAAAGGCTCTGGAAAACAAAAAAGATGATTATGAAATTATGCCCTATCTTCCACTATTAACATAAAAGGATCCATGCGATACCATGATAAAAAATAGGCAACAGCAGAAAGGAAGGGACCTCAGACTAGAAAATAATGAGAAGAACCGATAAAGACTTGGGCTTTTACAAGTGATATAAACAAGATATTTCTATCAGCAGGGGGAAAATACATTTTAAAATGACTTAGCAGGCCACATACTGACACAATCGGTGGAATAGGAAGGCAGCAACTGGTGAAAATTCAAGTACGAGTGGGGACCATAAAGGGCCTTAAATGCTACTTTAAGTCAGCATTTTCCTTACAAATAGGGAGCTGTTTCAAGTGTTAAGAGTGTCAAGTAAATGTCTTTAAAAAAAAAAAAAAAAAATCAACCCATAATAGTAGGCAGACAGTTCCAAAAGGCCAGAAAAAGAAATTATGCTGCTACAAAGTAACTGAAAGAGAGAGGGAAATGAGCTCCGAGGTGAAAAAAAAAAAAAGGAGATAAAAATATGCAAGATTGCAAGAATCTGAGAGATCTTACTGAGAACTACTGACTTTATATCTAATTAGTGAGAGGGTAAGCCAGTTGAAGATCTCTCTAATGTCCTTGGCCTCTTGAATAGTGATGGTTAAGAAGGTAAAAGCTTAACTATTGTTTTGATTTACAGGATGGTTATTAAAAACAGACACTATCATTCGCTTCTCACTAGGAAGTCAGTATAAATTCAAACTGTTGTAAAGAACAGAGAAACCCTTTAGTGCTGGCCTCGTGCTCATTTTACAAAAACTACTTCATAGAGGTTTTGCAGTATCAATAAATATACCAATTACCACAAAACAGATTCCCTAAACACAATGTAGTATTTTCTCCATGTGTAATTAAGTCCCTGAAAGTAGAAAAAAGCACTAAACAGCTTGGGAGGATAGGGAGAGAATAGCAGTCCTAAAGAACCAAGAGAGGAGCTATGCTGCCAAGACAAAGGCCAAGAAGTGACTTTCTCATCAGCATGACACAGATGTGCTAATAATAATGGTCCATGATCTCAAGCACCCTCTCACCACTCGCAGTTAATTTCCTCATTTTAGGTCAACTTTCTTCAGGATTCATCATTCTAACCATAAACATCAGGATTCATCATTCTAACCATAAACATTCATGTAAAAATTTGTTCGGTGAAAATAAGAATATACAGAGAGATTTAAATTATCAGTGTTATAAAAGAAAACACAATTTTACTAAGTGGTTGTGGGAATTGAAAGGCAGTAGAAAAAGAATGTATGCTATATGGTTTGCTATAGTTTGAGCTCTCCTCCCACAGCTATGGTTACTGATAATTGCTAGCTTTAACATCTGAATAAGCCAGGCATGAAAGTGCACACCTTTAGTCCCAGTACTCAGGAGGCAGAGGCTGGTAGATTTCACTGAGTTTCAGGCAAGCCTGGTCTACATAGTGAGTTCTAGGACAGCCAGTGCTATGTAGCACTGTCTCGGTAGAAAAAAAAATCTGGTGAGTGGGTGAATAAATGAACAAAGGGAAGAATAAAATCAAGTTATTCTTCCCACCACTAAACCTAACTCAAAGCATAAACTTACCGGGACATTATTAATTCTCATCCGACTCAACGTTCTCCTGTAATAGCTGAAGTCATTCTGTATGGCAGGATTTGTCATCTAAAGAGGGAGGACATGAATGAAAGAACACTGTTATGTGTGAAAGACGACTGTTAAATACCAAATGCTAAGGTAAACCAGGTGAAAATCTACTATAGTTTGAACTGGTAACCCAACATTTTCATCTAACTTTAACAACTCTCTGGTAGAGTATTTTTCAGTTGTAGGCATTATGCATTCCTCCTTTTCAATAATTTTAGGTAATATCTTAAATGCTTGCTTATCGAAAAATTGATATTACAAAACCAAACAAAAAATGAATGTAAGGGTACTTGTTTTGAATAAAAGAACATATACAGGGCCTACAGGGCATTTCTCCAACAGATTAAGTATTTACATACAAATCCTTTGTGCCCAAAGTATTTAGTAGAGAATTAAGTTGTTCATAATACAATATGAAGCAACAGTTAGAAACATAATTCTTCCATTTTCTAGAAAAGGTAATCAAGGTCTTGAAAAATCAAAGGTCTCATAATTTCAACTCAGGGCTCCAGATAAAAAATACAGTGCTTTTTTTAGACTGGTCCTATACAGCAACACAGACTTATGGGTACAAATACTATAAAGAGGAAGAGGACAAGAGTAAAGGGGGAAAGAAAAAGTGGTGGGAAAGAGAGAGGAAAAAAAAATTAAGTTTTGTATTAAAAAAAAAAGGTAAAATAAACTAGACAAAGAGAAAACCAAACATCAGAAATGCATCTGAGATTACTTATTGTTTTTACAATGAACAATGACCCCTGGTACTTTGCTGGTGGCCACTTCAGAAGAGCTGCTATTTCAAATTTAGCTCTCCAGTTGGGCAGAAATCATTTCAATACAGGTTAACAAAGCTTCTCCTATGACTACTCATTGAAAACATGATTTTCATAAAAACTACCCTACCTTGAGTTCATCAAACCGGAGTGTGAAGTGAAGAATCTCTGCAAACTGTTTAGCGAGAGCCTGCTCTCGCTCTAGATGCTGGGTGGGAGAGTATGGTGTACTGGTCAAGGCTCCCAGAAGACCTCTTAATGCTGCTTCTAATGAAAAGAAGATAAAGATGTTAGGTTGTCAGGGAGTTCAATTCCCAACCAACATTCAGATACGAACACACTCTCGCTCTTTCTTTGTATAGCCAAGACAAACCTACACCTTGCCACTGCTAATACTGCACACACTCAAACTGTCTCTACAATTTAATGAAAACCTTAAGAGAACTAATTCAATAAACTCAGATTCAAAATGATGCAGAGCATGAATCTGAACTAAGCACCAAGAACACAGGGGAAACAGCCCTCTGTGTTCCTTGTCTGGTAGCTCTAGCATCCTGAGCATCCAAAATGCTGAAATTAACTCTGAAACTTGATCAAATGTATGCAAACACTCATTTCTTTTCTTGAACATCCTGTCACAGCAGACTTTCATGATTTTCTTCTGTTCTAAAGGCTCCCAAACTTTGCTTTCTAGTGACCTTAACATCTATGTGGAATGAATAAAGGAAAAAATAATACCCCCACCCCAAACTGAAACTGTTTCCCCTTACTTGACCTTCACATCCACTCTTGTACCTTGTAAGGTACACATAACCTCACATTCCAGTCCTTACATTGCAGGTAAGATAGCATTCGTTTTAACATGGTAATTTGATAATGTCATTACCCAGCTTAAAAAGTTGTTGAGCTAGAAGAAGGGGGAACAATATGACCAGAAGAGAACGCCCCTGCAATGAGTTCTCCGTTTAGAGACAACTGTCACTGATTCTCACCAAAGGTCATCCTACCATTCTCAAACACCAGACCTTGAATTATCAGAAGAAAACCAAAAGGGTATCACTGGGGGGAAGAGGGCCACAGATGTAACACATTCAACACTTAGGAACACAATTACTTTTGCTTTTGAATCTTTAATTTTTTTTTTTAATCAATACAGCAGGCTGGGAGTGTAACTCAGTTGAGATAGTGCTTGCCTAGCAGGCATGAGGCCCTTGATTCAATCTCCAGTAACACATAAACCTGGCATGCTTACACTGAGGAAATAGAAGCAGAAAAATCACAAGTCCAAGAGCACAATGGGGGCTGCCGGGAGGCACCCAACTCTCTGGAGGCAAAGGCAGGCGTATATCTGTGAGTTTGAGGCCAGCCTGGTCTACACAGTGAAAACATAACCCCGCCCACCCCCAAAAAGCTCAAGGCCAAAGCCAAGAGACCAGGAGATCCACAGGACCAAGAGTGGGAGAAGAAAAGAACCAAGCATACAATCTGATTTCCACAACTACTCTGTGATGCAAATAAACTTTTCTTAAAGAGTAATTTATTTTTATGCATGTGTTTGCATGCATGTATGTATGTGCACCATGTGCATGCATGGGACCCATAGGAGTCAGATCTCCTGGAAATGGACTTACAGATGGTTTTAAGCCACATGGGTGCTAGGAATTGAACCTAGGTCCTCAGAGCAACAAGTGCTCTTAATCACCGAGTCATCTCTCCAGGCCCTAAATTAATGTTTTTTTTAAAAAAAAGGTTCAAGGTCATCTTCAGATAGTCAGTTCAAGATCAACCTAGGCTATCAGGGATCCTGTCTCAATAAAAACAAACAAACAATTCACTGCTTTAAAAAGAAAATCTATCAGTCTGGCAGTGGTGGTGCATGCCTTTAATCCAAGCACTTGTGAGTCAGAGGCAGGCAGATCTCTTAGTTCAAGGGCAGCTTGGTCTACAGAGTGCTCCAGGACAGTCAGGGCTACAAAGAGAAACTGTCTCAAAAAACCAACCAAACAAACAAACAAACAAAGAGCCCAATGAGAACAATCAACATACTGAATACACTCCATAAGCCCTGGAACAGAAGAAAGACCTTGGTGAGATAAAGAATTATGTCTACTGTCAACACAGCTGCCTCAACAGGAAAGGCCTGTAGGCCTGAGACCAACACAAATACAGAAAATTTATCTAGCCATTAAAACTGTCAGAAAAACTCAGCATCTTCCAAGTAGTCTGGCATTATTGGCTTGTACTCTAACAGATGAAAACAAGCAAGACACCAGGGTCTCTCTTCTGAAGTACAACCCATGAAGGATACGCTGCAGCTAAGGCCACAAGCTCCTTCATTGGTATTGCAAGATGCTGAAGGATTTGTACAACTTAACAGTTGATGGAGTTCCCCAAGCTGCCTGGTATTTATTCTCATCTCTGGCTCCACATTGGAGGGGTAGGTAGAGAACAAATAAGAAAGGCTTAAGAGATACAGGCAGAAGACCGTGCAGTCTGGACAGAATACTTAAATTCTGGAGGTTATCAAGATTGTTCATAGCTAGTAAGAGTCAAATAGGAAGCCGGGCTGTAGTGGCGCACGCCTTTAATCCCGGCACTCGGGAGGCAGAGCCAGATGGATCTCTGTGAGTTCGAGGCCAGCCTGGACTACCAAGTGAGTTCCAGGAAAAAGGCGCAAAGCTACACAGAGAAACCCTGTCTCGAAAAACCAAAAAAAAAAAAAAAAAAAAAAAGAGTCAAATAAGGTTGTCTCAAGAGCTTAACATGTACTATTATTGATCTTAAAGACCTAATACATATTTGAGATACCAAATTTGTGTAGCCATTTAAGTATGAGCTACTCATTCAACAACACTGAGTCTATTATGCAAGCAAATAAATACTGTTAGCAATGAAGCTAGAAACATTAACCAGGTTACTGACCTGTGAGATAGGGTAATCCATTAGATCTCAAAGTTTACTTTTAAAAATATATAAATATGTATTTATTTATTTTTACAATCCAACCACTGTTTCCCCTCCTTCATCTCGTCCCAGTTCCCCACCATTCTCCCCTCTGTACCCCCTCCACTCTTCCTCTGTTTCTATTCAGGAGGCCCATGGATATCAACCAAACATGGCATATCAAGTTGAAGGCTAGATGAGGCAACTTAGTATGAGGAAAAGGGTCCGAAAAGCCGGCACAAGACTCAAAGACAGACCCTGTTTCCACTGTCAGGAGTGCCACAAGAAGATCAAGCTGCACAACCATAACATATTTGTAGAAGGCCCAAGTCAGTCCCATGCAGGATCCTTGGTTATCAGTTCAGTGTCTATGAGCCCCTATGAGCCCAGGTTAGTTGATTCTGTGGGTTTTCTTGGGGTGTCCTTGACCCCTTTGGCTCCTATAATCCTTCCTCCCCCTCTTCTGCAGGGTTCCCGAGCCCTACCTAATGTTTAGCTGTGGGTTCAAAGTTTTACTTTGACTCATGACTTTGCAAGTCCCTAAGAGTTCTTTTATGAAAGGCTCAAGGCCCACTAACAATGGGAAAATTGAAAACTTTTGCTATGAACTGTTATATTATATCCTCTGCTGAAGAACAGCATCCACAGGACACACTTTACCAGGTTAATTCCAACATCTAGAACATCAGAAAACATTTAAATCCACCCACTTTGGTCTGTTTTTTTCATTCTTCACTGATACACACCAAGAGACCAAGACAGCTTCAGTAGAATCTGAGCATTTCAACTTCAAAAGAGGCTAAGTACTAACAGCATAAGAAGGAGTCTAAATATACAGTCAAAATAACCAAGATGAGAAGACCTAAGCTGACAAAGTTTACAGAGGATGCAAAACTACAGACCACAGAGACGCTTGACTAAAAGGCAAATAACTGAAAAAGAACTAATTTTCATGCTTAGGAAAATAAACTACAACTAAAACTTAAAGTAAGAAAATGATTCAGATATCCAGATCCCATGTAAAAGCCAAGCATGGTGGCTGGTATATGCCTGTGACTCTAGTGCTAGGGTAGACATAGGCTGATCCCTGGAGTTTTTCTGCCAACCAGTCTAACCTAAACGATAAACTTCTGATTTAGTAAAAAACCATGTCTCAAAAAATAAGATGCAAAAGTAATCACCAAAAGACATTCCAACAACTTCTGGCCTCCAAGTACATGTGTATGCATACACACAGAAGAGTTTCAAAAAAGATATTTAATATAGAAATGTTTCTCCATTTCTTGTCTGTTATATTAAATGTTTGTCCTAAGGGTTAGGATGTCATTCAGTGGCAAGCACTTGCCTACCAAACACAAGACCCTGGGTTCTGCCCCAATATGAAGAATGCAGCTCATAACAGTCTGTCATCAGGCTCTTGGGTTATTTTAGTCTTTGTTTTTAAAATTACCTGGGAAAGGATTTGTTATAGATATGGAGACCAATTCTACCATGTGGTTTCTTATACTGAGACCCTTAAGCATGCAAATAAATCAGATTTCCTTCTGTAAATCACAACTTGATGAGGAATACAGTCTGAAGAATTCAAAGATCTGGGCCTGAGGACATGATGAGTACATTTCTGTGTGCTCATATACATCCTGCCTTACCTGTACAATAGATACACAGCCAAAACATTCTGAAAACATTCTGGACCTAAGAAACAGGGTTGTTGTTTTTTGTTTTTAACATTCTTTGTAACATGAAAGTAAATATTAGAAAGTTTTACACTTACCTAGCCTCTGAGAAAATTCATAAAACTTCTTTAATTTGCCTACTAGTGGCACAACTGCACCCCATGCCTTCTCTTGCAACTTCTCATCTGCTGGATGCTGGATTGCCTTCAAAACCCAAGAAATAAAAAAGTGAAGATTTATAAATGTCCTAAGTCTTTTTTACATTAAGGCAAAGTTTTACCAAGTAAAGGAGATCCTGATATTTAAAATATAGAATGACAGACACAGGAATTTTTAGTTTGGACTTTCTCAACTCCACAAAGATTATTACCAGTAGATGCAATATAGTATTATAATAAAATAAACCCTATTTGTTAACTATATTACTTCTTGGTGTCATTTAGATCCACAGAAGGAAAATATTTTATACTATTTCCCCTACTGCAGAGACACTCTTGGTATGTCATCAAGAAGGAACGAAGTAAGACAATAAATGAAGACACCAATCCTGGGAAAGGGCCCAGAAGCCTTAATTCAAAGTGCACAGTCCACATCAGCTCTAAGACCTGGCAAACATGAACCTGAGTCAACCTGCAAAGTGCAACTGAGAAATATTGTAAATACTCCTTATTTAGAACTAAGATCCTTTTCTGGTTTTCTGAGGCTTCCTGAGTAAGAGGACAGACAAAGCAGCTTCAGCTCTGAAGGGGAAGAGATCAACCAGGAAGAGACCCCAAATACACAGACCTCTGTCAACATTGCTAGTCCTTCATTATGCGGTGGTCTCTTCTCAGGATAGAGTTATTCCCAGAAGAAAGAATTTTCTTACTTGGACCTTCTTTTGACTTAAAGACGTTTTCTTAATCCTTTACAAAACTCAATGTGTTTTTTTCCTAACAACTTGCTTTGCCTCCTCTAATATTTTAAATAACCCAAACTCACTATCTTAAAGAAAAAAATCTGTAACTATGGCAGGAGCTGCTTATAGGGTCACCAGAAGAAGTGACATGTTTAGTTTCCCTCAAGGCACTAGTACTGAATCTACCCACACAAAAACAAAATCAAGGCAAAATAAAATTAAACTTAGACTTTAAAATGTTGTGAATATGGGCGGTGTTGGCGCAAGCCTTTAATCCCAGCACTCGGGAGGCAGAGGCAGGCGGATCTCTGTGAGTTCGAGGCCAGCCTGGGCTACCAAGTGAGTTCCAGGAAAGGCGCAAACTACACAGAGAAACCCTGTCTCGAAAAACCAAAAAAAAATGTTGTGAATATATTAAGTGCGAATAAATAAATGGGCTGTGCCTTAAGTAAATCACTATATACATTTCCAAATGCCAGGTCCTACTATGTAGCCCAGACTGCCCTCAAACTCATGATCCTCCTGCCTCAATCTCGAAAGTGTTGAAATACAGGCATGTGCTATCACATCTAGCTGATAGTTTCAAATTTTGATTTTTTTTTCTATAATTATTTGAATAATTCTTAGATACAGCAGGGTCCAAAGCCAATATTACCCATGTTACTATCTAGAAATATTATAATAAAAATCAAGTATCACAACATGTAATACTCTTAACTTCATATAAACATGAGATTTCAAACAATCTTTGATAATATGCTAATATCTGGGGAGAAATCCTTTTAGGTCCACAAGCCCAGACTCAGTCCATATTATAATAAGTAATGTAAATTTGTTTATTATTCAGGAAATAAGCAAACAGATAAAACTACACTTTCGTTTTCTCTTAAGTATCCCCCAGCTTCTCTTATGAAAATCTAGGCATCGATTCACAAGTGTGCCTGCAGATGTCATCTATTGTTCCAGTTGGTGGGGCTACTTCCCAGGACCTGCCCTACCTGGTGGAACTGAAGACTGAGCGTAACTTCATGGCTGAAATTCTATGGATCTCTCTAAGTGGCTGGTCCTTCACCTCTCACTTCAGACTCACTGCTGTTATGTTAGTAAGTTTGGGTCCAGTATCCAAAGCAGCTCAATATATAAGAGGGCACTTAGTAATGCCAATGGCAAAGATATCTTGAAGCGAGTACTACAATTCACTTTCAAATCTGCTAAAACTTAGGGCAGATTTCAACATTAGTAGAAGTTTTTATTCCTTCACTAGAGATTTATACTAGAGAACATACTTGACTTAACTCATAATTATTCATTTTAGGGTTATATACTTAAAATTTTGATTTATTTGTATGTATATTTTGTTTGCATGTATGTCTGTGAACCACATGCATGCCTGGTTTCTGAGGGGATCAGAAGATGGTGCTGTATCTCCTGGAACTGGAGTTACAAATAGACGTGAGCCATCTTGTGGGTGCTGGGAATTGGCCCTGGTTCCCTGGAAGAACAGCCAGTGCTCTTAACTTCTGAGCCATCTCTCTAGCCCTAAATCATACTTATTCCATTTTAAATCCATGCTTTACAAATGTTATTTTAATAAATATTCAAGTCTACATCATTAACAAGCTACCAGGAAACAGTGTGTGTTACTTTATGGCAGGTACTGTGCTACACTGTTTACATGGAGGTACATTTTTTTTTTTTGTTTGTTTTTTGAGACAGGGTTTCTCTGTGTTGTCCTGGCTGGCCTTTAACTCACTCTGTAGACCAGGCTGGTCTCAAATTCACAGAGATCTACCTGCATCTGCCTCCCGAGTGTTGGGATTAAAGGAGTGTGCCACCACCTGGCAACATGGAGTTTTCAAATTTTATTACCATAGCAATTTTGCTAGTTGCTTCCATTTTGTTATAGTGAGTAAAGGAGTCGTTGTTCTTTACATTTACCTTTTCCCTTATTTGGAACATATAGAATCAAATACCTGGTTTAAAAGTACAAATAATTTTAGCTTTTTGGTTTTTTTTTAATATAGTGCCAAAGTAACCATTTTATAGTGGCACTTGGCCTTTCTCAATGTGAACTGTTTTCCTTCTATTCAGAGACCTTAAGTAAGTCTATGCACCAACACACATAAAGAAAGCTTCAGCTGCCTCAACATTCTCAAAGCTCAATAAGGTCAATCTCTGACCACTGCTTTATATTTCTCTCTCCTTATACTTTTGTGTTCTTTAATGTTTTCTAGCTATATTTTCGCTTCCCCCATCTAAGCCTTTAAAACACACACACACACACACACACACACACACTTACTTTGAGGCATTTACCTTTCCACATCAAAAGTTATGGAATAATGTGAATTATGTGTAGCTATACCCTTGGGAAATCAACTCTATTATATACCTAGGGCATCTTGCGGAAAATGTCACTTTGGTCATGGTATTGAAAGTTTCTGGCTTTGCAGACTCATTGAGTATCTCATAAATGACCTCAGTAAACTTTCTGATCATGTATTCTCTTCCAGAAATTAAAACTCAATCTCAGCATGAAGTCAATGAAGTACACATGCAAATAAGGAGGAGTACCCCTTCATTCATGGAGCCTTTCCTACACAGACACAAAGCAACCCTTCTGATGAGAATTAATCAAACTTTTTTCAATCCTAAAATTTCTACCTTTAGGGAGAAAAATACATAATGAATGTCTGTGTAGTGAATGAGAATTTTTTCTTTATTTACTATAAGAAGTAAAGATGACCAAATGATAAGAATCTGACTATATTTAATCAACGCGAAGATACCATCAAACCCTTTTTATAATAATTTGTGAATTGTTGTGACTTATAGGGAAGAAACAGTTTACTGAGTAGTGTTTTACTTCCATATCTGATTTTCAAATTATATTTTGATGCCTTCAGTATCTGATTTCATAGTAACAGTCACAGTCTTTCACAAAAATGTTAGGTTAATGATAGCAGAAAGATTAGTCCACAGCTCTAGTAATGTATTGCCTCAACAGTTTACAGCTTATTAAGCACTGAATACACAAGAGCCTGGGGTTTAACCCTCTAAAGCTTAGAGGGTGAGTGGGATTAAAGACAAACACTGGGTCATCATTATTCTTTAAAGTTCATGACTACCACAAAGACCATGTGTTAAGTGCTAGGAACGCAGAGCAGAGAAGGTTATGGACAGGTGAAGGAAAGAAAGAAAAGGCTCTCCACACAAAATCAAAGGGAAGGAGACTGCTCTGCAAGACGCAGGTCACAAACAGTCCAGAGCATGAGTGGCAGGAACTGTAACTGAACTATAATTCCTTCAGTTAATGAAACTACCAGCTGCTACTCTGAATTTTGAGTCATTTCAGTATCACTCCTCCCTTAGGCTACAGAGTTAGTCCAAAACCAGTGTCCTCGTCTTCCTGCACTTTACTCTGTCAGAGTATGTCAGAGGATAAATCAAGACACGAAGACTGGGGACCCAAAATACTGGTCTTTGATGACTGCTATACTACTTGATACTGAGAGTAACAGAAGCAAGGGGAACATGAACAAAGCATGGGCATTGCCTTCCAGAAATGTAGTGCTGAGAAATTAAGGTCTAGAGGGCAAGAGAGTTTGAGTACTGAATCAGAGTAGAGTAAGTACATTCAGAGGAAAGAAAAGCAAATAAAGATGTAATCAAGAAAAAGAATAATTAAAGAGTAAATGAAGTTCCAGATTGGAACTTGAGAATAAAGGCAGAGCTGGTCCTGAAAAGAAGCAGGGGCATTTCAGTTTCAGAAGAACAGAATAGAAAAGAAGAGGCCCAAAAGTCTGTGTAAATTCAGAGACTAGAGGAGCAGAGTGCACACCTCACCTCACACTTTCCAGTTAGCATAAAGCTATTAGAGAAAGGGCAGGTGGGGAGGGAGCTGGATGTGGAAGACTACCTTGGATGGTTTCAGTTTCTCCTAGGAAGCTTAGGAGTTCAAAACTAGACTGGAAGAAGCCAGAGAGTTATATTCTTTTCCACAAAAAGAAAGCATAAATAGTTCCCAAGGGAAAATATAATTTTCATGTGTGACTGTAACAAACAGTAATGTTATTATCTATCACATACGGGTAGGCAACACTTCCCTTTTATAATATCCCTCTGCCAATGGATCACTGCAACCACTTTTGAAATAAAGCCAAGTGATTTGTCAAATATAATACTTTCCATAGCAAGCAAGACCAGAAAATGATAGAAATTAAGCCAAGGAGACACGTAACCAATTCCCCTTTACGGAAAAGCACCTATAATAAATTATAAACTTTACCTCTCGTATTTCATGGCCAGCTCCTCTGTATGACTGCAAGTCCTCCAAGATGCCTTCTGCATCTTTTAACACTACATTCACCTGATTATATATTTCCTTCTCAGATTCTGTAGGCTGGGCATCTAAACAGCATGAAAGTACAAGAAAATTTACAGTGGCATGAATATTTTAATATATCTACTAACTATAAGCAATTAACAACCCAAATTATCAAAAATGAGTTACGTTTTACTCAATATTAATTTTGCACTTTTTAGAAGGCAAATTTAAGCTAATTTCAAATTTATACAAATTATAAAGAAGCAAGAGAAAAACAAATATTACTATATAATATTTAGTTTAATATAAATTATGACTTGGTATATTAAACAAATCTGAGAATTTGAATTAAAATGTAAACTGGTATTACTTATAGTTTTGGTTTTTTTCAGGTAGTTTCACCACACAGCACAGACTGGCTTTTAACATATTATGTACATCAGGCTATCCTCAAACCTGTAAATCTACTGCTTCAGTCCAAGTGCTGGGATTACAAAAATGCAAGAACATGCCCAGCATCTGATATATTTGATGATCCCTTTTTGTACTGCATGCCTCACTGTCACTAACGATAACAAATGAATGGTCACTATTCTATTTAATGCAATCAAAAAAAAAAAGCCTACCTACTAAATTATCTTGCTCATCTACAGTTTAAAAGCTAACACTACTTTATTTCCTATACAGTTCACTTTATTTTAACAAGTGAGGATTGCTAGGGGCCATTTAAAAATGTCTGAACAATTGTGATCACATGAGGTTATGAGAGAGGATAATATAATATGGCAGTGTCGCTGAGCTTCTCTGTTGGTGAGTATGAAAGTCAAGATTCCTGTGCAGGAGTTCACACTACAAAACCACTACAGAACTCCTGAGCAGCTGAAGAGTAAATTACTTTAAGCTACAAGATCACCACTGAAATTCTGAAATGCAAAATCAAAAACTGACTTTCTACATACCTAGGACTGAGGAGGAAGAAAATGAAGGAATAATTACAGTTACAAAAATCACAGTTAGGGATACAAACATATGGGCACTTTTACCACCAGTGGTGCTAACCAGAAAACGTATGTTGATAGGTGACAAAATCTGGATTTCTCTCTGCCAGACAAAGGTAACAGAAATCCCATTTTTATAGCATGGTCATTTGTTTCCTCTAAGCTCAAGTCTCTTTAATATACTCCTTTCTATTTTGAGACAAAAAGGTAGACTACTCAAGCAAAGAGTTTTTCATAAGCATTTCCAGCTAGATCATATTCAATCCTACAAATAAAGTATAAAATACATAAGATCATGCCATAAACTATGTTGGCAGAATTCCTCCATGCTAACATGCTTTTTGGGGGTGGAGGAAAAGAGCCAGTCCAAATTTAAAAAATGAATTCAGAGTATTTCTGGCCAGATTCACTGTTTGCCAGTAATATAAAACTGGCTACTAGACTTTATACCTATTTGTCCTTTTACTTAGAAAATTAAAAAAAAAAAAAACCACACTTGAGACTAAACGTAAAGACATCTTAAACATCTTAAATTATATCTTTTTTTTATGCCTGGGGCAAGTAATGATCCAGTTCCCTCTATTACCTACCAACTAGTCAATAATATACAACATGTTTAAAATTAACAATCACAGTACCCAAGTTTAAATTCAATGTACGTAAGACAGCAGTATAGAAACAGTAAAAAAACATTCACGTGGAAAGCCAACTTTAAAAATGTATTTAGATATTCATTCACTTATTTTAATTACTTTTTTAAAATAAAAAATATAATAAAAAGAGCCAATTAAAATATTAAAAGATTGTGTCCAAAGCTACAAAGGTTTTAAGAGTAAATACTCAAGTATGGATAAATGTCTAGAGTTATAAAACAAAAGAGTCAGTCTGTTGTTTTAAGCAGTAATGTTTTTACATACAGCTAGACCATATTTTTCAAAGCAATAATTAGGCACAATAATTTTAAAAAGCACACCCATTGCCTTTATACTTACACCAGATGCAGCATAGAGAAATACTTTGTACATGCAAAAATGAAAGTTCAGTACTTTCTCATATGGACTGTGGAACTACAGACACAACATTAATAGACACATAGTTTGAAGTTATGAGGTGGGAATTCATGACAAAGGAAAGTATTTTATCTATTACATATCAAAGGCATTTGTATCATTTGAAGACTAAACTATGTATTTTTGGTGTGGTCACTAGGCTAATAACATAAAAATGTGACATTGAGTTTACATACAAATGAAACATCATCAGGTAGATTTAAATAGACCTTGTAAGTAGTTAATAACTAGCAAAGGTTTAATAAGTACCAAGAAATTTAAAATAAAGGAGAAGATTCAAGTTTCCCTAAGAGGGAAAAACACCCAGCACCACACTGATCAAACATTTTTTAGACTGTCACAGGAAAGTCACATTTATAATTTTGAAAGCTGCTGAAGACTGCTGTAGAAATGAAGACGAACAGAAAAGAGCAGACAGATAAGCACTACTTCATTGAAAGCAAACCATGCAAAGGGTGAAATACCAGGGAGGGACAAGAAACTATAAAATGAAGCATTTCTTTTAAAAAAAAAAAATGTCATTATATATAATGCAACCAAGACTTGTCACTTTGATTTTTCATAGCTTTACTTTTAAAATACACCACATAGCCTGCCAACAAAACGATACTCATTTGAATGCAAAGCACTGTACTTACTAAGGGAGACATATTCATTGCTCATCAGCCTTAAATGTACATCTTGTTAAGGGGAAATTAAGGCATGTTCCAATTGCTGTTATTGTTTGAAGGCAAAATTAATTATTTTTAGCCATATCATACCAATTTCCTATCAGGTAGAGAAAGAATTCCCTAGAAGACTCCAGCAAAGAATCACTGAAAGTAATCACTAAAACTGGAGATAGTGGGGTTTTTTGTTTGTTTAAAGAATCAAAAACTGAACTATGAAAGGAGAAAAAAGAAGATAACATAAAAATTACAATTGTGACAAAAGAACCTAGTAGATTTTCTAAAATAAACAGTTTCTGAATGAATGGAAGCATAATCATAAATGAACCTCCAGCTTTTAATTTAAAGGAGGCCATTACACATTTGATCACAGATTAGTTTTCAAAAAATATTTTAAAGATGCCACTGGAATAAAGATATTCCCTAGAATAGATCAAGAGCAATTGAAAATATGCAAGAGATTAAATGGAAAAAAATCACATTAGCCTTAAGAGTGAGTACCAAAAATTTTAATTAAAGGAAGACAGGCAACACAAAAAGATGTGAGAAGAAGTGTATGATTCAATGGGAAGGCACTAATGACAAGCAGAAAAAGTAGACTCCATTTCTTATAAATGACCATTTCTACAAAAACTATTTTGATTTACTTTGATACATAAATGAAATTTAACAAATACTGAACTTCAAGGCTGGGAAGGGACACAAACCCAAAAAGTCCCTCTTCTTCTATGAGCCAGAATTGTGTGAACCACTGACGTAACAGTTGCTAAAGATTTAATCTTAGAATGAGCTATTAATTAACAACCTTAACAGTAGGTCACTCTAAGAATTAGAGGAAGAAACTATAAAATGCTGCCATTTTGTTTTGTTATTTTTAAATATACTGTCATTAGCATATCTGCGGTCATATATTATGAAGCAATTCTGGGCTTATTATCTTAATAGGACTTAAGAGGAATTCCTGTATCTAAAGTGTATGAGGTTTCACTGAACATAGAATGGCATCTGTCTTCAAACCACCGTGCATGTTGCTGCTTCTTTCCAGTGTCCTTCCTAAATGAGCTGTACATATTGCATGCACCCTCCAACACTCACCTCCAACATCATCACCAGAAGGCTTCAATGGTGGTGCCAAATTTACTAAATCTCACCTTCTGATCTATACCTTGAGTATAAATTATGTAAATGAGACTGTGATTCTTCACTTCTATCTACCCTACTAAATAGACTGAGATCCCATGGAAGAGGTAGAAAGAACAATAACCTTTGTATACCTAGTACCTACTGACTGGTATACAAGAGGCTAGCTCTATGTATACATGGATTGAAGTGTAAACCTGGAAAGGGCGTCTAGGTTAAGGGAATAACGACTTCAACACAGTCTTCATTTGTATAATAAATTATTACATACCACAAAATTAAGTTTAAGGTGCATGGGCATATATAATTTGATACATTCGGATGCCCAAAAGCCAGACACAGAACGGTGTCTATCTTAACACCACTGTGCATGTTGCTACGTCTTTCCAGTGGCCTCCCTAACTAAAAAGATATATAAAATTATTTCTATACAGCCCAACTCTGGAGATACGTGGGGATGGGTCCAACCACTAAGAATGACAGGAGTAATAGGCCTAAACTACTGTGGTGATCTGAATATTATTCCATATATAGAAAAATGATAGCTCAGAGCCGAGAGATGGCTCGGAGGTTAAGAGCACTGGCTGTTTTTCCAGGTCCTGAGTTCAATTTCCATCAACCACACAGTGACTCACAACCATCTGTGATGAGATCTGGTGCCCTCTTCTGGTGTGCAAGCATACATGCAGGCAGAACACTGTACACATAATAAATAAATAATTAAAAAAAAAAAAGGCAGAAAGAAAAAAGATAGCCTTAACTACTTTAATCAAATTTGCCTTTATCAAAATAACAAATGAGAATTGGCAGATTAACTACATTTGACAACCTTGATTCTGGTATGTAATAGTCAAAAAGAGGAACCATGTATAGTCTCTATAAGAGCTTAATGATAAAGAGTTCACAATTGTCTATTTCTTTAAAAAGAGAAAAAAAATGTGTAAAATAGAAAATTAATAGCCCACAAGGCAGATCAATTATGTTTGACAACTTTGATTCTGGTATGTAATAGTTAAAAAGAGGAACCATCCAATGGGCTAAAGTCTCTACGTTAGCTTAATGATAAAGAGTTCACAATTGTCTATTTCTTTAAAAAGAGAAAAAAAATGTGTAAAATAGATATAAAATTAATAGTCCACAAGTGTCAGAAGCCAAAGAAAATGAACCTGGGCATCTGAATTAGAAGTTGGGAGCAAATTCTATCCTGGTACAGTATGTCTTCATTGAGCTTCTTTTATGGTATACCAGCAAATAGCAACCAAAAGGTCTATACTGGCTGATAGAAGCAACAAGCGTCATATAAAATGTTTTAACCTGGAGAGTTGACTCAGTGGTTAAGAGCACTTACTGCTCTTCCAGAGGACCCAGGTTCAATTCCCAGCACCCACATGGCAGCTCACAACTACCTGCAACTCCATTTCCAGGGGGAGCTGATGCCCTCTTCTGGTCTACACAGGCACTGCAAACGTGTGCACAGATATAATGAAGGCAAAACACCCATTTTTAATAATAGCACTTCTTGAAAGTTTATTTTTACTTTAAAAGGTTCACACATAGTTTTACACTATTATTTTTGTTGTTGTGATTTGAACTTTTTCCTATCACTAAATTAGGTATTTATATTTAAAATGTGAAGATAATGATGCAACCCTCAACCCCCACAAGCCAAGATCAAGTAATCATTTCAAGTTCTACATTTAAATTCATGATTCATACTTTAACAAAACAAGATGCTAGCTTTATAAAAAGATCAAGTGCCAAGTCTTGAACAAGATCTTGACTATATCAAAGCCAAGATTCTGCAACATAAGACATTTGTGACAAAGAAAAAAGAAGACAGAAGAGTGGGAAAATATAGAGGACCAAGATTCAAACAGAGCAAATAAACTAATACAGCTTTAATGTAAGTTGCCTCATCTGGAAGAACAATCTTTAAGTCAGCAGTCTGCTCAACATCCCCAAGCTGATTAAAATCCATGCTAAACATGCACTTAAAACAGCACTGCTAAATTGTTGAGAAGGGTCAAGAAAACTAAAGTTCATCTAATGTAGTTTCCCTAAAATCCCAAGAATGTAATGTCTCAATTTTGGCTTCCTCCTTTAGTAGCCTACACACAGTACCCAGACTGTAACAGATTTTTGTAGAAATGTACTAAAAGTAGAAAATTATCAGAGACTACAAAGTATTCTACAAAATAAAGATATGCTAGAAATTGCATGTTCCTATCAAGTACCCTGACTTAAAAGGATAAATGTGTTAAATGGGTAACAAAATAGAATGAACTATATAAAAACTAAACTGAAGGTGAAAAACAAACCACTCTCTTTTCAAGTGATTTGCTCTCCAAAATCAGTCTTAAATTTTAATACTTAAAAATCTGTTTAAGATAAGGAATCGCATGATTTACAGCTATCTCTTCACCCTTTCCTAACAATTTTCTAATCAGTTAAAATAGCAACATTCACATTAAAACACCAATTTAAAGTCATTTTTCTCAATTTTACAATCAGACAAGCTGAAGCAATAGCAACAGCCAAAAGCAAAAGCAGAGCATGCAGAGCTCAATGACACTTACCTGCCACTCTTAGATTACACTACAGTAAGTCATGCAACACAGGACAGATACAAGGCAAACTACTTAAAGGTCTGTGAACCCATTATTTGTCTTTTTACTTAAGAATCAGAATAAAATGAATTCCTGAAATACACAAAATCATTTTACCTTCTTAAATTATATGTAAAGATTAAATAATTTAGGTTCACACTTACCTTTTAATATTATGCCCAAATTACTGAGCTCTGAATAGCCTTCATGAACAGATCCATGTTTAAAAATGCTTTAAATATGCATATGGAGCAAATGAAATCTAGTCCATTTTCTCAATTATAATACATTTTTTTCCTCAAATATCATTTTTATAAGTAGATCTTGAGGTAGCGTTTTTTTTTCCCTTTTCAATATTTTTGTGTTTTCATTATCATAGGTCTTCAATAATAACATAATAGCCAATTAAGAGATGAAATCTCTTACAAAATTCAAATAGGTACTTTATTACTGTAATTTACTTTATTAAATCTGATTCAGTTCTAGAAGGCACCAGAAGTTTTACTCAAACAATTCACAGCTCAGTCATGCAAAGCAGTTAAAAAGATGGCAAAGTGGAAACATTCATTAGTGCAAGACAAACGCAGTCTACTGCAGGCAAAGAGAAATAGATATAAAATCATCTTCTCACTTTCAAAATCAAGGAAAAAATTTGGCCCCTGCTCAAGGTCTGTGCATGTCAAAACTTTAAGAAGATTCCCCATGTTAAGGTACCTGTCAAGACAAGAATGAGAAAAGAGAAAATATCCCTTTATAAAAAAGAACAACTGAAATTGACTTAAAGAAAAATAGTAACAGGGAAAATGTTCATTAGGCCATGAATTCATCCTTCAGGTTACCCAGACTGTGCTCTGGCAGACAGCAAACCAGGTTCTCAAGGTGTTGATGTGTAGGACCTAGAGGTGAAATGTGGTTTTTCCTGTACATAATGGCACAACTGTTGCTCTAATTCTTCTCAAAATTCTCCCAAGACAAGTTTCATTAATGGCCTTATAATGAAAAATTCTTTAAGTATTCCAATAGTGCTAGTATTCTGAAAAAGAAATTTCCAATCAAAAATTATTTACATGTCACTTTCTAAGTATAGCAATCAAACAACAATTTATTGCAAGGCCAAATATTAAGAGGTTGGCCAAAGCTCACCTACACATCTCATTTTAAAATGAAAACTTAACTTCCTACATGTTAATAAATATAGCCGGTATTCCTAACCAAATTTGATTTGTAAAATTTGTGGAAGCTATTTAAAGTATTCATTTTAGATATGCAGCACAGATTTTATTTCTTAAAGCAAATTATTATTGGATGACAAGTGAATAGACTTTGGCATAGTCACTAAAGCATACTATTAGAATATTCATCATAAGGCTACTTGCTTCATGGACTAATGAAAGGACAGCACTGGCTACAGACTCAACATGATTTTAGCAAATGAGAAACTAAAGAATTATACATATGATGGTGATGTTTGCCTACAATTAAGGGAAAAAAAAAATCATGCAACCTTTGTTTGATCCCCATGTTTAACAAATATTCTGGCTGGCCTTCACTGTGGTGTGAGTATAATTAATCTTCCACCTTTACCATTATGCACCAGCTGTGAAGGGCTAAGGAGACTTACTTTCAAAGTCCAAGAAAAAATGTGCTGCATTGTGGTCTATGTCCCTGGTTAGCACCTTAATGAGATTACCCATGCCAGCAAACCTAAAAATAAAAATGGCAACATCATTTAGTTCCAATAAAAGGCTGAAGCAGTGGCCTGGGGTTCAGCAAGGCTTGCTTGCTCATAGCTGCCAACAGGTGCAGGTTTACATGGTTCTCACCCTGATAACTTTACAGCTCCTGTCCCCCTGGTTCCACATATGAAAAAGCTAGATAAGCAAGATGGGGAAAAAGATATTTTCACATAGAATTTGCAATATTTACACTTGATTAATATCTATGCTAATGTTCTTTTTAAAAACTTGAGGTACATAATCTAAATCTGAATTAACAGCAAAACTAGTTTTTTTCAAATATGTAACTATCCAGACTATTATTTTTAAATTAATGAAGGTTTTGTCCTTCAAGTTGAATTAAATTCTATTGGAAATACAAAGAAGACAGTATTCAAACCACATTTAACCATTAAAGAAGGCTATCAATTAATTAACCACTTTAGAAAATTATTGTATAAATCACAATATTTTTTTCTAAGATTCACCAAAATTTTATTATTAACTCTTAACTGAACATTTAGCTATATACATAATCTGTGACTAAAACGTTAACCCAGCAAACACCACATACAGAAGCAGCAATTGTCCCAACAATTATTCCAATTATGCAGACAAAGTGTAACAATAAAACACTGGCATAAGTCTTGCCCATGGGTGTGCCATGGCTCTGTGAAGGTGAAAGGTAGTGTCAGGAAACCAGGCTCCAACCTGGCAGGTAGAGTAAAACAGGGCAGCAAACAGATCACACTGTCAGAACTACTCAGAGCCCCCTGTTCCTTCCAACTACAATACTCCTTTTCCTCCACTCAACTGCACAGACAATATTTACAGGAAACAAAAATGAGAAGTAACGATACTTTTATCAGGAAAGAAGATACATTATTTCTAACTCCCATTCAAAAACTGAAAAGAACTGGAACTTTAGTGCCTGTCCTATCTCTTACCTACTCTCAACACTGGGTTGTGTTCCTATCAGCTTCTCAGGAGGAAACAGATATATAGGTGTAACAGTTTCTTATTAGAGGTCAAAGTCAGTAAAACAAAACACATTTTGTATAAAATGTTAAAATATACTAAGTATTAAACTAGGTTCTATTTCTTTCAAATAAAATTCATTCCAAATCATCTCTTCTTACTAGTGTTTGTGTGTATGCATGTGTGTATGTCTATGTGCTCATATGCACATGCACATATGTGCATATATGTGAAGACCAAAGGTTGGTGCCAAGTGTCTTCTCCAATGGCTCTCTACCTTTGTTTTGTTTTGTTGAGACTGGGTCTTCCACTGAACCCAAAGCTCACTATTCAGTAAGGCTGGCTGGCCACTGAGCTCCAAGGACCTACCTGTTCCTACCTCTCCAATACAGGAATTACAAATGCATGCTTTTACAAGCAGCTTTTACATGAATGCTAGGGATTCAAACTTACCCTTACAAGGCAAGCATTTTACCAACTGAACCATATCCCTAACTCTACCTACCTTTTAATTTATACTACTATTTCTATTACACTGAATGTCCCATTCAATAATGTTCAGCATTCTGATTTTGTACAATGTTTCATGTAAGTGGATTCAGTGAATTAGAAAGCATTTAATAGTTCACTGTAATTAACTTATAGATTGTAAAAAGTTTAATATCAAGCTGTTGGTTTTTTGAGAGAGGGTCTCAGGATAGCCTTATACTCTAATACCAAGCTTTCATATCCAAGGAAAAGGTAAGCATTTTTCCTAAATCATCAAATCCAAATTATCTCAAGCTGGTTGAGAGGAAGAGGTGGAAGAAGAAGAAAAAGAAGAGGAAAGGGGTGAAAAGTGGCTCTGTTCCTTTTAACACAAAATAGCAGTGGTAGTTTAAATGAGACTGTCCCAAGAGGCTTAGATATTTGAATACTTGTTCCTCAGCTGGTGATGCTGTTAGGATAGGCTTAGGAGGCATGCCCTTACAAGAGGAAGTATGTCAATGAGTGTGGGCTTTGAGGTTTGAAAAGTCACACATCATTCCCAGTTTGTTCTCTCTGCTTCTAATTCCAATCCAAGATGTGAGCCCTTGGCTACCTGCTCCAGCCTACACTGCCATGCTTCACCTCCCATGATGAACTCTCAACCTTCTAGAACCATAAACCCAAAGGAAAACCTAACTAACACAAAGGTCTTCAACTTATCAAAGGATTTCAAAGTTCTTAGAATAAAGCCCACCTTTAGCACACTTGTGTCTAGAATGCTGCCAAATATCATTTTAACATCAGTCTTCCTAACACACCACCATCATAGTACAGGAGGGAGAAAGAAGGGGGGGAGCAATTCAGTTTCCTTAACTTTTACCTATACATACACCATGCCACCTGCAGGGAAAATGTTTTCCTGTGTCCCCTTCTAAAAATCTGCTCCCATTTCCAGTCATCACATTCTAATGTTGGGCCTACACTCCTCACCACTGCAACATACCTGGTCTTGACCAATTCATTCCCCAGTGTAATGATGTAGGATTTCTAGCATTTTCATCTCAATATAAATGCTTTGAAAAATGCTTTTCTTATCTGGCACTGTGTTCCCCAACCTTGGCACTACTTGGCTGGGTTTTCATTAGTTACTGAGGGCTATCTCACACGTCAGCATATTTAACAGCATCCTGAGCTTCAACTCACTAGTAGCAAACTGAATGCTCACAAACACACTATGTGGTAATCAAAACTGCCCCCAAATGCCTTCTCAGGGCAAAATTATCTCTGGGAGAGAATGACTGATCTAGCACAACTGTTGTCCAATGCCCATTCACTATGAATGGCTAATCCACATAATGAGAAGTGTTTCTCAGGAGGCAAAAGTACGCTGGTTGACAACTGCAGCTTTCAGTGTATAATTAAAAATACCAAATTGTCTTCAGAATACCTATCCCCAAGGGACTACTCCATATATTAAAAAAAAAGAAAACAAAAAAAAACTCTTCAAACCTCTGACCCATTCTTGCATGCAAGAAATGACCTTACTCCATTTTTATATGCAAAATGCAAATGACTCCTGCTTTTAACCCATTACTGAAGGGGTGGAGCCAGTGGATTCCAGGAGCTCGCTGGCCAAACAGTGTAAAAAGAATGGTAAGCTACAGATAATTCCTATGAGTGATCTTGTCAAAAACTAAGGAGGAGAGAGATAAAGGAAGATACTCAATGTCTCCCTGTCTTCCCCATGTGCACACACAGGTATTTCCACCTGGGCACACACACCTGAATACACACGGCACTTTGTGATATCACAAATCTTAACATTGGAATAAGTGTCCTTAGCTGAAATTTCTAGCCCTTCTTTCTAAGTATAGTTATGCTTTAAGGGAAGAAGTTCTCAAGTGAGGTGATGCTGTCCAGGTCCACTTGCTTTATTAGTAACCTCAGGCCCCTCCCTTCGCACCTATTCCTTTTGAACACTGGCTCTGCCAAGCTCAGAACATGCTGTCTGCTCCAGTGCCTCATCATGCTCCCTATCTTCTTTACAACTTGACTGGTAAGTACCCTGTCTGCCATCAGCCTTCTCTACATTTTCAGCTCCCACTCTTCCAATCCACCCTACCTGCCTCTAACACTGACCATGACAACGAAGCTGTCCCCATCAGAAGCAGCTGTCATGCCGACACTATCGATACACTTTTTCATCACTGGTGTAATGGACACTTGGCTTACTGCTTACTGCTCCGCCATCTTGGTCCTGACACCACTGCTTCTTGCTAGGATTATTAAGGACCCTTAGTGGTCGTCCCGCTTCTACTCTTTTCTCCTCTGACAATCTCTTACTAAAGACAAGCTGGTCTTTTAAAAAATACATAAATCAGACTATGTGTTCTTTCTCTTTCTAAAACTACACAATAGCTTCCTGTCAGAACATAAAATCTAAACCCATATCAAGTCTTCTAGAACACTGTGATGGGGGCTGTGGAGATGGCTCAGTGGTAAGAACACTGTTTTCTCTTCCCGAGGACCCAGGTTCAATGCACAGCACCTGGCAGCTCACAACAAAGTACTAAGTGTCCATTGTAGCAGATTAATCTGTCACCATGAATTATAAGCACACGCTAAGATCAAAATTTCTTAATTTTAGTATGGTAAAAGCTGACTTTTAGTTTGGAAAAAACTGACTTTTTATCCCAACTGTCTCACAATGCATGACTTATTTAAAGTGAGTTTACTTGTAAAACTGCGCCCTCCGTTGCTTCAGATACAGGATTCATGCGCTACGTCTTTGGTATGGTGACATCTAGTGGATACACTTTCAACATTGTATTTTAAAATGAAGACACTGAATTAACTATATAAATTTACTCTTAAGGATATGAAGTCATGTGTAAGAAATACAATAAATGGAGAGATCATTACATGGAAGTAGAAGTGAACCACAACCATGACATTCTATCCAATGTTAATAGCATCTGAGTTTGATGGGGACGGCCTTCAGTCATTAGAGCTAACAATGAATGCAGGTAAGTAATACAAGGATACTCAGAATGCTGTGTCAGAGAAATGCTCAAGATTCCTCTTGAAAAATTATTATCATTAAACAGCTACAGTATTCAAAATTCACTTTCTTTAACCTAATACTTTCTGAAATTAATAACAGTAATTATTACACTAATTATATTTCATGCCAAGAACTCAAAAGGGTGGACATTTCATTACTATTCATATCATGAATAATATTCTGTCCTATTTAAGTGTGAAAATGTCACCTTCGGTGTTTTTTTTTTAAGTAGCATTCTGCTTTGAATTATGGTTTCCTTCGTATGTTGTGTTGTCAAATAAATACATACCAACAGTTTTAATGATGATTAATCTGAAAACACTATTTGAAGATGGCTTTATTCTAGTATCCATCCCAAAGTTGTACTATACTGATGTAAGAGGAAAGAGCAATGGGAATGCTGCTGATGGAAGTGTAAACTGGTATGGCTACTTTGAGAAGGAATTTGGTGCTCACTATAAAGTTCTATGCTATATGGACCCAAAGAACTATAATACAGCACAAATAAACTAACACTAGCTACAAATTACTTACTTAGATGAATGAGAAACAACACCATGGAAACTAATCAGCAAATTCCATGTGGAAGCATTAAAAGACATTGTATACAGTAGCTATTTGAGGGGATAAACAGAATACTGGACAACTCAAAAGGTTCCAATAATGTTCTAGTTTATCAATTACTGGTAGATTCAAGGGATTCTCTTAATTTTTAGACTTATAGTATACAAATAATGTGTGTTTCTTTTGTATTTACAAATAACTAAAAACATTTTAAAATGTGGTCAATCACTACAGGGCACATGGGCTTCACTCATATATCCCTGAACAAAAAGCTTGGATTAGAATTCAGATACCCACTCTATTCCCAACATCTATGCTACAAATCATAGATTATCTATTTTATTCCATTTAGCATTACATAAAGACCCAAATGGTTCTATATGTAGTACATAATGTCTCATAGTGATGATGGCTAATGAAAATCTAGTAATGCAGAATTCAAGAGACAAAATGAGATACCAGACTGACTGAAATGAGTAAAAGAAACCATGAAAAAAAAGGAGTATCTAGTCCAGTCTCACTACGGTTGATTAAGACTTCCCAGAGAGAATGAGTTTTAATTCTTTGTTTGCTATTTCTTTAAACCAAAAAGTAACTGGGAAAAAAAAAATACAGCAACATTCATATACCACTTAGATTGAAGTTGTAGCATAACTTGCATTTTACCATTAAAAACATATGCTTCTTTTTATATTTACAGGCCATCCATCTGTACTCATGCACTGAGAATTACTAACTATACTGCCACTATGGCTTTTTTTTTAAATCACTAGTGTTGACAATCTGTGTATGACATTTCTCCCAAAATTTCTCCTAGCCCAGTTTCTGCTAGGTTATGCCAATGGAAGGCAATGGAGGGTAAAGTGAAGGTGTGGGGGGGGGGGGAGTAAATAAAATTCCAAGTTAGGACAAGTTAGCAGTTGCTGAACGGTGGTAATGGGATGATGGCAGTAGACTACAGACTGACTGTCTGTAGTTTCCCTTTTCCTGTAGGTGGAAGCAATACTGAAAACTGAACCTACTAAAAACTGAACCTTGGGCATGCTAGGCAAAATCTCTACCATTTAGTTTTCTCCCCAGTGCACTTGTTAGCTTGGGAGAAAAGGTCTCACTAATTTGCCAAGGGTGGTCTTGAATTTGTGATTCTCCTGCCTCAGCTTCCAAAATAGCTGGGATTAAAGGCCTGTATCACCAGGCTTGGCTTTCTTTTCTTTTCACTACTCTTTATTTCATCTGCCTTTCTTTGATTGTTCCACTCTTTGTAATACCTTTATAACCAATCCTCTAACTCATATTCTGCTTTAAATTCCCAGGTTGATCTGTTTTCTTAACTCAATGCTAACTGGTCTACCACCATTTTTCTTTCCAACTGAGTTTTAAAAATTCTAAATATAGAATTCTGCAATATTAGTTTTTGATGCTTACATTCAAGGGAAATCTTCCTCATTTAGTCTCTAACATTTCTTAACTTTGCTCATGTATTGTTTAAGTAACAGCTCAATTTATCACCTTCTCTTTGTGCTCAGTGCTTATTACTTAAGTAGTAATTCTTCAGAATTGCCTCAACTATTTTTGGCCTTTAATTCTCTGTGTGGTTGTCAAATTCTACAAAAATTCTAAAATGGGCTGGGGATATATCAGTCAATAAAGTGTTTGCCACACAAGCATGAGGACCTCAGTTGGAACCTGTGGTTGTCTGAATTAAAGAACAGACCCCATAGACTCATCCATTTTAATACTTAGGGAGTAGCATTAGGAGGGTGGTCTTGTTGGAGGAAGTGTGTCACTGGGGGTGGGCTTTGAGGGTTCAAATGCTCAAACCAGACTCAGCGTTACTCTCTCTCTCTTCTTGCTGCCCGTCTATCTGGATGTAGAATTCTCAGTTACCTCTCCAGCACCATGTCTGCCTGCATGTTTCCATTACCATGATGATAATGGAAACTTCTGAATGCAAGCAAGCCCCTATTAAATGTTTTCTTTTTTAAGAGTTACCATAAGACATCAACTAAGATAGATCCCCAGAACCCATGTACAAAAGCTGGGCACAGTAGAGAAAGGCAGATCTGTGGGACTCATTGGCTGGCCAGTACAGCCTACACCAAGCTATTCAAAGTGGATGGCATCTGAATAACACCATCTGAAGGTGAGCTCTGGTCTCTGTGTATGCCTATATGAACACGTACCCACACATACTGACAAAGTCACCCTTTTTACCCCCACTCCTATAAAATCCTAGAGACTGTGACTTACATTCAATACATACTTCACTGAGGCAGAACTGTCATCTTATAGTATCAACCACACTGTCACTTAATCTATGGATATAGTAAATTATCTGAATTCATTTTCTACTGCTAAACCGTTTTTGAATTCTCTAGGACGAAATTATTTTTAAAGTGTCTATGGTGTACATTTATTGTTCTTTATTCTGTTCTGCTTGCCGACAGACAGGGTCTCACTAGATAGACCAAGCTGGCCTCTAACTCAGGATCCTCCTCCCTTAGTCTCCTGAGGGGTGAGATAGTAAGTGGGAATTATCATGCCTGGCTCTGGATTTGAATTCCTAATATTCTACTTTAGATTATAAGTAAGACTGGTCTATAAATTCTCTCTCTGCACTTGAATGGCATTTTTATCAGGACTATTTTATATATAAGCTCTTTTTATCCTTCAGAGTGGTTTATAAAGTACAAAACATGTTAGTTCCAGCTGACCCAAGCTGGTGGGAGCTCATAGACTCTGGCCTGTCAGTTTGGGAACATGCATGGGAACGAACTAGGACCTCTGAATGTGGGTGAGTTATGTGACTAGATCTGTTTGGGGAGCTCCTAGCAGTGGGACCAGGACTTATCCCGAGTGCATGAAATGGCTTTTTTGAACACATTCCCTAGGGTGGGATACCATGCTCAGCCTTGACAACAAGGGGGGGGGGGGGCTCGGTCCTGCCTCAACTTAGTATGTCAGACTTTGTTGACTCCCCAAAGGAGGCCTTACCCTCTCTGAGGAGTGGATGGGGTGGAAGTGGGATTGGGGGAGGTGGAGGGAAGGGAAAGGGGAGGGAGGGTGAACTGAGATTGACACGTAAAATGGAAAAAAAAAAAAAAACCTTTTTTAAATAAATAAATTTTTAAAAATGTTAGTTCCTCAATGCAAGTCACAGCAAACTTGGCCAAAACTGCCCAAGTGTTCATCCTTTTCATGTTTCAAATTACTATACAGCAGACATACTCTCATACAGCCAATTTCAATAAATATTTTTTAATTCATAAACTCTTTGATGTGTATGTCAAGAAAACTTTATCATCAAAAAAGCAAACACCTTAAGAAAAACAAGAAAATACCTAAATGACAGTCATTCCATAAAACAAGGGCAAATTTATAATATAGGAGTAAGCTTATAGATTGTGTTGCCTATGAAATTATAATTCAAAAATAAACTCCACAAAGAGTAAGGGAATCAAGAGTGAGGCTGGAAGGCAAATGTTTATTGCTAAGACACTAAGCTGACATAGACAGCAACATGTCCCCATGAAGTTCTTTACCATCACTGAACTCATCGTCTTCACTAATGGTGCTCATGTTTACAAACATCAGAGCAAGGGCCTAAATCCTTACCACTAACATAATCAAAAATAGCATTATGTTTTAGTTTTTGCATGAATAAGGGTTACAGAGATACTACAATTCCACACTATGCTCTGACTTCTTCACAGAAAAGAGGGAGGAGCTAGAAATCTGTCCAAATTTCCTAAGTAGGAATCAAAGTCCAGTGCTAGTGATCTCACTAGGGCTGAAACACTGACTTTTACATTTGTGTTTCCACTGTCTTCTCACAATTCCAGGTAAAAGATAAAGCATTCTCCTAAGTCAGATGTCCCTTATTTTCTATGTGGACCAAGGGTCCTTATATTTCTCCTATAACATTCAAGTAAGTATCCAGCTACTGCTTAAGTATCTTTCTTTGTAGATCTTAAATTTTAGATTTTAGCCAGTTTTTAGGGGGGAAAAATAAAGCCTTTCATTGAATACACATTATAACATAAAGGCTGGCCACAAGAATCATGAAATCTGTATACTGAGCTGAAATCCCTCAAGTATTAATTTCTCTCTATTTGTTACAATTCTCAGAGGCCACCCATAACCAAATATAAATAATCCTCCTAACTACTGAACAGTCTTAAAGTATCTTCAAATATGTGAAAAGGAAGTTGAAAGACTGTTACCCATTAGATTATTACACATTTACTCACAGGGGTAAAACTTCTAAATGTCTCCTAACTAGTAATTCTGAGGGTTGGCTTTTGAAAGAACAGAGCTTGTATGTTTAGAGGACACTTACCATAAAGAGCTTCTTTATACTGCAGACTAAAGGAACAATGGAAGTCCACCTTTCCAAGGTGTGACTGTTAACTGTTTTACCAAAGGGCCCTACAGATGTCACAGGTACTTTATCTACTAAATGCTAGTATAATGAATGAAAATCAAAAATAATTGAGAAAAAAACCTTCAGTAGAAAGATGTTTTGCAGGAATGACTGTTACAGGACACAGGTGCTCAAAAGTCCTTAAATAGTACTCGGAGGTCTTTTCTAGATCTAGCATAATCAAGGAAGTTCGCACAGTGAAACTGTTTCCTCTGTTCTTACAGTTAAAGCTTAAAAATCATTCTCCTATATATAACTCCTCCAGGCTCATCATAATCAAACAAAATACAAAAACAAAAAGTCCACCTATTTTTCTCTGCTTGGTAATCTAATCTTTTACATATGTACCTGAGTAATCTTTTATGCTTATGAATCACTCTTTTTTGGTTTTTGGGTTTTTCGAGACAGGGTTTCTCTGTGTAGCTTTGCACCTTTCCTGGATCTCACTCTGTAGACTAGGCTGGCTCGAACTCACAGAGATCTGCCTGGCTCTGCCTCCCAAGTGCTGGGATTTAAAGGCGCGCACCGCCGCCGCCGCCGGCGCCCCGCCGCCGCCACCACCACCACCACCACCACCACCACCACCACCACCACCACCACCACCACCACTGCCATTCATTTCATGCTTATTTTGCCAAGCAGGTGGTAATTACAAACAAATACATTATTTTTTTCATCATATCAGTTTAAAAAATACTATTTTATTTCATTTGAAGAGTACAAGCAAATCCCCTGGGTAAATTTTATTTTACTTGAGACAGGATTGACTATGTAGCCCAGTTTGCCTCAAACTCCAAAGCATTCGGAAGTAACAATGTAAATGCTGGTGGGTTTGTCTTTTTTAAAGGCAGATTTACACACAAATATTTTAAAAATTATTTTCTTAGTAGAATAGAATTTTAAATGGTTTAAAGTCATTACAAGATCAAATGTATTAAGCATATATCATATAAATTCAACAAAGATTGCCATTAGTTATTATAGCTTTTAAAAAGTTTCACAAGCATAAGTGAGAAATATTTATATAAGCCAAAATTCAACTCACTTATTGCTTTAATATTTCCACTATATGTCCAAAGTTGCTGGGAGGGATAAAAGAGAAAAGAACACAAATGAGAAAAGATAAAAAGAATGCATACAAATAAAGGATGCGTGAAATGATGGGGGAAACTCAACCTCTGAATCTTGTGAAAGGGAACTAAGAACTAGAGAATTTCAGTGATTTAGGCCAAACCAGTAACTGGTGGAACAGTAGTGTTTCCTTTAACAAACCTGAACTGCAGCTTTTGGGAACACCTTTAAAATGGGAGTACTACGCCGGGCGGTGGTGGCGCACGCCTTTAATCCCAGCACTCGGGAGGCAGAGGCAGGCGGATCTCTGTGAGTTCGAGGCCAGCCTGGGCTACCAAGTGAGTTCCAGGAAAGGCGCAAAGCTACACAAGAGAAACCCTGTCTCGAAAAAAAAAAAAGAAAAATAAAAAATAAAAAATAAAATGGGAGTACTGAGGCTAGACCTCACTTATAGAAAGAACTCAGTATCACCATAACACAAATCAAAAGTTAAATACCCAACCCTGGCCCCTTAAAAACCTTTTCCAATCAACCAAACTGCCATAGACCTGCCATTCCCTAAATCTGCAAATGCCCACCAAATGCTCTTTTCCAGAAAATACTGTTTCTGTTGTTACTGATCAGCGAACAGAAGCTTCTTCAAAGCTATTTCACAAACTTCTATCCTACACTATTAGGATATTTCAAAGGAATGAACATTCACTCGCCCTCTTTATTGGAGACAAGATCTCACTACATAACTCAGGCTGGCCACAAAGTTATAATGCTCCTGCCTCAGCCTCCTGAGTGCTGGGTTTACAGTCTTGTACAACCATACCAGGCATCTCTTTTTTCAAGAGTGGTTATATATGACCAGAAAAACTACACTCACTGAAGAGGGATGAAAAAGAAAGGAAGATGTTCTTTTTCATTGTTCTGGAATCCACAGACAATACAATGATCTATGAAACTGAACAGGAAATATTTTACTGACATCTGCATGGAAGTCTATTTTTTCTGCCTGCATGTGTCCCTGCAGACCACAAGAGGGCACCAGTTCTCACTACAAGTGGTTGTGAGCCACCATGTGGTTGCTGGGAATTGAACTCAGGACCTCTGCAAGTGCAATTGGTGCTCTTAACCACTGAGCCATCTCTCCAGCCACCCCCCCATGGAAGTCTTTCAATCAAAATTATAGTCAACAAGCTACAGTAGTAGAAGTAGTTTCCATGAACTTGCTAATAATTAAAATTACAGGTATTTTCATATTACAACTATATGCATCCAAATAGGTAACAGTGACTAGCACAGTTGTTCTAAAGCAGGGGTTTTAATGCTGCAACCCTCATGTTGTGGTGACCCCAGCAATAAAATTATTTTTGTTGTTACTTCACCACTGTAATTTTGCTACAATTATGAATCATAATGTAAATATCTGATTGACCCCTGTGAAAGGATCATTTGACAGCCCCCAGGGTCATGACCCACAGGTTGAGAAGCAGTTCTAAAGCTTATACTCAGGTGGAAGGAGGACATAGTAACCTATCACAACTCTGCATTTCTACTATCTGTGACAGTGTTCCAATCACAAATCTGCATTTCTAATATTTGTGACAATGCTTCAATTTAACTGGCCTCCTCACACAATCATGAGTCATTAGAACCATTACTATAGGACAGAGTTCACAGGTTTCTATTTATTAACCAAAGATGTCCTTGACATGACAACTGGTAACACACAGATCAGGGGAAATAATGACAATTCTGAGGGGTCCTCATGAGAACTGTCATATCTACTCCAATGGCAATTGTCTGTTCAGTATTCATTACTTCTAAGATTTTTAAAACCTGTTTAATCTTTGCTACTTATTTACTATGTACGTGTACATGTACATGTGATGTTTGAGTGTGCACCTAAGGGACAGAGGACACCTCGTCGTAATCAGCCGTCTGCTCCCCTGTTCAGGTTCGGGAACACCAGTCAGGTTTCAGATTCGTGGGAAGCACTTTCTTCCACCTGCTATGCCTGCCATCTCGCTGAAACCTTCCGACACTTTTTTGAAGGACTAAAACTAACAAGACAGACTTCTTATTTAAGATAATGTACAAAAGTATCTTTCTTTCTAGTTCCCAATGTAGAGGTCTCATAATCTTTCCTCCCTCTCTCCCTCTCTTTATACTATTAAACGTGTATCTTGAACTTTTATCGATCAATTCTACTGTTAACAGATAAACAATGGAGAAAGGAATCCAAAGTAAAACATGTACCTCTCCTATTTGAAAGGGCTGTAAGTAAAAGTTCTTATTAAAAGTTCTTATTAGTTTACATGTTCCCCATTACTCTCTATTCTAAGCCAGAAATTACACTATTATCTAAATATACTTCTAGTAATTCAATATAAAAAAACATTTCCCTAAATTAAATTTACTTAATGTAGTTTATAGTTAAATAATTTTTCACTTATGTCTCAATAATCATTTCCCCCAAAGACATATTTACCTTCAGCCAGTGCTGGTGATTCTGTCCTTGTCCTTCTATCTGTTTAAAGAAAAAAAAAAGGGAAGACAGTCTAAAACATCATTATACGTTCAAATATGTCATTACAGCTAACATCAACCATAAATACCCCGAGTTCCCCAGACCTACATAAAGAGCTGAGTATGGCAGCATGCCAGTACATCCCTTATCACCTCAGAACCAGAAGAGAAGGGAACACAAAGACAGACAGATTCCCCCAAGGTCACCAGCCTGCCTACCCAAAAGAGCTTCAGGTTCAGTTAAAGATTCTCTCTCCCTCCCTCCCTCCCTCCCTCCCTTCCTCTCTCTCCTGATTGCACGCATGCAAGCATGCACGCGAGACACACACACACACACACACACACACACACACACACAGTAAAGACTGAGGAAAAATACCCAACTTCAACTTCTGGCCTTCACATATACATACACCTATACAAACAAGCACATATATAACATATACACACCACACCCTCACAAATGCTGTAACACATGTATTTCCTTGGATGAATCCAACCACTCTTTATGAAGGACCTACCTCGAGTAAAGTATCATATTCGCCCTACAAGAACACCAACAGATGGTAAAAGAACAAGGATGTAGCATTCAAGATATTCAAAGACAAACAGTTAACCTCCATTTCATATGACAACTCTGCCTTTCCAGGTTCTCTGGCTGAAAATCTTGGATTCTTCTACTTCCTTCTCTACACTCCATGTTCTACTTTACAGGCCTCACCTTATTAGTTGTATTACATCTACAAACTCTTGAGGTTCTCCATAAGCCACAAAGGTCAGTAAATACAGAGCCAGAACTACCTTAGCTAGAAGTGTGAACTACAGCAAGCCCTATGTGTGTGTTTTATCCCAAGAGGTCACTGCTGGCAACATGCAAAGCTAAAAGCAGGTCAGATATTCACATCCAGCAAAGTTTGTTTACAGCAACCAAACAACTCAGTATGGCAAACAAAATGCTCTGCAGACTATATTTAGTTATTAATCCACTGATTTAAAACTTCTGTCTTATGACTTCACACTATCTAAAATTTATTAGAGTATTAATCCTAAATCATTCATTTCCATCCACATATGTGAGTCATTCATGATCAAAGCCTAACATCACTGTGGTTATCCACAAAAATGTTTCTTGGATCAATGTTATTAATACTAGCGGAATGAACAGCTTTTAAATTTCTTTTTCCTGCAAAAATTAACTACTTTCCCTAATGACTACTGTAGCCACCCAGAAGTAAGTGGCTTGGTTAACTACTTTAATAAGCCACAGGGACAAGACCACATGTTTAAAACCATGAGGAAATTTCAAGTCACATTATCAAGTTCTTAATAAGCCAGTACCTAGTAAAATACTAGCAATTATAGTCATTCACCTTTGAAATAAAACAAGTCAAAAACAATACTAGGTAATAGTTAAATTGAGTAATCCAAGCACCATTTAGTATGTACAAAAACCTAAAGGCTTTCCAAGTTAAGTGTTAAAAATCATTCCTTTGCCTCCAGGAAAGGGTAAGACATAAAAGTTGTGACTCGAGAGCATTGAGTCACTATGTCAGGACTATATAAAACTCAATAACTGCCGGGCGGTGGTGGCGCACGCCTTTAATCCCAGCACTCGGGAGGCAGAGGCAGGCGGATCTCTGTGAGTTCGAGGCCAGCCTGGGCTACCAAGTGAGTCCCAGGAAAGGCGCAAAGCTACACAGAGAAACCCTGTCTCGAAAAACCAAAAAAAAAAAAAAAAAAAAAAAAAAAACTCAATAACTAGCCACAAAACCTAGATACATGGTAAAACCTAACTGAACTCAACTGGTTCATGGTTCCCTTGAAATACACAGACAACAACTTTCAAAACCACCTTAGAAACAACAGAAAGGAGCACTTGGATTGATTAATGGGCCACTGACCAGGTTCCAAAATCTGACAGTACTATAAAATATCTTATACTTCTTCAAAGGGGAAAAGAAGCAAGCTAATCATGGTGGTTTGAATGAGAATAGACCCTAGCTGGTAAAACTCCCTGGGAAGGACTAGGAGGCGTGGCCTTGTTGGAGAAGGTGTGTCACTGTGTGAAACCTCAAAGCCCACACCATTCTCAGTGTAGTCCTCTTTCCTTCCTGCTCTCCCTCTCTGCCTCATGCCTGTGACCAGATGTAAGCTCTCAGACACGGCTTCAAGGCCATGCCTACCTGCCCAGTGGACTGGGCTACCTCCTGAAACTGTGACACCCAAACTAAATGCATTCTTTTATAAGTTGCCTTGGTTATAGTGTTTCATAGAAATAGAAAAGTAACTAAGACACCAACCAATAAAAATTTTTATGAGAAACAGGACAGATAAAAAGGACTCATATCTTAGGGAAAGAGAGAAATTAGAAAAGGTTCCATTATATATAGCCATTAAAAAAAATCAAAGTTTACTATGTACCTAAATCAAAACAGATACCCCAAGACATACGATGAAGATTGTGCTCCCTAGAATCAGAGGATAATTTATTATGAAAGTTAAAATATATAAGGTAAAAATATATTCTGAGAAACAGTTCCATATAGTGCTCTGGCAACAAGAGAAGAGTATATTTGAATTTATACCTAGAGAGAAGGCATGGAAATTAGGTGTAGCAGAAGAGAGTTTCTGATGCCTGTGAACTTTAAGGGGTTTTGTTTGTTTTTTTGTTTTTCAAGATAGGGTTTTTCTGTGCCGCCCTAGATGTCCTGGAACTCTTCTCTATAGACTGGGCTGGCCTCAAACTCAGAGATCCATTTGCCTCTGCCTCCCGAGTACTGGGATTAAAGGTGTGAGCCACCACTGCCCAGCTTAAGGTGAACTCTAAAGATTGGATGGGAGTCAGAAAAGATGGAAAAGGAAATAGAAAGTTCAATCATATGCTAAAGGAGGAAGGTATTATGACTATGCAATAAAATGAACGATTTCTTTAATAAGCAGTGTTAGAATAATCTCTTGGAAAACTTAGACCCTTTGCAGCCAATATATTGTAGATGGATTACAGCTTATTTTTCAGAAATCTCAAAAATATTGTCTTATTAATTATTGGAGGAATAGTATATTAAAATTTAAAGAATGATAAGAAATTTGTAACAGATAGTTATTATCAGTCCTTTAAAAACTAAAAGTGCTGGAAAGGTGGCTCAGTGGTTAAGAATGATTTACAGGTCACAACTGCAGAAGATCTGGGTTTGGTTCCCAACCAAGCACATGGAAGCTGACAACTACCTGTATCTCCAGTTCCAGGGGGTCCAACACCCTCTTTTGAACTCCACGGGCTCCTACACACATGTGGTAAACACACGCATAAGTCTGGCATACACACAAAAATAAATTTAACTGAAAGTAAATAATATAAAAATGTTAATAGTTCCTTAATAATTCATAATCAGGAGGAAAAAATATGATAACTTAAAACATATAGATAATAAACATACATACAAAATAAATACACATTTCATGCAGTTTGCTAAGTTATCTCATTATCTATAAAATCTTTACAAACTAGGATCTATTATTTACAACCTGAATAAGCCCCAGGGATCCTCCTGGATCTGCCTTCCTGGCTCTGGGATTACAGGCGTATAGATACTGTATAGTGGAACTTTGCTGATAACCTCAACTAAGGAATGTTTTAGAATATACAACAATAAACCAAACACTATACAATGGTTTCTGGAGGAAGTGCTCCGATCAGGAGAAGCAGACCTAAGATATGTTTCCATAAAACAAATTAAGTTGTTTTGAAACTCTATAAATTCAAATTCTGAAAACTTCAGTGCTTATTAGGAGATACAGGTACAGTGGCGCTGTTCTTTTTATCTGTTCTATATGCTCAAATGCTTTTATAAAATGTAAACACATGATTCAATTTTAAAGAAATAATAAGTAGTAAAAGGCATTAACAAAGGAAAAACATTTCAACTCCATATACAGAGAAAACAGTATTTTCCTAAAGGTCAAGTTAGGATCAAATCAAATAAATTGCTATTCAAATGCAAAAATGCATTTGCTCCAAAATAATTCCAAATGCTAGTTTGATTTTTAAACTCAGAGGGTTTTGTTTGTTTGTTGGTTTTATGTCTTAACATTTTCTTTACTTTTTTTAAATTTATTTTTATTTTGTATGTATCAATGTTTTGCCTGCATGTATGTCTGTGCACCGTGTGTGTGCAGTGTGTGCCAGAAGAGAGTATTGGATTCTCTGTGTCAGTCCTAGGAATCAAACCCAGGTCCCCTGCAAGAGCAACAAGCAGTCTTAACCACTGAGCCATCTCTCCAGCCCCTGTTTGTTTTTAAATCATGACATAAGTGCATGGCTTATTTCAGCAATGCAAAGTTAGTTCAGTCTATCTACAAGCTGTCTGTACCCAATTAACAAAGAAAACCAACCATATAAATTACCTCAAAAGATATAGATAGGGCTGTTAATGAAGGATATAGACATTTATGGTAAAAGGAAACAGATTAAGTAAAATAAAAATTGCAACAATAAAGTCATCTACTTAACTAAAAGCCTAAAATAAACCTAATTCTTAAGGAAGAACTAATAGAAGTGTTCCCTTTCAAAGTTGAAGAGAGACAAGAACTCCTGTTCACTGCCATCACCTCCTACTCAACACTGCATTTCAGGTCACAGTCAGTGAGAAAAGTTAAGAGAAAAGGTTAAAAATATTAAATTGATTGATATGCTTTTTATTTATGTGTGCATGCTTTTATACCACGCATGTGCAGGTTCTTGTGGAGGCTAGAAAGTACTGCAAAAGCAGTATGTGGCTGAGTCATCTCTTCACTCCATCCCCCTTTTAAAAGAAATAGTAAAACCTTTGGTTCCCACTATGAGAACTACTTACACAGAAAAAAAAAAAAAAACATACTTTAGAGCCCAAGCATTTGGTATGAGTATACTACTAATACAAGAATAACCAACTGTGCTTATCTCAAGTGAAAAATGAGAAAGAATTATTTTCATATACAAAATTGTATTAAAATCAGAACAAGGAATAGATCTAACAAAAGCTGAGCAGTACCTATACAGAAATAAAGCCATAAAACTTCAGGGAAGAGCTGGTGGTGGTGGTGACGCACGCCTTTAATCCCAGCACTCAGGAGGCAGAGGCAGGCGGAGCTCTGTGAGTTCGAGGTCAGCCTGGGCTACAGAGTGAGTTCCAGGAAAGGAGCAAAGCTACACAGAGAAACCCTGTCTCGGGGGAAAAAAAAAAAAAAAAAAAACTTTAGGGAAAAAGCCAGAAATACAAGGTCATGTTCATTACCAGGAACAGAAGCTATGATGGTAGCAACTGACATTTGTTAATAGAGTCTTCCAAATTCACCTAAATACTAAAGACATTTCTAAGCAAAATCTCAAGAACTTTTTGGTAGAACTTAATATTCTGAAATTTATATGAAAAAGCAAAAATTTAAGAGGAATCAAAATCTCCAAGGAATCAAGTATGTCAGCTTGCCCAAACAGATTTCAGGATATAAAATAAGCTAGAGTAGACATCATGGTACTGGTACGAAGATAAACTGGCATAAAGAACATACACTACTGAGAAACAGGATGCATAGTCCAGCAACAAGCACAGGTACACATACAAAGTAGGAGGAAGTTGTGTCCCCACGTGCAGACCACTGAAAGAAGGAGACTGTTACACAAATGGAAGGGAGGCTGATTATTCACAGAAGAAAAAAATTCCTAAACTATGTCATAAATAAAAATAAGTTCCTGTGGGATTTAATCCCAGAGAAAAACCCCAACTTTTGAAATGAAACACACAGAATGCTTCTTTATGGCCCCAAAGAAGATACAAGCAAAGTGTTCACAGAAATGGTACAAAAAGCACTACCCATCAGCAAAAACACTAATAAATTTGACCAAACTAATATCAAGAACTTCCAAGATGAATACAGTGGCTCACGGCTAGTGCCTAAAGCAAAAGGATTGAGGTTAAAACAAACCTGGAATACAAGGTTGAGACATTGTCTCAAAACAAACAAACAAACAAAAACTATTTAGCTTAACACTTTAAAGAAACCAAATAGTAAATAGCTGAGCTGTAAGATACTGGCAAGACATATATCAGAGAAAGGATTGATACCTAATATACAAAAAAATCCTGCTAATTTGGTAGGATAGGATGATTTGATTTTCAAAAATGAACCACAGTTGTAAAACGTTCACAAATAGGAAAACTGTCTGTGGTCTTTACATTTTACAACCATTAGACTGACTAAAGAATTAAGAGATCTAGTGGTTAAAGAGTAATTAACTGCTCTTCCATAGGATGAGAGTTCTCAGCACCCACGTCAGACTCCCTGTAAGGGCAGTTCCAGATAATTTACCACCTTCCTCTGTCCTCTGCAGGAAACTGCACTCAGAGAATATAAACAACTAAGAAAGCTAACAATATCAAATAGCACCCAACTGCGATTATAAATTCTGTGCTTTATATGCTGTTTAATGTCTGTCAATTAAACAAATGGTCCATGTACTACATACATCTAAATATGCTTATAATACCAATTCTGAGACTCATTACAATCAATTAACTTCTACAAGTTGTTTCTAAGGATCTGCATTTTCCAAGATCAAGTGACTATAATATACACTAGTGTTTATAGTCTAAAACACCAGTTCTCAACCTGCAAGTCTCAATCCCTTTGGGGGTCAAGGTTACCTAAGACCACTGGAAAACATAGATATTTACATTACGATTCATAACAGTAGCAAAATTAGAGTTATGAAGTAGCAATGAAAATAATTTTATGGTTGGGGTCACCACAACATGAGGAACTACATTAAAGGGTCACAGCATTAAGAAGGTTGAAAACTCACTGCTCTAGAAGACTTCATTCTAGAGGCTGACATGACCATCTCTAACAGCCAAAGCTATTGCAAGTCTGGAAATTTCCTCCTCATGGAAAGGAGCACCTTCCTTCTAAAACATTTTTGCCCTTAGAAGCCCATCTTAAAGCCAATTTCAAAAGGCTTTGCTCTTAGAGTCCAACCACCAGAGAACTGAAATCTCTCTAATTCCCAAGCAATCTCACCCGATGGTGAAGTTACTCATGTTTCACCTAGTGACGACATTTGTTACTTTCTTGTCACTGCTATTCACTTGAGCAAGGCCCCACTTGCTCAAGCAAAAACATACTTTCTTCCCTTCTCACTGTGACAAAAGACTGGACAGAAGCAACTCAAGGAGGGACCTTTTATTGTCACTCAGTTGGAAATGGTGCAGTCCTTGAAGGCAAGAAGGACACGGTGGCAGGAGTGGCTGTTTTGGGCATGGGTGCTCATGGCAATCAGAACTTGGCTGATAAGGATCAGTCCTCAACCCTGCAACGACCCACCTCCACAACAAGCCTAGCTCCTGAAGACTCCATAACCTCTTCAAAGAACACCACTAACCTGGGGCCAATGTTCAGTCTGTGTAGGACATTTAGCATTCAAAGCACAACAGTCATGTTACTGAAGGAAGACAAATACATGAAAATTATTTAAATCTGTTTTCCAAAAGAGCACAAATCTACTTTTATCTGCTTACTTTCTATTAGTTTAAATCTTTACGGGTGCAGTATCACATGGCTGCTGTGTCTTGTGGCAGTAGAGAGGATGCTTGAGAACTGGGCATACCATTGATGCCACTGTTTCCATAAGCCCAGGTTATAGGTCCCAGCATTACTCTTGTTTAGTTGGGAGAAGCTGTATGTAACCTTGAGCTTCAGAGACCCCTTACTCAAGCAAAAGTGGCTTTATACCACAGCCTTCTAGATATAGTTGCCTTTCAGAAGTCCTATTGCTAGCAGAAATCCACAGACCTCAAATGACAGAGAGCTTTTTTTATCTTCAATTTTTTTGTACCCTACTCAATATTTAGTACTTATATTTCGATAAAGGGAAACAGCATCACATAAAGGTGGAAGTGTTTGATCTAAACTTTAAAAGCAGTCAGATCGCAGTCTGAATTCTTTGCAGTTCTGAGGCTCAAACCCTGGGCCTCAAAAATACCAGGCAAGTTCTCCATCCCTGAGCCACACAGCCCTAAGCCAGTCTGAATTTTAGTTCTGACAACTGCTACAGGCAACACAGGGTCATACAGCCCTCAAACACTGATTTTCTCATATGGAAAATGGAGTTAATAGTTCCCCTACAGCACTAAGCTGTGTTAATTAGGATTTATGAGGATCTGGTAAAAACGCATTTTTAGTATTTAGCAAAAAATACAAAGTAAGCATTCAATGAACTGGTACTATGATTAACAATACTGATTAAACGTCTACTTTTTTTGCAGACACAGTAGCAGCTTCCAGAAACACATAGCTCAAAAATGCCCCCTCCCAAAAGATTTTACCCTAAATGAGTTACTGTTGCAATAGTATTTATATATATTAAAAGTACTGAGTTCAACACTAGTGTGGTGGTTTGATTATGAATGCCCCCAACAGGCTCATAGATAGGAATGCTTGGTCATTAGGGAGTGGAATTACTGGAAAGGGATTAGGAGGTGTGGCCTTGTTGGAGGAAGGTGTCACCAAGGGTGGGCTTTGGGGTTTCAAGTGCTGAAGATAGACCCAATGTCTGTCTCTCTCACTGCATGCTGCCTGTGATCTCAACTACTCTCCAGCACGTCTGCCTGCATGTCATCATGCTTCCTACCATGACGACAATGGAATAAACCTCTTAACCTGTAAAGCAGCCCAATTAAATGCTTTCCTTTCTAAGAGTTGCTATGGCCATGGTGTCTCTTCACAGCAACAGAACTTTGACTAAGACATCTAGATTAATGGAACAGACTACAGTTATAACAAATTCAGAAAACAACAGTGCTCAAATAGAGCCATATTCCAAGTATAGTCTGAGGATCCACCATTTAATCACTCATGAAAACGTCTGGTACTTTCTTATGACTGATGTTGGAATCAGAGTCCATTTACTGTTACTGCATTCTCTGAAGCACAAGGATACACTGTAGACTCCAGTGTGTAAGGCATGTACTGTGAATGAGTGACAAGCAAACATAACAGAAGAGACCGAAAGAAATGCAGCTAATCTATGCTTAAGGCCACAAAGACTGATCATTCTGCTAAAAAGATTTGTATAGAAAAATGAAATGTCAACATATACATGTCAGATAACTGACAAAATTTGGACAGACATGTAATTTCTATTATAAATTAATATAATAAAGAAACCTTAAATAAAATTGTTGGAAGTGTCCATAATGGCTTTACAGGTGCTGGTTTCCCCAGACTGTCAAAATAACTCAATTGCCACAAACTACCACTTTGGGGAAATACCATAATATATTATTGCATGTCTTGATAGCAATCAAAGAAATAATCCTTTTAAAACTGTTTGAAATTGCATGTCTCAACAGATATTTTAAAGATGCTGTGTGATCAGTCCACAGGCAAGCCAAAGTGAGAAGAGACAGAACGGATTCAGAAAAGTAATTGTATAAAAATAACAACAGTGGCTGGAGAGATGGCTCAGAGGTTAAGAGCACTGACTGCTCTTCCAGACAACCCAGGTTCAATTCCCAGCACCCACATGGCAGCTTACAATTGTCTGTAATTCAGTTCCAGGGGATCTGACACCCTCATACAGACATACATGCAGGCAAAATTGTAAAGTACACTAAATAAATAAATCTTTAAAAAATAACAAAATAAAATAAAATGCCTTGTTATATCTAAAACACAAAGTACTAAAATTCAATGAAGATCAATATAGGTGGAGGCCTTGCCCTCCAATACATCAGATGCAAGGCAGAGTCAAACTGCTTAGTAAAAAGGCCTGCCCTCAAGATGTTCACTGTCTATGAAATGACATATAAAGAGATAGCTACAAATCAGCATAATTAAATAAAACGTCACACTAGAGCTCTGTGGTTAAACTCCAATGGCGAGACAGATGAGAAGTAATTTATGTCTAGAAAAGAGTGTCAGAGAAAGCTAGAGAAGTGAAGACGTCAGAGTTTGCCTTGTGTAGTTAAAAAAAACACCACCAGCACTAACAACTTATAAAGAGATTTTTCATATGCTTCAAACTTGGAAAAATAACTTTTAAAAAAGGTTTTGTATCAGTATATCTGCTAGGCTGAAAAAGGGAAAAATTTCTTTCCCTAAAACATGTATTTTAAACACTTGTCATCTGATTGGTAACAAAAGGATACAAGATGAAATGAAACTTAAATCTTAAAAAGGCTTCCCTAATCTAGGGCAACAAAGAATTCAAAGAACAATGGAGGTTTCTCAGTATCACTGAAAAATACAAACCACAAGAATTCCTCCTAACTTCTCCAACAGTAACTATCTCATTTGCTGTACACGCTTAAGCCTTCTATTTGCCCTTTTATTTTTACTTGCTAAGAAGTAAGCAGCCTAATTTCACATTTTGACTATTTAAATCTGAACTTGTAAATCAGATTACAAGGAGACACATTCAAATACAGCTATGTACTATAGCAAGCAAGGACTACAAGCCTATAAACCTAACCTAGGGAGGCTGAGGCACGATGTTTCAGTTCAAAGCCACTTGGGCTACACAATGGACTGTATCTCAAAAAAATAAAATAAAAGTATAATAGGTAGGGAAACTCTAAAGGGAAATGGTGAGATCAATGGTTAACAATCCTTTTATTTATTTATTTATTTATTTATTTATTTATTTATTTATTTATTTATTTTTGGTTTTTCCAGACAGGGTTTCTCTGTGTAGCTTTGCACCTTTCCTGGAACTCACTTGGTAGCCCAGGCTGGCCTCGAACTCACAGAGATCCGCCTGCCTCTGTCTCCCAAGTGCTGGGATTAAACGCGTGCGCCACCACCGCCCAGCAACAATCCATTTTTTTAAAAAAATTTTTTTGTGTGTATTAGTATTTTGCCTAAAACATACATTTGTGCACCAAATGTGTGCCTGGTGCTCACAGAAGCTAGAAGACTTTGGATGCCCTGGAATCAAAGTTATTGAAGGCTGTGAGCTGCCACATGGGTACTGGAAATAAAACAAGGTCCTCTGGAAGAGCAGCCTATGCTCATAACTGTTAAGCATCTCTCTAGCCCTCAATTCACCAATATTTATAAAGTATTATAAATTATCCATTTATTTATTATAAGTTAACCAACCCCTTCCTAATATCTTTTTGAAGACAGTGGTATTTTTGAAACCCACAGTTAATTGTATATAGTCAACAGCTGTTACCCTTTCACTGTAAATTAGGAAATAATTGCTAATGTTGACTAAGCAGCTTTTCAGGATGAGATTTATAACAATGTGTCATTTACTTGTCTTTTCTGTACTAAAAACTGAAACTAGTGTTAGCGTGAGTTACGTGATTTCTTGATAATCAATAGCTACTATTCAGATAAACATTAATGGCCATTTTTAGAGTGTCTGTCCTCTCATCTGAGTCCGAGGTTTTGGGAAAACATGTCACAGGCTCTGAAAGTATTGTCATAGAGGAAGACATTTGAGGAAAGACAGACTGAGGGTATATTCTGAGTGAGAACTGTAACAAATACACACATTCCTCAAGATGAGCTGCAAAAATTTGAAAATTAAATAACCAGGACATTCAAGGGAAGGGAAAAAACCAAACACAATGAGTACTTTTTAAAATATCAAAAAGAAGCTTAAGACTTCCCAGGAACACAGAAAATGGACACATATTTTAAGAATGTAAGAACCTTAAGAACAGCTGATAGCAGTTTTTTGTTTTTTGTTTTTTTCTTTTTTTCTTTTGAGACAGGGTTTCACTGTTGCCCTTGCTGGCCCTGGAAACTGCTATGTAGACTAATCTGGCCTGGATCTCAGAGACCTGCCTACCTCTGCACACACCCTTCTTCTGACAGTGCTTGCATTTATTGCATTTATTTATTTATTTCTAATTTTATACAAAGTGTTCCCTCTACTATAAAACTGTTCTTTTTATTTCATAATTCCAAATTACTCAGAAAAGGACAATGAAGGACTCTAAATCTGGGTCCATTTCTTTAATTCCTCTAATTTATATGCTTTCTCATATACATCAATGAAATTACTTCTTATTCTTTAAAAATATTCCTAATCTCCAACCTTCTAGATGTATTTCTATCAACAGGTAGGACGGATATCAGAAGTCCTATAAAATCCATTTCTGGCTCTCTTGAAAACTTATTTTGCATGTCTGTATGTGTGTATGATATTCATGTGGGTATGTACGGTATGAGTGTGGTATCTACCTCAATTCCTCACCACATTTTTTAATCTTTCTTTTTTTGCATTTTATTACATTTTATTTATTGTGCATGTATGTACTCACTTCCCAAAGTGTGTGTGGAGGTAGAGGACAGCTTCTGGGAGTCAGTTCTCTCTTTGTCATTATATAGGTTCTGGGGACTGAATTCAGGTAGTCAGGATTTTGAGACAACAGCCTGCAGCCACTGAACCACCTTGACACCACTACACCTATTTCTTGAAACAATCTCTCAGTGAACCCAGAGCTCATTAAATCAGCTAGGCCAGCCAGCCAATGAGCTTCAGAGGTTTGCCTATCTCTGCATCCTCAGCACTAGGGCAACAGATAGTTTTTCACATGTGTGCTACGAATCTGAACTCAGGTCCCCATTCTTAACTCGGCTGTCACTATATTAGCTAAGTCATCTCTCCAAATCTCCGGCTCTTTTACTAGGCTTGCAAGATGTTCTTACAATTCACTTGAGTAAGGGGCATTGCTGGCTAAATGCAGAACACGAGTTTCATTTTCTTATCTTATGTAACATTTTATATTTTCTATATTTTACATAAAAAGACAACAAAAATATGGTCAAATGTGGCAGCCCACACTTTTTGGTTTTTTAGTTTTTGTGAGAAAGGGTTTCTCTGTGTACCTCTGGCTGTCCTGGACCTCACTCTGTAGACCAGGGTAGCCTTGGATTCATAGGGATCCGCCTGCCTCTGCTTCCCAAGTGCTGGGAGTAAGTGGACCTCTCTGAGTTTGAAGCTGACCTGGTCTACATAGTGCATTTCAGGACAGAGACCCTGTCAGAAAAAAAGGGGGGGAAAAAGGAAGGAGGGAAGGAAGGGAGGGGAAGGGAGGGGAGGGTAGGGAAGAAAAGGAGGGAAGGAGGAAGGGAAGGGAAGGGAGAGGAGGGGAGGGAGGGGAGGGGAGGGGAGAGGGAGGGGAAAGAGGGAGGGGGGAGGGAGGGAGGAAAGGAGGAAGGAAGGAAGGAAGGAAGGAAGGAAGGAAGGAAGGAAGGAAGGAAGGAAGGAAGGAAGGAAGGAAGGAAGGAAGGAAGGAAGGAAGGAAGGAAGGACAGTAATCCCACCAAAAGCAGCTACAGTTAAGACTTTGTACAAATTTGTCATGGAAAAACTTAGTTTCAACTTTAAAACAGCACACAAAGCTGGGTATGTAACTCAGTGGTGGAAGTCTTGTCCATCATGGGTAAGGGTTTGGGTGGGTTTGAGCCTCAACAAAAATTAAGTGCAAAAACCATTTCACTTATGATCTTATTAAGTAACCCAGTTTGCTAATTAATTTAAATACATCTTTTCAAAATTAAAATTTCTACCAAATCAATGTGATAGCAGTTTTTAACCTGCCTAGTTTCTCCAATCTGGTAAAAGCCCCCAATTTCCAGATTAAATTACCCTTTATAATACAAAGAATAGTTTCTGCAGCCTTTTATAATGTTTACATCACTAAATGTGATTTTTTAAACCATGTATTCATTATACTAAATACTATGATAAGAAAGATGTAAACACCAGGGAAGTTTCTAATAGCAGGATTTGACCTTCCCTGGCTATCCAGTCAGTCCCTCTGCTTCTGACTGTATCTTAGGCTACATCATGGCTACCGGATTAACTCACAAAGTGCAAAACAGCAAAGGCTGCCATTCCTTTGGTAGCATGGTAAGCTGAGTATGCTGTGGGAGTTGTTCTCGTGATAACAAACAGAACTCTCTACCCCTACACATTTACAGACTTTCTGGCCCTAAACTTATTGTCACCAAACATCCCCCCCCCCAAAAAAAAGTTATACAGTATTAAAATGCAGATTTTTAAAAACCTATGTTTGATATTGGACTTGGGGATTAGTTTTGTTCACATTCCACACAGAATGTTATTCATGCAATACACATTTGAACATTTGTTTTAAAGTCATCCTCCACAAAGTAAAATAAATAAATTTTACTTTCACTACCAACAACAACAACAACAACAAATCCAGTTGTTTGTCTCAGAAGTTATAAGTAAAAATCTCAGAGAATTACAAAAGTGCCTAAGAAAAACAGCTCTCTCTTAAAACTGCCGGTAAGTGCATTCACTAAAAATCACACAAATAGGGAGAGAGAGTATGGACAAATACTGTGTCCTGTGTACAATGTGAAGAACATGTACATAGTCACGTCATAAGTAGGTCTGTACAGATGCCTGGGAAGATGGTCACAAAGTGACTACCAACACGATAGCTTTAGCTTTCTATATTGTTTTATTCAACACGAGCATGTATTGTGACAGGAAGAAAGCTGCCTGGCCTGATGGAAGTTTATATTCCCAGCTACTCATGGGCCTACAGTAGGAGGATCATGAGTTCAAGGACTATCTACATAACTCTTTCAAAACAAAAATTACAAAGAGCCAGGAACACAACTTAGTGGTAGAGTGCTTGCTAGCAGTGTGGGATCCAAGACTGAATCTTCAGTCCTGCAAAAAGAAGGTGGATAAGAGGAGGTTGATGTTATTTAACTATTAAAATATGGTAGGAAAAGCTACCATCAGGAAATGGGAATCTTAGATGGCTCGGTAAAGTGTTTGTCATTTAAGCATGAGGACCTAAGTTCAGAGGTCCAACACTCACATTTAAAGTCAAATTTTGCTTATGTGCCCATAATCCCAGCCCTAGAAAGACAGAGGCAGTTCGACCCCTAGGGCTCGATGGCCAGTCTGACAAGCTCCACCAGGTTCAATGGCAGACCCTATCTCAAAGGTAGAGAATGATAGAAGACATCCAATATCAACCTCTAGCTCATACATACACAAGTATACACATGAACACATATATACACCCCCAAAACATGAAAAACAAAAGTAGTCATCATATGGTACTAGCAAAGACACAGAGATCAATGAAAACAAACTTCAAGGTCCAGAAATGAGCACATTCATCTGCAACCAACTGATTATCACAGATGCCAAACCTGATACTGATGCAATTGAATATCCACATAAGAAAAGATGAACTAGAAACTTACTTCACATTATAAAGTTGTCCCAAACGGAAAGAGCTTAAAAATCATAAAACTTTTTAAAGAAAACATTTTTGTTTGTTTGTTTTTATTTTTACACGGTTTCTCTGTGTAACGGTCCTGGCTGTCCTGGAACTTGCTTTCTAGACCAGGCTGGCCTTGAACTCAGACATCTGCCTGTCTCTGCCTTCTAAATGCTGGGATTAAAGGCATGTGCCACTGCCACCACCACCACCACTCCCCCACTCCCTCTTTGGAGAGAATCTTAGAGCCTGCTGCCAGGCACAGATTCCTTAGACCTGCCACTAAAAATATTTGGTTTTTGTTTGCCTTGTTACAGACAGGGTCATAGTCACCCAGGTTGGCCGTGAACTTGCTTGTAACTGAGGCTTGCCTCAGACTCCTGATCCTACCTCCCATATGCAGCCACTATTCCTTTTTTTTAATTCTTAAAATTCTTGTGGAAATGTTTCACTAGTATATGTTAATTAAATATAACTTACATTTTCCTAGATGTATAAATTATTTCAATCATATTCACCCCTGCTACCCTCTTGTCCTCCTTCCTCTGCCTAACTGGTCACTCTGCTTCTATTTATGTTTTATTATTTTTGGTGATCTAATGGGTTTCATAAGGGGTTTACAGGAGCACTGCTGAGGATTTATTTACAGGAATATAGGCACCTTATCAGTGGCTACACCACTAGGCAAAATGTTTCTCCCTCCCCATCAACCATTAATTGGATATACATCCCCAAAAAGCCTCCTTTATATTGTTATGACAATTCACCAAGACCAAGGCAACTTATAAAAGAAAACATTTAATTTGGCTCATGGTTTCAGTGTTGGTCAATGATATAACAGAAAAAGGCATGGCAGCACAAACAACTGAGCACTTACACCTGGAGCCACAAGGAAGAGGCAAGAGGCACACTGGAAATGGCAGGAATCTTTTGAAACCTCAAAGCCCATCCCCAATGACACACCCCCTCCAACAAAGCCATGCCTCCTGAAAGTTCTCCACAAACTGGAAACCACGGATTTAAACATCTGAGTCCACAGGAGCCATTCTCGTTCTAACTACCAAATACCTCAAAAGATATTACTTGCACAGTGGTCGATGGTGGCACATGTCTTTAATCCCAGCACTCAAGAGGCAGAGGAAGGTGGATCTCTGTGAGTGCAAGGCCAGCCTGGTCTACAGATTGAGTTTCAGGACAGGCACCAAAACTACACAGAGAAACCCTGTCTCTAAAAAACAAAAACAAAATGGGGCTGGAGAGATGACTCAGTGGTTAAGAGCACTAGCTGCTCTTCCAGAGGACCTGAGTTCAATTCCCAGCAACCACATGGTGGCTCACAACCATGTGTAATGAGATCTGATGCCCTCTTCTGGCATGCAGGCATACATGCAGACACAGCACTCTTACCAAAAAAAAAAAAAAAAAAAAAAGGTATCACTAAAAATATTAAAAAGCCCACAAATTGGGAGAAAATACTTGGAAATAATGTAGCTGATAAAGGACTTAGATCCAGAATATATAAAGAACTATTAAAACTCAACTGGAATACAAATAGTTCACCAACAATATATACCTCAATGAAACTGCTCTTTAAAGAATAATTATTTAAGTGAAATTTAATTCTTTAAAATCATTACTGAGTTTTGGTAAAAAAAAAAAAAAAAAAAAAAAAAAAAATTTTAAAGCTTTTTTTTTTTTTTTTTTTTTTTATAAAAAACAAGGCTGATCATGCACTACAATTCTTAATATATACCCACCAATGCTAACAGACCCAGAAAAGTCCACACCACATACCAAAGACAGAAGACAGGACACTGGCCAGTTGTCAACACCACTCATACCACAGTGGAACAGGAGCATCCACTTTAAAGAGCCAACCCCAGGCTATGTGAACTTGTTTCTACACGTTGTTCTATAAATACAAAGAGAAAAATTTAACTACGTCCACATTTTCGTATGGAATTTCCAACTATCAAAGAAACCATTTCCAAAATGTTTTAATCCTTGATTTTGAAGTACCTACATTTCCCACTAGCAACTTACAACAGGCTCTGACATAAGCAGACTGACAATTCCAGTATCTAAATTCACAGACACTGATTTAAATGGATGAAGTAAGTGAAGCTGACTCTGAAAACAATGTGGTAAATAGAATTATGAAACGCCCTAAGACATTAACTATGTAAGACAACACAAAATTCAAAGGTCATTAATAAACAGTCTTCACAAAGTAAAATTAACTTGTTTTCAACTAGGCATGGTGGCTCACATGTGCAATTCGAACACTTGGGAAGCTGAAAAAAGAGGATCACTGTAAAGTCTGAGAGCAGCCTAAGCTACACATTGAGTTTCAAGCCAGCCTGAGCTACAGAGCCTGATCTCAAAAAATCAAAGTGAATAAACTTTACATAAAAATAGCTGACAAGGATGGTGAGCCTGGTAAGTACTAAGAGATAAAAGAGTTCCAGTCTGGGGCAGATGGGATGGCTCAGCGGTTAATAGCATTGGCTGCTCTTCCAGTGGACCCACATGGCAGCTCACGACTGTCTGTAACTACAGTTCCAGGGGTTCCGAAACGTTCACACAGATACAAATGTGGACAAAACACCAATGTACACAAAATAAAAAATTACATAAAAACCTTAAAAAAAAAAAAAAGAGTCCTAGTCTGTTAAAAAAAAAAAAAAAAGAAAAATTCCAAGTATGAACTTTTTCTAGCTACCTGTGTTAGGTGTTTTTCTAACCCTACATCTATACTGTCACTCAAAGGGACTTAAACTGAGAGCTACTGTAATTTCATGTAATAACAACAAAGGAGTCTCAAATCTTGCACACCATCGCAGCTTCTCACATTTCACTTCACCACCCCTGAAAGACCACATATAATGAATAATCTTCACATTGAAAGATGTCTGAGTATGTCAGTAAATGTTATTGTGCTATGCATCTACCAGAGAGAAAATTAAAACTCTATCAAGGTCATTACTTACAGGTTGATATATATCAAGAAAATGAGTAATTAAGGCTGAGTAGATGGCTCAGTTGCTAAAGGCACTTGCTGTTCTTTCAGAAGACCAAGGTTTGGTTCCAGGTCCACAAGACAGCTCACAACTACCTGGAACTCTATTTCCAGGAGATCTGATGTCTTCTTCTGGCCTCCACATATACTAGGTAAGCATGTGAAACACATACACATAAAGGCAAAATATGTATGAGGCAAAACACTCACACAATAAAATAAAAATAAATAAACCACAAAAGAAAATGAACTCCAATCACAGAGTGCACTGTGTTCTTCTATGCCAGGAACCTTTCTTTTTCAAAGGCAGACTTATCAAGATCATTTATGTATAATATGTGTGTGTGTGTGTGTGTGTGTGTGAGAGAGAGAGAGAGAGAGAGAAAATAACACTCTGTAACTAGCTCTTTTGCATGTTGAGAGGAGGTACCAGCTGTCCTTTGCTCTACTATCTTTCTAAGATTTCTATACAGTGAACAGCCATGAAAAATAAAATCTTGTCCCCTTCCACAAGGAGACAGGCATGCTTTCAGTGCCTTGTAAGTAACAAAATGTATCCCTCCAGAGCAAAACAACAAACTCTCTATGAAAGATCTGGGTTCCCTAATGGCAGCACTTCACTACAATATTAGCATTACCTAGCACCCTTTACTCTGCACAGTAAAGCTCATAATTATTATCAATGCTGACACTCTGGTTACCACTACTTACTACAGAGGATATACTGCCCCTCCTGTCTGATACAAGAACTTTGTGTCTTCTACCAGCATCCATGAAAATGGGAATGGGAAATTAGAAGCTTGCAATAGGATTAATCACAGACTAATGATTCTTAATACTTTTGGTCTTGAGACCACAATGCTGCCAATAGCCATGACTTTCTAAGAGAAAGGATAAAAACCCTGTGGACTGAGTTCTGGCAAATAAGACAGCATCCTGAAATCCAAGAGTGACCAGTATTTGGTCAGGAGACTATAAAACACTTCTCCATTCCCCTACCCACACCACTGTCCTACCTATTAATCCACAGGAGATGAATCAATGTTTTTTAACAGCACAAAAAGAAGTGAAATGGAAATTAGTGATACAAATGGTGGCTTGGCTACCTCCTCTTATCTGCACTGGTGGAGAGAAGGATATATGAAGCAAATGGGTCAAAAGCCTTGCCAAGCTGGAGGGCAGACCTGGACTTGAGGGACCAATGACTCCTAAGCTAAAATAGGTGGTATAAGTAATATCAGCCTTGCTGCCCTTTACATGAGTGAACCAAAAGCATTCAAGGCTCCTTTGGTTGACGGGAAGGGAACCCTGTAAGTGAACAGTCTTGACCCTGCTCTCACATTTACTCCCCGCACCCTGCTCCTGACCCTCACTCCTTGACTCCCTGTCTGCAAGCCCAAACTTTAAGGAAAAATGATTAGAAATATGACTGATGCAGTCTCCCTGCCTCTCAGAAGCACTGCAGTCCAGACACACCTAGTGGGGCTACCCAGCACACTCTAAGAAGGATTCCAGACTTCACAATTCTCTAGAGGTAGGCAACCTGATCACCACCCTACTTGGTCATGTGGAAAGAAGACACATTCCAATTCAGCGAAAAAGGATTTGGGCAGGGTTTCCAGTGGGTGAAGAAAGCAAATGCCTATGGGTGGGTTCCTTGGGTTATTTCAACTTGCTTTTATCATCTCTACATCTTACACAGGAGGAGAAATAAATTTGAAATAATTTGTACTTGATGGTAGTTTGAATGAAAATAGTCCTATAGACTCATGGTAGGTACTTGGTCCCCAGTTGATGGAACTGTTTCAGAATGATCAGGAGGTGCAACCTTATTGGAAGTGTTGTGTCACTGGGGGTGGGCTAAGCTCACGCCATTCCCAGTGTACTCTCTCTGCCTCCTCATGTTTGTGGATCCAGATATGACTGACCTCTGAGCTGTTCTGACACCATGGGTTCTAACCCTCTGAAACAGTAAACCCAATTAAGTACGTCGTTTTATAAATGCTAGGGGGGTGTGTGTGTGTGTGTGTGTGTGTGTGTGTGTGTGTGTGTGACAGAGACAGAGACAGACAGAGGGAGGGAGAGAGAGAGAAAGAGGGAGACAGAGACAGAGACAGAGGGAGGGAGGAAGAGAGAGGGAGGGAGAGAGAGAGAGACTCCTTGTAACCGTTTTGCCTTACCAGTCTCTGCAACTCTTGGTTTTACTGACTGAGCTATTGGCAATGGGAAAAGCCTTCACTTGGGGTAAGTCTGAGGCTTTGGGCTCTGTCTCCTTTACACTAAGAGGTCTATCTCTTTTGAAAATCAGCTATTAGCTTGCTTCTGGGCTCATGTGAATATTGAATGCCTTAGCTCATGGAAGCTTCCTGACTTTCTAGCCTGCTATGATGGTTTTAAGGTGGGTCAAGCTCATACTCCATGACTAACAATGGTATAAGTCAATGGAAAAAATGGTCACTTGCATGGACTGAGGAAGTATGTCAGTATTAAGTAACCAACTCCACTAAGCCCAGAGTGAGGAAGTCAAGAACCTTATAAACTGAACATCACAGATCACTATCAATTACTTCTTGAAATTTAGTCTCTTGTCTCCCTATAGCCAATCTTACTTCATCTTCAATCTGTTCCCACGGCTATGCACCCCTGTAATCCCAAGGCCAGGCAGTCCTATTCAAGTTGAAGCAAGCATGGGCTACATACTAAATAGAGGCCGAACTAGACTCCACAGCACTGCCTCAAAAACTTAAAAATTAAGGCAGGGCAGTGGTGGCACACGCCTTTAATCCCAGCACTTGGGAAGCAGAGGCAGGAGGATCTCTGTGAGTGAGGCCAGCCTGGACTACAGAGTGAGTTCCAGGAAAGGTGCAAAGCTACACCCTGTCTCGAAAAACAAAAAATAAAAAAAACTTAAAAATTAAATTACAAACAAACCCCTCCCTTTTCCTGATTTCCAAGTTAGAGATAGTCTCCAGGGCCTCTTGCCATGCATACAAATTCCTTAACACTAAGTCACACTCCCAGCTCCAAGACAATCTTTTGGGCCGGGCGGTGGTGGCGCACGCCTTTAATCCCAGCACTCGGGAGGCAGAGGCAGGCGGATCTCTGTGAGTTTGAGGCCAGCCTGGGCTACCAAGTGAGCTCCAGGAAAGGCACAAAACTACGCAGAGAAACCCTGTCTCGAAAAACCAAAAAAAAAAAAAGACAATCTTTTGAAAAGACAACTTGAGTATTTCACTCTTCCAGTAAAACCCTTTAAACGCCCCCCACACACACACACACACACTCATTTAGGCACAACAGAACAGAACTATTACCATGACTCTTGCAGGTGGCCTTACACTTACTTCTCTAGCATCATCTTTCCCAGTCCTCCTTTAACATGTCCCATTACTGCCACACAGCACAAATATAAGATTCTAAGACCTCCCTTCACACCCCCACACATTCAGTATTTGTATGGCTGGTCCACTTCTCAGGTCCTAATGTGGGTGGCAACATACACAGTAAGATGGTTCTCCTTGATTCTCTAAGATTAGAAACCCACATAATATATTAGCACTTAAATCACTGTGTGATTAGTCAGCTGGGAAGAGGAAACCTCAACAAAGGAACTGCCTCCATTAGAAGGGCTGGCTGTGAGCATGTCTGTGGGGCATTTTGATTAATTATTATGTAGGCAAGCCCAATGTGAGTAGTATCATCCATGGGTAGGTAAATGGTCCTGGGTTATCCAAAAAAGCAAGCTGAACAAGGTATAAAAAGCAAGTCATAGCAGAGTTCTTCCCTGGTCTCAGTTCCTGCTTTGGCTCCTTCAAAGGACAATAACTTGTAAGCCAAATAAACTCTTTCCTACCCCAAGTTGGTTTGGTCAGTATTTTATCAGGGCAACAGAAAGAAAACCAGGATGCTCACATACTTTTTCTATCTTCTATGAGAAGGGATCACAAATGATTTTTTCACTGTTATACCCTGATTTGTACTCAATAATTACTGGGGTAACTTAATTGCCATCCACATATCAAGTATTTTGCCATAGGTCAAAGAAAAGAACATATATATGGCCTTCTCTATTGTGAAAAGATTAATAGAAAACTTTCACAGCAACAACTATTCATGGGGGCACTCACCTGTAATATCAACACTAGGGAAGCTGAGACAAGATCTCAAATTCAAGACCAGCTTAAACTACACAAGGCCTGGTCTTTAATGATGATGATGATGATGATGATGATGATGATGATGATGATGATGATAATGTCATAGGCTCATAAGGGAGACTGGCATTTCCATTTTATTGTTTGGGGAATTTGTTCAGAGATAAGGTCTCATGTAGCCAAGGCTGGCCTTGAATTTGTAATCCTGTCTCTACCTCTCAAGTGCTAGACTTACAGGTGTGATTTGGTACTCCATTTTATAATCTCAGGATCTTCCTATTTCAGCAAAACACAAATTAGGAATTAAATGTCATGTTTTATGTCCACATATACAGGTTTTTAATCACATAGAAGCACTATAATTTTATAATGAAAAGAATCTCTACGACTAAAGTTAAACAAACACTACAGCTGTGTGCTTCAAGGGACTAAGACTGCAGCTCAGCAGTACGGCTTATACAGAAGCACATCTAAGGCTCTGGTTTTAATCTCAAGCAGGGAAAGGAGGAAAGGGGGGGAGGGCGATTACTCAAGAACTAGTTAAGTCTCAAATTTCATTTATATTAGTGCATTCAATTCTGTATTACCCTTACTAAGAAGACATGGATGGCGCAAGTAATCCCAACTAATAACGTTTAGGAATGTCATAATTCTTTTCCTTAGGAAATCATTTCCAAAAGTGCTTATTCTGACCTAGTATTCAATATCATCTGAATTGCCTGAAAGCATGCCAACTGATGACTGGAAGAAGTGTCCAGACACAGTGAAAAATCTGTATCAGTCCAGGATTTAACATGTACCATATGATGCACTAGGCAGAATACACCAAGTAGAAATTATTGTGGAGGAGAAAAGAGCTGCAAGTGTTAGAGCTTCAGCATCCCACGCAATACACACTACTGAATCTTTCCCGGTAGAGTACATACCTCTACCTTTTTTAACACAGCCACAAAGTTATGGTTTTTGCATTAGAACTAAACAAAAGACCTCAAGAGTGTTATCTCTGCAATCAGTCATTCTTACCCATGACTGTATTATTTAGATGTGAAGATATGATACAAGAAATGTACATATATATGTTGTGTATGTTTGTATGTGTGTACATACATAAAGAGAAAGTACCAAAACTTTAAGAATGATTTCCTTGTTTGAAGAGTTTTACAAATGTCACTAATTTGCATTCCATTTACTTTCTTGAGTTAAAGGGGAGGAAGCTGTGACTGGTGAGCAAGAATGCATTCACTCAGAGAACACAGAACAAATGAACATTATCCACTCTGTGGTGGCTGAAAAGTTCTGAGATTTCTTGTTCAAAGAATACCCTCTAAATATTAAATATAAAATACAGGACCTCAAACTAGTACCTTGAAATAAAATTTATTTCAAAATCATGAGTCAAAAAGGTCAAGTAACCAAAGCTCCTTGAGCCTTACATTCCTCATGGTGATCAAGGATTAATTAGAAGGTAACCTATATCTTCCAGGGTTATCATCAAGTTAATTTAGTGGATATGGAGCCTCTGAGGGAGAGCAGCTGCTCAACATTACAGCCTAGCACCAGGGTGCTGTGCTCAAAGTTCCTCGGCCTGATTCCTCACCTGTCAGACAGCAGTACACATATTTATCTAACAAGCCATGGCCGGGCAATGGTGACGCATGCCTTTAATCTCAGCACTTGAGAGGCAGAGACAGATGAATCTCTGTGAGTTCGAGGCCAGTCTGGTCTACAGAGCGAGATCCAGGATAGCTACACAGAGAAACCCTGTCTTGAAAAACAAAAACAAACAAACAAATGACAAAAATTAAACTACATCTTAGAGTACTGCCTTGACCTAAATAAAGAGTCTTAGTACTGGTAACATCATCAGCATGACTGCTCCAAAACTGACTTACCACTGCACTGCTGGATTATGCATTTCGGCTAGATGAAAAAAATATCTTTGAGCAAATCAATCTACTTTAGTGAACAAATATAGGATGAGCTCACACAACCAAAAAGTTTATGCTAACTTTCAGAAAACTTAAAGTGAAAAATTGCAAGGGCAATTCTCTAAATTGACTATTGTTCATGACTGCTGGAAAAATGTATGTATTGAATACCCTCTTAACAAACAAACCCCGCCTGTGAATTGGAACGTAGCACAAATGGTGTGTCCATTCTACTATGTCCCCTAAAGATCTCAAAATAACTTAAATAATCCAACACAGCAAATTCAAAATACGCAGGACACTTGAGAATTTGCAGCTCAGTGCAATGAACATCTTTCTCTAAAACTTTTGCCACATAGTTACAATACTTCAAAAGTGCTGTGAAAGTCTAGGATGCCCAAGGCTGTGCTAAGCTGTGTTCTAAAAGAAAAGAACCAAAAAATAATAGGAGGAATATAAACGACAACACAGTTAAGTGTTTTCAAATATTATGGTCTTGTTTGCCTTAAACAGGGAAAGAGAAAATTATAGGCTCTCACAATTGAAGCATCAATACTTAATAAGAATGATAATCTAAGGTTTTCCCTAAGGAGACTAGGAGTAAAATGAAATAACCATCACTCTGTACTTCTCCATCAATTACTATTTACTAAGTAAAGATAAATGGTCACTTCAAATATGAGTTAAACAATCTTGAGCATGGTACCACACCACATGAACTATTTTTAACCTATTTATTTTCAGAAAGCTCAGAGAAATGGATTTTTAAAATTTCATTAAATATCACTTACACTATGTAAGAAATAAATCAACTGCCTTCACTTAGCTTTGCTCTGCATCTCAACTTACATTTTTGCTGGGACAACTAGAAGCAATTTATTAACCTAGCTTCCCTTGATCAAATGGTCACTTTCTTAGGAAAGAAAAAATATATACTCTGCTCAATTACATATAACACTACAGAACATTTTACATTTTACAAAGCAAGGGTTTCCTTCAAGGCAGCTCCATCACTACTAAAGTTAAAAGGAATGTAAAAATCATCTAGCAATACCACTCTGAAAAAAAAAATGAGAAATCTTATTGCTGGGGCAGGGTGAGATGGCTCAAGCCTGGCTACCTTAGTTCAACTCCTGAATCCCATGGAGGAAGGAGAAAACAGAATCAACTCCACAGAATGAACCTATGATCACATACAGGCTCCTGCACTCACACTCTCACACACACACACACACACACACACACACACACACACTTAAAAATTTTTTTAAAGAAACCTGTTAAGTGGCTATTCAAAATCTAAAGCGAGGCAAAAAAAAAAAAAAAAAAAAAAAAAAAAAAAAAAAAACTCAGAAAAAGAAAAGTACTAGAAAATGCTGCTGTCAATATTACAAAGTGCATCCTTGCAGTGATATGTGGTATGCATACTCTGAAATAAACTGGAGTTCACTACGACAGACTATGCAAGTCAGGGCAGAAAGTGCTGTTACTTCATTTTACAGATGCCGATTAGGCAGTTTCAGTTAAACTTTACAACAGACTATCAAATACACTCCAATTATTGTCATTCTCGATACTAGGCTTCTATTTCCATTATAAACCACAATTAAGGATGTAAAAGGATCTATGTGTTGTTCTTGGGATACATTAATCCAAAATTATGTGCAATAAGGTACAAAACACCCAAGTGAAGAGAGTTCCTTCGCTTTAGGAAAACACTCATGTGGAACATCAGTCTACCAAACTGTAAGACTAAAAGAACACAAAATTGATTGACACACATTTCTCATGCAGCAGAGTTCAAAGGTGTCAAACTCAAAACATTTATATGAGAAGGGAAAAGCGCCAACGAATCAGAACACTTTGCTTTACCCAACATGGCATTTTGTGGTTCTGCAAGGGTTCAGGAATTCCAGCAGTATTTGGGGCAGTGAGGGGGAACAGAAGGGGATATAGGAGTGTCTGTAAATGTTGACAGATGAGACAAGAAAAAGTCCCACTAACAGTACAAACAGGTGATGCTGCAAAGCAGGCATGGAATCACAGAAAGGAGCAGACTTTCTGACAAATGTTATGCTCCAGAGAAAATTGGCATATCAAATACAGGGACGTAGTGTGGCTCCCAAAAGCCACGAGGTTACACACACACACCGATGGCCACTCTCACGAGACTTTGACAGACATAGATTTGGGTAATTTTATAGGAAAAACTGTGTGCGCTGGAAGCACATTGAGACCACACCCTAGGATGGAGCATCTGGACTTTAAACGCGGGGGAATTAAAAGTTGAAAGGTCTGGTCTCACAGGTGAAAAAGACGTAGCGACAGGAGCAAAGACACACTAACCCTCCGTGGGCTCGGGGTGTCCCCCAGGAAAAGCGCAGCGTGGCCCGAGGACAGGGGCGAGGGCCCGGAGAGCAGAGGCGTCGGGGTACGGAGGAGCCTGGGGAGCCGGGGCGCAGGGGAGCACGGGAGCAGGGGAGAAGCAAGGAAGCAGGGAAGCGGGGAAGCGGGGGAAGTGCCGGCACGGGGCCGCCGGCTCCCGCACGCGCCACGGCCCGGGCGGAAAGAGCGGACGCCGAGAATGAATGGGCGGAGGCCGGGCCCAGGCCGGGCCGGGAGCGCGCAGGGCGGCCGCGCGGCCCTCCGCGGCGCCAAGGGGCGTGAGGCGACGACTGGCCGGTCACTCACCCGCCGCGAGATCGGGCACTCCGCCGCGCTTCTCCTCGGCCGCCCGCGGCTCCTCACGGCGCTAGGGGGAGCCCCGGGCCCCGGGGCGGGCGGCGGCGGCCGGACCGGGAGCCCCTCCGCACCTGCCCCTCTGGCGGAGCGGCGAAGAGACAGGCGACGGCGGCGGCGGCGGCTTGGAGCGGGGAGGGCAAGAGACCCGGATGTACAGGGTAACGGCGAAGGGGGAGGGGGAGTGCCAGGAAGTGAGGGCTCCGGGGACCTGTCCGGCCCTGCGCATGCGCCGCGCGGCCGCAGCCGCGCAAGGTAAAGCCTCGACCGTCCTCTCCGCCCTCCTCCCCCACCCCTCGGGAAAGGGGCGGGGCGCGTCCGGAGACAGGTGGTCCGGCGCGCCGCGCCGAGAGCCAGGGGGGCGCGGCCACGCCGCACGAGGCCACGCCCTCCCTTAAAGAGGCAGCACCTCCGCGGGAGGCTGCCGCCTGGGTGGTTGGGGGGGGGGGGGGGGTCTTCCAGTGGCGGTGCCCAGCCACAGGTCAGCAAGCTCGGAAAGAGCCCCAAGGCTCTGAGCTAAACCCAGGAAAACGCCGCATTCCAGCATCCCGCACCTGGCGAGGCGAGGCGAGGCTGCTGGCAGCAAGTCTTTCCCCCTGGGGCCAGGTACTTGAGCCTCTCTGGCGTTTCCAGACGCGGCTCTGGCGCGCTAGGCAGGCTCCCCGGGGCCTGCAGAGAAGCACCGTTATCGCCCGAGATGCTATCGCGGAGACGCCCTTGGGAGGTGTTAAATGATCAGTCTGGGAACAGAAATGAGACTCCACTTGATAGCGTGGCTTGCCACGCACAGCACTTTCAGATAAATCAGACCCTTGTTCTGGGGTCGACTCGGCGGCAGTGTCGAGTGGGTTGAGAATCTGGATGTGATGGAGGGCGAAGCCATTTAATTACTTCTCTAATCCCACTGTCACTCTTGGAAAATAAATGCTACCTTCCCTTCTCTACACACAAAATCGTCTCATCTACTAGTTTCCCCCCCCCCCATCCTGCCGTAAAACTCCTGGTTTGCGTGAGCAATAAAAGTAGAGGATTAACATGGTTACCTCTCCCAGGTCTTCTTTCCATGGTTACTTCTCCCGGTTTGCTGAGCACAGCACTAAGATGGAAGTAAAGAATTTTGAACATTTTGGGGTTAAGAGCCCAGTTGAAAAATTAGGTGAAGTTATGGACTTTCCCCTCCTAGGAGGCTGTATATACACATACAAATCTGCGTATGATTTCCGACTTATGAACTTGGCGACAGTATCTCGAAACCCTGATCACGATCCCACACCCTCCACTCCCCAACATCGACCACTTGACCACTGGCCTTGATAAATGTGTCCAGTTAAGTCAGTCTTGTGTCTTATACTGTAGGGAGGCCTTTGTCTTGGTCAGCCTGTCTGCCTCTTGAGTTACATGTAGGCAACATGGTATTCAATACAGTAAGGAGAGCCATGGGAAGCAAAGTGACGTACATGAAGGGACAGCATCCTACATCTCAGATCTTTATACTTCAGGAAGCTTTGGATTGCACACAACGTCTATCAGATTTCCATCAATTTTGATTACACTGAGATACAGAACTGCCTTCACCATCCAATAAGGCTGGTACCTGACACACACCGGCATTCACTGGCCCGTATATATGCACCTTGTATCTGACTGGTCCTTCAGATACCAGTTCCAAGCAGCCACACGACAAAAGCAGAAACCTCACCCATGACTATCCAGCTTAGCTGGGACCTCTCCACCTATGAGGAGCACGTCACTGGAATTGTCAGCTTCTAGGAAACTCAGATTTTACACTGAGCAGAATCCTCATACCCAGCAATCTTTATCCACTAGCCTTAATGTTATCTTTGAGGATCAAAATAGGATACTGGCCTGAGGCTCTGGCACTCCCAAAGAGTCAGTTGATGAATAATAACAATAAAATCGGACAAGTCCTGCACAGAACACAGAATACTCTCAGAGGCAGCTGCCCCATCATCAGCACAGGACCCATATCTAGCCTTAAGAAGTACAAGCAAGCTCCACCACTACCCATGTGGAGAAGCTGGCTCAGGAAACACGCCCCCTCCAAGAAGGGCTAAATTTATTCTTGCACACTTCTTTCTTCATCGTTCTGCCCGACTGTGATCACATTTCAGCTGAGGCCAAAGGTTTCGAAGTTTTAAATTACAAAAGCAAGCAAAAGGACACCAAAAAAGATGTTTGCACAAGAGGAATGACCAATCAGCGATGCTGTAGTCACTGCGGCCACCACAAGTTTCTGGAATCCTGACGCTGCTTACACGGTGCCAAGCGTTGTGCTCAGCCTTTGACTTGTGTTTCCTTTGCTTTTCACAGACATCCCATATGGTCCTGCTTTCACGTCCGCTCTGTGAATGAGGAATGCGGGGTTCAGTATGTGACGGATCCAGGATTCGAACGCAATCTGTCAGCTCCTGGATCTGTCTGTTTCTCCATGTATACTACACCCTGTCTACTTTCTCAAATTTCAAAAGATTGCTCTACGTGCTGTTTTCTTTGAGATTTTTATTATTAAATCAGTTTTAAAGCACGATGATGGTGATAGGGCTAGAGATGCTCGGCAGTGAAGAGCAATTAACTATTCTTACAGAGGACCCGGGGTTCCGTTTCCTTCACCCACATCGGGCCACTCAAAACTGCCTGTCTTTCCACCTCTAAGGGATCTGATGCCCTCAGGCCTTCACAGGTATCTGCACACATGGTGTACATAAACTTATGGACACACACACACACACATAAATAAAAACTAACAAATCTCTATAATGTTAAGTAAACTGTTTTGTTCAGTCAACATTTTGTACCATCCCCTCTTTTATATCCCAGGCATCATGGGAGAGTCTAGGGTAGAGGACACATGGTCCCTACTTTGAGGTCTCTGGGGGCTCCGTGAGAGAACAAGGGTTGTAACTTGGTATTGGTAACAGAGGATGGTTATGTTGTAAGAAGAGGGGAGCCGTCTCTGCTCGGAACAGTTCTGAAGGTTTTGACAAAGCCTTTGGGGTTGGTTTGGAAAACACCAGGAAAGGCATGGCAAAGCGTACAGTGGTGGAAAGGAGAGAATTCTGTGAGTAAGAAGGTAAGATGATAAGACACCAAAGCCACTTCAAATTTTAACACAGCGCCAACAGACGAAAAGATACTTGTAACCAAGGGAGAAACAGAATCGGACTTAGTTCCTATCAAGACCACTTGGAACACAGTGTCCAAAAGACCAGGAGTCTGGCTGAGAGGCTCCGGAGGGGTCCAAGATGAAGATAACAGCTTGGAGCTGGGGTGTAGCTTCGTGGCAAGGCACTTGGCTAGCATGCTCAAGGTCCTGGAGATTATCACCGCCCTGGCCAAGGAAAGAAGAAATACTAAAACTAAGATACGCACTCAGTATTTTCCTGAGTTTATGACTGATTGAAACTGGGGTGAGAGGAAACAGGAGCTGTGGGGACTGGCCCTGAGGCTCTCAGCTGAGAACACTAGCTGGCTGGTGTCACAATTGGGCCCCGATTCCCTTTACCCAGCATTCATGCCTCTCCTCCAACTTTCTGTAAACGCACACTGCTTTTACTGCTGCTATCTATTTATACTGCTTTTAACTATTTCCCAAGCTCTTTTTCACATTTCACCACAGATGCATTTAGCATTTAATGGCTGAACAATATTTCATCACACTTAAATAGCTGAGTTTCCTTCCATCACTATGGGTCCATATCCAACATGCCAGCTGACCCTAGACCTGCTCACCAATGGGCATTGTGCAAGGGCAGAGCTAGGCCAAGAGAAAGAGCCTTTAGGCAAAGGGTTTTGGAAAAGAACAGCCTCGGGGCCCAGCAGACTACAGCTCTCCCTAGAGAGGCCTATGCAACTGCACTGCATGTAGAAGCTGCAGAACTCTGAGAAAGAACCTACCATGCATGAAAACCCAATGTCTAATTCTCTACAGAAGCTGCTGTTAATACCTTGACCTCTTCAAGTCATTCATTCATTCATTCATTCATTCACTCATTCACCCCACACGCATTCTTGGGGGGGCACAAGGTAACAGCAGAACCAAAGCTACTTCAAAACTCTGACCAGGTATGGCCTGGTCAAGTTCAATCCCTGCTCTGGAACTTACACAGTTTCAACCTCTTGCAGCTTTGGTTTCTCCAACAATGTCTAACGTTTCCCTTCCTTCCTTCCTGGTGACTTCTGGATGCCTGCCACTGCACCCTGCATTTCCAAGCAAGCCCATCAGGCCAAGAAAGCACACCAAAGTCCAGAGCCTGAGTGAGCCGCTGAACGAGGGCCACTCATTCGATTTCTGCAACCTCTCATTTCTGACCTGGCCAATGGGGAGAAGAATCTACCTACTTCCTGGAATGGCGTGGAGCCCTCATAAATACTGTATAGGAAAGCATTTTTGTAGATGAATAGTGACCACATAAGTTCTCTGGATTATAATTACCAGGTCAAAGGATCTGAACACGTTCATGGTCTGTTCATTGCCTAGTTGCCTTACAGAAGACTCTTACTGCGTGCTGCCAACCTCGTCTCACGTGCACACCTGCCGTGTGTAGAGCCTGAGCAAAGCTGCTCTCCTTTCCACTAGTCTTGTGTCTGGCATTCAGGGATTGGGCTCATTCATCCCGCACGGTGCATCCCACTCCTGTGCGGTGCTGGCAAACAGCAGCGCCAAAGCCACCTCAAAACTCTGGGTGTAGCCGGGTCAGAATCCAAAACCTGCTCTGACATTCCTCCCTTCCTCTTCCCAGGATGAGCAAACAGGGAATCGTCAAGGCCAGAGGCTCCTTCCAACCATCTCCTCCACAGCCAGGGGTTCCAAACTCCTAACTGAAACCCCACACGGATGAGAGCAAGGAGAGAAGAAGCCTGGGGGTCCCTTGGATCGGGCTGGGAGCTCGTCTCACACTGAACGAAGACATCAGAACTGTCATTTCAAAAGATCGAACCCAAGACCTTCCTGCTGTTTAACAGAAACATTAACCAGTCCCCAACAGCCGTAAAGTTATCCTCGTGGCCAAATTCCCCCTAAGTTAAAAGGTCTGTAAGAGGAGTCCAGGTCACATCTCCAAATGGAACATACGTCTCCCAGGGAAGGCAGTCAGAAGGCTCTGTTCCAGCCATTTTAGTGACCTGCAGCAAGGAAAAAGGACCCCACTGTCCTGCGTCAGCTGTGACATCTCAGAAGCCCAGACACACTTTCTCTTCCCACGGCCGTCTCGGCTCTCAGCTGCAAGGGTTCTTGCCGTACTCCATCCTAAAGATGAACCTCGACTGTCCTGCATTCACCTTCAGAGCACTTCACTTTCACAAACCGTTATTTATTTTTAATGTTTCTTAACTTTAAAACGAATGTAGGCTCTCCCAGACTGTGGCTGTTATGAGCACTGCAATCCCTGCCACACTACCCAACTCCCAGGAGACCTGCCACAAATATATGGAATGATTAACAGGAGAGCCTGGGCTGATGAGATGCCGTGGCCCTCTATGCCACTTCTTTTATTTTTTTTTTCCTCCATTCTGTGTGAGTAATATGTTGACTGAAGCAAAAATTTGAAAATACATATGAGCAAAAAGAAAAACATAAAAACACTCATGATCCAACCACCCACACCCTGTGGATACCCTTCCAAATGTTATTATGTATCTATATAAAGGCAGTATATTTTTGGAGGAACGGCTCATATCAGAATACTAATCTGCTGCGTTCCACCTCACAGCATCTCTTAGCTACCCCTGCTCAATGAAGGCACCACAGTTACGTCACTGTTGGAGGCTATATAATACTCCACCATGTACTCACAACATGAGTTTTGGAACCAGTTGAGTCTGAGAGAAGCTAAAAGAGGGCTTTTCTTCGATGACGAAGAAGGCAAAAGGCCGCACTGCAGCATCCACCTCCTGACAGGTTTCCTCCCGCTGTGTTTGTATTGCTCCAGCGCAGTATTTCCACACAGCCGTACTCCATTCCGCCCATTCACCACCTGGAGTCATTAGCGGCCCCGTCACCCAAAGAAGCAAGTTGTTTGTAACTGGAAAAGCTGAAATATGAGGAAGCGGGGACGACGCCTCAGAGTTCAGCCCGGGAATCTGCCGCTGAGACAGGCGACAGGAAAGACAAGCACTTTTTTTGTGTGTGTGCCAAGATTTTAATTGGAAAAAGGAGGAAAGATCTTCTGTACACACTGTCCCCTCTTCCTTCTAAGCCCGTCCCAAGGCAAAGTTTTCTCCGTGAGGGGTGGGTTGGTACGGGAGCAAACTGACATGGCAAACAGTTTACAGTCCAAAGCCCTCTGCTCAATTTGCAGACCCAGAAAAATGCAAGAGCCATGCTCGGGATGTGTCGCCCTTTGCCACAGACAGCTCTTTCAACCCAGGGTGCAATTCAGCAGCACAAAGGACCGTTCAGCCCTGACAATCAACATGCCCTTCCACAAGCAAGGGCACAGACTTGGGGTGGTCGCCTTTAGGAAGGGACAAGATGACCTGAAATCTGGGACAGCACTGGAGCAAGGGAAATGGAGAATGTCTAGGTGGGCCGTTCATCTCTGCGCTTCCCTCCACTGTCCCCCCAAACCCTGGTCTCTGCTGTCATAGACACCCACCTTCAATAGCACACCCACAGCGTCATAAACAACAGCTCTGGGCTGGTGAGATGTCGCAGTAGAGAAAGGTTAACAGGCCTGACCACCCGAGTTCGATTCCTGGGACCCACAAAGTGGAAAGAGAGAACCGATTCCTGGCAACGTGTTTTCTGACCCCCACATGCACTATGTTGCATCTCTAAGTGCAGACAAAGCCACCTATTTATCAATGCCATTTTAAAAGATTTTTAATACAGTTTACAGAAACATCACACTTACAAAAATGAGAAAATTATCTGGTTTGGCATACAGTGACAGAAGGTACTCACTTGGCATCCAAGCCTCCCAGCACCACCGGGAGACTTTTTACGTCTGCCTGTCTTCAGATGAAGAAACTAAGGGACGAAGAATTCAAGTATGTTCGGGAAGGTCATAAAACCACTGAGAAGCAAGAAGCAGGATGTGACCCCAGGCCTCAACAGCTGCTACCCCATATAATGCTCTCCACCTTCCTCTCTTTCTTCTTTTCTATCAGCTAGCATTAACTAAATCCCCCAGTGCCTGGGCTCCATTTCAAACCCTAACCTTCACCCGAATCACAATGGCTGCGCTGCTCTGATGACTGGGCAAAGTCACAGGAACAAGTGAAAGTCTCAACACTCAAACTGTCTTTGGCCTTTGTGAAAAGAACAGCAATTACATACAGTTAAAACTCACCAGAGCTTAAATGTCGGGCAAGCTCTTAAATGAACGTAATGGTTCACCTTCACTGTCAGCCTGACAGGGTTTCGAATCACCATAGAAACACACTTTCGGGTGTGTCTATGATGGCGTTCCCTTCCTCTAAGGAGGAATGATCCACACAGCAGGTGAGTGGTGTCATCTCATGGGCTGGGGTCTCGCACTGAATCCAAAGGAAAAACTGCAAACTGAGTACCCACGTTCATCTCTGCTCCCTGGCTGTGGGTGCAATATGGCTAGCTGTCTCATGCCCCTGCTGCCCCGACCTCTCACCATGGTGCACTGTGCCTTCGAACCGTGAGCCAAAATAAACCCGTCCTTCTTTGTCAGGCATTTTATCAGAGCGTGAGAAGAGTAACTCAGAACGATGGGTTCTGACGCTGCTGTTTTCGTGTTCAGACTTGGGAGGTTGTTGACGACGCAGGTAGGCTGCGAGTCAGTCTGGGCTCAGCCAGGCCTGCATGTGGAGCCCTTGGTTTTTCTCACCTGAAAAGCGGGGAATGTGCAGACACTTGCTAGACACACAGCAAACACCTGGCAAATATAAGAACTCAATAAATAACAGCCTTCCCTGTTCTTTTCATTATTTGTGAACTTGCTATTTTCACTCAGGTAGTATTTGTATGAGGTTGCTCACTGCAGCATTATTTACAATAAACACCAGATAATAAAAATAAACTTCCAACAGTAGGGAGACAGCGCAGTAGGGTTCTAAAAGAAGCTGTAGAATGAATGAAAACCGTGTTAATTGCCAGGTCTTGAGCAAACCATTTCTTTTCTCTGAATCTGTTTGCTCATCTCTGAATAAAGGGTTTGTCCTCGGTGACTCACACATTCTCTGTACATTCATAGTCCTGACATTCCAAACACACTGCAGTGCACCAGAGCAAAGATCCTATATGGTCACTAAGTACACAGGAACATGAGAGGATACTTTGTAAGCCTTCTTCAGACATAACTGTTTTTTCCAACATGTTGCTACCTCCTCACAAAGCATTACAGTATTTATTGTCTCTCTCCATGAACCTAGACCTAGATCTATAATGCCTGGCTTGTTCCTGGTCCCTAAAACAATGTCTGACACATAATAGGATCCCATTTGCTGATTTAAAATTTCTAAATATTGGGGCTGGAGAGACAACTCAGTGGTTAAGGGCATCTTACTGCTCTGGCAGGGGACCCAGGTTCAGTTCCCAGCACCCACATGGGGGATTTCAACTGTCCATAACTCCACTTCCAAGGGATCTGTGGTGGTTTGAATAGATATGGTCTCCATAGACTCATGGTTGGAATGCTTGGCTCTTAGGGAGTGGTACTATTAGGAGGTGTGGCCTTGTTGGAGGAAGTGTGTCACTGTGAAGGCAGGCCTTGAGGTTTCATACATGCTCAAGCCATGCCCAATGTGGCAGTCTGTCCTGTTGCTACCTGTGGATCAAGATGGAAAACTCTCAGTTCCTTCTCCAGCACCATGCCTGCCTGCATGGCACCATGTCCTGCCATGCTGATAATTGACTAAACCTCTGAAACTGTAAGCCAGCCCCAATTAAATGTTTCCCTTAAGAGTTGCCATGTCATGATGTCTCTTCACAGCAATGAAACTCTAGGACAGGATCCAACACTTTCTTCTGATCTCTGTGGCACGTATGTGGTACACATACATACATGCAGTCAAAACATTCACACACATAAAATATTTTTTTAATCTTTCAAAATGTTTCTTCAAGTTTTATGATTATTAGGAGCTGGGAAAGTAACTCCTTTGCTAAAATGCTTGCCTAGCATGCATGAAGCCTTGGTTTCCATCCCCAACACCAAATAAACTGGGCATGGTGGTATAAGCTTGTCTAATCCTAACACTCAGGAGGCAGAGACAGGAGGATCAGAAGTTCAAGGTCATCCCTGGCTAGAATATACTGAGTTCACAGCCAAATGAACGACACAAGATCCTGTCTCAAAACAAAAACAAACAAAAATTGTGACTATTAAGTTGAAAGATTAAAATACAAATTCATCTATCTAACCAGGTGCTATTTATATATAAAATAGATATCCCTGTGGGGAAATGGCAAAAGGATTAGGGATGTTAAAATTCATTGAAAAAAGGGTGGGAGTAGAGATGAACCCTTTAATGTCTTGAAAGATCTGTTGTTCAAAGAGATGACGACTAAAATGGGAAGGCTTGAGGCAGGACAGATGTGGATGTGGCCACGGGATACGGAAAAGAGCTGGAAGGAGGCATAAGGCATTGAAGAGAGCCAGCGCAAAGAGGTGGCTGGTAATCTATTAACGGAAACGCGATCGCAGGGGAAGAAAGAAAAGTAGGTAATATGACACCAACGAAGAAAAGGCAATTTACCTGCAAGTTTTAATTACAAGCTAATATCTATTAAATTATTCCCAGGTGCACACAACTCCCCCCCACACACACACACTAATTGCCTTGATCCACAGAAGGTTCAGTGAATCTATGCGTGAGCAGGCACTTGGGGCTGTCCCATGCTATGTTCTGAGTCCCTACATGCTTTGTGAACTACTGTCGTAGATGAAACTGATTCGAGTCCCCCAGACGGAAGCTCACTGACGTGCCCCAGATATCCGGTTAGACATGTAGCTGACACATTCCAGCCTGTGTCACACACTGCTAGGGTGACACCCAGAGTTACATGAACTAGCCTTCCCTTCCAGGGATGAAAGGCACACCATCTTACTGCAGAACAAAGCCTTGCAACTGACAGATGATACAGATCAGTGGTTCTCACTCAACCTGTGGGTCGAGACCCCTTTGGGAGAATTAAACAACCTCTTCACAGAAGTCGAATATCAGATATTTTATGGTTGGGGTTCACCACAACACGAGGAACTGTATTAAAGGGTCGCAGCATTAGGAAGGTTAAGAACCACTGATAAAGATGATACATCCTGTAAACTTAAAAAGTAGGAATTGTACCTTCAGCATCAAGATGTCAGGGGAGGAAGGGCAAGGAGATGTCGCAGGAAGTCCTTGTCCTGAGATTCCTCAAATCACAGGAACCCTCAGTTGCTCATAAGCTGAATCTTGATGCTTCCTCTGGTCTCTCCTTGTACTTGGGACCACATGCTGCCGTTAGCACCTCCAGCCCCCACCTGCCTGCCTGGGCTCTTTGCCATGTCCAGCAACTCACCACTTGGAGCAAACCAGGTCAGCCCCCTGTTGTGAGTGCTCTCAAGCAGCCTGTGGTTCTTGTTGACAGCATTTTGCCACTGTGATGGTATGGTTTCCTGAACACCGGGAGCTTCCCCCAGGCAAAGGCCAAGCTGTTTTGCTAACCCTGTACTCCTGAGCCAGCACTGAGGCTGGCATAATCCCTGACAGAAAGCAGGTACCTGGGACACAGCTGCAGCCGGCTGGCCAGGGGCATACACGGCCATCAGTGGTGACTCACCCCAGTCCTGGGGCTAATGTCAATGCAGGCCTGCAAGTAAGAGCTATTTAAGCAGCACAGAGGAGTAAGGTTAGCAGCACTCACAAGTAGCCTAAATGATTAAGTCCCCAGCTACAGACACTGGTATTTGAAACTCATGACTTTTAAACAGAACAACAGGATAAGTCATACAGGAGCGAAATGTGTGACTGAACTTAGCTCCCCACGGTTACTTTTTGAGGTTAGAGAAAAAAAAGTTATTGCAAACAGCTTGCGGGGTTGGGTGGGGGTGGGTGGGGATCAATATGGTCTTTGTCACAAGAAGCTCAACTGACTTAGTTAGCTAGCATCCTCTCTAAAACCCTGGTACAGATTTCATGTTAGAACGGAGACATCAAGAGATTGCATCCTTCCTCAGCCGTAATCTGTAAGGAGGCAAAGAGGAAAATGGTACCTTGCCTAAGCTGGAGGCTTGCCACAACCTATGAATTTGGAGAAAAGAACTTTTGTATCCATTTCTATACGTAGCATTGTCGTGTAACAGGTCACTTGTTTTATGTGTGCCTATGTCTTAGTTTCCTTTCCGGATGCTGCAGAAAAAAAAAAATGTGCTGACAAAACCAACTTAGAGGTAAAGGGGTTTATTTTAGCCTAGAGTTCCAGGTCACCGTCTATCAAGCCAGAAAGTCGAGGCAGCAGGCACTTGAGATGGTCACATGACATCCACAGTCCAAACCAGAGCAATGAAGTAATGCATGAGCGCATGCGGGTGCTCAGCTTGCTCTCTCCACTCTAACACAGTGGAGGATCCCCTGCCTAGGGCATGGGGCCACTCACAGTGGGTGGGTCTTCCCTCCTCAACTAATGAAGGCAAGATAATGACCTACATACACGCCCACAAACCAATTGGTTCTAAACAATCTAGACAATCCTTCACCAGGAACTCCAGAATGTAGCAAGTTGACAAAACGAACCACGGCAGCATGCAGAGTTTCCGATGAAATGACGAATTTTAGACGGAAAAGACTTTGAAAGTCATCTTTAGTCTATTTTACATTTAAAAAAAGAAAAAGAAAAAAAAAAAAAAAACCTGAGTGCCCAAGGTGTCGAGGAACTACCTGTCCACAGCTGGATATGAGGAGTGCAATCCAAGCCATCCACCCCACCAGACTGGGATCTAGGCCATGAAGTTCACAGAGGTTTAAGTCTACACTACACTGAGTTCATCTTCAAAGGTCATTCTGACTCCCTGAGGCATGAACAAGAGTCCTGTTTCTTTAATAAAATAATAATAATAATAGCTCCTAGTTAGCAACGTGCAAACTTTGGTATGCTATCTGGTATGGTTTTCAGGGCAAATGGAGGAGGGGGGATCAATGAAGTTATTCTTATCTAGCCTTTCACCACCCAAGTGCCTTCCAACAATGAAATTTTTTAAAAAGTTAGGAGAAGCATGCGCGCGCGCCTCGCATGATGAGAAACACAAGTAGAAATGCCCAATGATGCACATTTCCAGTCTCCCATTGTTAATATTCTGATCCCGCCCCTTGGCGCCACCCTGTATCCTGAGGTAAAAGTCTCTTTAAGGAAAAACTCCGCCCATTTCTCTCTTCTCCCCCACCCTTTTTCCCCCCACGAGGTGCGTACCTCTTGAACCCCTCGCCCCCCTCCCTCTCTATCTCTCCCTTCCCTTCTTTCTCTGCCCCCTCCACCAAATAAAACTCTTCCCTGAGCGCCTTCTGCATGGCATCTCTGTCTCTCACCCACCGTGGAGCACCTTGGCCCTACCCACCAGAACCTCCCACCGGAACCACCCCCACCCACCACCGCCAGCACGTGTAATATCCTAACGCCCATGATAGTGGGGAGTGGAGCCACTCTTGATGGAATTCTAGGCTGACTGCTGAGCGCCTGTTAGCGTCTTCTCTGCTGCTGGGCCTTTGCCCAGTCCTTCCACCCTCCCAAGAGCACCTTCCCTCCCGTTCTCCCACCTCCCAGTAGGACTCTTACATCAAGACTCCAGCCAGAAACTGCTACACACGTTTGGTATGCGTGGCTCCCCTTTCTTACTTCATGGTAATCCACAGCCCTATTTATGCCTCCCATCCCTCTGGGAAGGTATCAAACACATGAGCAACGGGATAAGGTTTACAGAGGCACTGAGAAGAGTCCTGCAAACACACAAGATGGAGTTATTAATTTACTTAATCTAGTTTCTTGAGACACATACAGCGGTTTGCAGGCCAGAATCAACCAACCCAAGATTAATAGCCTACTTTACTGCGTTCTTTTTCTCCTTCTAAGCCACAAGTCAAAATAAACTTACCCTCAATGTACAACTTTGCAAAATATGGCTTTGAATATTGACTCCCGAATCCACTGTGGTTATTAAAAGGATGGCTGTATCCACCAGGGTGTGGACAGGTTATGCTGTGGTAACAACAACAACAACAACAGAAACCTCAATCACAGACTAAGGATAACCACAGTGGTCTCTCAGGGACAATCAAGATAAGCCCAGCGGCCTCCTCTTTCTGGCCTTTACCTGTCAGTCTGGGTCAGTCCACTCTACAGATACCAGTTTGAAGCTACAGCCACTCCTGTCCTTCTCCAGCCTCCCACAGAGAGCACAGGGAAGACCCATGGGAACATTTGTAAAAATTCAGCAGATGACCTGGCCTAGAGATGCCAGCCAGTAAATGCCAATGGCCCATGACCATTTGTCGCTACCACATTTCCATTCCTCTCCAGACCATCATCAGGTTATAGTTGTCACACAATACTGCTGTAGAGCCTGTCTGCCACTTGAATCACCTGAAGAGCTTAAAAACTACTGACTGTGGCGGAGGAGATGGCTCAGTCAATAAAGTGCTTGCCATACGAGCTTGAGTACTCGAGTTCGATCCTCAGCACCAACATTAGGAAAGAAGTCTGGTGTGGTGTGTGTGCTTGAAATCTCAGCAACAGAGAGACAGAGATGGGGGATCCCTGCAACTCAACCTGCCAGCCTAGCTAGTTCCGAGCCAGGTGAGAGACTCTGTCCCAAAAAATCAAAAAGGATAGCATCCAGAAAGGAATATCACCCACGGTTGCTCTCCACAGGTACGTACACACGTACACACACACACACACACACACACACACACACACACACACTAATGCTTATGTCCATTTCATTCCCAGAGTTTGTAAATTAAATCTGCTATCATGTTATCTACAGCATCGAATTTTAAAAGCTTTGTAGGAGATTCTTCTCTGCAGACAAATTTGGAAACCATGGTCATAGCGGCAGCAAGACTTACATGCACATGCATATGTATATTTAGCATGTACACACATAATGCAAGATGGCCCCTCCCAGGAGCCATGAAGCCCGTTCTCTAGGAGCAGTGGTTATAACTACTGATGTATCAGAGTAAAGCCGGGTTCTGCTGTCGTGAGGGGCTCTCAATTTCACACCTAATAACAGCTATCAATGTCATCCTCCCGGATCACAGCAAGCCTCAACAACCTTTTGTTTAGAGATAAAATGACTTTCTCTGACATTTAACCCTAAGCCTTGTGCCCACAGGCATTTCTTCGCATCCAATTTGACTTCACACCTTTTCTAGGCCCAGCTGAACCACTGTCCAGAGTAATCAGAATCCCCAAATTAGACGGATGGGAATGGATGAAAGTAAATCGGGGAGGCCATGTCCACCAATGGTTATTTATTAGGAATAGAAACTGAGCTTTGAACGTCTCTTCGTCCGTGACCCAGAACGGTAAGCAGAGAACTTAAGGGACATCTGGACAGGTTACATACCATTCAGTAATGAGCTGGGGAAAGCGGGCAAACAGACTAGGAACTCACAAAAAAAGGACGGCACCTAAGTTACTGTTGGAGTTTTTGAAAACTTAGCACAAACTTAGACATGCCTGAAAAGAAGGAATCTCAGCTGAGAAACTGCCTCATTCAGACTAGCCTATAGAAGTAGTTTTCAACCTGTGGGTCACGAGCCCTTTGGGGGTGTCAAGTGACCCTTTCACAGAGGTCACATATCAGATATCCTGCATATCAGATACTTAGATTACGATTCATAACAGTAGCAAAATTACAGCTATGAAGTAGCAGCGAAAATAATTTTATGGTTGGGGTCACCACAACATGAGGAACTGTATTAAAGGGTCACAGCATTAGGAAGGTTGAGAACCACCGGCCTATGGGCCTGTCTAGGAGGCATTCCCTTAATTGCTAGTCAATGTAGGAAGGACCAGTCCATTAAGAGCTATCCCATCCCTGGGCAGGCGGGCCTGGGCCAAATAAGAACGGTACCTGGGCAAGCCAGGCAAAGGGAGATGGTAAGCAAGCTTCTCCCATGGTCTCAACTGCAGTTCCTGCCTTGACTTGCCTGACGATGGAGAGACTGTGGAAGAAACCCTTTCCTCCCCAGGTTGCTTTTGGCCATGGTGTTTATCCCAGCAACAGAAAGCTAAGCGGGACACTTGGCAAAGCCTCGTGTGTCAGCTAGACGCCAGCTGCCATTTGGATCTCCCCAACTGTATTTCACTTCTCTCGGGATAAATGTGTTTACCGGGAGAGAAGAGAGGTGAGTGAGGGGGGTGCCTAAAAACAAGCAGGTGCCCTTTCACTTGGGCACTATGTTCAGAGCATGCATGCCATGCACAGGGTGGCACAGCATTCCGTCCGACACCGGCACAAAATGATTCCAGCACATCATCTCCCTGCCCTGTGGGATGTTGTCTCTGCAGTGTCTGGAGAAAACCAGAAAACCCGGTTTGTTTGCCTTTGCTTTGGCAGTTTAATTTAGGACTCCCACTAGCTCCGTGTAAACTCTTTGCCAACATGAAGAGACATTCTGCATTGTTGAAGGCACAGTTAACTTGGGCCCAAGGGAAGGAGGCATTGTATAGATTACATAATGGTTACTCTATTGCTTTAAAAAAAAAAATGGCAGCCTCTGGCAGAAAAGTTAAAAGAAGAGAAAACTCATTTTTGTAAAAGTATCTGAAGCGACCATGTCTTCTGAAGCATTGTGAGTCAACAATGGATCTGCCTTTCTTGGGGGCTTATTCAATTATCTGTTACTTCCCTGAGCCTGGGGAAAAGAGACTTCCTCCCATCTACAGTTGCCTAACGGAAGAAGGCAGGCAGGATTCTCCTAATAAAAGCTGCAAATGAAAAGCAGTAACTACTCCCAAGGCCCTGCTTATTGTGAAGAATCATTAGAAACCCCTTTTTAGGGCCTCTATTAAGAATCTATTTTCTCTACAAACCATCCCAAAAGGGAAATAGAGTGGGATCCACAAGCCCAGACACATCTGGCTGGCTTCCTAGGGCCTGACTGCCAGCAGCAATCTAACCTTCCCTACACTGGTTTTCTCATCTACAAAATGGTAATAATTTTATAGAAATATGATGAGAAGTCACTATGAAAATGTGTAAAATGGAGCCGGGCAGTGGTGGCGCACGCCTTTAATCCCAGCACTCGGGAGGCAGAGGCAAATGGATCTTCTCTGAGTTTGAGGCTAGCCTGGGCTACAGACTGAGTTCTAGGAAAGGCACAAAGCTACACAGAGAAACCCTGTCTCAAAAACCCAAAAAGAAAGAAAGGAAGGAAGGAAGGAAGGAAGGAAGGAAGGAAGGAAAGAAAGAAAGAAAGAAAGAAAGAAAGAAAGAAAGAAAGAAAGAAAGAAAGAAAGAAAGAAAGAAAGAGAAAGAAAGAAAGAAAGAGCCGGGCGTTGGTGGCACACGCCTTTAATCCCAGCACTCGGGAGGCAGAGCTAGGCAGATCTCTGTGAGTTCGAGGCCAGCCTGGGCTACAAGTGAGTCCAGGAAAGGCGCAAAGCTACACAGAGAAACCCTGTCTCGAAAAAAAAAAAAAGAAAGAAAGAAAGAAAGAGAGAGAGAGAGGTAAAATGGTGAGCATTTAAAAATCTATCAATGTCCATTTATTCCAACGTGAATTTGTTATGAGAAGAGTGACCACTGTCCTGACACATCTTGGTGTTTCCATCCTTGCATGGAGACCACTTGGAGACTGTCATCTCTTCCATTCATCCCCCACAGGAGCCATGCAGACTTGACTTCAATTCATAAGGTGGCCCTGAATGGCCTAAGACAATGCTATACTCTCCTCTGCCACCATATTGGTCTGAGACATGGATGCAGGTCCCGAGATGATCCAACCAGAGGGAAGAGTAGAAATTTTGTTCAAGGACTCTACAAAGAGATGATAGCTCTCTCCTTTAAGCTATTGTGAAGGATGGGAACCTGAGAACAAGCAAAGCCAGGAGACCGAAGTGCAGAGCCTAGAGATCAGAAAGTCAGGGCCTGGATCACAGTACCCGAAACCCACCCTACTTCCGCATATGTCAATCACTTACCTGCTTCTACCAGTTACCCCAAATGAATTGGGAGCTCTGTAGCTTGCAGTTCAGAGCATTCCACCTGACCTGTCCTGAATGATTCACTACACAATAGATGAGGCAGAAACGTAAGCACATTTCCGATGATTTAAGCTCAGACTTCATGTTCTCTCTCAGAGGACACAAATAGGTCTTGGTTGCCCTGGATCTTAGGACTTAATAGCTTTTCTATACATAGGCCCTCAAACAAGTATTTTTCCAAATAAATGAATGGAATGAAACTATCAAGTAACCTGGAGTTTCAGAAGCATTTAAAGCCCCAGGCTCTAGCTGGTGCATAAAAAAGGAAGCCCCAGGTGTGGAGCGGTATCTGAGCCTGGGATCAAATCATAGGCACAGCCAAGCTCCAGCTCCCTGCTCTGTTCTGCACAATGGGGTAATTATACCTGTCTCCCCGTGGTTAAAGAAGCCATGATAAGGAACAGGAGAGGCCACACTCACACAGTATGTATTTCCCTCCCTTTCTGCAGCTGACCTTCTTGCATACCATGGACTCTGCGCTGGGGTTCAGAAACCAAAGTTATCATAAGTGCACGATGGTAGGGCTGCACAGACAGCCCCAAGAAAGTGGGAAGTGAGAAGGCATGCCTCGAGGCTACCCCTTCCCACCACCCACATACATTCATGTTAGGAGCAGCAACATTAGTCGGACGGTGGTAGCACACACCTTTAATCCCAGCACTAGGGAGGCAGAGCTAGGAGAATCTCTGTGAGTTCGAGACCAGCCTGGTCTACAAAGTGAGTTCCAGGGCAGGCTCCAAAGCTACACAGAGAAACCCTGTCACCAAAAACCAAAAAAAGAAAGGAAGGAAGGAAGGAAGGAAGGAAGGAAGGAAGGAAGGAAGGAAGAAAGAAAGAAAGAAAGAAAGAAAGAAAGAAAGAAAGAAAGAAAGAAAGAAAGAAAGAAAGAAAGAAAGAAAGAAAGAAAGAAAGTATATACATTAAACAAGGTCTCCAGCTATCAGCTGTGCTATCTGCGAGCAGAACAGAGGTCGTAGACTAGTGTGGCTGTCAATACCACAGCCCCACATGCTCCTAGAGGGTTGAGTAACAAGCAGAAAGGATGTGGAACTCAGCTAAACTGAAACTCCAGGGAAGCAGGGGCTTGTCTCATTCACTGGAACTCAAAAAGCACCCCATGAAAACATTCCTCAGTACTTGACTGGGTACTCGAATGAGTGGACATGCAGAAGGCAATGAAATCAACATTCTAAGAGTAGATCTTAATGAAACCCTGATGTATATAGTGCTGCCTGCCAGGCAGACAGCAGTCAACCCAAAGATCTAGAAATTAAAGGGGGGTGTTGTGAGCCTGGCAGAAGACAGAACTCTGACCCCATCAATGCCCATGCCTCTGAAATTCTCCAAGACAGTTTCTTTCCCTGACAAACACAAATTATCAAGATTAACTAAGACCTAGGTATGGAAATGTGTGCCCCAAGTCCCCACACTCAGGAGGCTGAGGCAGGAGGACTGCGGAGAATTCAAAGGCTACACAACCAAACTCAATCTCAAAATAAACAAGCATATAAGCATGTAAGTTTCCAAATGCAATGAAACAAGAGAAAGGGGGCTGAAAGGCATATCAAAATATTAATTACAATTAGTCCTAGATAGTGAAGTTATTAAAGACTTCAGGGTGTGTGTATGGAGGGGTGAACATGGGGAGACCAGAAAACAACTTAGAGAAGTTGGTCCTCTCCTTCTACCTGTGGGTCCCGGGTATTGAACTTGGGTCATCAGGCTTGGCACCAAGCACCTTTTATCTACTGAGACATCTGGCTGGCCCATTTTGGGATTTTCTATAGTCAGCACAAATTGATTTTCTAATAAAAATTAAAGTGTCTATCCCAGCACCTACGGCACAGAGTAAGGGACTCAACCGTGCTCCTGCCCTGACAATGTCCTCCAGACACCTAGAAACAGCTATCACATGTCTGTCTTAGGTTTCTTGTTAAATATTTCAGTTAATTTAGTGGCTGGATTTCAAGGCTGGATCCCTCCTCTTTGCCAAGCTCCATCTGTTAAGCCCAGAGCACGTACCGTACAACCAGCACTCACTCTCACCCTCCTCTGCTCATTCCTCCGCTCATTCACTCAACAAGGAAACACTAATTAAACACCTACCACGCTGGACATCCTTTGCTCTTGCCTATCTTATCATTCAAACACCGTTCCCAGACTTCCTTAGGGAATGAGCACCTTGCCTCATTCTCTGTCCCTGTGCCCCAAGAGACCTGCAGACCCCAGCCTAACTTCTCCAGGGGGCAGGCACTGGGCATAGAATGGCCATCAGAGTACTGAGTACACTTGGCAAGACGGTTGACTGTTTGGGGGATGTGCATGTTATCCAGAGCCGGGGGGGGGGGGGGACGCGGGAGGAGGGGGGACCTCGCACAGTAAAATCGATTCTGAGACTTTCTGCTGGATTATTAGGAAGGCGACCTTTCTAAACCCGCCATAACTGCTAACTGCTATCTGATGCCACAATGTGGAAAGGAAATGTATTTCATCAAGAGGTGAAAAACTGTCCAGACTTGGCAAGACTTTTAAGCTTTGGATTCTATGCCTCAAATTTTATCTTTAAACTTTTCAACTAAATAAACAATCAAATCTTCTCTTTACAGAAGTCAGCTCAAGCTAGAGTCATTCGGAAAGGGTCTGAATTTCTGGGAGGACATGAAGCAAGCTGACCCACGCCACCTTCCCAGGCTCACAGTCTGACATGGAGATAGCACTTTTCCTACAGCTACAGAAAGCCAATATGATAACAGCCGAATTAAATTCTACACAGTGCAACATAAGCATTAAAAGGGGCATCAGCAAAGGGTCTCCCAGGGCAACAGTACTTAAGCCTGCTTTCTATCCCTACCCAGGCAATGAAGACAGAGTAACGGTCTGAGGGAGTCAGATAACACTGTTGATTCGCATCCCTCTTCCAGGAAACTAAAACCCCCGAGTCCCGGCTTGCAGAGTGGGCAATGATATGCCAAGCCAAGCGCTTAATGGAACTCCGAATGAACCCCCGAAACACTGCCTTGAGAGATATGAGAAATGCCACGGTCAAATAACCATCACTCGGGGACACGGGACAGAGGAAGTGATGCCCTTAACACCCAGGTTGGGTTCCTGCCATCTCCTCCGGAAGCTGAAGCTGCCTGCCATCACCCTCTCCTGACTCTGTAAGCTGGTTGGCATCCCTGTCCCCATACCTATTTGGGTTACTGTTCACCAAATCACAGGAAGTTGCCATCGAAACCTTTCAAGATGGATAACCCACTTAGGGAACTTATCTCCGAACTGTGCCACGAGAGAGACAAGAGGAGAAACCTGTGGTCCTATAAAACAGCTCATGAGTTCGACATGTGGCCAACCGCGGCAAACAACAAACAACAGTGAGCGCTCCTCCGGGAACATCTATTTTGCTAAGAAAGGCCATAAATGTTCTTTGTCAATGCACAGGAGCCGGTGTCTTGGGGCCTTTGATGATAACATCCTCTACAGGCGGTGGGCAGATCAAATAAGTCTAAAAAAGGATGGCACAGAGGGACAAATCTTCACCTTCGTTGCTTGCTAAAAACGCATCAGGGATTCCTTTGTACCAGAAACAAGAGTTCTGACTTTCCAGAACAAACAGGCTTCAAGTTGAGACAATTAATCCTGACTGGAATACACCACCCTGTAACCCAGGGGGTGGGGGCTGTCAAAGGTTAGTGGCAGGTGGGGGGGGGAGCTTGAGATGCCTTCGGAGTCCCCTGGATGGCTAAGCAGTGATTGCGTAAACTTGTTTATAACAATGCCTCTAAAGCCACCAAACTCCCTCTACTGCATGGCAGGACTTGACCTAAGTCTGTCTGTCTGTCTGTCTGTCTGTCTCTCTCTCTCTCTCTCTCTCTCACACACACACACACACACACACACACACACACACACACACACATCCTGCAAATGAGATTCATATATTTATCACCTATTTACTAGATGGCTTGAGAACCCAGATAGAGTCAATGAGGAAACCTCCAGCGGCAGATGTGTGAACTGAACCAGATAACACAGAGAAAGGCCTAGCTAGCGCTCAGCACTGGCTTCCCATTGGAGACTTGCTAAGCCCCTCTAACAATGGGAAGGGCTCTCATGTGGGAGGCTCCCCAAGCAGTTTTGTTTTGTCCCGTGATGGAATGCCTCTATGTAGCCCAGGCTGGCCTTTCACTCTGCCTGCCTTGCCAAGCACTTGGATTATCAGCACATGCTTCCATGCCTCGTCCTAAGTAGTCTTTTAGCCACAACTGATTCTTCATCAAAAAAGCAATATGTGACCAAGCCTGGCAGCCCAACTCTTATAATCCCATGACTCATCTGAGGGAGGAGGATCACAAGTTCTAGGCTGTTCTGGGACAGAACACAAGTTATAAATTAGCCTGGGATATAAAACACTGCATGTTTCCAGCTGCGCTCTAAGCAGAACCAAGCAAGTGTGCATGCTGTGTCTGAAGGCAGATACGAATAAAAATTCATGCTCCCCTCTTAACACATATATGAATACCTACCACATATACGTTTCCGGACATTGCTTTTCTTACAACTCAAAAATATATCCTGGCTACCTTAGGAGCTGCTGGTCAGCAAAGCCCAAAACAATACAGGCTCTGGCTTTTTGATGGCCCACTGACACTAGACTGTAAGACCTCACTGCTGAAGACACCATACCCCTCGGCTGCACGTTAGCGAAAACAAGCTGGAACTGAGCAGGAAGCTTCCTCCCTGCTCCCTAGCTTTCATAATGATGAAAGGTGCTACACAGGCTACTGGTAAGGATACATTCGATCAATTTTGCATCGGCAGCATTAATTAATCTGCCAGGCAAGATGTCCCCATGCCTGCAACAGTGGCACCATTGTTATGGGGCACCCAACTGCTCTGTGACGAGATTTGAGACCATATGACAAGATCATATGACAACGTTCACAGCTGACACTGTAAATCCCATCAAGAAGAACCCATGGCTGGAAGGTCATAAACCTGGGAGGATGGGGACTTAACACTCGTGTTTAGCTAAATTGACATGGTGTCAGACTGTCTCCTAAACATTCATGTGTATATCCAGACACAAGCTACTCTCAACCTTAATCAGAGAAGCTTCTCTTTGCAATGAATGGATGGTAGTGAACATGGGGACTTAACGGCTGTTCAAGGTTCTGAGAAAAAGGGAGGGCCGAGTGTTCAACCCTCAAAAGGACATTTATAGCCCTCCTAACACTCAGGGAACATTACGGAAGAGCGAGAAAAGAATGTGAGAGCCACAAGGTAAGAGGGAGGACTACAAAATGCTATCTCTTGGACATGACACAGATAATACGAACACGAACTCACAGCAGCTACAGTTGTCTGAGCTGGGTCCACACAGGACTAGTTCTGTCAATAGTCAGTCATCGGTGGTAGAGGGACATATGGGACTTACCCCTCCCTGATGAACTAGTGGCTATTGGTGGCTTCTGAGGGAGAAGAGACAATGTCTTCAACTGTCACAGAACAAATTTAATTAACAACAAAAAGGATATAGTTGAGAACCCATTTTTGGGGGTGGGGAGGTTTGGTTTTTCAAGACAGGGTTTCTCTTTGTAGTTCTGGAGCCTGTCCTACAACTCACTCTGTAGACCAGGCTGGCCTTGAACTCAGAGATGCGCCTGCCTCCTCTATCTCCCAAGTGCTGGGATTAAAGGTGTGAGCCACCACGGCCCGGCAAGAACCCATTTCTTGTTAGCATATAGGCTTACTGCTTTGTACAACAGCACTGATGACATCTGACTTTAGGGATATACATTCAATCAGTCTCTCATTGATACATATCTAAGTTGCTCCCAAGGTCTTGCTATGACAATAAAGCACTTGAGGCACTTAGACAGGAGGATCACAAGTTGGAAAGCAGCCTGGGTTACACAGCAAATTCCGGGGAAACTTAGGCTCCATTATGAGATCGGCTGCAAATCAAAACATAACAAAACAAAATCTTGACATAGAACTGCCGAGTCAGAGAGCATGTTCACTTGAACCTCCATAGAGACCTCCAGGTGCCCCTCAGAGTGCAATCATTTTCACTCCAGCCAACAGCACAAGGACTATGCCATGCCTCTACCCACATGCACAAAGGGCTGCCTTCCTGTTTTGTTTTCAAGCACAGTGGGGAAAAGAAAGGCAGAACTCTGCTCCTGTCCCATTGTCTCTTCTTGCCCCTATGAATCACCCATGACATTACTACTTCCTGGAAATTCCACTCCTAGGTGCACAACCCAGAAGCAGAGCTTAAAATAGCATGAACATGTGAGCCAATGGTGTGCCGGAACCAGTTCATGTCGTTTCAAGAGACCTGACCATGTTCACAGCTTTTCAACTCCAAGTTCAGAGACACCATGTTGCCAGCCTGAAACCGGTCATTAGGGGAGTTGTTTACACCAAAGAAATCAGCAAATACAGGGCTAGGGAGTGGCTCCGTGGCTAAGAACACTGGCGGCTCTTCCAGAGGACCCGGGTTCGATGCCAGCACTCACATGGTTGGCTAACAACTATCTGAAACTCTAGTTCCAGCGGATTTGATGCCCTCTTCTGGCCTCCATGGGTGCTGCACACATGTGGTGGTGCATGGACAAACATAGGCAAAACGTCCATTCACATCAAAAGTAAAATTAAAAAATAAAAATTAATCTAAAAAAAGAAGTCACCAAATGCTACACACCAGCCTTTTTTTTCCTTTCCTCAGACAGACTGCTGTAAACATTGATTGGCACATTAATATATACTACAGTGGAAACTGAGGCTCTGCCTCCCTTCGCTGAGTGTCTTATCCTTGATGCGGACCTGCTCACAAATTCTTAGAAATCAAAGATTACAGGAAATCTCAAAGAACATCTTGTTTTCTCACATGGCTTCTCCTTTAGTCCCACCATGGGATAAGAAGTAGTAATTCTCCATGTCTCATTACTATTCTTTCCTATTTACAATCCCTTGGCCACACGGTGATTTGATTATTCTTGTTAATTCTTGCTGGGGTCAAATCCCAGCTCTGTGTGCCACCGTGAGTAACAGGATTTAACGGTGTTGGTTTTTTGTCATCTACAAAACAGAGAGGACAATGGGACGCAATGCAAAGATGAATGGACTGTGGGGAGCCCAGCTCCAATGGATCCATCTGCAGAATAGCTCCTGAACCTAGGGCTCAGGGAACCCTACAGAGGAGGGCGTGAGGAGGTGTAAAGGTTGTAAGAGTCCGAATACCAGGAAGACTGTCGTGTGACTCTTAGGGATGCATCAGGAAGACCAGAACCATGAAATATCAATAGACATGCGACGAACATGGAAGGGGGCAAACCTCACAGAAATCCCACCCCTAGACAAAGAACTACAGGGAACTAATGACTGCTGAGAGAGTATTAGCCCCACCCAGATTTGAGCCCCTGATTGGTTCCCCAATATAAGTAGTCAGCCCTGAAACTGTACAAACGAAAAGCAAAAACGAACTCAGTGGGCTGTGTTTATATACTTGTCCATATGTCTGTAACAATAATAAAGAAAAAGAGGCTATCAAGCTGAGAGTGAGGAGGAAACATCAGAGGGGTTGAAGTGAGGAAAGGGTAGGGAAGAAATTATTTAATTATATTTCAATTAGAATTGTAAAATAAATAAATAAAAATACAGATAACCGTAACAATATCCCCTCACAATTTTGTTCTGAGGGCTAAGTGAGTTAATGCAGAAGCTCAAAACAGTATCTGACAGACACTTGACACAGGACAATGCTAATACTGTCCTATAGCTCACTTATTCTCTTTATAGTCCTTTTGTTAGGTTTTAAATAAAATGACTCTCATTTCATCTCAGCTGGTTTTTCAATTTTTTTTCTTTCTTTTCTTGCTTTACCTTTCTGATACCATTAGTCCTCAACCATTTTAGATATACTATTTCACAGTCTTATTGAAAGGTGACGTTTAGCAACATCTTGAAATGGCTTCTTCCTGGGTAGTTTATTGTTTTTAACTGTGACTGCTGTAGAGAAACTCTTTTCCTTTTTGTGGAAATTGATGAAATATCCTTAAGGCTTGAGTCTGTGTTTGTGGTATGTGTTAGACCAATTTTCATATTAACTGTTCAGGTTGAAGGATATCATGTCATAAGTAATAAAAATATAGACTCCACAAATATGTATATATATTTATAGTACAGTATCAAGTTTTTTTTTTTATTTCTTGTGGGTAACATTCTTTCAATTAAAGGTAAACTTCCAGATAGTGAAGTTTTTTGGCCTCATTTTCATAAAGAAATCAGACCTTCAAGGCTCCTGGATATTAATTCTACCTTCTATCAGGCCTCACTTCTAGACTCCCTGTTGAATGAAAACCCCAGGCATTGGAATCTTGGGCTACAAAAGCCCCACATACGTCATAGCTTTTGCTCAGACATACCCCCTGGCTTATATGTCTCTCTGAATTTCTGGTGGAATCTGGAATATTCATTCTTACAGACTCCCCAAGAAGTAATGCTTTTACATCCATCAACTCTGCATTAGTACTGGGAAGTATTTGTGCAAATCAGCTTGGTGTATATATCACACCAACCACAGACTTCCAGGTCACCAAATCCAATGTAACCACTCATTCATGCTTCAGTTCTACTGGCATTAAAATAATAGCTTACAGGCTGCCGATATGGCTCAGCAAGTAAAGGCACTTACTATACAAGCCTGGGGGCCCGAGCCCAATCACTAGAACCCACATAGAGGGGAGCAGAGAGAACAGACTCAAAAGTTGTCTCCTGGCCTCTCTCTACATGGGCATACATGCTGTCCCCTCCAGATTACTCCAGATTTAGCATCTAATGTCAGCATGTAATATAAAAACTAAAAACTCCAAAGTGGTTCCAAATCCCATAAGGCCTCACACTGAAGACTGGCAGACTATCTTTCTTTAGCTGAGCACCCATATGAAAGCTGTTTTGGATTTAAGGGACATGCTGTGTGATAATTCAAATGCAGAAATATAGGAGACACTTGATGGCACAAGATGCTCAAATTTAGTTGGGTGGTGGCGGCGGCGGCGGTGACGCTCGCCTTTAATCCCAGCACTCTGGAGGCAGAGCCAGGTGGATCTCTGTGAGTTTGAGGTCAGCCTGGTCTACAGAGCGAGATCCAGGACAGGCACCAAAACTACACGGAGAAACCCTGTTTCAAAAAACCATAATAATAATGAAAAAAAATATGCTCAAATTTTAAAAGGCCCCAAGAAGAAAGAATGACAGGTCCATATTCACTCTAAGACATATGCCCACCAGGAAAAATGACATGATCACCTATGCTACTTAAAGTGTATTTGTCTTCAGTTTGTTTGTGTTACGTCTGTGTATGTTAAAAACAAGAACACAATAAAGATCACCGTGGTGCCTGTTACTCAAGCAACACTAAGGAGCATCCTAGAATGACTGGAATACTGAGTCTCCTGATCTGTGGCAGTTAAACTGGGTATGATAGTAAACATTCATCCAGCTGTAAGATTAAGATCTGTGTTTTACCGCATGCACAGCTCCGTCAAAATACACATGAAAAGCATGCCTGAGCAGAGGCTGCCGTGGGACACTCCAGGAAAGGTTCCATGCAATGGCGAAGCCTCACCACAAGTTGGCCAGCCCTGTGGAAGATGGTGAGTAGGCCAAGAGGTACAGGAAGAGGAGACAGAAGATGTAAGTGCCCTGCCAGCTAGGGGGCACTAGAGCTCAAAGGGAATGTCTTCTCCTAGGTGCCCTCAGAGGGTGACCAAAATTACATGGGTTAACAGCACTGGCTTGCAATCCAGGTGTGAATACTGACTCTGCCCCCAATAACAGAGGGACCGGGGCAAAGTATTTCCTTCCCACAAACTTCAGGTTGTAGAGCTGTTGGGAGAGCTGACTGGAGTAGTGGCTGCACAACAGTCTATGTTCCAAAAAGTCTGCTGCCACTGTTTCCTAGGACAGGAAGTAAGGAAGGATCACCATCGCGCCAAAGTTAGCCACTTAGATTACTACTCTGACTCGATAGCCTGCAGAGTCTCAACATTCACAGGCAAAAGGAAGAAACAAGGCGCTGCGTGCTGTCACTCCAACAGGGCAGAGATGCTTGTACTGAAGTGAGAGCCACCTCCTGGCCACTGCTGCCCACAGAATGAGAGTGAGGAGTGCAGGATCGAGAGCCAGGTGGCCAGGGCCCCATGCCAACTCTGTTACTTACCAATGTGGTCACCTCGAAGGAATTAGTCAAACTCCAAGCCTCAGTTTCCTCTCCTGTAAAAGAATAAGAGCAAGGATTAAGCAAGCCACCACAGACCTCAGCACTCTAGAAGTCCCTAGTAATCCTGGCCTTCACTAGTACTTTTTTCCCCTCCCAATACTAGCTAGTACTATGGTCTGAGAAGAAGAATTTTAAGGACCATTTATACAGACCACGGCAAAGCATCCAGTCTTTTTGGCACCGTAACACGGTGTTGTCGTCTACAAAGATCATGCTCAAGAATTATGTCAGTGCTAGGCATTAGAGGTGAGCACTTTGATCCAGCATGTTTGTGGGAGGCAGAGGCAGAGGGATCTCTCGTGAGTTCAAGGCCAACCTGGTCTACATAGTGAGTTCCAGAACAGCCACTGTTTGGGGTTTTTTGTTTTGTTTTGTTTTTGAGCCCTGACTCAAACAACAACCCTATATAATCAAGTTGCAAATACAGAAATCATACAAGGAAATGGAGAGATTGATCAGTGGTTAAGAGGGCTTACTGCTCTTGCAGAGGACCAGGGTCCAGTTCCCATCGCCCACATCAGGGATTCACAACCACCTGTCACTCCAGTTCTAGGGGACATGACACCCTCTTCTGGTCTCCACAGGCACCTGCACATATGTGGCACACATAAACTCATGTACACAGAGAGGCAGAGACAAGTGGATCTCTGTGAGCTCAAGGCCAGCCAGGTCTACATAATCCAGACCATCAAGAGCTAGAGTGAGACCCTGTCTCAAAAAGACAAACAAATAAGCAAAATAAGACCTTTTAAAATGTCATGTTTTAAGTAAGTTTGCAGTTCTGTGTTGGGCTACATACAAACTATCCTTAGCTACATGAAGCCATGGCATGCAGCAGGAGTGCTTCTCAAACACTTTTCTCACTTAGTGCTTAAAATAGCTCTAGCCATCACAAAAGAAAGAGGAGGAGGGAGAAGAAGAGGGGCAGGGGGAGGGAAGAAGATAAGAGATAGACGGATGGCGAGGGAGGAGTTGATTCGGAGCAGTAATTTGCTGATGGCTGCACACAGCAAGGACAAAGCCCCGAACATCTATAACTCAGGGCCATTTGGGTTGGACTCCATGGTCCCAGAGACAGAGGATGGGGCCAAATTCTAAGTTAAAAGATCTGGAAATTTCTGGTTGCAGCAGAAGTCCTGGTCCCAGAAAAATGCTCAGCTCAACTTGACTCTGAACTGGTTGGTCTCAGTCATCCTGCCCCTGAGCCATTTCCTGTTTGGGGGGGGGGCGGGGTTCTGTTCTGCACAGAGAAGAAAGCAAACACGCGCTGTGCCCTCAGAGTTCTCACTCTCGGAAACCTCTCAGAGCAAAAGCTCATAAATCAAAGAGAGTCTTCAGAAAACCAGAGTTCAACAGCATCCCTCTTCACGCATGGCCAGCACTGAGCGTGAAAAATGGAGCAGGGGTGCGTACGTCTGGCCACACTCACTGCCAGGTGGAGGTGGAAGAGATTCTCCCCTTTTTCTGAGCAAATCTTCAGCTGCCTGGGTGTTTTCACTGAGTTCATGGAGTTCCCAAACTACCGGAAGCCATTTAACCTGCTTCGTTTTATTCACAAAAGGTGTGAGACCGGGGCTCGCTGTCACAGGAGACCACTCACTGCTGCAGCCACCAAGGTGTGCTTTGCCAGCTCTGCTGCTGTTCCCAGGGCACGTGCCTTCCCCTGGCTCTGGCTGTATGTGTTACCATTTTGTTCTAAATTCATCACACATAGCATAGAGAAAGAGAAGACGACTCAGCTGGAAGGCTATCTAACGCATGCTCATAGTCATATCCCCAAATGTGTACGCACACATGCACATAAACTACGAGTATATACCACACCATATCGCACACATATGCACACCATATACAAGTATAACCCACCCCGCAAATAGTACACATATCATATACCTATATGTCCCACACTACACCATGCACACTACACACATACAAGCACACCATATACATAGCATGTCACATGCCATAACATACCGCACATGTACAAATGAAACACATGCACCACACACATATAAACTATATATATACATATGTATCAAACATGACACATACCATGAGTACACATCACATATATCCCACTTAAACACATACAGCACACACACACACAATGTGACCATCTACCACACACATGCACATTCATGCACATACCACATTCATGAATCATACTACATGAATCACATATACAACTCATATATACCCTGTATGTATGTATGTGTGTGTGTGTGTGTGTGTGTGTGTATCACAGTGGATACACACCATAAATAAACCATACATGCATATACCACACATATCCTCACCCATGTTATAGCAAACCACACACATATATACCATCAGCAAATTGCGCAAATGCACACTACACACACAGACACACAACTGCCACTTTCCCCATCTCTTCTTGCTCTAATTCTTTGACCAGATTTTTAGAACAGAAAATGGGGACAAGTTGTTCATTTGGGAACCTTTTTAAGGCCTTGTGCAAAGTCCTAGAAAGGAGAAAAGGCATAAAAACTCCTGGCTTGCTTTGTTTTGGGGAACATTAAGGAAGCTGACCACTGTACAGCTCAGACACAAACCCTAAACACAGAGTATCTGTAGCGGAAGGAAGGTGGTATCTAAAGACAGATGACAATCTCTCACTCCCAAGTTTCTTGCAGAGAACCAAACTACGGCTGCAGACTCACCACAGGCTCCAGAGCCACCTGACCTGGGCCCAGTCCCCCCTGACCTCCCGCAGTCTGCTACAGTGAAGACGCATGCTCCCAAGCACCCAGGGTCCAAGCACTGTGGCCCCAGAGTGAAGCCACACACCGAGCTTTCCAGCCACCCAGGGCTCTCAAGATCAGGAACGAGTACAGAAGAGAAGCAATTACAACTGAGCAGGTCAAGATGGCGAGAGGGGATGAGGATGGGTGTGGACAGGCAATGGTATTCCATTGGCTCAGCCGGATGAAAGTGGTAAAGGAACCAGCAGGGCTTCCCTGAAGAGGTCCTAGCCACAAGGACAGCTACGAGACAAGTGGCAGTTGTCCAGAGGCAGGAGCCTATCCGATCAGTAAATAGCCCAGATAAATCAAGCACAAGAGGCAGCAGGTAAGAGCTAGATGTGGAGAAGGGTAGTTTCCCAGAGGAGCCTGCCTGGCCCAGGTCTGGGATGGCCCCAGCTAACCCTGGATCTCACTGGCCACCCCGCCTGGTTTATTTGGTAAGCTACAGGCCAGTGGAAGACGCTGTCTCCACAAACAAGGTGGTATCAAGATGGCTGAGCGGGTCAAGATGTTTGCTGCCAAACCTGATGATTTAAATTTGATGTCCAGGACTCACATGGTAGAAGGAGAGAACTGACTCCCACAAGCTGTCCTCTGACCTCCACACATGCGCCATGGCGTACCCCAATAAATAAATAAACATTAAAAAAAATCAAGTAAGGGCAACAACAAAATGATTCAAAGGGTAAAGGTGTTTACCACACGAGCCTGTTAGATCTGAGTTCAATCTTCAGAACCCACGTAAAGGTAGGAGACCTGACTGGAAAAAGTTGTCCTATGACTTCCACACTTGCACCAAGGCACATGCTGGCACATGTGTGTGTGACGTGTGTGTGTGTGTGTGTGTGTGTGTGTGTGTGTGTGTGTGTGTGTGTGTGCACACACTAATAAGAAAGAGGGCCAGTGAGAAGGTTCAGTGGGTTAAGGTGCTTGCCACCAAGCCTGACGACCTGAGTTCCACCCCTGGACCCTTATGGTGGAGGGAGAAAATTGGCTGCTGCAAATTATTCTCTGATATCCCCCCCCCCACCCACACACACACACATATGCAACTCCACCCCACACATGCATAGCCTCTTAGGATGCAAGTCACCTACAGGATGCTGCTGATCAACACGGCCAACGCAGAGTTGGACTAGAAATTAACCTGAGACATTTGGGGAAACGTTTTGTGAGCCTGCTTCATTCCGTAATTACCTTGACGCCCTGCTCCCCACCCCACTCAATGGGAGACAGACAAAGGAAAACAGGTGCCGGGTGTATTCCACGTGGCGCCACAAACTCAGCTGCCGAACTTCACAAGGTCGCTTATCACTGAGACATTCAGGGAGGCATTTTCTTCCACCAGTGAAATGACTTCGATAGCTTGCCCAGAGATTTTGGCGTGACTGCTGCTGGAAGTCACCCCTGTGCAGGTAAACAGGATCCCAGAGGAGGTAACCGAAGCACCAGATGGCCCTGCCGCTCCCTAGGTGATCTCCTCGAGCAGCTGGGCCTAAGAAACACCAGGCAGGCTAACTCATTAGCCCAGGGAAGCCCCTGGGAAATCTTATCTGCAAGTGAAGAACTCTTTGTAATTAAATAAAATAGCAGATGTAAAAGTACCCAGCAGTGCCTGTTACCCAGAAGACAATAAATGTTAATTAAACAAGCAAATATAATTCAAATAATTACTCCTTCCCCTCCACGAATACATCTTGGAACTTTATTGACTTGTTTATCACTTCTCTTTTTTTTTTTTTTTTTTTTTTTTTTGGTAACCATGATTCATTCTTTTCCTGATAATATAATTATAAACTTACACCCATAACCCTGTTCCATTCCAAGAGCCTTGTGAGAGTCCTTGCAAACCTCAATCACTTCATCAGCGGGTAAAACTTTCCCCAAGAACAGGGCTAATAAATAGTAACTGTGCAATAGACTTTCACTACTTAGAATGAGTCTTCAGATTTATTTTCACTTGGAATTCACCATCATTTTTCTAAACGAGGCTGAAACACACTCCACAGGATTAGGAGGATTTAGCAATGAAGTAGCAATGATGTGGGGAAAGACACAAAAGAAGCAACTATGCATATTAATTACTTTTGCAAATGGGGGGGTGTGGAATCTCAAAGCCATGGATGCACAGACATCTGTCCACCAAAGGAGTGTGAAAATGATCTTGTTAACATAAAGTTCTTCTCCGAGTTACCTGGAAACAACACTACAATTACCTACACGCTGTCCCTCATTTTAACTTCTCCCTGCAGCCTCAGCGACTCAATGACCTTTAGCCTTCAGGTTTGAGAAGCCAAGGAAATCTGTCTTTTAAAAAAAAAAAAACAAGAGCCAGGCTGTGGTGGCGCACGCCTTTAATCCCAGCACTCAGGAGGCAGAGTCAGGCTGATCTCTGTGAGTGAGTTAGAGGCCAGCCTGGTCTACAGAGCGAGATCCAGGACAGGCACCATAGCTACACAGAGAAACCCTGTCTCAGAAAACCCCCCCCCAAAAAAAAAAAAAAAAGAAAGGAAGGAAAGAAGGAAGGAAGGAAGGAAGGAAGGAAGGAAGGAAGGAAGGAAGGAAGGAAGGAAGGAAGGAAGGAAGAAAACAAAACCAAAAACCAAACAAACAAGTGAAAAAAAAAAAAAAAAAAAAAAAAAAAAAAAAAACAGCTAGAAGCAAACCTCTGAAGGAGGTTTCACTCTAAAGAGAACATTTCCAGAACATTTCCATTGCCCTGCTGGGCTAAATGACTCCCAGCCAGTGTGCCAAGCCAATGGAACCTTCCTCCAGGTCACCTGACCCTTGTCTTACTTCCCTTCCTCGTGCCTCCTCTCCCCCAAAATGGTCACACCATGTCTAAAATGCTCAAGAGTCAGAAATGCCATGCAAACATCCGGGACCACGTAAGATAATGGCGTGATCTCTCAGTGAGAACGGAGCAGCTGACTACCGCTTCCCAGCATGAGATGAGGACATGGCCCACTCACTAGACAAGGGTCTCCAGGGGAGCTAACATGCTGGCTACAGCCACACACAGTGTCTATGGCTCGACAAACCTGTAGGCAGGATCACAGACGCAACACTAATACTTGCCCTCAAAGAGAGTGAAATAAGAGAACAGCCTTAGACAACAGTAACTATTAGAGGTTCTCTCAGCCCTTGTCAGCCACGTCCCCCCTCATCTTGCTGCCATTTTCTATCAGCCCCCAGTATCCCTCCTGACACTTTTAATTCGATCAAAAGCACCCTCAGGGTGGACAGCTTGTGGAGTCGTCACAGAAGTATTCGTTTTCATTTTGATAATATCAGTAGGTTATACAGCTCGACACGTGAACAGAGACCTTCTAACTCATGTTTCGTTCACTCTTCCAGCCAGCCAAGCGCTAGATTGCTCTTACAGGCTGGCTGTGGAAAGGTTCACACACAAGGGATTCCAATTTGTTTTGAGGTATTTGATAGAAAAGCTGCATCCGAGGCTGCGGAGATGGCTCAGTCAGGAAAGCGCGCTTGCCGTGCAAGCAGAAGGATCTGAGTTTGTTCCCCAGTACACTCACAGAGAAGGCTGGACCCAGCAATGCACACCGACAATACCTGTGCTGGGATGGAGGGGAACGGCAAGCTTGAGATGGCGCCTGCTCGCCAGCCAGTCTAGCTCCAGGCTCAAGGAAAGACCCTCAGGTGCAGAGAGACAGGGAAAGACACCTCATGTCAACTTCTGTTGGTGTGCGAATATGCACACATAGGAACGCACGCACAGCCTCATCTGAGGTCGCTTCACTCTTCACATTTAATAGTCTCTGACATTGTAATCCTGTCCACTGCAGACCCGTAGACAAGAGCCGCCTTTGTAAGGGTAAGAAAACCCCCAACATCATCTCTCAGAGCCAAGAGAAATAGTGCCAGGACACTAGGCAGATCTTGGTCAAAGACAACACACGGCAACAAGGTCCCTTAGCTATTTTGTTTGTTTGTTTGTTTGTTTGTTTTCTTCCAAGCACTTGCAGAAGGCATTCACATTTTCCCCTGAGTGAGGCAGGCATCACTGGTGGGACAGGCCTCCAACCCCTCCAGAAGCGGGCCGATCTCTGTGAGTTTGAGGTCAGCTACATCTACATAAGCAAGCTCCAGGCCAGATGGGGCTACACAGTGAGATCTTGTTTCAAAATAAAATACGTTTCCCCATAATATCAAGATCTATTGCTTGCATATAAAATTGTTTCTCATGAGGCTTCAGTATTTGCAACTCTATGCTCAAGTGATAAATCTGCCTTTACCCACTAGGAGATCTGTTGTCCTTTGAGGGGGGACAGCAACTGAACGGTAGATACTTAACATGTTGGTAAAATGTTAAAAATAAATATTTGGAAGCCTTAAGCCAACCATCTGCTTAACCTAATAACATTGATGATAACTGCACTTCAATAAGGTTTTGTTTTGTTTGTGGTACTGGGGACTGACCCCGGGGTCCATGCACGCTGCCCAAGCACTGTACCAACAAGCTACATTCCTCAGATGTTATAAATGGTTTTATTCAAAAACCTGACTCAACCTTCCTTTGGTTCAATGAACATACCGTGGAGTTGAAGAGGAGGCAGATAAGGATGGAAATACACTAGGACATGCTGGATAGACACACAGAATCCCAGAACTGTAACAGTCAAACCCCAATCCTGTGAGATAAGCTACGGTGGGCACATGGGCAAATCCCCTTGGCCAATGGACAAACAGCAGTGCGGTTCCTGAATTAGCGGAGAACTACTTACCAAGTATCTTCTCATTATAAAGATGGGATGCCTTTAAAGATAAATCACTGCTAACCTGAAGGATGGGGGATACTTCATCTGGGGACCTGGTCTTCAGATGAGGGGCTCTGAGGGCTACGGACCATACCAGCTGACATGTTTCCTGGCTCATCAGCTCTCACTTCCAAGCCCCCTCCACCTGGCAAACAGCTTCCCAGGTTTGGTGTCTCCATGCCCTCCAGATGGGTGAACACCTAGGGTGTGGTCGCACTTCACTGGACCTGGAATCCTTCTTGTGCCCTCCTAGCTCGAAGAATGTTAAGTAGCGGCAGCAACATGTAAACTGTGTAGTGACCCGAGAGACCAAGTTGTCACGGACTTTCCCCACTTTGGCCATGCAAGTCCCAGTCAGGATGGCAGGTCACTTCCCCGGAGGACAGCAACAGGATCCCACAGCCTGCTGGAGCCTTTCATCATCTCCAAACACCCTCCCATTCACAGCTCTGGCACATGGCTCTGGCCGTCAGTGGTGTCCAGCTGAACTTTATACCATGATGGAGACTGTCTTCAGCAGCAGCTGCCTGTGTGGTCACGGGCACTGGAATTCTGCCCAGTCCAGGAACAGAATTTTAAATTCTATTCCACAATAATCAATATACTCTTAAATAACCCCATGTAGCAGATGGCTACCTAGTCTGTACACATGAAATATGGCCTTGAATAGCCAATCACTGCAAATGGGAAGGTTCTCTGGAGTCAGGGAGACCCAGGTCCAGTGCTGGATCACTTAACACAGCACTCGTCTCAAAGAAATTTGTATCATCTGCCATTCTTTTTTGTTTGTTTGTTTGTTTTTGTTTTTTGAGACAGGGTTTCTCTGTGTAGTTTTGGTGCCTGTCCTCACTCTGTAGACCAGACTGGCCTCAAACTCAGAGAGCTCTGCCTCCTGAGTGCTGGGATTAAAGGCGTGGGCCACCACGGCCCAACTCAACTGCATTCTTTTTTTTTTTAAAGATTTATTTATTTATTATGTATACAGTGTTCTGTCTGCACACACCCCTGCAGGCCATAAGAGGGCACCAGATCTCACTACAGATGGTTGTGAGGCACCATGTGGTTGCTGGGAATTGAACTCAGGACCTTTGGAAGAACAAGCAGTGCTCTTAACCTCTGAGCCATCTCTCCAGCCCCTCAACTGCATTCTTTAGGAGCAACTTTCCACAACGTTCAGAAACATGCTGGGCCGTAGGAGAACCTCTAAAAATAGGGTCTCTCAGCATGTAGCTGAACAAATTTCATGAAAAATGAAAAAGAAAAATCTTAGACCGAACAACAGCAGGAAGCCAACATGTGAGCATCAGCTGGGACAGAATTCCAAATCCCTGTCCATTTTCAACTGCATCTTCATGGCCAGGGCTGACTTCCGGAGCTCACCACACCTTGTTTTCTTTATCCCCTGAACTTCATCCTGCTGTCACTGAGTTTCCTCAGAAGACATCTAGTCATCGCCATTGTGTACCTAATAAACATGACTATGTCTACACTCATTAAGATGTGTAAGCTAAATATGAGCAATTTATGCACGCCAGGTCCATACACCTTAACAAAACCATAAAAATACCCTACTTAATAAAACTGAGCAGGACTCCCGATGGGGCAGGTACTAACAGGTGGTAAGTTCAACAGGACCCCTTAACCTTAACCTTACTGGTTGACTAAAACCTCAGATGGTATGGAATCCTATAGACACCCGTTTTTTCTTCTACATAAATACCTATGACAAAGTCTAGTTAAGGATTGGGAATGACAAACTAGTAATAGACTCTAACAATGTACTGCAATAAAAATTTATGTGAATGTGATCTCCCTTTCTTTCTGTGAGCCACAGCTGCCATGGGGCAGGTAGCACATACAACGTGGAAACTCTGGATGAAGGGATGATATGCATCCTGGGCAGAGCACTGGGGGGTGCTGAGAGCTTTCACTGCACTACTCAGAACACTGTGTTACTTGAAACTCACAAATTGTTCTCTCCTAAGATGCTCCATTCATATTTTCAGCTATGGGAACAGAAATGGCGTCTCTCATCCATGGCTTACTAAGTGAAACTGTCCTCACTGCCTACTCTGTGCTCTGGAGTCTGGCCACACAGATGACTGTTTTCTCCCTTGCCTTATCCTTCTCTCCTCCCCAACCCCCAGGCAAGTTGTCATCCCACCTAATAAATTTGTATAGGTATTATAGAAAAACCGGGTGTCTATAGGATCATACCTTGACAGTCATAGTTAAGGATCTAATACAACTAGTAATAGACTCTAACAATTATGGATATTTATGGAATGATCTTTTCTTTTTTGACAAGCTGATAAGGTAGACATAACGTGGAAAGCTGGAAGAAGGGAAGATAAATGCAGTTTGGACAGAAGCAGCTGAGAACGCAGTCTGAAGACTGGTTCTTGATCCATTTGTTCTCTCTAAGATTTTTCATTCATATTTTAGCTATGGAAAAATGGGTTCCTATCCATGTTTCTAAGTGAATGTTCTCCTAGTCTTTGTGCTTGGAGCTCCACACAGAGGCGGTCTCTGGTCCTGCCAGTCCCCTAGCTTTTCTCTCGGGTGCCTAGTCCCTCCACTGGCAATGATGACCAACCATATGGCCAGAGGCACCTCATTTCCCCCCAGTGCCCAGAACTAATGAGAAGTAACCATTTTGATTCTCCAGTCAAGACTTTCCTAATTAATGTCAAATATTTGTTCACTGTCCAAAGCCCATAAAACTGAACCGGGCAGGGGAAAGGGGGTGAAGAGACACAAAGCACATAGATGCAAACATGCAATGCATGGCTGGCTAAGGTGGATCGCCATCGCCTGAGAGGGGAAGACATATACCCACCACCGAGAGCCTGAGGAAGCAGCTACTCCCAGAGCAGTCACCTCTTGGCATCCTCATGGACCTCCACAACCCACCAAAACTACAGAAGGTCCATTGTTGTTGGGTTTTTGTTTTGTTTTTTGCTTTTACTCTTTGAGGGGCCGGCCACCCAACTCCCAAATAAATACACGGAGACTTATTCTTATGAATGCCTGGCCTTAGCTTGGCTTGTTTCTCCTTTTCTCGCTCCTTGCCCTCCTCTGTTATCTAGATTTCTATTATTCTCTAGATTTCTCCTGCTATTCATTCTCTCTGCCTGGCAGCCCTGCCTCTCCCTCTCCTGCCTAGCTATTGGTCATTCAGCTCTTTATTGGACCAATCAGGTGTTTTAGACAGGCACAGTAACACAGCTTTAGAGAGTTAAACAAATGCAACATAAAAGAATGCAACACATCTTTGCATCATTAGACAAATGTTCCACAGCATAAACAAATGTAACACACCTTAAAATAACATTCTACAACAGTCCATTCTGTGAAAGGCCCCTTGTAAGTCCTTGAGAGCTCATGGGGTGGTGATGCAGGGGAGGGAAAAGCATTTTCTTCCCAGGCACAGGGTACTCTCTAACAGGAAGCATTACCTTTAGCTGTTCACTGGCCTGCTTCCAGACCAGCTGGGAAGGAGCACTACCTGTGGTGTCCTCCCCACTTGCCCACATGCCCTCACACTTCCCAGCCGCCAGCAAGGAAAAAAAAAAACCACATACACACACATGCCAGGGAGGTGTCCCCTCTCTGTCTCTGTCTCTGTCTCTGTCTCTGTCTCTGTCTCTGTCTCTCTCTCTCTCTCTCTCTCTCTCTCTCTCTCTCTCTCTCTCTCTCTCTCAGCTGTCATAGAGCAGGTAGTGCATGACGCATGGATACGCAGATAAGAGAACTGATAACCATCACAGGGACGACAGTGTTGACCTTCCTGGCCATCACCCCTAGGCACAAATGAGAGAAGCGTCATCAAGAGGGCAGAAGAGCACAAGGGAGGCCTCAGAAAAAGGCGAAAAAGGAGAGAAGAGAAGGAGAGAGAAAGAAAAAGGACAGTGGATTCACATAACACTGACCGGAAGGGCAGCCCACAGAACCAGCCTCACCTCCCTCCCTCCCTCTCCCCTCCAGATACTCACTGTCAACTACAAATCACCAATGTAGCCGAAGCCTCAGTGGCCGGGAATGGAAAAAGTGTCATGCCCTGCCTTGCACAGTGGCTCTCTTGCCTGGCAGCCCCATGGCCCTCTGGGGATGCACTCACGTTTCCTATGGGGCATCCTAACTATCCCTCCGTGTGCTCCAGGGGTGGCATGTGACCTAAGCGAATACTGTCAAAGCATGGAACCTTCCAGAACCAATGATGGATGGTTCAAGAACAGACCCAAGATTCTAGCTGGCCTATAATTACTTTTCCTGTCCTTTCACTAAAGCTGAGGGAAGTGCCTTTATCCCAGCGGGATTACTCAGGAGAAGACTGAATTTGTGTCCAAGTGGCTGTCACCTCTTGCCACCTGGAAGACGGACACACCTGGGAGACAGGAGACCAACCTCAGCAAACAGGCCACTGGAACAGCCCCACACAGTCAGATCGCTGCTTGACATACAATTCTCTTTCACGCCGGTGACTCGGGCTAGCTGAAGGGAGGGTAGTGTCATTTGCAATCCGCAAAGTAACCGGTTCGATGTTGAGTGGGTGACAGGCTGCTGCTGCCACCTGTGCCCACTTCCTGTCCTGGCCCCATGTCAGGTCTGGCTTGTGGTTTGCAAGGAAGTAGAGCCCTGAACATCCGTCTCTCATCAGGGACCCCACTTTTCGTCTTGCTCTCTTGCTCCTTCTGACACCTTGTCTCAAGACACAAATCCTGCAATGGCTGGTTGCTGTTTACGGACTGGCTCAAGGTCCTCGAAGACAGCCGGCAAAGCCACCATGGAGCTTCTTTTGCTCAGTGCGGCAGCTCAGGCCCACAGACCAAACATACTTTGAGCCAACTCCAGGAATGGCATGTGTCATCTGGAAGGAACAGGGTTTTCAGGGTCCTCATCTATGGCCTAAGTCCTTTGAGGACAGCGGTGACCCTCTCATGTTCTACATCTCTCTTCTTGGGTTAAAGACCCAGGTTCTCCCAGGGTGAAAGTCCACTTTATTTATTTATTTATTTATTTATTTATTTATTTATTTATTTATGTATTTTATGTATTTACTTATTTTTTTTTTTTTTTTTTTGATTTTTCGAGACAGGGTTTCTCTGTGTAGCTTTGCGCCTTTCCTGGGACTCACTTGGTAGCCCAGGCTGGCCTCGAACTCACAGAGATCCGCCTGCCTCTGCCTCCCGAGTGCTAGGATTAAAGGCGTGTGCCACCACTGCCCAGCGAAAGTCCACTTTATAAGGGTCTCCTAAACCCAGTCTCTCCCTCTTTGAGCCTGACGGCCTCCAAAGCTTTCTAACACTTCCCTCACTTGGGAAGCCTCTGGGTTCACTAAGCCTTTGTTATTTAAATTACAGCAAAAAAAAAAAAAGAGGTTTACTATTGTAATTGAAAAAAAGTCCACAGCTTACATTTCAGTGGGAGACTATGAATAAAACTTCTCTTGACACTGAACAGAGACAATAGTGACATTGCAATGTCCCAGGAGTCAATTCACCTTCCCTGTTATTAAGTCAGGGTTTCATGTACCCCAGTCTGGCTTCAAATACTATGTGGTACCTAAGGATGACCTTGTACTTCTGATCCTCCCACACACACACAACCTCTATCTCCGAGTGATCCAAGAGTTACAGGTGCACACCACCACACCCAGTTTAAACTGGTGCTAGACATGGAAACCAGGGCCTTCCTCATGCATGCTCGGCAAGCCCTCTGCTGAGCCACATCCTCAGCCCCAAACTTTCCCACTTAACGGAAGTCAAAGCTGAAATGCCAAGCAGTGACGTCACCTCTGACATCACACCCACGGGCAGAAGCGCCAGTCTGCCTTTCCCTCTAACACCTAGAAATGGCTGCATCTTCGTTTCAAAGTGTTTCAACTCCAATACTAACACTCACTTAAAACTGTAAAACACACAGTTCTCTAGTCTTCTCTCTGGACTCATTCTCATGGGGCTCTGAAACATGGCATCTGTTTACTGGAGAGTGATGGTAATCTTCCAAGCTTTGGGCCTCATGTGGTTTCACACTCTCTGCCTGGTGGGTAAACAGCCCCGACATGGGCAGCTGTGGGGGTGTTCTGTAAAACTGTCTAGCCTCTCCCAGACCCTGCAAGTTGCCCTATTCTGGGTCATTACGTCTTCTTAATCTCTCACAGTCAACTCAAGGACGTCTTGCAAGGTCAAAGTGGCTCTGGGCGCAGACCAGAGTCTGAATTTCCACTGTTTCTTCTCTCACTGCTCATGCATAACAGGAGTGGAAAGACCCAGCAAACCCAAGGCCATTACCGGCGTGAGTGAGGACGAACCTGCCCACTGCAGGGGGTAGAGACTTTCACACAACAGAACACATCTGTCTCACCAATAAGATACACATAATACTGTGGGGGAACCCTCAAAACACACTCAGTTAAAAAGAAAGCCAAGCACCTGGGCACGGTGGTTCACACCTGTAATCCCAGCATTCAGGAGACAGAGGCAGGAAGATCAGGATCAGAACCATCCTCAGCTAGATAGCAAGTTTGAGGCCAGCCTGGGCTACCTGAGACTCTATCACAAAATGAAGACCACCCATTATTATTTAATGTCTATGATGTACCCAAAGGGTGGGATGAGAGAAGCTCAAGGTAGATGAATGGTGGTTCCCCGATTACCTCAGGCTGAGGGAGAAGATAAGAAGAGGAACGGAGTATAAACTGCAACGCGTTGAGGAGGATGTTCTGAAATAACATAACGAACGCATCTGGTGCATCCATCATAAAGAGACAAAGTATCCCTGAATTATACTCTTGGAATGGGCAGGTTCTCCTGTGCAACATATACCTTCCTAAAGCTGCTGTGGCCAATTATCACAGCCTGTTATTTCACTTAGCCGAAGTCCAAGTGTCAACAGACAACATTCTCTAGAGGCTGGGGATAGGGGAGAAACACTCCCTGGATCTTCTGGCCGAGTCCAGCCCTCAGTACATGCAGCTCCTGGAGGCACAGCAGGCTTGGCTCTCTCCACTCTGACCTCTGGCTGCATCTGCACATGTTTGCGCCTCCCTCTTCTTAGGACTCTAGAGATTACCAAGGTCCACAGGAAAATAAAATTATCGTCCGACTAGGAGTCCTTCACTCAGTCACATCTGTGAAGTCCCCGTAGCCATGTAAGTAACCAAATTCACTGACTCTGGGGGTGAAGATAAGGACAACTTAGGGGCCATTTTTCTGTCTAACATTGATGACGACGATGATAAAGCTACCATAAAACCAAAAACAGAGCCACAGAGGGATGCGCTCAGCAGACAGAGCTCAGTACAGCACCTGCGTGGATCCCACCACCACTTCCACCACCAAACCGAGGCCTATGGTGGTGGACGGGGTGGGGGTGGGGGTGCTGCCCTGAGACTCAGTGACCCAAGGATGGCCTCCTCACTTGGGCTTCTAAATCAAAGGAAGCTGGGGAGATGACTCACACCAGGAGAACCCTGGGAACTGGCGCTGTGTGGTCACCTAGGGAGGAGGGGGAGAGAGGAAGGACTTGGAGTCCTCGCTGGTTTAAAATCCCCTCTCACACGCACATGCACACACTGTCAGTTCTAAAAAGAGAGAGAGAAGTGTTAGGCTCACACGGATCTAACTCTCTGAGTGGTTTGAGATTTCCATCTCACTGGAGACTTTAAAGAACCCACAGTAAGCGAGTCCAGAGACGACATGAGTTTGGCAAACACCTAAATCAATAGGTAAGAGCCGCTCGGCGCTTACTCAGCAGGGACTTTCGAAAGATGGCAGGTTCTGAACCAGTCACCTCATTAAGACAGGAGAGAGAGAAAAAACAGAACTCACTCCCTGTCTCCGCGGCATTTTCTGGAGGGAGGGTTGCCAGGCCGAGAGCTGCTGCCTCTTGAAGCACTTGCTTCTGTGGGCTATATCCCGACACAGAGTGGGTACCAAGGAGGAGCTCCGCCCACACTTGTTCCAGGACTGTGTGTATGTTCAAACATTTATCATGCACATTCACAAATAAATGGGTTTTTTTGTTGTTTGTTGTTTGTTTGTTTGTTTAAAGAAGGGTCTCACAGTGTTCCTGGCTGGCCTGGAACTCTCTTTGTAGACCACAGAGTCAGCCTGCCTCCACCTTCCCAGTGCTGGGATTAAAGGTGTGTGACACCATGTTCTGCTATATACAATATATACAGCATATGACTATGCCCATGAGTGCAGGAATAGGCACAGAACACATTGCTTGGATATGGTGGTGCACTCCTTTAATCTCAGCAACTAGGGAGGCAGAGGCGAGTGGATCTCTGTAAGCTGAAGGCCAACCTGGTCTACACAGTAAGTTCCAGGACAGCCAGAGCTATGTAGAGAGACCCTGTCTCCAAGAACAACAAAAGACCAAGCTAGGAAGGTGAAATGAAAACTCCAAGGGACAGTGTCCATAAGCTTTAGCCCAGTGTCCACCTGTGCTCAATAAACAGCTGTCACTTAGGAGGTAGCAGGAGAATCAGATCTTTCTTAGCTACACAGGGAGTTCAAAGCCAGCCTGGCATACATGAGGCTCTGTCTTAAAAAAAAAAAAAAAAAAAGTGAAAGACCTGACCTGCAAGAAAGACTATCAAAAACAGAAGGAAACGAAGAGAGAAGCAGCGGGAGGTATGAACAGTGTCAAACAGAGGCTACCTTGCAGGGCACAGAAGGCAGAGGTGGACTACAGCCAGTGAGGAGAAGCAGAAGCCATGAACACCAAGGAAGGCAGCCTGGGCCGCGGGATCTTGGAGTCAGCTTGGCTTTCTTTAATGGTAGCAGGGAGCTACCGAGGGCTTTAGGCCACAGCCAAGCAAGAGCTGACTGGTCCTTTTAAAAGATCTGAAGAGGGACGGGAAAGATGGCTCAGTGGCTAAAGGATTGGCTGATCTTCCACGGTTCCCGGGTTCATTTCCCGGAACCCCTGTGGAACTCCATTTCCAGGGGATCTGACATCCTCTTCTGGCCCCCAAGGGCACCAGGAATGCAAGTGGTACACATTCATACAATCAGACAAAACACAGACAGGAAATCAAGGGCATGGCGGTACATGGGTGCACGTCGTTAATCCTAGCACTTGGGAGGCAGAGGCAGGTGGATTTCTGAGTTCAAGGCTAATCTAGTCTAAATAGTAAATCCCAGGCCAGCAATGGCTACAGAGGGAAATCACCCACCCAAAACAAACAAGGTGGTGAAACACGCAGGAGGCAGAAGCAGGTAGATCTCTAAGTTCAAGGCCAGCCTGGTCTAGGGAGTGAGTTCCAGGACAGCCAGGGCTCCACAAAGAAACCCTGTATTTAATATATATATATATATATTAAAAACCTGATGAAATCCCAAGAATGAGTTGACTACAGGAAATGTCCTCTGGGCATCTGAGTTATCAGACTCACCTTCCCATCCCCCTGTGTATAAAATCAGAAGTCACCAAGTCATCCCTGGCTCACTCCATCTGTCAAAGCCATGTCATGAGTGCAATGTACCCACCCAAGCGCTGTGAGAAATGCAGGAGGCAGAGACGAGGACACCCAGGCCTGTCCTTCCACGTCCAAGATCGGCCAGCGCAGTCCAGACAAGAGGCGTGGAACTTGAGGAACTGGAGGCAGAGCTCTGGCGCCCCTCGCCTCCCCCTAGCCCTATGTCCACCTCTCCTTATCACTGTTTATATTTTCTCTCCAAAACAAATTTGAAGCCGTTTATACGAAAGCACTCCTGAGGATTATAAACCGAGGAAGAAAATGTCAGCGGAGCAAAGGAGAAGAAACAGACAGAACCTGAGAGCTGGCGGCGGCTGCTATGACTGAGTCCAAATGGGGGGCCCCCGAGTGTCATGAAAGCCGAGGCAAAAAGAGAGACAGGGTAAGAAAAAAAGAGCAAACGCCTCTGTGGACACGGCATCCCCTGGCGGCTGTGAAAGATGAAATCGAATCTGCTCTGGGTAAGCATGGCTGCAGTATGCGTACTGGTGGGTAGGTCCCTGGATTCATTCCATCCACCGAGAACACTGTATCTTTCCCACCAAAGCACCCTGCACCTGGTTCCAGAAGTAGAGCAGCACGGAGACCATCTTCAATGTCCCTCCGTTAATGGGCCACAAGTTTTGCAGGCACCCCACCATAGTTCAAGTGTGTACTTGCCTTCCAAGTGCAACTTCACTCACTGTCTTACTACAGGCCACAGACTGTTGGGGTACCTCCCTGTAACCGAACTCTCACATCATTGCAGAGGTAGTGTTTTCCTAGAATTTGGGAACCTGACTATATCACTGTTCTGTGCACAGTCCTGCCTGGAGCAATCTTGTTCCACCCTCTCCCACTGGCAGGCAGCCATATACAGGTTTAGGAGGGACTGGCATATTCCTTGGCAGGGTCCTTAGCCCCTGCCCCTGGCAAGTTGTTTGGTCCTGATCTGTGGATGAGCCGTTTAAAGAAGGGAGAACCCAAGCAGAAGCCAATTCAGCATAAAGTATTCTCAGATGTACACTTCACCAAAGCTGATCCAATGAGAATGAGGAAAGGAAACTGATCCGAAGGCCGGAACTGCTACAGCCATTTTATCGCTATGAGGCAGGCAGCCCGAAGATGAAGCTCACACATGAGGGCAGAGCTGAGAAAACAGCAGAGAAATGAACCAGACCCGCATCAAAGCATCGGAAGCCCCTCATACCCAGGTCACTCCCACTGGGTATCTTCACTCTTCCCTATCCTGGATTCCTGCAGAGCCCCCAGACAGAGTCTGTCTTTACTGAGAGAAGAGTCCACAGCCCCTGACATAGAAGTGATCATTCCCGATTCTGCCACCCTCTCCCTGGTGCAGAGGCTTCCTGCAGGAAGACCCTTCTCGCTGTCCAACCACCGGCCCCGTTCACTCCCTTCAGCCTGCCACACCTGGCTTAGGTGGCAGGCACTTGGAGGGTCCCTGTCTGGGTCAGGAGTCCTAGAAGCAACCCTATCACCCCAAATAAGCTCCACTGTGGCACCACATGCCTTCCTGCCCTATCAGTAAAACTATGGCAGACAGCGGAAGCCGGCTAGGACCACTGAATGGACAAGTCCGTATGTGAGTTTGCTGTGGAGACAAGGAGAGATCCCCCAATCCAGAGGCCAGCTGGAGAAACATAACTTGAAAAACAATCAAGAGAGCTAGAGCAGAGGGAAAAAGTGGCTTCAGCCAGGCCACCGTGTGTTTGCTTAGGACAGAACCACCTCCATGGCTCTTGACATGATCACCTCCAGATGGCTCTGCTCAGGGATGACAAGGCCCCATAGCCCAGAGGATGCTGGGAAAAACATGTTCTGGTCTATCTCAGCTGCCTGCTGGAACGCAGCAAGACTCATACATAGACACTTCGTACCCCAAATATAGGAGGTGTCCATAAGACACCCAATCCCCCAAACTTAAAGTCAGTAAACACAGACCCATGAATGAGCCCCAGGTCACTGCTGACCGCGAAAGGAGTTTAAGAATAAGGTCTCTGCGTGTCTACACCGCCCAGAGCCCAGTGTTGACAGAGGAAGTATTTCTCCATCACTCACCGCAGAGACCAAGCATGAAGCAGAATGCGAAGTACGGACTATTTCAAAACATCTCAAGTGGAAAGGTCACTTCCAGAAAGAGCCTCTCCCCTGACCTCCAAGCCATTCAAGGGCAGCTACTTTCCAGAGAACTGAATTGCCGTGGCCTGCAGTTCATGCAGTCACTAATTCACGCAGTCACTAATTCACGCATCCTCTCCTTCATTCTGAAAACGACAAGGGTTTATCAGGCTCCCGTGCTGAAGACTAGGGTTTCAAAGAAGAACTGGGTGCCAACCCCCAGGCTTTCTGTGACTTCAGAAGGACTAAAAGGAGGTTTCCTTTGGTGGTGGGGGGTGATGGCGATTGTAATTAGAGGCTGTCACCCCAATTCTCTGCACTCACATCCCAATGAGTTACCTCCTTAGCAGTCACGAGCTAGGATGGTGGACCCAAGGACAAGGCTAGGTGGCTGTATAGAAGATCCTCACAGGAAAGGTTGAGGGCTGGGTTGGCTACAAATGCCAAGTCCTGGGCAGTCTGTGTGCCCAAGATGGGGCTCCAGAGGGTGTCTCAGGACCCAGGGTACCAGACTCTGGGGCAGAGCCTGGTCCTGGCCATCAGCTGGTTCTCAGGAAACGAGACGCAGCATGTACTTGGTGCTTCCACAGCCATCATGTGGCACCACACCTTCCTGCTCATAAACCACTACAGCTACTTTTTGCCTCCATCTCTGAGGCACTTAGCTAAGATTGCCTAAAGTAAGGAACAGACGACACAGCCCTGAGGTTGCCAATACCAGCTGTTGGAAGTCCTCCTTAATAACACGTCCCTTTGCCCCTGGGCCCAGCCCTTCCCAGGTAGATCCCTAGCGCTGACCCCAGCCTTTGCCTCTAAGCGTCCTGGTTTGAGTGGAACACTCACTCATCTGGACCAGACACTGCTGCCCTTCCAGGGCCCTACGGCAGGAGCACATGGGGACCATGAGAGTCAGAAACCCAGTGGGGAAGAGCAACGGACTCTGCAGGTACAGCCCTGTTTCCTCCCTCCCTGCGTTTACAGAACAGGAAATGTGTCTCAGCTCAGACGACTTGCCCAAGATGTTTCTGTAAGCAAAATGGCTGGGGCTCTAATCTCACTCTCCAGATCAACTCTCCCCCAGCCAGCAATGAAGGTCCCTTCTCCTCTCTGTGATCAGTTTATTGCTGGGGGTAAAATGCATCCTGCACACCCTACCGCCAGAGTACTTTTTAATGATATCCTGCATGTATGTGTGTGTGTGTGTACATTTTTTTCTCTCTTTCCGTGTGTATGCATGCTCATGCACATTTAAGTGTTGTTAGGTTTGGTATATCTATTATCCTAGCATTGGGAAACTGAGATAGAAGAATTATGAGTTTGAGTTTGATCCCTGGAACTCACGTAGTAGAGAGAACCAACTCCCATGGGTTGTCTTCCAACCTCCACAGGCATGAGCATGCAGACACAATACACACACACACACACACACACACACACACACACACACACACACTGAATACACAATAGATGAGAATCAGAAATAAAGGTTTGAAAAAAAACATGTTAACTGTGTAGGGGGACAGAGGAAATGAGGAGGGAGGAGAAGGCAAAGAAGGGGAAGGCACAGGGATCCGAGTGATGGAAAGACAATGTATGTTTGTGTGAAAACTGGGTAAAGTGGGCCGTCGAGATGGCGTAGCAGGTTAAGGGGCTTGTTGTACAAGCCTGGCCCTTGAGTTCAAACCCGGAACCAAGGTGGTGAAAGGTGGAAGGAAAGAAATGACTCCACAAGATAGTTCTCTGTCTTCCAAGTGCATTCCGTGCATGTGCCCCCCTCCAAATCATGCACACACATATACATACACTATATAAAAATATACTACATACACCACAGTAAAAAAATGTTCCAACTTTTACAAATCAATGCGGAGGAACAAATGGGCAGAGTCCAGTATCTGCCCAGTGGATCACTCAAGGTGTAGCCTCGGCTAACACATAGTCTGTGGGGAAGGGAGACCACACATCCTTCACTCCAGTCCCCTGGAATTCCCACTGCGGGTGGCGCTCCTGTCACGGCTCCCCTGCTGTCAAAAGTTACCAAAGAGGAGAACCGGTGCCAGCTTCCTCCTTGGCTGCTGTGGGTTTCCTAATTAAAGTTTGGGGTGTGTGTTTATTCAGGGTTGATAAACACAGACCCACAAAAAAAAAAGTGTTTAAGAGAAAGCAGATGCAATGTAGAGCAGGACTAGCTAATAAAATCAGGAGATGCTGTGAACTTTCAATCGTGACAGCATCACTTGCAAGAAACCGAGGCCCAGAAGGGAGTGCGGTGCCAGGTTGCCAGGGTAAGACGCAAACCATCACTTCCTGCAAATTAATTGCTCCCTGGCAGGAGATGTGTACAAAGTTCCTCTGCCCTGGGCCAGGAGAATGATGCAGCCAATGTGGCTTCCCTCTCCTGCCCGCCTGCCACCAGGTGGTCCCCCAGCATGCCAAGGCAGCATTTCAAACTCCTACAGATCTGCCTAGCGAGGGAGAACTCATCTTAGGACCCCACAGCAATGAAGTCAATGGAAGAGTCCAGAAGCTGAAGCCACCTCCTCTCCAGGGACCTCAGTCTCCCCTAAGGACCCCTGTCCTAGGTACCAGCTGAAGTCCTTTCCAGAGACTGCTTCCCACGCCCTAGGTTCTGGGGCAGCCTGGAACAGAGAAGCGCCACTGCTGTGAGACATGTGAATGTGGCCTAGATTGGAATGAACGACCAAGAAGTCCAGGAGCCAGGAGGCTGAAGGATTCCCCAAGGACAGGGATGGCTTCCCAGACATCAAAAGGAGGCTGGGAGGAGTGGCGCCCAGGGCCAGCCTTAATGAAACCGTAATGAACAAGTTTCCACAAATAAAGACAACAATGGGAGGACAAGCAGAAGGCCCAGAAAACAGTCGATGCCTTTGATTAAGCACTGATGAAATTCCCCATCAGGGCTTTCATCCCCCTCCCGAGGGATTTCCTTGGCTCTGCAATGTTTTCAAAGAAAACCATCTTGAATATACATTACTCCCCAAGCCAATGAACAGAGGGCTTGGCCCCTGCTGCTGCCTTCCAGCCCCAGGCCAGGCAGCAGTGTCCCAGATGGCCTCTCATGCCAGACAATAGCCACCCCAAGATGCTCAATGAGCCATGCTGCCTCACTTCTGTACAAGACCATCTTTGTCATTAGCCTGCACACCACTGGCCTAACTCTTCCGGGGTCGCTATACACTTCAAGGGACTTCCCGGCAATGGTCTGGGGGTTAATTCCACATTGAAGTAGCTCCCTACTCATCTAAGCCAATCTGGCTTCTAGTTAAGAACTACTGAAGGACTGCTACAACGGAACGGGTAAGATCCACCTGTACCTCATCAAACGGCATCCTGCCTCCTCTGCTCGAATCTGCTGTTCTGTCCATGAATGCAGTTCCCAGCACGGACCATCCAACTCAGTCCAAACTATCCCTTTCTTTATGATCACCTCTCCAAATCTGCCAGGCAGTTTGGCTCCCCAGTTCCCGAGTGATCTTGGCAAGCCCTGGGATGGCTAGAAGTACACAGGGGAGGTTCATCTGTATCTGGCTACATACATGTATGTCCTCATGGGCAGTTTCCAGATAAGTTCCCACTCAACAGCTCTATTTTAAAATGTTTACTGCACAATATCTAAGTTATACAAAAAATTATGCCGAAGAACACCACCTCTTACATCCACTGCAAGCTTAAGTAGAAAAATTTTAAAAATACAATGAACAGGTTCCCAGGTGGCCAAGTCATAGCCCTCTCTCCACCCCAGAAGTCCTACCCTCCATGTAGCATCTACCATGTCCTGCACCTCTATTTAGTTGTGCACAAGCAAGGGCCTGGGATGAAGCTCAGTTGATGGCGTTCTTGCCTAGCATGTATGAAACCCTGGGTCCAATCCCTAACACTCCACAAACCAAGAGTGCTGGTTACGGACCCCGTTGCTAGGCTAAAATACCCTGACAACAGCAACTTGTGGGACTGTTTCATTTGTCTCAAGGTTTAAGTGTTTCTTAGAAACAGTCCATTATGGCAGGCAGGAAAGTCACAACAGCAGGAACATGAGGCTGGTCACATTGCTTAGGCAGTCAGGAAGCAGACAGTAATGAATGATGGCTGGTGCCAGCTAGCTTCCCCTCCTTTTCATGCTGTCCAGGACCCAAGCCTAGGGGATGATACTGCCTACTTTCCGGGGGAGGTCTTCCCACTTCAATGAACCTAACCAAGATAATCTCTCAGATGTGCCTATCAAGCAGTGGTTCTCAATCTATGGGTCACGACCCCCTTTGGAGGTCAGATGACCTTTTCACGGGATCACATATCAGATGTCCTGCATATCAAATGTTTATATTGCAATTCATAGCAGTAGGAAAATTAGTTATGAAATGATTTTATGGTTGGAGGGGTCACCACAACATGAGGAACTGTATTAAAGGGTCACAATATTAGGAAGGTTGAGAACCACTGGCCTAAAGATGTGTTTCCTCGGTGATGCCAGAACCTGTCAAGTTTATAGTCTCCACTAAGCATTACAGCAGGTATGTCCTCCCACAGAGTCAGATGTTTGTTACCCTTAGCTACACAGTGAATTGTGTAGAGCCAATCTGGAATACTTAAGATCCAAGGAGGAGGATGACAATGTCCCAAAGACTGAAAAGTACAATGCTTTATGTTTTAAAGTACTCACCATTTTAACACTTTACATGTGTCCACAACAATCTGCCTGGAGTCTGGGACCATCTGAGGACAACACCTGTCTCCTGTGATTAATAACTTACCCTTGCCCCTAATTCAAGCTTGGGCATAGTTCACACTTCATACTTGCTTCTGAACATGGAAAAACAGAGGACATGGAGTACAGGCTCACCCCCACAGCACAGGCTTACCCCACCCATGATGTGGGCTTACCCCCAGGGCATACAGCACTCCTAAGAGCTAAGTCAGGAAAGGGACAAGAAAGACCATGGGGGCTTCCACCACAAGATCTACTTCCTTCTCAATGTCTCATACTGTCCTAGAAGCCTGACAAGTTCCAGGTCCCAAGGGCAACATCACTCAGAGTCCACCCCAAGGACCAGGCATTTACTGAGTTTCAGTACTCACAGCATGTAGCAGAGGTTCTTCTCTATGTCAGACCATTTCTATGGGGGTTGGGGGAATTCAGGAGCCAGGACCAGGCAGTGGGGGCGCAGAAAAGTCCCCATTCAGCAAGGACATATGTCTACTTCCGCCTCACCCTGCCTCGCCTCGCCTTGAAGCTCACTGAACAATACAGCTGCTCCATATGGCTTCTAGGATCTTCGGAGGAAACTCAGTGTCACACAAAGGAGAAAATGCTCAAACAGGCAAGGAACAGAGGGGAGGGAGGGAGGGGAGACAGCCACCATGAGAACAGGCTAATTTTGAGGACAAGGAATTCCACCGAACTTCAGAGTCAATGGAAGAACGCCCCTTCCTCCTTAAATGCCCTTCCCACTCAACTATGGCTTTGACTTTAACCTTCAAAGTCTTCACCTGCCTGTAGTTCACACGTGTGGACCTTGACAAGAGCCAAGGCTAAGGAACTCAAGTCCCCACTCTGGCACAGACCAGCCATGCAGCTTCCAAGAAACCTTCCAACCTCTCCGAGTTTCCATTTTCTGAAAAGCTTCCCTGAGTACTCCTGAAGCGATGGCCTCCCGTGAACTCGGCCTGTAGTCCTGAGCTCGGCCGTGTTTACTAGCGTGGGGCCAAAACATAAGCACAAACTGGATGTGAGGTGCTCTGGGATGCCTAATTTAAGCCACTTTTGGACTCTTTTGCTTCCTTCTTTCTGGTTTTAAGCTTCGGGACTTAGTGCTTGGTCACCGCTGCGAACACAGGCCAGGAAGCTCATTGTAAATTCAGTGTCGACAACATTCAGCTCAGCTCAAACCTGGCACACTGCATTCTTCAGGCACATCTATTCATAGACGCCTGTTCCTAGAGCGAGCTCTCAATTATTCACGCTACAGAGGACTTTGTCCCATGTGTGAGACCGGTGTGGTAGTGAGGACACTGGGAGGCATGGACAGTAATAGCCACAGCAGCCACACCCTGTGGGTGGGTGGGCAAGGCAGCATCATCCTTGGGTATGGCTGGATGTGGGAGGGGCCGGTGGTCAAGGGCCTCCCGTGTGGAACACTCCACTTCATCCCCTTCAAGACACAACATTCAGAACCAACAAGCCAGCAGATGATAGAGCGTGCGGCACATCATAGAGCTGAGGCTCAGGTGTGCCCAGCACCCTTCGAGATGGAGAGACCCAATGATTAAGTCCAGCTTGGTGCTGCCTCCGATCCACAGGCCCCTGCTCCAGAGGACCAAGCCATGCATGCGACTGCTTCACAGCAGATGGGAAGCCGGCAGGGGTTTGCTGAGCTCATGGAATTCTCCAGTAGGTTTGGGTAGGGATGCATGCAGTGAGCTGCTCATTGCCCGCAGTATGCTCTGTCATCCGAGTTTTCCATCCACCTTTCATCTCCTTCCTTGAAGAATGAGGAGCATGCATGACTCAGCTCGGAGAGTCCTGGGAGGGTGAGCATTTCCTCATTCATCTCAACACAGCCAGGGAACCCAGGGACATCTCATGTCCTCTCCAAGGTGCTGACAGCAGGGTGCACAGGGCCAGGAGGAGAGATCAGCAAACGTTGAGTATAACTACAACGACACATCTTCTGGATGTGACAAAACACCCGGTAAAACCGATTTAAGGAAGGAGGGGCTTATTCCGGCTCACAGTTTGATTGACTTAAGGAGGGCTTATTCCGGCTCACAGTTTGATGACTTAAGAAGGAGGACTTATTATGCTCACAGTTTGATGGACTTAAAGGAAGGAGGGGCTTATTCCGGCTCACAGTTTGATGGACTTAAGGAAGGAGGGGCTTATTGCGGCTCACAGTTTGATGGACTTAAGGAAGGAGGGGCTTATTGCGGCTCACAGTTTGATGGACTTAAGGAAGGAGGGGCTTATTCTGGCTCACAGTTTGATAGACTTAAGGAAGGAGGGACTTATGGCTCACAGTGTGATAGACTTAAGGAAGGAGGGGCTTATTCTGGCTCACAGTTTGATGGACTTAAGGAAGGAGGGACTTATGGCTCACAGTGTGATAGACTTAAGGGAGGAGGAGCTTATTCCGGCTCACAGTTTGATGGTTCAGTACAAGCATGGTGGGTGGGAGGAGGAGGTAGTTGGTCACATGTCCACAGTCAGGAAGAACAGAAGTGAATGCTGGTGCCAGATCAAGACAAATTAAAAGGAAAAGGCCAGGTATATTTGAGCAAAGCACTTCTGGGTGACTCTCCAGCCCCCAGAGATGAGGCGGGGGAAGGGGACAGGAGAGAAATCACATGGCCACTCTAAAGGACGGAGCTTAAATACCCTGTAGGCACGGGGCCAGAACAAATCCTCCACACGCTGGGTTTGTGCTCAATTATAAGCTTTGGGTGGGGACTTGGGGAGCTGGCAGTCTCAGAGGAGGAGTACCACTTGGCAGTCTTCCTGAGAGGATGGGGTTTGGAGAGGGAAGAATGTTTGGATCAAGCAGGGGTGAGCTGGAGATGCCAGCTGAACACTCAGGTCTTGTCCTTTTCTGTTTACTTACAGTCCAGGGCCTCAGCTCACGGGATAGTGCCATCCACATTCTCTGGAAATGGCTTCAAGGACATGCCCAGAGGCAAGTTTACTAGGTGACTTTCAAGTGCAGTCAAGTTGACAACACTAACCACCCAAGGGCAAAACAGATTTTTCTGGACACCTGATAGCTAAATACCTACTCAAGGTGCTAACACTGGTGCCCTACCACAAAAACTTACATACATGTAAAAGCAATAAACCTATTGGCAGAGATGTAACTCAGTGGTAGAGCACTTACCTATCATGTGCAAGGCCCTATCTGTACTACAGGGGAAAAAACAGAATCAACAAACCATGTGTGGTACCCCACGCTGTAATCCCAGCACTGAGGAGGCCCAGACAGAAGGATGAAGAGTTCAAGGTTGGTTACATGGTAAATGAATTCCAGGCCAACCTGGAATACATAGTGAGTCTCAAAATGAATATAAGGAGGGAGAAAAGAAGGGAAGGAGGAAGACAGAGAAGGAGGGAAGGAAGATCTCAAGGGTGGGTGACATAAATATTTTAAAGGACACCGATTTGAATTGTCCACTCAAGGTAGAATGCAATTTGTACACTTACTCATCAGACATAAATGATTCGCCTAGAGCCTTGGTTGCTGTGTACCCTTCCTTTAAAAAATGCCGTGCCCTAAAAACAAACAAACAAAAAATGGCTGTGGCATTTTTACATCAGATTTCCTCTAAGACACAGGCAAAGACGGCAAGTGGGCTGTATGACAGACACAGAACTCCGGGGAGAAGATGGCATTTTAAATACCACGGAGTCTCGGAATTTGCAATTCCATAGTCAGCACAGCATGGCCTCCTATGGTGGCAGCACCTTCGGCTGCCTGCTTCCTTCTGGGCTGCTCAGAAAGGCACGTTTCCACATCCCTGTGCATCCCAGAGCACAGAGCCCTGGTGCTAGAGAGACACCTGAAGGCCCGAGGCTCGCCAATCCAGCCCGCCATCCAACCAACTTCCTTTTCGCCTTGGGCACTTACAGACAACGCCCAGGTGGAAATCCCTCTGCTGCTGTCAGGCGTCGCTGTCACGCATTCTCATAAAAAAAAAAACAGTCTCTACAGGATCTTCAGGCCGTTACTGAACTGGGTACCGCTAGATCCCTTCAATCTACCCAGCTAGCTGCTCACTGGGAAGAAGCACAATGATTCTAGAAATCTCTTGGCCTCTCTCCTGAAATGGAAATGTTGATGACTTCCGCGTAGATGTAGGAAGGCTGGCCCAGGGTGACAATTACTCAAAACAGATCAGCTGTCTGCTCACACTGTCACTAGAACTGCTGCTGTATTAACTCAAGGGGACCTAAGTTTTATTAGTTAACTGACTGCTAAACCAGAGAGTAAAGGTGCTGGCCACCAAGCCTGACAACCTGAGTTCAATCCTCAGGACACACACGTGGTGGAAGGAGAGAACCAATTCCTTTGAGTTGTCCTCGGGCATCTCTACATGTGTGCTGTGACACACGAATGCTGATACACACACACACACACACACATACATACACACACACACACACACACACACACACACACACACACACACGCTTAAACAAAAATAAATAAATAAATGCAGTAATTCTTTATTGATTGGCTGACTGTGTCTCGGTTATTAAGTGACCTAAGCTTGGTTTTCTTCCTTTACCCCGTGTGGTAGTTTGAATGTAACTGTCCCCCCTCATCTCATAGGGAGTGGCACTACTAGGAGGTGCGGCTTTGTTGAAGTGGGTGTGGCCTTGTCAGAGGAATGATCCTAGGTGCTCTCCAGCTCTCCCTTGATCCCAGATGCTCCCCAGCTCTCCCTTGATCCCAGATGCTCCCCAGCTCTCCCTTTATCTCAGATGCTCCCCAGCTCTCCCTTGATCCCAGATGCTCCCCAGCTCTCTCTTGATCTCAGGTGCTCCCCAGCTCTCCCTTGATCACAGATGCTCCACAGCTCTCTCTTGATCTCAGGTGCTCCCCAGCTCTCCCTCCATCCCAGGTGCTCCCCAGCTGTCTCTTGATCCCAGGTGCTCCCCAGCTCTCCCTTTCTCTCAGGTGCTCCCCAGCTCTCCCTTTCTCTCAGGTGCTCCCCAGCTCTCCCTCCATCCCAGATGCTCCCCAGCTCTCCCTTTCTCTCAGGTGCTCCCCAGCTCTCCCTCCATCCCAGAAGCTCCCCAGCTCTCCCTTGATCACAGATGCTCCCCAGCTCTCTCTTGATCTCAGGTGCTCCACAGCTCTCTCTTGATCGCAGGTGCTCCCCAGTTCTCCCTTGATCCCAGATGCTCCCCAGCTCTCCCTTGATCCCAGATGCTCCCCAGCTCTCCCTTGATCTCAGGTGCCCCACAGCTCCCCCTTCCCACCTGGGAGCTCCACAAGACACTGAAGAAAACCCCAGAAGATGGAATCAAACGGTCACCCTCTCTCAAAGGCATGTAGAGAAGAAAAGGGGATACAAAAGACCAGACTCCTTGTCTTGTTGAAATTGTCCAACGTCTTAAGCCAAAGATGAACTCACACTAGGAGAGAGATGTTTTCTAGCTACATTTCCCACTATGAAGGAAGAGACGGCTGGGGACATTGGAAGTCACACCTACAGTATTCCTCTGTCCTCCTGAAGGGAGGTCAGAAGGCAATCAGGGAGCACCCGATGGTGCTCTTCCCACTTTCCACATTCCCTACTGTAACTCTGAGAAGCCTGCAGGAGCAAAGCACAGTTTTACTGGAGGGGGGACCTCGGGGACCAGTCACAAGCGTCCCCACTCCCAGCACTTTCAGATCAACTCTAAGAAGGAGTGAGAATAACACGAACTCACTCTGTGATCAAGAGACTCTCTTTCATTAAAAAAACACAGTCAGGCCCTGTCCAGTCCAAAAAGGTCACTCCTCTCATCCCCGAGTGTCCTGCACAGACAGCCAGAACCACTAAAACCTTCCTGAAGGGCCATCACACTTGAGCAGAGACCCTGGGGTGAGAGAAGACAGGCCCCCCTAACCTGCACAACCCGCCCTGGTCTCAGCAGAACTCCCAGGCACACTGAGTATGTTCCCACTGTCACAGTAGACAAACCTGGCTCACCTAAGCCAGATTCCACTGCACTCACAAAGACTAATTTTTTTCATTCTTTCTATTCATTAAAAAAAAAAAAAAAAAAAAAAAAAAAAAAACTTGTCGGGCAGTGGTGGGGCACGCCTTTAATCCCAGCACTCGGGAGGCAGAGGTAGGCGTATCTTTGTGAGTTCAAGGCCAGCCTGGGCTACAGAGTAAGTTCCAGGAATAGGCGCAAAGCTACACAGAGAAACCCTGTCTCAAAAAAACATAAAACAACAACAACAAAAAAAAAACCTTAGGGGTTGGGGGCTGTGCTGTGGCTCAGCAGATAAGACTTTAGGCCTATTACAACCAAAGCCCTGAATCCCGCCACCCAAGAAACTAAGCCTGACATTCCAGCACTCAGAGGACGTAGGCAGGGGGATCACCAGCTTAAGGTCATCCTTACTACACCGTGAGTTAGCGGCCAGCCTGGGCTACATGGGACCCTGCTACAGAAAAACAGGGGTTGTTGATTTTAGCTCAGTGGTAGGGAACTTAGCCCCAACACCCGAAAAGAAATAATAAATTTGGATTGTGACGGCTGGACAGTGATAGGGTACTTACACAAACGCCACTCCTGCGGCCTTGGGTTCCATGCCCAGCAACTCAAAATAAAGAAATAAATATGAACAAATACAACTGATACTGTAAATAATGTAGACATGCATTCTTGTGCTGCTCATCACGCTCCTCTGTATTTGCTTCTTCCTTCACACTCGGTGGTGGTGGTGCTGCTGCTGCTGCGTGTGCATGTGTGTGGTGTGTGTAACTGTATCTATGTGCTGTGTTTACGTCTGGCTATGTGGATGTCCGTCTGCGTCTCTGTGTACATCTCTGTATGGCTGTCTCTGTGTGTCTATGTGCACAGGGGAGGACACCAGATTTCCTGCTGTATCCTTCTCTACCCTTTTCCTCCTAAATCAGGCTCTCTCGCTCAACCTTAGGCTAGTTGCCAGCGAAACCCCAGTGACCCCTCCTATTCCCCCACAGTGCTAGAGTTATGGATGTGCACCCCCGGCCACACCCCGTTTCTCACACGGGATTCAAACTCAGCAGCACCCTTTCTTCCTCACTGAACCAGTTCCTGGGTCCCGGGTGCCGTACCTTTGAGTGTCAACCTGACCACACAGCATCCTGGACTCAGGCCAGTGTGTGCAGCACAGCCCTTCGGGGTTGGGCTGGGTCAGTGAAGTTTCGCCCGCCGGGCTGACTTCCACTTGCCAGTGGTCAGTCAGTTCCCCTCTTCCTTGGTTTTCCCGGTCTTAAGCAAGGGCTGCGGGTCAGAGACAACTAGAAAACCAGTCTGTCTCAAACGACAACAGGAAACCAATACTCCAGGCTGACGGGCACATACAAGAACCAGTAACTTCATAACCCCTCCTCCCCAGGACAGTCCAGTCAAGAGAACTAGTTCTCCCTGTAGCCACGCACTGGCTGCATGACTTTGCAAGGCTTTGCCCCCCACTGCCTGGTAAGTCACTCATGATTTTCAAGCTCCTCCATGACACTGGGAAACTCACATTGCCTCTCCGGGCCATGGTGGCATGTCTAAATAGGTACCACTTTGGAGGGGAGTCAGAGAATTAGTCCCCCCACTCAGAGGGAGGAGGTTACACTGTGCCAGAACCCTGACCTCAACACCGGTGCAGTGGGGCCCCAGGGTCAGTCCCCTCCCAAGTGGAGGTGCTTCCTCTTTTACTGTCTGGCTCATGGCTCAAAACTTACTCATCCCATTTCCTCTACGGGCCATGGCCTGAGAAGTGCTGGGGATACAACCTGGTGACCTTCAGGGTTTTTCCTGTCTCACGCCAAGTGCCCAGCCCCCAGCCATGCAGAACCTGAGACATTTGTAAAGGGTAATGGATTAGTCCAAATTATCACACCTCTAACGGGGCATCAAGGACCAGGCTTCAGTATCTCTCGAGAGTGCTCTTTAAAAATTGGGATTCACCGGGCGGTGGTGGCGCACGCCTTTAATCCCAGCACTCGGGAGGCAGAGCCAGGCAGATCTCTGTGAGTTCGAGGCCAGCCTGAGCTACCAAGTGAGTTCCAGGAAAGGCGCAAAGCTACACAGAGAAACCCTGTCTCGAAAAACCAAAAAAAAATAAATAAAAATTGGGATTCGAGGCCTGGGGTCTCAGCCTATGCTTTTTAATTCACGCGCTCAGGAAGCAGAGGCAAATGACTCTCTTTGAACTTGAAGTTGGTCAATTCTACACAGCCAGTTCCAAGCCAGACAGGGCTACACAGTGAGACCCTGTCTCAAAAAAGAAAAACACATTTTTTTCTTTTAAGTGGGGATTCTGGGTTTGAGGGTGTGACTCAGTTGGTAGAGTGCTTGCCTAGCATACACAAAGCCTGGGTGGCAAGATTTTTTTTTTTTTTTTGAGACAGGGTTTCTCCGTGTTGTTTTGGTGCCTGTCCTGGATCTCGCTCTGCAGACCAGGCTGGCCTCAAACTCACAGAGATCCGCCTGGCTCTGCCTCCCGAGTGCTGGGATTAAAGGCGTGCGCCGCCACTGCACCGCAGCCCTGGGTTTTAATCCCGATCACCCCCATAAAGTTAGCATGGTGGCACATGCCTGTAATCCCAAACAGCTGGGAGGCAGAGACAGGAAGATCAGGAGTTGAAAGCCATCTTCAGCTATATGGATTGAAGTCACCCTGGGAACAGATGAGGCTATCTTAAAAATAAAAACAAAAAATTGAACTGGATGGGGGAAGACGGCTCAGACGGAAAACGGCCTACCACATAAGCAGGAGGACCTGAATCTGGACCCCCAGCACCCTAGCAAACACCAGGCCCAGTGGTGCGTCTGTAACCCCAGCACTGGATGAGCAGGGACAGGCAGGTCCCTGGAGCTCATCGGCCCGCCAGTGTAGCCACTTGGTGAGCTCCAGGTCCAGCGAGAAACTCTGTCTCAAAACACAAAGTGGAAAAAAAAAATACAGGAAAACACCTGATGTTGACCATTGCACACACACACACACTGAGGGGGCATTCACATGTACATACATCCAGACAAACACATGCATCGCGCACACACATACATACGTACATCCCCCCAATGAGTAAATTAATATATATATTTTAAGTATACTGGCCGGCTCCCTAGGCAGGTTTGACAAACCTCAGGCACGCACAAAGCGATGAAATGCTGCAGAACACACACATACACATACACACACACACACACTTCTCCTTCCCTGCCCATCTCATCTCCCGAGGGGTGCTTGTCACAGGCGGAAAGGTGCCGACCACGTGACACCCTACAAATACAAACCCCACCAAATCCACAGAGCACCAAGAGGACTCTCAGGGGCTTGGAAGATGGCTGCTTAGTGGGTAAAGAACCTGAGTTCGGTCCCCAGAACCCACATTTAGAAAAAGGGTGTGGTAGTCTAACAATGGTAGGGAGGCAGAGACAGGCAGCTCCCTGTGGCTCACAGGCCGGCCAGCCTAGCCAAATTGGTTAGCCCTAGGCCAGTAAAAGACTATCTCAAAAAAAAACAAAAGATATCTGTGGAATGACACCCAAGGTTGTCCTGTGGTTCATACACATAGATGTGGAGAGAGAGAGAGAGAGAGAGAGAGAGAGAGAGAGAGAGAGAGAGAGAGAGAGAGAGAGACTTGAGAAGTCTTCTTATTATGGTCAGTTTCCCACCAACGTTACCAAAAATTTCTATACAGAGACTAGCCCAGCAATAAGGAACCCAGGGCTGTCTGGTGAGTCACCCACAGTCATATGCCATCCTAAGGGGAGCTCTCAGGTCAGTAATCCCCCCAGGATGTTGGGGAGAACCCACTCCCCTGCCCCAAGAGTCCAGCTGGAAAGCCCTTGCTCCAGATGCGGCCACTCCATACTTTCTGAATTAGGTTCACAGGTCCCTGGAAAGACGCAAAAGAGAAGTGGGCACTCAAGGTGATGTGGAATGTTTGAATTCCCACTCTGCTTCCTATGAGCCTCAATTTTCTCGACTACAACGTGATGGTAAATGTGACCTGCCTCGCCAAGTGCCTGGGAGACAGGCTACCCAAAACTCAAAAGGCAGAACACACATAGGCATGAGAGAGAGCTTTGCCGGGAGCTTAACCGCCTGGACTGGCTCCTCACTCTTCCTTCCCTTTGAGCCAAGCTCCTGCCCTGCCTTGCTGGTGCCTGGTGCCTGAAGAAAACTGGGCTGGAGAGAGGCTGGGCTTGGGTCAGCCAGAAGAAACAAACCCCAACTCCCTCCAGCTCCACACTGCTCAGGCCCCATAGGGATTTGTGTGAGTGACAGCCAGACACCGTCTGCTCCCCATGGGGCTGCATCACAGGCCTGCTGCACAGCAGCCCCTTGCTTTATTACTTTGCTGAATGGCGGGAGAGATCCCATGCCTCCATCACCAACTAAGAACTGGCGAGCTAGGGACACGTGTTTGGGGGGGCGGTATATGACTGTAAAACACATTTCAGAACACAGGATGGCCATTTGTTGCGTCTCTCCACAAGCCTGTAAGATCGGCGTGTGTTCCAAGCTGGTCTTTGGTGCCCAAGGTGACAGAACAGTACAGAAGACCTGGGTTCAGGGGAGCGGAGCAGACACTGGGGGATGGGACGCCCCAAGTTTCACTTCCACGCTGTCTTCTGTGTCCTACTTCACTCTGGTTTTGAACAAGGCTGGGTCTGGGGAAGGCACTAGCAGGACAGACCTTCCTCAGCTCTTCCAATGCTCCCCATCTCTGAGTCCTACCCCTGGGGGTGCCGTACCGACCAGAGACTCATGTGAAAGAGCAGCACATGGATGCCCGACTCCAAGCCAAAGTTATGGAAACATTTTCAAAGAGCTACAACAAGCCGGGCAGTGGTGGCGCACGCCTTTAATCCCAGCACTTGGGCGGCAGAGCCAGGCGGATCTCTGTGAGTTCGAGGCCAGCCTGGTCTACAGAGTGAGATCCAGGACAGGCACCAAAACTACAGAGAAACCCTGTCTCGAAAAAAACAAAAAAACAAAAAACAAAAACAAAAAAAAAAAAGAGCTACAACAGCCTGGGAAATGGGCACTGAGATGCCAGCATACAACTTGCAAGCAAATTCAGTCAGTCAGTATGAACCGAGGCACTCCTGCTCATGGGCCCATTTCTCATCCCACCACTGGCTCCTTTCAAAGATGCCGACCTCCTGGGCAGAGCATCCAGTGTTGGGTGACGCCACCTCAACAGACTAAGAACATCAAATTCACAGCCCATCTCTGGTCCATAAGAATCTGGCTCTCTGTGTGTCCCTCAGAAAAGCTGCTGCTCGAGGAACATCAGGGGCAGGAATACATCTAGGGGCCCAGGACCCCACTGTCTCTAAAATGTGCCAGCAGACATCCTTGGCAGTGGGCCAGGGGAGAAACTGGGCTTTGTAACCAGAAGGCCTTGAGTCCCAGCCCTGATTCTGCCCTTCAGCATGTCTTCTGCCTCTGGGTCCCCATTGCCTTGGCAGGTTAAAGGAGAGGGGCAGTGTGCGTAAGGCTTGGGACTCTAGGCATGAAGGTCCTACTCAGCCACAATCAGACCCGGTGGGAAGAGCAGTCTGCTCACACTCTCTCCACCCCCTGTAACTTCTCCAGACCTTCTGGGTTCACCTGAGATGAGGAGACACTTGCTGACAGGTAACGGAGGGCCTTATCATCTTCTCCATCATCCGCATCCACTCCGTGACTGGACTCAGGACTATTCTGGACCCCCATCATTTAACAATGTATTTTCAATACACCTGCCTCTGCCCGCTAGCTGCCTGGGGAACCGACCGGGGCATATATCAGATTTGCATCCCTGTGGCCTGTCTTCCTGGTCCAGCCCAGTGAGGGGAGAAGCAAGACAGTAAGGCAGGATGATCCCCAAGTATACCTTACTGAATGTGTGGCTCACAGACCAGAGGCATCATAACCTGTGGCAAATATAGACTCTCAGGCCACCCAGACCTGACTCAGGCTGTGGGGTAAGGCCCAAGTGACTCGGCACACACTCAAGCTTGGGAAGCACGCCTCTCAAAGGACCACTTCATGCCTCTCAAATTGTGGGCCTGACAAGGACTCACTCCGGCCCAAGTATTAATTAAGAGTCTGGCCTAGGGAACATCATGGAAAAGAAGGAACGTAGGAACACCTGGACGGGGTGGAGTGCTGTGGAACACTGACATCTGGGCATGATGTGGCCACTGCATCACATCACACACTCACAACAGCTGTGATGACCCGCACACGACTGGGCCGTCAACAGCCTGCCATGAAAGGGGAGAAGTTCACACAAGTCCCACCTCTCCCTGAACAGGTCGAAACTATAAACCAAGATTGCTGGAAGAGGGAGAAGCATTTTCTTTCCTGGAAAATGCCTGTTCTCCAGTACACAACCCTAGTTAAATGCACCAAGTCACCAAAACAAATAAAGGATATGAAAGGACGACATACACACACACACACACACACAGAGAGAGAGAGAGAGAGAGAGAGAGAGAGAGATTTCATAATGAAACCCATTATTGTGTGTGATTAATATGTGATTTTTTTTTTTTTATTTTAAAGAGATCGATTTTAGGAACAACCTTCAAGAACCTTCTGTGGAAGACAAAATGGGACCTGAAATGTATATACCCAGAAGGCATCAAGGCATGGGTTACTTCACTACCCTCTGAGTCTCACGGGTACCCCAGCTTTGATAGGTGACACTGGTCCTTGTCCCTCAAATCCTCACCCTCTCGCCCCACCAACAGGCTGACACATAGGAGCTGTCCACTGACCCCTCACAGGTCCTTCATCTGCCTTCCAAAAACGCACTTCCCTCCTGTCACGAAAGGGAGCCTTTCTGAGCACAATTTCATTTTTTTAAAAATAAGTGCTGCAATTCCTCTAACAGTTTCAGGTGATCTGAAATATTATAAAAATCGCTCTCAGGCACACTCCTTCCACCAGACCTCGTCGACTTCGATTATTTATATATTTATGAACGATGTTCATGGAGCAGATGGCAGCTAGTAAGCCTTCGACAAGTGGGAGAGAAAAAAAAAATCAATGGGACAGAATGTAAACTGGATGACTCGCCCATGTAGTCTTGCCGACAAGCTCGGATGGAATCATCTCCCATTCAGTGGAAGCCCATACAACAGCCGGTCAACAATTGGATTAAAATAGCACTCTTGGACTTCGCAGCACATGCAGACTCCAGAGCTCTTCTAGGAATAGCCTGCCAGCCCAGGGCTGCTTCCCAAGCAGAACTGAGTAGGGATGGGGCGGGGACGGGGGACAGAATGATGGCATCAGGTGAGGACAGGGAGAGCCTCAGAGAGGTGAAGTGATAGACATTTACTGAGCACCGACAGTGCGCAGCACAATGAGGTGACAACCTGTGTTGATCCCAACGCCAGTTCCAGAGGGCCAGCATTACTCCCCATGTTACAGATGAAGAAGGTCCAAAGAGAGAGGAAGGACTTTGCCCAAGGTAACACTGCCTCTAAGCAGGGAATGTGGGCAACCTGAGCCCCAAACCTATACCGTCAGGGCCTCTGGCAATAGAATAGGATGGGGGTGGGGTAATTGTCCCTCATCTGTATCCTTGACTACGAAGCCATCTTTCAACCTGAGGCCATCCAGCCTTCAGGACTATGTGAAGATTAAACTCTAAAGCTCTACTGAAACAATTTGAACCTGGTCCACCTGAGAACCACGGGAAGTGAAGTCTTGGTGGGAAAACAGGAAGACGATAGAAAAGTTCTAGAAGATAAGGGGTGGGTGTCACAAGCACATGGAGGGCGAATGAGTTGAGAGAGAAACAGAGAAAGAGGTGAGGGGAGCTGGCAGGGCCAAGCCTCTCTACCTGGAGCTGCAGAGACACAAGAGCACACACACACACTGTCTTCAGCAACCGATGGAAATCATTCCCCTCTTCGGGAAGTTAGCAGTCCTCCCTCCCTGGTCCCCTCTCACTTTCTCTCTGGAAGTTTCACATCAGTTGAAACAGAAAGGAGCTCCCACAGTGGTTTTGTCTGTCCTCTGACAGGAAAGACTGCCATTATTGTTGCCATAATTATCCTGTTCCCAGGGCTTCCGTCACATAACTGTCACGGAGACACAACCAACCCCCATGACTCTTCTGCCCATTTTACAGATAAGAACACTGAACAGTAACTTGGATGTGCACTGTGCACAAGAAAGAAATGGTTTAAATGTAGATCCTACTCTTATCTGGATACCCTGGGCAACAGGCATGGGCTGGAACTGTTTCACCTATTTGCAGACAGGAAAAGAGGGCTTCAAGGTGATGTTGACCTAAGATTACATGCTGACCACACAGATGAACCCATGTTTCATTGTTAGGGGTATGTGTCTGTTTCAGACAGGGGCTCACTATACAACACAGGCTGGTCTTGAACCAGTGACCTTCCTGGCTCAGCAACCCCAGTGTTACAATTACAGGTAGAGACCAACACACCCAGCTCAAATAACATCAATTTTAAATCTACAACGCCCAGCCTCGGATGGTTTGCTAAAGATAGCCAAGCGCCATGCCACCAAAGCCACAAGAATGGTGGTCTGTTCAACTAAAGAGATGGCAGAGATGCTGAACATGAGGCCACCACGTCCTGACATGCATCAGTGTCTCTTTCTGAACACCAGTCTCTGGATTCTTATGCAAGGCCTGCCAGGGACCAGGATCCATGACTTCACTTTAGGGAGAACCACCAAAGGACAATGCCAAGGTCACTTAGAAGCCAGATGCTGACCTTGAGATGTAGACAGAATGTATTCACGAAGAATGCAGGGGAAACCAGCATTTTCTCATTCGCTCTGTCAGAAAATGGGTCCATCGCTCCCAGTCTAAGTCAGGTGGCCTGCCAGGCATCCGGGGACACAAAGGCATTCAGAATGCAGCAGGACAACCAGAAGCCCAGATGAGCTTTGCAGCCCAAAGGCTTAGCTGATGACCCTGCACCTGCCTCTCATGGGCTGAGAGTTTCGGGAACCCCTGGCCTCTCTCCCAGTCTGAGTGAAATGAAAAGTCCCTCTTGCCACACAGGTAATGGTGGCCACTGTGTGAGTGACAGGCGGCAATGTCACTGCCTGGAGGAGCTTGCCTGCTTGCCTCTTTAAATGAATGGACGTGAGCTGGACATGGGGACACACACCTGTAGTCTCCGCGCTCAGGAAGCAGAGGCCGGAGCATTTACCACAAATTCCGGGCCAGCCTGTGCTATGTCATGAGATCTTGTCTCAAGAACTTCAAAAACAAACCAGACAAATAATAGTAGCTCTCAGACTTCTCCCCTGCGCTGAGGTGGAACACCACCACCTCCAAGGTCTTCAGAGAGGTGCTCAGAAAGCTTTAGACCATGAAGAACAGGGACGGCTATCTGAGGAAGCAGCGTTTCTTTAAAATTTCCCAAAGTGCACAAACACATCTTAGGCCTTTATCCAAAAGCCATTTCTGTATATCCCTCTCTAACACCCAACACACACACACACACACACACACACACACACACACACACTCCTCATAATCCACAGCATGCTTATTACAAAGCCCCTCCCCGGGAAGAAAGCCTCCCCAGTCGACCCGTTCTGCATGCTACATCACAGGAGAAAACCCATTCTCTCTCCAGCCTCCTTCCCAGTTACATGGAGCCTAGACCCTGGGAAATCATCCTAGCTGGCAACCCTGCCAGCTACCTCCGCTGTCATCTGGCCATAGCAAAAAGAAAAAAGAAAGAAAGAAAAAAGACGCTTCCTTTTTATGCACACTGAATACAACCCGACCCCTCCAAGAATAGGAAGAGTCTCATAGTCAGAGTAGAAACGTCTTCACTGGGAATCACTATTTCCTCCAGGACTCCATAGATTTCTAGAGGCTGAGGTAGCAAAATATGGCTCTGGTGATTATGGGGTGGAAATTAAGGGTAAAGGAAGCAAAAATGAGGAAGCATCCGGGCTCACTTCTCAAAATTTACCATCCACCAACTCATTTCTCAACTATGGGGGGGGGGCGCTCCCTGTGCTCCAGGCACGTGTCTTAGGGAATGGAGACATTAAAGGTGAGGTGACATTCCCATCCTGTGCCTCAAGGCCAGGAAAACCTATTCTCATTTACTCAAAGCAGCCCATTTTACAGACAAGGAGCTTAAGACCCAGAGACCGTAGCCAACTTGCCCAAGGTCACAAAAATAGTGCGTTGCAGGACCAGGAATTAGACAGAGGTGCACAGTCCACGTGACTCTCCCCTGCTGCGCCACCTTCACACTCAAGCCCTCCCCCACCCCTCCATTTCTAGCAGCAGGGTGGGGATCAAAGACAACCCGCTAGGGCTCTGCCGGCAAAGGAAGTCCAGGTTCCTCTTTCCTCCCACCCCAGACACAAGACCCACATTTAGAGGGCACACGGGTTCCTTCCAGACCTACTGTGTGTGCACGACCCCCCGGGAAGCCCTGCAAATGCATCCATCTCTCAACACTGAACTTCCATTAAAAAAAAAAAAAAAAGATGATGATGATGATGATGATGATGATGAAAACATAACGGGCAAAGAGGAAGTACTGTTTAAACGCCGGCGGGGGTCGGCGCAGGAGGAAGTCGGGCCAGTGCAAGTCTATTCGCCCTTTTGGTTCCTCAATTCGGTCGCCTGGCCTGGAAAAACCCCTGATGAAGTTAGCGGGAGGGCAACGCGCGCGGAGCTCGGATCAGGCCCTGCAGCGCTCACCTGGCCTGCAAGAGGGGTGTGCCCGGGGACAGCCACTCGGACCCCGCGCCCCTGCCTCGGGGTGCAAGCCACCCCAGGCGCTCGCTCCCTCCCTGCAGCCGGGTGGACCAGGGCGGCGACGCCGCAGCGGACTCCCTGCGGGCCCTGCACGTACCTGGCAGCCCGATGGGCGGGCGAGCGGGCGGCGGGAGCCTGCGGTGCACACACGCCGCTTCCGGGTCGGCGGCTCGCGCGTCCCCGCCGCAGGTTCGCGAGCGGCCCCGCCGCGGCGGCAGCAGCAGCAGCAGCAGCAGCAGCAACAGCAGCGCCCCGGCCCCGGCGCGGCCAGAAATCGCTATAAAAGGAAGAGGCGGCGAGGAGGAAGAGGAAGCGCTGTTTACCTTCACAGCCCAGCCCGGCGCCGCACAAAAGGAGGACGCGGCGACGCGCCGCCCCCGCGCCCCGGCCCCGCCGCACCACGGGCCCCGCGTCACCGCGCCCGGGACCGCCCCGCGTCGCCCCCGCCCCAGCCCGCCGGGTGACCTTGGGCGAGTCCCGGACGCGCAGGCCTGACCCCCAGGGCGCCGGGCACCCACGGCTCCTCGCTCACCTGGGATGAGGGGTCTAGATGCGCGCGTCCCAGGTCCTGCCACCTGCCTGGCTGCTCCAGGCCCGGGGTTGCCGCGGAAGCCAGGCAAAATCCTTGCCAGGCAGAAACACCCACAGGGTCCAGTGGTGCAAGCCCACGGGGACCAATAAAGCAGAGGCAATGAGCGGTGGGGGTCTGGGCTACCCACATGGTCATCCCAGGACTTGTAATTTCGTGGGGGACACTCCCCAATTAATATCTCCTTGCTGAGAGTCCCATTTCTGTTATTGTGGGAAACCCTGTCTTTCCCCTTGTGTAGGACGTGATTAAGGGGCATCTTTGCTCTCTTTTACTCCCCTGCCCTCAAGGCACCGTTATCTTGATAGTGAATCAGATTTTTTTTCGGGAATATATAGTGTTATGTAAAACAACTTTTTCCTGACCTCTAACATGATATCAAAAGGGTTACACCCACAGTTTTCATCACCTTCCTTCAGTCTTCCTACCCCTCCAACTGTGCTGGGGGATTTGGGGTGCACCTAAACAACATCAGGGACTGATTTACCCGATCTATTTCATTTGGGGGGGGGGGGTGTCGGAGAGTGGGGAGGAGTTTCGAGGCAGGGTTTCTCTGTGTTGCCCTGACTGTCCCGGAACTCGCTCTATAGACCAGGCTGGCCTCTAACTCCTAGAAATCCTCCTGCCTCTGCCTTCCAAGTGCCGGGATTAAAATCACCCGCCCTGCCTCTGCCACCCCCACCCTGCTGGTCCTTTTCATCTTTAATAAAGGTGTGTCCTGATTTTCCTTAGCCAGTCCGGGGAGCTCAGCGCTGTTGAAATGGACTCCAGGAGGGCTTTCAAGGACTTTTGGTTGGGAGGGAACCGTGCCGTGCTATACAAAGTCACTCCTCTGATGATAACTTGCTCGCACCGGGACCAGCAAGAAAAGTTGTATGGCCCACTTGGAACCGCAGACCCAAGGGGAGGGCAGAAGTCCTTTCCAGAAGTTTCAGGAAGGATTTAGGCTAAGGGAGGAAAAGAATTGCCAGAGAGGCCGAAGGCATGAGTTCAAATCCTCCCTCGCCACAGCATTTCATGGCCCTGGGCCTGCCAGGGCATCAGAGCCTGCCAGGGCATCAGCAACTCTTGGCTGTGAAGGGGGGGAGCCGATGCCATCTTACAGTGTGAGAAGTGGTCTGAATAATGAGTCACTGGTCAGCTATAAACTTGAGGGGCGCTGGGCAGTGGTGGCAGATGCCTTTAATCCCAGCACTCAGGATTAAAGCAGAGGCAGGTGGATCTCTCTGTGAGTTCGAGGCCAACCTGGTCTTCAGTGCCATTTCCAGGACAGCCAGGGCAGTTACACAGAGCAACCTTTTCTCAAAAAAAAAAAAAAAAAAAACTTGAGAAACAGGTACAGGGCTTGAACCTGGCAGAGCGGAGCAGCCTGTGAACAGGTCTTAATTCCGGATGCTCACAGAGTGTGCCAAAGGCTATGCACACCTCACTTAGCTCCCACCACGGTCCATGAAGCAGCCTGCCCAGAGTGAAGCATGAAGACGCCAAAGCTGGGACAGATGGCATCAGCCTGAGGTCATACCTATCACATACCAGTGGAGCCAGGCATATACCCAGGTTGTCTCACTGAAGCCCCAGGACTTGCCCAATCTGAGAGTCCCTGTGAAATAGGACAGTAATGAATCCCTATGCAGCAGAACCTAGGAGGACTCTCACCACAGTTGCTATTTCTATTGGAGTGATTGTTAAAGATGCAAGGACGTGAAGTTTTCTAGGAAGCTGGGGGCGAGGGTCTTCAAACAACGTAGGACAGTTGGGGGCCAGGGTATGGGCAGGAGACAAGGAAGAGCAGGGGAGGGGGAGGGCATGGTCAGGGCACCATGTTCAGCCTGCACTCCACTGAGTTTAGCACTTGCTAGGATGGAGTCCAACGATCTTACCTGTGTGCCTCAGATAGGAAAGTGTCTGCTCACTCACTGGCCCCAGTGAGACTGAGTCTGGCTTGTTCAACCAGACTTGACATGCTTGACAGACTCAAGCAAATGGAGAGCTAGAAAGAGAGTTTGCGGAGCCTTTGGCAAGTCTGTGGTGGCCTGGGATATCAACCCTGACAGCAAATAGTGAATTCCAATATCCTGTAAGGAATTCCACCTGCCATTTCCAGTGGTGCGAGAGCACAGGCAAGACATGGAACCCCTGATTCTAATGTGCCCATCTGTAAATGGGACTGATAATGTCATCTCCTGGTATAGAAAGGACCTACTATATGATGAGATAATGAATGTTACATTATTTGTCAACTGGGACGCCATCTTTTTATCTTAATATTAAAACTGGATCTCATGGCATCTTTCAAGCAAAAGCTGCCATTCCCTTTCACGTGTGCAAAAAGCCCTTCACAAAGATGCCTCTAAAATATGTCTTGCGTGATTGCAGGACCAGGTGCTGTTCTGTGTAAAAAGCGGCAGAAGGTGGAAGTCAGGTGACTCAGGTACTTATTTTGTCCTGCTGGGTTAGCAGTCTGCAACTAAACAGATCATACATCCCATTGTGGCCAAAGCAAACACAGGGAAGGCCTCTTGCCTGCTTGCCTGGCTTCCCACCCCTCCATTCAGGCCATTCACCTTTTCCCACCCTCTGATCCCAGAGCTGATGCAGAAGATACTAACCTAGCCTGAGCTTGCAAAGATGCCGCACGGGGATACAGCAGGGCACGTGGAAGATGCTTGCAGATCGCTCACCAGCACCTCAGGCCCCACATCCCCCTCAGTGAAGCAGAGTGCCCTGCTATAGCATGAAGCTAAAGCCAGAATAGTAGTTTTTGTGAAAGACACAAGGAATCTGAGCCTTCCAAAGCTGGCTCACCAACGCCCATTCAGGAATCAGAGGTGTGAGGCCAGCTGTGGCCATTGAGGGAGGTCTTGTCTCAAAAACAAAATCTGCAGGGTATGGTGGTTGCCTGCCTTTAATCTCCACACTCGGGAGACAAAGGCAGGCAGATCTCTGTGAGTCTGATACTGTGATCTACATAACAGAGTTCTGGCCAGCCAATACCACACAGTGAGACCCTGTCCCAAGAAAAGCCCAACTGAAGCCGGGCAGTGGTGGTGCACGCCTTTAATCCCAACACTCGGGAGGCAGAGGCAGGCGATCTTTGTGAGTTCGACTCCAGCCTGGTCTACAAAGTGAGATCCAGGACAGGTTCCAAAGCTACACAGAGAAACCCTGTCTCAGGGGAAAAAAAAAAAAAAAAGAAAAAGAAAAATCCAATGGAACAACCAACCAAAATCTGGAGTGTCAGAGCTGCTGGGGCTGCTGGAATAGGGAAGATGGGGAAGGGAATACTTGATGGATACAAAGTTTCCTTTTCAAGTAACAGGATTCTTCTTCTTCTTCTTCTTCTTCTTCTTCTTCTTCTTCTTCTTCTTCTTCTTCTTCTTCTTCTTCTTCTTCTTCTTCTCCTTCTTCTTTTGATTTTTTTGATTTTGAGACAGAGTTTCTCTGTGTAGCTTTGGAATCTGTCCTAGAACTCACTCTGTAGCCCAGGCTAGCCTTGAATTCACAGAGATTCACTGGCCTCTGCCTCCTGAGTGCTGGGATTAAAGACATGTGCCACCACTGCCTGGCGACCCCAAACTTCTGATCCTCTCTCTCTCTCTCTCTTCTCTCTCTCTCTCTCTCTCTCTCTCTCTCTTGGTTTTTCGAGACAGGGTTTCTCTGTGTAGCTTTGTGCCTTTCCTGGATCTCGCTCTGTAGATCAGGCTGGCCTCGAACTCACAAAGATCCACCTGGCTCTGCCTCCCGAGTGCTGGGATTAAAGGCATGCGCCACCACTGCCCGGCCTGATCCTCCTATCTCTTCACAGGTGTGTGCCACCACACCTGGATTTTTTTTTATGTTTATTTTTTTATTAGTAAAGCCTTGGGGATGGGGAGTATTTAGTCACACTCTACCTCAGGTTTCTTCAGATGAAAATGGGCTGATGGTGAGACCTACAGCAAGGAATGTGGGATGATGGAGGTAAACTTTCACTCGGAAGGTATTTAATAAATGGTTGTGTGGCTATTGTTACTATACAGTATATGAAGTCTTTCAAAGCGTTTGTAGAGTATGTCAGTGATCTGGGCCACTGTGACAAGGACGCCAGACTGCCTGTCTCATGCTATGGTTTGGATATGTCGTAGTCTCACAAAGGCCACTGTGTGGAAGACTTGGCACCAGACACTGATGCTAGTGAGAGGTCATTGGAGTGTGGCCAGTGGCTTCACTATGGACTAACCCATAGCTGAATGCACTAAGAAGAGGCGGGGACTCATTTCATGGGGGGGGGGGCGTAGCTGTAAGTGCCTTTGGAGTAACCTTATCCTCTCTCAGTCTGGCACCAAGCTTTGCTGCCATGATACTCTGCTTCAGATCCATCTGGAGCACTGAGGTCAAAATCTTTCTTCCACCACGTTGACTTTGCCCCGTATTTGCTCCCGGCAACAAGAAACCGAGAAGCCCAGTTCTAAACACCATGGGTTTGTTTCTCCTGTGTTCTAGAGACTGGAGTCCCAGGTCAGGGTCGACATTGATGGATTCAGGACAGGACCTTATCCCAGGCTGCAGATTTCTGACTTCTTGCTATGTCCTTACATGGTGAAAGGCCAAAGGGCACTCTCTGGGCCTTTTTCTTAAGGGTACCAGTGCCTTTCATGAGGGCTCTACCCTACGGCCAAATGACTTCCCAAAGGTCTTACATCCTAGTGTTGAATGATATTTGGAGTTAGCACTTAAATATATGAGTTTGGGGACCACCCAAGAATCTGTCCATTGCAAGGTGATTTTAGAAGTATCTGTATCAAGAGCCGTGATGTTGAAATAGACATAGACATGACCATCTCCTTTCCCTATCCATCCTCATGGGACTCTGAGGACATGAGGTGAGAGAAAAGAGAGCAAGTTTGGGGTATGTTGCTAGCACTTCATAAAGCGACAGCTGGGTGGTGGTGGCACATGCCTTTAATCCCAGTACTCAGGAGGCAGAGGCAGGCGGATCTCTGTGAGTTCGAGGCCAGCCTGGGCTACAGAGTGAGTTCCAGGAAAGGCTCCAAAGCTACACAGAGAAACCCTGTCTCAAAAAAAGAGAGTGAAAACTATCAAAAAAGGGCAGTAAAGAAACAGGACCTGATATGGTGGCGCACGCCTTTAATCCAAGCACTCAGAGGCAGGGGCAGGTGGATCTCTGTGAGTTCAAGGTCAGCCTGGTTTACACAGTGAAACTCTATCTCAAACAAACTGTAAGTCTGAGCATATCACGTAGGTGTCCCTAGGACCTCACTCCCTAAAGAAAGTGGGAAGCACATTTGTTCTCAAGATATTGCTGTGAATATACCCAAATGGAGGATTTACCCAAATGGAGAATTTTTTGCTGTTCAGAAAAACTCCTTTTTGAGGATGGACTTCATTCCTGCCTGAGGTAATGCTGGATCCTGTGAGATAGTAAATGGCCCTACATGATAAAGGACAGGTTTCTTCCACTGGTCACACTTGCCTCCAAGTGTGTGTGTGTGTGTGTGTGTGTGTGTGTGTGTGTGTGTGTGTGTGTATGTGCATGTGCATGCACATTTAGGATGAATTTGGGGCCTGGTGTGAAGAATGTAAGGCCCTGTGCCTGCTGGGTAACCACTGCCACTGAGTTACACCTCAACCCCCTAGAGTCAGAATTTCCATCTGGATCTGAATGATTCCAAAGTCTTAGATTTTTAAGCTTTGTCAATGTATTACTTCAATAGTGTAATCTCAACATGATTTCAGTTATATAGAAGGCTGTACGTTCATTGTATGTGCGTAGACTTAGTAAGCATCCTTGAATTTGGGTCCTAGAGCCAACACCAAGAAACGACTACAGCTGTATTCGCAGTTATGAGAAAAACCATATATGCGAGATGCTGTGTTCTGATGCAAGCACATCTGGGATGGTGTCACAGCCCAGGCCTCTGAGTCAGTGGATGTGGGTGGAGCTCCTGCTTCAGACGTTCCCCCAGCTCTCCAACTGCAAACTTAGGGTTTGTTGTTCACTTCAATGACACTTTTGAGATCTTTATGTTGATATGTCCACCTGCCCACCTTCCTCCCTTTCTCTCTTTCTTTTTGAAACAGGGGCTCATATATCCTAAGCTGGCCTTGCACTCAACACGTAATTGAGGATGGCCTCGAACTTCCTCCTCCTGCCTCCATCCCCCGTTGGCATGGTGCTGAGGATGGGGATCAGGACTTTGTGCATGTTAGGCAGGCACTGTGCCCACATCCCAGCGCAAAAACTTCCACTCGCTGCATTTAACGCCTGTGGATTTTCACTGCTCCAGTCTCCCCTGTTCAAACTGACATGGCCTCGGCATCCGGCATGGCATCTGCTTCCTAGAGAAGGCTGCCCTTCATTCAGGCCTGTCTTCACCATCTCCACTCACTTCTTCCACTCCAGCTTCTCAAGGATGCTTCCCTGGCAGTGCCAAGGTAAATCCCAGAATCTGGTCTCCTCAGCACCCTGGTTGTCCGTGCTTACCTTCCTTGCCCACGCTATATTCATTTTCCACAGGATTGTATTTGTTAAAGCACTTCCATGCATGTCTCCACTGACCTCGTTCAACAGCCCAAGATGGAGACCCAGCAGGGCATGTTGATAGCATTTGCCTATAAGGAAAAGAAATCACAGAAACATTGAGTGTCTTGTGGAAGGGTCACAGAACAAGTTAAAAATAAATTTTGAACTAAAGGTCAGCTTTTCAGATGCTCAATCAACATTCCCATTGTGCAGATAAGAAAACTAAGTTTGATTATGTGGTGAGCCCAGGGCCACTTGCATCAAAACACTGAAAGGCCTGTTAAAGATACAGATCCTCAGGCCCTGTCATCTATATTCTTGACCTCCAGGTCTGAGCGAGCCCTGGAATCTACATCTCCACAATCCTGGGTATTAAGCCCTGGGTCTTACGTATGCCAGACACATATGTTACCACTGAGCTACATCTGCTTGGCTACTGGAGATAGGGTCTTGCTTATGTAGCCTAGGCTAGCCTTGAGCTGCCCATCTTCCTTGCCCCCTCCTTCTGAGCACTGGAATTATAGACATATACCACCATGCCTGGCAGGAACCTGCAATTTAATGGGTCTTGCAGAGTAACTCACACTCACTACTAAGTTCAACATACCCCCTCTGCCCTGTGGCCTTCACAGTGATGTGTTTCCAGTTGGCAGCTGTGGCCAGTGACCTCGCCCAGCTATGTGGGAGCTGTCTGCCAGAAGGAAGGCAGGGCTTGCCCCTGTTCCTCAAACTTGAATACACATGGCAGTTACTTTAAAGCTAATCACACTGTAACAATGGCAAAGACCCCTGGCCTGACCCAACCAACACAGTCCCACTGGGGGAAACTTATAACAGTCATAATGGGTGATTCTTTGGATGAGGCTCTGCCTGGAGAAAGGAAGACACTTCCAACCTGAATCTTGGGGGTCATGATCAAACCGCATCACTTAGCAACCAGGGTCACAACAGTAGGGAGCCAGTAGAAGCAGATTGGTGGGGGAGGGGGTATTTCCGGCTAAGATGGGCTAAGCAACAAGTAGATTTATCCTCTAGCTTTAAGCAACTGGGGGGAAAAAACCCAAAACCTCATGAACCAGGCATCATAGTGGCACACACCTGTAATCCCTGCTCTGGAAGCAGAGGCAGGAGAATCATTGCCAAATTCAAGGCCAACCCTACCTACTTAATGAGTTGTTATACAATAAGACTCTGTCTCTAAAAACCCAAACCAATAAACAGACAAAACAAACTCCCAGCCAAACATATATACAGGTGTGTGTGTGTGTGTGTGTGTGTGTGTGTGTGTGTGTGTGTGTGTGTGTGGTGTAGGAGTGAATGAAAATATCTCTCTTCAGGAGGTGAACTGTGGTCTATGAGGATAACCAGCTTCAACTCCATTTGCAGGTCCATCCTATCCTTTAGTGATCAGCTCCATGAGGTGTCCCCAGCTTCCCATGGAAGGAGATCCTTGCACTGCCTGATGTCTTTAGGTCAAGCTTCAGTGGTGGCTCTGATTATCCTCAGCCATGTCTGCCCACTTGGGGCCTGGTGGTCAGGAAGTCCATCTTTGCACATCCCTGTATATAGCACTGTTCTGCAGAGTGATTCCTGTGACGTTTTCTGGAAGGAAGAACCAGTGATACTTTCCATTCTGTTTATCATTCAAAGAAAGATCCTTTGAAAGGGAACGTTTTAGAACTGCCAAGGTTCTTGGCATTTCCACTGAGCAGTCAGAACGGGTGATTCTTTGGATGAGGCTCTGCCTGGAGAAAGGAAGAGCTGGGGACTCTTCGAAGTGGGCATGGCAAAGTGTCACAGCAGGCACAGGGAGAGGACAGACATCACTGTCATCATCGAGTCTGGAAAGATATATCCTGGAGCACCAAAGGTACCCCTGAGCGACAGGAAGGCAGAGTGAGTCTTCCCAACAGTAACTAACCGGGCAAATTGTAAGGCTCCTCCTTCGGTGCCTCTGCCTTCAAGAAAAGCAATGGAGGGGCGGGAGAGATGGCTCAGAGGTTAAAAGCACTGGCTGCTCTTCCAAAGGACCTGGGTTCAATTCCCAGCACCCACATGGCAGCTCACAACTGTCTGTAACTCCAAGATCTGACACCCTCACACAGACATACATGCAGGCAAAACACCAATGCACAGAAAATAAAATAAGTAAATTAAAAAAAAAAAGAAAAGAAAAGTAGTGGAGTAGGACATGGTGGTGCACACCTTCAATCCCAACACTCAGGAGGCAGAGGCAGAGGCAGAGGCAGGCAGATCTTTGAGTTCGAGGCCAGCCTGGTTTACAGAATGAATTCCAGGACAGTCAGGGATACACAGAGAAACCTTGTCTCAGAAAGAAAGAAAGGGGGGCAGGGGAGGAAAGAGGAAAAAAGCAATCATGGTAAAACAAAAATAAATAAAACAAAATGTATAAAAACAAATTATTTATTTATTTATTTATTTATTAGCAAAATCATTTTGAACTTTCAAGAGGATGCTAAGTTAATCTGGCAGCATCAAGTAACAGAGACCACCATCACATCAACATCCTCGGTTTCCTTCTTGGGGCTTAGTACCAGATATTGTCGATTTTACTGAGGTTATTTTCTGTTCCCCCATGGAGTACAAGCCCCATGGAAACAGGGAATCTATGGCTACATTCCTTCCTGCCATGATAAAATACCCTGGCAAAAGCAACTTACAGAAAGAAGGTGGAGTGTTTGGCTCACACTTCAGGGGACGGACGGTCCATTATGCTGTGGAAGGCATGGCAGCAGGTCCTTGAACCAGTTGGTCACGTGGCATCCACAGGCGAGGAGCAGAGAGCGATGAATATCAGTGCTCAGCTTCCTGTCTCCTTTTGATGCAATCCGGGACCCCCACAATCCCCGCACCTCCACCCACCCCCACCCAGGGGATGGTGCAGCCTCTGGGGCCAGCCTTCCCACATCTACGGTTTTAATCAAGGTAAGAAGTCTCACAGATACAGCCTCCGGCTTGTCCTTGGTGATCCTGTTACTTGACATAAAAGTGTAACCATCCTAGATGCTTATTCTTTGGGTCATCCTCAGCTCCTAGCTCAGGGCCTGTGGAGCCCAGGCTGCCCCAGGACTAATGTCTTTGCCCCAGGGAGTAGCCCACACCACAACTCTTACTAACCTGGTGAAAAAAGTCCACAATAAAGGAGGCAGGGGTGGGGGTGGGGTGGGGGATGGGAGTGGGGATGGTGGCACATGCCTTTAATTCCAGGAGGCAGAGGCAGGTGGATCTCTGTGAGTTAGAGGCCAGCCTGGGCTACAGAGCGAGATCCAGGACAGGCACCAAAACTACACGGAGAAACCCTGTCTCGAAGAAAACAAAAACAAAAACAAAAACAAAAAAAAAAAAAAAAAAAAAAGAGGAGGGCAGAAAGAAGGACTTCCTGCCTCTAGCTTAGGTCTGGGAAACACAAAAGTGTTTTTAGGTCTTTCATTTTGTTAAAATTCTGAGAGGCTTAGCATGCTCACCAAAAGATGTGTGTCCTGTTTACCAAGTCCACCTCCTGCAAGGTTCTTTCTCCTTCTGGCCACCAAACTTTAGACCTCGTGGCCATCTCGGCCAACTCCAGCCTCTTCTTCCTGCTTATTGCAGCTTCTGCTACCTTTGCAGCCAACTTTCTCCCGTCCCCTCCCCCCTCCCCCTTTCAGTGGGCAGGAGAAGCCGTACCTCCCCTCCGGAGTCTGTTGCCCCTCTTTCCTCCAAGATGACCAGGTCCCTGAGTTTGGGATTCAGTTAACCCCTGGTATCCATCAATAGTATGTAGGGGTCTGTAGGTTTTGAGACTTCCTAGACACTGGCTCTAACTTGTACAAATCCTCTGGTCCAAATTTCTGCACCCTTGTTGGCACCGCTACTCCAGACCTGGCCTATGTCTTCATCGATTTAGGGCGCTCATTAGCCTCCAACGAGAAACCTCAACATCTTCCTGTCCGCATGACGCTCCTCTGCTTTCTTCTGGAAGAGGCCCAGTAGAGCGCAGAGACCGGCTTTTAGTGCACAGGACACAGTGCATACTGAAAAATGGGTTCCTTTGTTTCAAGAAGAAGTTTGCTAGTAAGAATCCCCTCTGGAGGGCTCAACACAGTTGCCTTCCTCAGTCTCCTGTGGACAGCTCTGTTGTGCACTATTTGCCCATCAATGGTGCCCCTGCAGGGCATCCTTCTTTGCCCTGTCCCTGTCCACATGGAGGATGGAATGTCTGCAGGCCAAGTATGAGATGGCTGGGGAAGGCATAGGGATGTGACGCTTCAAACTTGTTAAGTATCATGACCCACTTTCAGAAAGGCTAGACCCAGAATGAGTAAAATCTCACCTGAGAACTATACATCCTTTCTAAAGGGTTCCCATGTGTGCAATGTACCCCAGGTGAGCTCAAAACTTGTGATCTTCCACCCTCAGCCTCTTGAGCAACTAGGATTGTATGTATGTGACATCCCGAAGAGTTAACATGTTTTGTTTTGTTTTTTTCTGCAAAGGTCTTTACTGAACTGTTTCTTCCAGGGTGAGGGGACCTGGCCACAGCCAGGCACCCCGCCCACCTCCCCAACACCTCAGTTTGAACTCAGCATGACAGACTGTCCATGGCAAGCAGAGGAGGACAGTAAGCTCCAGCAGTCACTTCCCCAGGGGGACATAGTTGAGCAGCTTTTCAATCAGGTCCTTGTGTGCTAGCAGCGTGCGGCAGGCAGTGACAGCAGTAGCGCTTCAGGCCCAGAGCATCCAGGGCATCCCCTGTGGTGTACTCGGCCTGCAGCAGACCCAGATAGGCTTCCCATGTGTTGCCGACGATCTTCCTGCAGGTGAAGCAGCGAACTGGGATGATCACGGCAGTGTCTCGAGTTCACGTGTTTTAATTATTTATATTTTTAGTTTAGTTTGCTGGGTGCTGTGACCCATGCCTGTACTCCCAGGAGGCAGAAGCAGGCAGATCTCAGCTTTGTTTGAGGCCAGCCTGGCCTGCGTATTGAGTTCTAGGCCAGCCAGAATTACTTGGTGAGACCCTATGTCAAAAAAGAGAAAGAATAAGAATTTAGCCGAGCACAATGTTGTATTGTTCTGACGGACCTCACATTTCCAAGAGTTGGCATGCTTGTCAGTGTTGGTATTCCTGGCACCTCCTACGTGTGTGGCTAAGAGGACTTACGATTGTGCACGTGCCCCCTCCTGGAGCATGCTGTCAATCTGGGAAGCACCACATGCCCTTGTTTTGCTGGATGGGCTCTCAGTGTCACAGGGCAGGCCTGTGTGGTTCTGTCCCTTGTCCTGGAGCCTGGGATATAGTAGCTACACAGCAAATGTTCTTTAAAAGAAAGAACTGGGTCAGTCCGGAAGATGAGCCTTGGAGCATTAGGAAGAGGTTGCCTGATGCTGGGAACTTGTTAGAGACACAGAGGGGTGGTAAGCAAGGCTGTGGTTCCTAGATGTCACAAGAGCTACCTACTCACCTCCTGGCCTGTCGGTCCTAACTACAGGCTAGCTGCTAGGCTGGCCTTGTCCTGGCTGGGAAGTATGTGTGTGTGTGTGTGTGTGTGTGAGAGAGAGAGAGAGAGAGACAGAGAGACAGAAAGAGACAGAGAGACACAGAGACAGAGACAGACAGGCAGAGACAAAGACACAGAGACAGACAGAGAGAGAGACAGACACAGAGACAGAGATACAGAGACATACACAGAGAGACAGAGACAGACAGACAGAGATAGAGAGAGCGCACACATTGCTATGGGCAAAGCCATCAGTGTTATGGGTGATGTTGGGACAGGAAGACTTATCATCCCCAATATTGGAGGGAGGTCAGCCACATTGTAATCACAGGAGACCTTATCAAATGCTGATAAGGGGTCAGGGTGACATCACAAGAGGAGTTGACCATGAAACTAGAAGTTAGTGTCACGCCTTGAAGTTAGAAAAAAGGGTCCCAAGCCAAGGAATGCAAGGAACGTCAAGAAGATAGAAAAATCAACTAAATGAATTCTTGAAACTTCCAAGAACCAACCCCCAACACCTTGATTTTAGACTTCTAACATCCATAGCCATAAGAAATGTATTGAAATAGACTTCTGGGTCTGCCTGCTCTAGTGGCCTTAGAAAACCACCACTGAGCCCCTGGGTCTGGTCTGTAAAGTATAGATGAGTTAGCCTGTACCCTGCAGCTGATGAGATGCATTCAGAAAGATCAGAACACTGCCTGATACACAGGATGCAGGTCTCTCAGCCTTCCTGAACCCAGACACATGCAGGATCAGGCAGGGCTGCATCTGGGGTCCAGTTGTTTTCAGGGGGTTCCCATGCCTGAGTCTCCCTGGCTCCTGGGTCTCTCTTCCTCCCTCAGGGTTACACAAACAAGCCTCGGAGGTTCCGGATCAGCCTGGAGCATACAGCTCTGTTTCTCCAGGGCATGAGGAAGGGCAGGGAGCTGATGGGGACTGGTTGGCGGGAGGAGTCCTAGCCCCCAACTTCACTGCTTTGATGAAGTTCAAATGGGCAGCCAGGTAAGAATCAAGGGTCCCTTCTTACCCTCCTACAAGGCAGGGTGAAAGAAAGGCTCGTCACTTTGGGTAGCACAGCAGCTGAGCCATGCACAAAGTTTGTGCACACATACACACGGGTGCCAAGACACATGCGGAGTGTGCCGTCTGTGTGTCCAATAAAGAGAGGAGAGCTGGGAGAGTGAATGCTTGCTCAAGGCTCTGCAGCTGCCTAGGTCTCCAGGAAGGGTCAGATCCAGGCTCTACTCTCCCTCCACCCAGCATTTTGGGTTGGTGGTCCCCACAGCTGGACCCCTTTTCTGGGCTCCTGATGTTCCTTCTCAACCTTCCTTCCTTCCTAACGAGGCACAACAAATGGAATTATTTCTATTCCGTATATGCTTTGTTTTGTTGAGGCAGAGACTTACATTTTAACCTCGGCCGGCCTCAAACTCACTATCAAACTTTAGGAAAGTCTTTGGCTTCAGCCTCCTCAGCGCTAGGCTCCAATTTATTTTATACCATGGCCAACCAATGCCAACTGGATTAGGGTTTTAGAACCCTCTGCTGGGCCACCAGGAAAAGATTTGCTTCTCCCGGGTTCTTCTACGTGGTTAGGGTAGAAGAGGACAGGGCTCAGTGGCCCCACCTACTTGAAGAGGTCAGCTGAGGACTCATCCTGAGCTTGAGAATAGGCAGGCATATGTGGCCACTGTTAGGAACTTGCTGACTGGTCAGTGGTCTGAACGCACAGTTCTCTGAGGAGACGAGGAAGCCCAGGTAGGACACTAAGACGGTAGGGCAAAGGCATGGCCAGCAGATGACTCACGGCGGGGAAGAGCTGAAGAGGGCTGTGAGTGACTTGATGGTGTGTGTGGGGGGCCAGGAAAATCTGGAGAGGCCAGAACTCAGACGCCAGCCAGTTCCATCTCAGTTCTTCTCTTTTTCATTCATAGCCACATGATTTTTTTTTTAAAGATTTATTTATTTATTATGTATACAGCATGTATGACCAGAAGAGGGCCCCAGACCTTATTACAGATGGTTGTGAGCCACCATGTGGTTGCTGGGAATTGAACTCATGACCTCTGGAAGAGCAGTCAGTGCTCTTAACCTCTAAGCCATTTCTCCAGCCCCACATGATGTTTTGAATAAGGTTTTTTTTTTTTTTTTTTTTTTTTTTTTTTTTTTTTTTTTTAAGAAAAAAATGTGTGAATGTTACCTTACAAAGAATCATTGCGGCCATCTACTCAGAAAGCCCCTGGGAGGGTATGAGAAGCAGGAACTCTCACTGACTCAGCGGGCTTCCTCCATCTACCTGGAGACTGAGAAGGTCTGTTAAACCCTGTGCAGGGTCTGCGTCTCCTGGGTTGCCATGTCAGGTTAGGTACAGGACCCATCTACTCAAACGGACAGTCTAACATATTGTTTGGCAGCGGCGAGAGAACTGCCTCATCCTGGCTCGGAGCCTGACTCCTCTATGGCATCACCAGGGCTCTGCCCTGTTGGAGGTGTGTGGGCAGAGGCATCCTGTCTGCAAGGATATTCTCTGCGCAGAGACAGAGAGAGGCCCAGACACCAGCACTTCCGCCTTGATACCACCACTCTGAAACTGACTCAGAGTGGGGAGGGAGTTCACCACCAGGGGCTGGGGAGCAAAGAAGAGGAACTTCACAACAGTTTCATTTTTACTATTAAAGCCACAGCTCATTCTTAGGAGGGCATGCCTGTAGCTGATGGATCAACTTGTTACGGGAAGTCAGCGTCTGAACCTCCGGAAGGACTCTAGGACTGGGGTCCTACCCCCTCCTTGAGCCCCTCCAACACACTACCCAGGTTGCTCTGCAACCTGACTTAGGAAGCAGAGTACAGCGGTGCACAGGTTCGAGGGCACCAGGGGCACAGGATATGCAGGCTGGGAACCCTCAGAAAGTGTGGTGACAGACGCTTGGGAGGACTAAGAAACCCTTGCTGGGGTCAGAAGGCTATTTCCCCAGGCTAGGAAAAACAAATGGTGACTTGCCTTTGGTTTCAGTGGACAGAAAACCTCACAGGCACAGGGGGTGGGAAACACTGTGTCTCTTAATAATAAACGAAAAAGTATGGGATCTCCCCCTTGCCACCATCCTGTCTGCCGCGCCCCCCCCAACCTCTCCCCCCCCATCACTGTGAGAGATCAGGTTCAAGCATCTCCTACTAAAGGCTGGTATGTCCTGTAGGAACAGGGTATAGGACTAAGGGGGCGGTGCCAGGCTGTTGCATATAGGTATCTGGGGGAGAGGGAGCAGATTCTTACTGGGCCCCAAGCTGACACCAGAACAGATGGAAGTCTATGTTTTATTTTAAAAGTGTAGGGTAAAGGGGCTGGGGAGATGGCTTGGTGAGCCACTGAATTCAGGTCCCCAGCACCCATGGAAAAAGCTGGGCATGGTCACAAGCAGTCACAACCCCAGTGCTTCTGGTTGGTAACAGGTGGGTTCTTGGAGCTCACTCGCTGAGCAGTGCATCTCGCCAATCAGTGAGCTCCAGGTTCAGTGATCTTCTGTCTCAAAAATTAAGATGGAAGATGGGCGCGGCGCACACCTTTAATCCCAGCACTCGGAAGGTAGAGGCAAGTTGATCTCTGTGATCTCGAGGCCAACTTGGTTTATAGGGCAAGTTCCCGGCCAGTCAGGGCTACACAGTGAGACCTTGTCTCAAACAAAAAAAAGAAAGAAAAGAGAAACAGAAAAAGCTGAGATAGAAAGCAGTAGAGGGAGGCACTTGTTGACCGTCGGCCCTCCCACCCACGTACACACACATGCACATAGATAGACATGTACATGTGAATACCCACATGTTGATGAAATATGTACATAGTTAAAACCATGGAGAAAGGCCCACTCTCTTTTTCTTTCATTCTCCCTGCCACCACCCCCAAGGTCTTGCTATGTAGTTATGGCTGGCCTGGAACTATGTAGACCAGGCTAGACTTGAACTTTTTTGGCTATCCTCCTGCCTCCTACCACCCAGTTTAGAAAGATTATTCTAAAACACTTTATGTTGCATGTTCCATGTCCATCCTGTGGTGGCTGTCACATGTCATCTACAAGCAGACTCAGGGCTCAGAAGAGTCAGGTAATTTGCCCATGCCTGCTCAGCTTCCAAGGGGAGACAGCCATTCGCCAGTCATGTCTGGAAACTCAGTGCTCTGATTCATCTTAGCGGCATTTGAAGGCAGGTCCTTTGGGAGATGTGGTGGTGAGCATTTGCCTGCATAAACAGATTAATGAGTTACTGAGGAAGTGGCTTCTTAATACCTCTTTCTGGCACTTCAATGTATCTCAGCATGTGGCACCCTCCATTCTGTTGGGAGGCAGGAAGTAGCTCCATCATGGGCCGAACAGATATGGCCTCATGCAATTGGACTTCTAAGAACAAATAAATGCCTCTTCTTGATAAATTATCTGGCCTCGGGCATTCAGTGATTGCAGCAGAAAAACAACTGTCACTCCATTCAAAGGCAGGTTCATGTGAATCCAAAGCCCACATCTTAAGGTGGACCAAACACAGCTTCATTCCACGAGTGAAACCAAGGACCCCTACACATGCTCCAGATGACCTGCCCAGCCTCGGAAGGCTTTGGAGTTTGTGCTTCAGAAAGTTCATCTTTTTGAAGAGGCAATCAGTGATCTGAAGAAAACAAGAAAAATGCAGCCCACAAATGGCAGAAAAATAACCTGCCAATCTTATGCCTAGAAAGGACTTATATCTAGACTGTAAGAACAGCAAAGCCATGCCTGTAGTGTAGTCACAGAACTTTGTTTTTGTTTTTGTTTTTCTCGAGACAGGGTTTCTCCGTGTAGCTTTGCACCTTCCCTGGAACTCACTCTGTAGCCCAAGCTGGCCTCGAACTCACAGAGATCTGCCTGCTTCTGCCTCCTGAGTGCTGGGATTAAAGATGTACGCCACCACTGCTTGGCTAGTCACAGCACTTTGGAAGGTAAGGCAGGAGGATCTTCATGACTTGAGGCCAGGTTAGGCTACACAGCCCTGCCTCAAAAAGCCAAAAAATGAAGAAAGAAACCAAAAACAAAGCACCAAGCATCCAAAACCCCAAATCAAACAAGAAAAATACAACACCCCCACCAAATCAAAATAAAACCAATAAATAAATAAATACAGCTCAAAAATTTAAAGATGGGTAAAAGATCTGAAAACTTCTTCCTTCAAAGATCTGCAAATGTGCTCAGCATCATGAGTCTTCAGGGAAATGCAAATCAAAACCACCGTGAGAGATCACTGTACCCTTTTTAGGATGGCTGCTATAAAAATAGAAAACCAGTGTGGGTGAGGACACTGAGAAATGGGAAGCCTCCTGCATCGCTGCTGGAATGGAAATCAGGGTGGCTGCTGCGGGAGGTCTCCTGGCAGGTCCTCAGAAGGCCACACACAGAACTACCCCATGACCCACCAATTCCATCTCAAGGTCCGTAGACACAAGCACAAGAATTTGAAGAGCAAGCCCATTAAAAATATCACCCCAGTTCTTCCCAGCAGCATGGTTCATCACAGCCCATAACGGTGGTCACAAGAAATGGAGGGCAGCCCCACGGTGGAAGATTATTTGGCAATAAAAAGAAATGAAAGCTGGCTGTGGCGGTGTGCTTTGGTAATCCCAGCACCGGGGAAGTCAGAAGAAGGCATTGGGCTCCCTAAAACTGGAATTATAGATGGTTGTGAGCTACCATGTCTGTGCTGGGAATTGAATCCAGGTCCTCTGGAAGAGCAACAAGTGCTCTTGGCCACTGAGCCATCTCTCTACCCCAGACTGTTAAGAAAGATGTTTACTGAGGTATACCTTATGGCCTTCTGGAGCTGGCTCAATGCAACTTTTGACAAAGGACATTATTTTTTATTTTATATTAGCTGTTTACCAATATTTCTGTATACAAATTATACAGAATAATGGTTTCACTGTGACATCTTCACACAGCCCACCTCTACCATATTCTTCTACTTACCTTCTCTCCCCCCCAGCTCCTCTAGCCCTCTTTCTGGTCTCCAAACTCCCGAGGAAGGACTTTGTCCTCTCCTCCTAGCCTGTTGTTCAGAGGCACACATTGGTAGCTTGTCACATCTGTGGCAGAAATGAAGATGCCACAGGAACTGGCATGGCCACAAGTAAGAGTTTCTTTTAAACACTGTCTTTTTAGATAGGGTCTCATTACAGCTGCTTCTGGACTTGAACTTGAGATCCTTCTGCCTCGGTCTCCCAAGGTCTGGGATCAGCTGTGTGATCACCAAACCTAGCTTAAAATTCTTCTAAAATGAAATTCATTTTGTAGAATTTCATATACCTGTGCTGTATCTACATCATTTTCCTTCCCTTTTCTCTTTCCAACCTCTTCCACATCTCCCTGCCTCCTCTCAAATTCATAGCCTCGTTTTAATTATTGCTACATATAATGAACTTATGTGAAATAAATGGAATATATAAATGAATAAACACACAATACAACCTGCGAGAGCTAGTTGGACATTTATCGGCATGCCACAGAGAGTACCATAGAATAGACGAGAAAGTACAAGAAGCTTGGGCAAGCATCCATGACTGGCACCTACAACAATAGATTAGTGTCTGTACCCCAATCCCTGATCTCCAGGGCCCTGTTCTAGTGGTTACCCTATTCTGAACCATAACCATGGATCTCATAGATCATCCACTTGGTACATTAGGCATCTTAAACACCTAATTCTTTTGAGTCTGGATTCTCAGCCATTTGTGAGATTCAGCGTGCAGTTGTGAACTGACTGTTCATTCTTCTTTTGTGTGTGACAAGTGCATGTTTGTGTGTGTGGGGGTGTGTGTGTGTGCCACAGTGTACATGTGGAGGTCAGGGGACCTCAGGTGTCAGTCCAAGCTTTCTACCTTGAGACAGGATCTCTTATTTACTGCTTTCCATACCAGTCTAGCCGGCCTATGAGCTTCTGGTTCCCCCATTTCTTACTCCCACCTCGCTGTAGGGGTATGTTGGGATTGGAGATTACACATCTCTGCATCCAGCTTTTACATGAGCCCTGAGTGGTCAGGCTGCTGTGACAAGGGCTTTACCCACTGCAACCTCTGTCTAGTCGGGAATGTTCATTCTCACTACTGAAACCATCCTACAGATACTAGCATCTTCTACTGTGGTACAGTCAAGGGCGGGCCTTCTAGGCTGTGGGTGGAGAGGAAAGCGAAGGCTATAGAGACTGGTGGGTAAGAGCTAGCCTGGGCATATCTGCTGGTCCTTTCTTAGGCTGACATAGCCATGAAGAAGCATCAGAGAGAAGCAGTTGACTGGTGACTGGAGGTAGAGTCCTAGTGGCTGAAGTATTGTGTGTGTGAGTGTGTGTGTGTGAGTGTGTGTGTGTGTGTGTGTGTGTGTTGCTCAGGCTGGTCTCGAACTCAGGGTCTTTGTGTCTGAGCCTCCCCGGTAGCTGGGATGACAGGCCGATGCCACTGTACCCGGCTGAGGCTTAAGTGGTTCCAGCTGAGCAGGAACTAGGCTTGCACATTCAGACAATGTGCCCTTTGCGTCTTTGTTCTGCAGCTTAGGGCTCCATAAGAGGTCCATTGTCCGGCTGCCTGTGTCGGGGTGGGAGTCAGCAGTATGTGGCCGAAGCGTGCAGAGCCAAGTGTAGCAGGGTCCCCTGGCATTGACCTTCTGTGGGGGTGAGAGGGCTCCACAGGCTTCTGGAAGGGGAGCAGCTATGTGCCCCTCCTTTACACCCTTTAGAAGAGAGTGACCCACAGAGATCCCGAAGTGTATGTCCCAGTCTTTCTCCTATTTCCTGGCACACAACTTCTGAATCCCTTGGAACCTCAGAAGTGACAGTGTCTTTTTATATGCTAATGCCCGGCTGGTGGTTGCTGGTTCCTAAGGCTGACTATGGAAAGACCAAGGCAAAATGAAAGGGTTCTCACTTTTTAGACCTATGCCCCATCCAGTCAGAAGGACAGAGGACTGAAGGTGAAGGTGAGCTCTAGGAATGGATTACTGAACCACCCTGTCCACAGAACAAAGCCTCCACAAAACCTCGAAGGGATAGAGCTTCCATGAGGGAAACAGCCCCTTGTAGTTCCTGGGTGGGTTAGAGGCCCTGCTTTCTATCCTCTGGCCTCACTACACACATCTCCAGCTTGTTCCTGTGCAATGACCTCTATTAAAACTTGGTGAGCCAGGCACATCTTTAATCCCAGCCCTCGAGAGGCAGAGGCAGACAGATCTACTTGAGCTTGAGGCCAGCCTGGTCTATAAAGCAACTTCCAGCACAGCCACGGTTACACAGAGAAACCCTGTGTAAAACAAACCTACCAACCAACCGACCAACCAACCAACCCCGGTGAACAAGTTTCCTTGAGTTCTGTGACCACTCTAGCAAGTTGATTCCAGCGGAGTCTATGGGAACCCCAATTGCTAGCCAGTGTCAAGCTTGTGACTCAGGTATGAACAGTTCGGGACTTGGGGGAACAAGTCCTCCCCTGAGGCATCCGCCGACATCTTCAGGTAGAGATGGCGTCAGGACCGAGCTGGATCAGCAGGCACCCAGCTGGTGCCTCCCTAGCACCTCTGCTGCAGGGTCCAGCTTGGTGTTCTCGGTGTGCCTGCAGGAGCCCTTCTAACTACTGACCACGTCACGTGCTCTGTCTTTTGAGGACTGCCCAGGGATCACTGACGCCGTCCAGCACTCAGTAGATCCTTTGGCCTAATTTCTCACTTGTCACCGAGGAGGAAGGTGAGGAAAATTCTTTCTATCTCCTGTCTTCATTTGGGAAACATACTTCAGTTCTAAAGTTACCACCGTTCTCCCATTTGCACAGAGGAAAAACCTGAGGCTTGGAAGGTTAGGGGTTAACGCCCAAGGTGTTTTTGTTGTTGTTTTTTATTCCCAGCTCTTGTACCCCTTGAACTCAGGAGGAAGGCATAGGGTGATCACCAGAAGTAGGAGACCAGCCTGGTTTACATAGTGAGTTCCAGATCAGCCCTATCTCAAACAACATGAAACAAAACACAACCAAACAACCTCTTCCCATAAAAATGGAAACCCTAAAAAAAAAAAAAAAAAAAAAAAAAACAAACAAGAGGGATCCCTGAACCTCCCCTGATTCTGACCCTTCAGGGCCAAAGTGACAATATTACAAATGGTCCATCCAGGCCATAAACTGCCACACTGGGGCTGGCCAGAAGATGCACTGCGGGTGACAGGGAGTCCCAGGCCTTTTCCTGGCTGGCAGGGGACAGAGGAGGCCGGAGGGTAGCTCTGGAAGATATCTTCCTGCTTCTCAGAGCTGAGGACGTAGCGGCAAGAGATGAAGAACCACCTAGGAATCAAAGGAAAGTTAAGGCTCCCAGGAGCGTAAGCAAGTGGCCTCGCAGTGAGGTCTGTGGGTATGTGGCAGAGGCTGGGATGAACTGGGTCTGCGGAACACACACGACTAAGTCCTTTTCTATGCACCCCGCTCTGGAGCAAGTGGCAGCCACAAGCAGGTCCCTGTGCAGAAGCCTGTGTAGGGCTCCAGACCACCCTCCCTTTGGGTGACAATTCCAGAGTTAGGACCTGAGCAGTAGTGCAGGAATGACCGTGTCTGCTGGTTGGTACATGGGACTCACTTGATGTTTGGGGTGAAAATGCTGCCTCCTGGCTTCCTCCCGTGACTCCGTTTCTAAGGCAGGGTCCAGGAAGCTAGTTCTCTTTTGAGGAGCCCAGAAGCTCAGAGCCCAACTCTAGTGGAACTTCAAGTCATGGTGCAGGTGACACATTTGTCCTGCTTGTTCTCTGATATGCTTAGAACTGTAAGGTGGCATCTGAATCCCAACACAGGCATCTCCCCTAGCAGAAGCGGAAAGCCTTCACAGTGTCTGGCTAAGGTTTGCTGTGTGGTATGACTTGTGCAAACAGCTGTGTTCATCTGAGCAGTGTTAACTCCGGCTTGGGGGAGCTTACACATTTCAGGGTCTGCATGCAGCTGTACAGTTCTCTCTGCCGTCTCCTTGGTTCTGTTCCACATGTTTTAGACAACACTGCTGACCTGGTTGTGTATTATCCGAGAACTGTTCCCTGTAGGGTTGGCAAATATGATCATTGCCCTGAAACAGAAACTCCCTGGTTCATGCTCCCCTGGTGGCTACCTGGTAGATGGTGGGAGCGCGCGCGCGCGTGCGTGCGTGCGTGCGTGCGTGCAGTTTTTACTCAGCTTCTTACTTCTGACCAGGAGCAAAAGGTCCCCAGGTTCAAGTCTGGCCTCCAACACCAGAAATGGCTTGACTCTTATTAAAGTTACACATTAACCCGTGAACACCGGTGCTGCCTGCAAATGGAGAATACAGAGTTTCCTTCACAGCACTGATAACTCAGCCTAGTTTTCCAGAAAGGAAACTGCGCCATCTTCCTGATGAGGCTTTATTGTGCTCCCACCAATGACTATCTGACTAGAATTGTGTCCTGAAGCCTTTTGACTATAGTAATCTTGACTTGTAAGGACTCTTGACTCCATGTTTTTCCAGGCACAGATTTCCACCCCTGCATGCATTTTCCTGCACCTCATTTCCAGGCCCCTTGGGCTCACAGAGGGCACAGTAGATGCTGCAGAGCACATCTGTTTGGTCTACCCAGCTGTGTGGCTGCATCATCAGGAGTTAGTTACAATCACGCAAGATAGGCAGATGTAGCACTCAGCACATTAACATATGGTCCTAGCCACAGGAAAAGGGACAGAGTCAAGGTATGGGGTATCATGTTCTCTAGGCACACCATGCTGGTTGCCTTGAATGCTCAGCAGTTGTTGACTACCTGTAAGGACAACCACAGGAGACCCTTTGCATTCATCATGGAGGAGGAAGGGCTTACAAGGCCCCTCCCCTCCCTGATCCAAGGTGTTACAGTTCTGGGTGGTGTAGTTGCCTACGTTGCCCATGTTCCTGTAAGTAACCCCTCATGGAAACTCCTGTAAGTATCCCCAAATAAACATACAGATTCATCAGGCTAGACTTAGAGGAACTGTTCGGTCTGCTGTTAGTGCCCTATCTGGGGTGAACAGATGAAAAGTTCACACAAGGTGGGACTGGGAGAGGACTCAGGTGAGCCCGGGAAGGCTACGCACTGTTACGTATCTAGAGTGAGCTGTGGCACAGGATGACTTATGCTACCCATCTCCACCCGCCAAGCCAGATCATTTTTTTTTTTCTCCCAGTGAATAAAGTAGTGGACAACTCACAAAATGGCCTGATTTCAGATGCTTGGGATCAACTGAGAATATGTTTATTTAAAAGCAATTTTAAATATTAAAAAAGTAGAAATTAACACATACAGTACTGAGAAACGGTCACATTAAATACATGTGAAATGAGAAGCGTACTGATGCTTGGTGGTGACTCCCAGGTAAGAATGTGGGATTTATACTAGTGGCAGGCACGACAGGGCTCCTATACACCATGTCCAGGTAGTAGGCAATAAAAAAAAATAAATAACAATTGCTGTCCAACAGGAAAAGAAGACACATTGTTTGCAGACATAATTCTTCCCTTCTAGGGGAGAAGAGCAATGAATTTGCTTTCTTTCTTAAGGTTCCATACCTTCAAACTATGATGTCATTACAAAACTGCAGAGGCCCTGCAAGGTTCCAGAACAAGGTCAGGTTTAAACTTCACAAGACTGCCCGAGGAAGGTCTACCTAGTTTTCCTATGTCCCACAGTACAACGGGGTGGAGAGAACTCAAACTCCCGACAGGAAACAAACAGAAACCAGAAAAGAAAGGTATGCATATACATTTGCATGAGAGCCTGCAGCAAAAGAGGACATGAGAGGGAGCTTGTCTGTTGGAAAACCAGCTTACATTCGGGTCAGCAGAACACAGCCTAGATCTCCAAAATGCAACTTCAATGCGTCTGAAGAATGTGTGGACGAAGTGGGGCACTGGGCAACCACCACATTCTAAAACCAGTCTGGCCTCTAAAACAAAGGCTGCTGGGTGCTGCTGGACGCACACTAGCATGCTGACTGGCACCTTTTTGCTCTTGGTTTGATGTGGGGATGCACAGGTGCCCAGACACTATGGAAGCAATTGCTTAAGATCAGTTTCCAGTAACAGATGATAGAGTATTCTGAAGGTTTGTCATGCAAGGTATATTTCTTGGGTGGCTATTCCGGGTTCTCCCTGTAACCACTTAAGCAGAACTAAACTAGTATTTACCAAGCACTGTGGCCATGAGAGGACTCTTCCCACAGGCTTTGTGGGAGCTGTGCTTCTGTGAGATCCAGGTTTCTCATTCATCGCCGAGATTATCTGTTTAAAAAATATTTGTCTTCTGTGCTGTGGTCCAAACAGCAACTCAAGCAAACGTAACTCCAGAAGGGCAACACACACACACTTTGGAATCAGAACAGTCCTGGACCCAGAAGTACAAACAACTAAAGTATTCTTTCCCCAAATTCAGACTGAAGCTGAAGATGGAAATGCAATATACTGAATGGGCTGAGGGGAAAAACCAAACAAAGGAAAACACAGGCCACAACAAACCAGAGACAGACAGACAGATAGCCAGACAGACAGAGATGGCTTGCAGAGAGCTTTATCACAGTGCAATTCATAGCAGCGTCCCACAGCTCGGGCATAAACTGACGTGAAGGGCATGTGTTTACACACAAGAAAATGAATCTGTAACTGGAGTTTAAGGAAGAGAAGGAGGAGAAAAAGAAAGCCTGGTGTCAGCACCTCGATTCTGCACTAGAAAACTCAAAGACTGACTTGACAATTTTTCTTCTTGAATAGTAAAGGTTTAATCAAGAACAGAATGAAGAAAATCATTTGAAACTGACACTCTGGACGCTTGAAAACAGTTGAGGGGTGCTGTGTCAACGCGATGTGCAAACACTCTGGAGAAGGCCAAATGAGTGACCAGAAACAAGGATTGTTGCAATCTTGTAACTTCTGCTTTAATGGCAATCAAGTTTAAAAATGTACAGTTCACTTCTTCATACTGTTCGTTCCTTTATAAAAGGCAGAATTCGGGTAAGCTTCTAGATGCATGCATAATGTAGAGGTGGATATTTTCTGGCAGTCCTTGGTTCCTGAAAGTTGAACTTCATCAGACGTGGTTTTAAGCTTTTGTCAAAATAGTCATGAAGGATATGTTAATTTTTGCATAATGAGGTAATATCTCAGGGGTGGGCACTCGCCATAAGATGTACAAATCCACTCATCTAAACTTGTACAAGGCCGTGTACACTGTAAAATGCTGCAGAGAATTTTGTGTCAGTGAGTATTTGCTGAAGGAATAACACATTTAACTGAGCACTTTTCTGTAATAAATACCAAAGTAGGTTTTTGTAGCTGTAAACTGTGTACACAGGTAACTACAGGCTGGCAGGCCAGGGACTCACTTAAAGTTCCGCCTGGAGCACAGAACCCACCTCTGCTAATGTTGCATGTTCAGTAACGCCACTGAGAATACTGCATTGTTAGGAGCGCCAGTTCTGCACCCTTCAACAGCTGCTGGAGACTCTTCACCTGGAAAACCAGCAGCTCCTAGACTCCTGGTTTTTGTTTGCTCGTCAAACAGCATAGAGAGAGAGATGTGAGTGCTAGATGCCAAGGATGGCTTTGGCAAACCAGTAAGGCGCACCAGGTCCTGAGGCTACCCTAACACTGGTGAAGGCAGAAGACCACAGGATATTTACAATACATACTATATTCCCCTCTTGAGTGGCCCTTCCATGAGTTCTTGGTCTGTAACAGCAGCTATATACATGTTGTATACAGGATTACATGGAGGCAGCGGTCTGGCATGAAGGGTGTGGACGGACGGACGGACGGACGGACGGAAGGTTCTGCTTTTTGCTAGTCAGACAGGATGTGAACAAAGGACACTGGAAAGACACCCTTCCTTTCAGGCTGTCCTTCGATGTGCCCAATCTGCAGGGAGAAAGGAATAGTTAGAAAGGAGACAGCACCAAGTTCACCCACCCTACCCTGCGGCGAACCACATAGTGTTTGATAATAATAAACAACGCAGCAAGGCCGCAGCCCCAGAAGACCAAGTGCAGCCTTGCAGAGCTTAGCACGTGGGCATGATCTCAAGGCACCACTGAGATGGAATTACTGAGGAAGGCTTCTGCAGGTGTCAGGTTCTGTGTCCACGCTCGATGCTCTGATGAGTGGTCATGCCATGGGGAACCCCAGACAAACCTTGATAAGCCTCTTACTTATAAAGTTTGGTAAAAAAAAAAAAAAGAAAAAAAAGGGTCCCTCCTTCAGGCTCGTGTAATTAAGATTGAAAAGAAAAACTGTACACAGAAGAGTTGCTGTGCCTCTGGCTCCTATAGATGTCAGCGTTCTGAGACTGACAGTGGCCTATGACAGTTTTACCACTTGCAGCATAAACCTGCAAGCCACAGTTACACAACTTCCCTGATTACCTCAATGAGATCAATGTTGACTGCACTGAGAGGCATCCTGTTGTGGGCTCTGCATGGTAGGAATACATCAAGGGCATGTGCATTGCTGTCAGTGCCCGCCAAATCCATAGAAGCGGCCATAAGAGAGCTGGGCAAAGGCAGCCGGGACGGGTCCCCTTTCCCTCTCCTTCCATTAAGCACCTGCTGTCCAGGCTGCTGTGGGCTCAAGGGCTGTGCCTAGGCCTCCATGTCACTGGTCTCCTTTGAGAAGTGTGGAAGAACCCGGCCTGACTCTCTCACCAATTTTAATTGATTCTGTGCTCAGAAGGTCCCCTGAGTTACACACCAGTATTAGAATTTCCACCTCTTTACTAGGGTGCGTGTTGGGCCGGTGGCTCATTGAATTTCCCTGGGCACGTTACTGAAACATCCCAGGAGTCTCAGCTGGAGGCACTGGTTTCTTAGCAGTGACTATGATCATGGCTGGGCTCTACGTGGTAACATTATCAGACCACGGAGTGAGATCTAGATATCCTTGTAAAGTAGGACTCGGTCCCATTTTGTTTCTCTCAAGGAAACAGGTTTACAGACGGGATGAGCTTGGTTCAAGTCCACAGGGCTAGCAACTGACACCATCGGGGGACTTCAGGCTCTAAGTGACTGTCCTAAGGTGGTGTCCTAGCAAGGGCACACTGGGAGCAGGCTTGGCTCTGCCAACAAGGATGCACCTCTAAGTACCCCTGCTCATCCTGCCCAGAAAAAGCACTCCCGTCAGGTCGCTTGGCCCATTTTCAAAGTCACTTTGTCTTTTTATAACGTAAACTTAAGAGACAGAAGGGCAAATGCAAATGGCCGTGGGGTGAACTAGGTACCCAGCAGGACCCTCACACCCGCCTACGGAGCGGAGAGTTGCGGGGGACAGAGGGTAAAGCAGACAGACGTGGGTACATACCCACCACTCCTGGTCCTCTTCCCCCGTCACAATGATCACTTCTCCCTCGATAAACGTGAGCTCATCATCGTTGTCTGCCTGGCAGTCATAAATGGTCTTCACGCGCCTCACTTTATTTTTTCCCTAGAATGAAGAAAGCAGGTTCGACTCAAGAGCACATGAAGAAAGGAGAAACAGAGCAGCACTTCAAAAGGTGGGCAAACCCCGGCAGGTGATTGCTCTTTGCCTAGACCTGACCTGACTTTCTCAAGTGTTGGTATTCCTCACGCGTGCATGTGCGTGTGGAGAAGACTGACGTGCTCCCTGGGCACTGTACATTCCCAGGAGTGACAGCCCTCCTCTGGCCGGCATCAGCAGGTAACTTTTGGCAGAGGACAACCAATGCAGGTAACAAGCACAACTCAGCTTTCCCAAAATGCACGAGGAGAGCTGTTATTCCTTTACTGTCCCAACTCCCCAGCGTCAGCTCGTGGAGAAATGACGGCAGAAGCTACAAAAATGTGCAAGCTCTGCATTTTCTGCATGTTGAATGGACAGCACAGATGGATTTCCTAGGACCTCATGCAAGACAGGTCAGGGCACGTCAGGGAAACCCAGGGAACAGCCTGGGTCTGAACAGTTGTCTTTTGACCAGGACTTTTATTGGCTGGACTTCAGTTCTCTGAAGACAGGAAGGTATAAAACAGAGACAGCACCTTCTAAGGAATACTGTTAGCACTCAGTTAATTAGATTATTAGCAATAGAAATGGCAAGTTACCTCTTTTATTTATGTTTTATTTCATGCACATTTGTGCTTTGCCTGAATTTATGTCTGTGTAAAGGTGTCGGATCCCTTCAAACTGGAGTTACAGGCAGCTTATGAACTGCCATTTGGTTGCTGGGATTTGAACCCGGGTACTCTGCAAGAGCAGCCAGTGCTTCCAACTGCCAAGCCAGGGCTCCAGCCCCAGCAATTTATCTCTTTAAGTCAAGAGAATCTTTTCCTTTATCCCTGGCTTCTCTCTGGCTGTCCTGATGATCCCAGTCCCTTCCTGAGTTCCTGGGGGAGGGGCCGGGGTATGTGTGTTGGTGAGGTTGGAAGGTCAACCAGAACCACAGCAGCACATGGCCATCTCAGTGTTGAGAGATTGAGAGGGCCCGTAATGTGTTCACTGATAATGGTGAGGATTAAGTGAGAGACTATCACTAAGCAGGCAGCAGGAACTGGCGTTCTGAGCACATCAAAAGCCCAGAGAATCTGTCAGAAGTGCTGAGGAAGGCTGGAAGAACGGCAAACCAACAATGGTGGCCTCAGGTCCATGGGAGGATGGGTCGTTTCTACCTTTAGTGTTGACATGCAGCACTGGTATAATACGATGACCCAACAGAGATGTCAGAGACAGTGGGAAGAGTTTTGGTTCTCTACCTTATTCTGGAGTGCTTGGGTCCTATGTTACACCTTTTTTGGAGTGTCACACTTACACAAAGATTTTGGGGGACTTGGAAAAAAAACCATTTCCACATAAAAATAAAGTTGGTAATCTGTAGAGTGGGACACACACTGCGTGAAATAATAGAATGACGAGACCATTGCTAAGCCCTATCCGTGAGGTTTTCTGGGCTCTCCCTCTGGTTCTGGTGGGAATATAGTGAGAAGGGACAGAGACTGATCCTAGGGGTGGGTGAAGTTCAACCCTCACAGCTTTTGAGTCAGGGACACACGGCTGAGGGTTTGCTATGTGGCCACTATACACTGCTCGCTGGCCACTGCACTGTTGCCCCTGAGCCTGGTATCATACAGGCTCTTCTTGTACCCAAGGAATCAGGCTCAGAGAATGCAAGTACATTGCTAGCGAGGTAGTTGCATCAGGCACTGAAGCCAGGTCCCACAGCATGCCAGCTGGGATCCCAAGGCTTGTGGCCACCAGGCCCATACCCCCACGAATGCTTCAATCAGTGGGAGAGAGTACGGGCCACTGTTCTCTTACTAAACATACATCCTATCACCCCCTTCTGGAACTTCAACAGAGTCTGAGGATGCTGCTTAGTGGCAGAGCTCAGAGCACACACACACACACACACACAGCTCTAGGTCCTGTTCCCAGCACCATGAAAGGATAAGTGCAGTGGGCCTTGCCAGAAGAGCCTGACACTGGTTCCCACCCACCGTGTTGATTTTTCTCGGCAGTGGTACGGGTGTCTCCGGCAGGGTGGGTGTGAGGTCATTGGAGTCCTCAGATGCTTGCTTCTGGATGGCATCTCTGGTTTGCACGTTTGGGGAGAGATCCCCCATGTGTAACTTCTGTGTGACCTCTGAGGGTGGCTGCACCTTGGATGAGGCTTCGCTAGCCTGGGACTTGGCCAGCAGGTCCCCCAGCTGTGGCTTGGGGGGCAGGTCCTTCATCTGTGGTTTGGGAGGTAAGTCTGAGAGCTGCGGCTTGGGGGGAAGGTCACCTAATTGGGGCTTGGGGGGCAGTTCTCCAGGCTTAGGTGGCAACTCTCCAATTTGGGGCTTAGGGGCCAGTTCCGTAGGCTTCGGGGGCAGGTCTCCAGGTGGTGGCTTTTGGGGTAACTCTGTCAACTGTGATGACTTCTGAAAAACCTCAGGTGGGATGTTGGCTTTGTCGAGGGAGAGATGATGGCTGGTTTCTGTCTTCCTTAGTGCCACTGTGGGAAAGGATAAAGAGAGGAGGTTATGGTATAGATAAAATAAAGGTAGAAGATGTCACAGTCATGGAAAAAAGGCTAAACACTAGCCAGGCAGTGGTGGCGCATGCCTTTCATCTCAACACCCAGGAGGCAGAGGCCGGTCTGGTCTACAGAGCTAGTCCAGGACAACCAGGGCTACACAGAGAAACCCTATCTCAGAGTGGGGGTGGGGGAGAGGGGGAACACGGACCTGCTGAGAGCACTGGGGATGGGCAAGCCCTAGACCTAGCTTAGGCAAGATAGAGTTGGAAGCCAGGAAAGCATCTACATTATAACTTACACCTCTGGGCTTCCACTGAGTCAGTGCCAGATGACCACATCCATCAAGAAGTATAAGACTATAAGAACACAGATGATTTACAAAAGAGAAACCTCTCCGGGATGTCAACCTACCACCAAATTTAGTCATTTAAATATTTTATGTATTTTCCTCCTAGATTTTTCTATAGGTATAACTTTTAAAATACGCTCTTTTAGGAAAAGCATTTGCCATGTTGTTTAAGTTCATTAGAAGTACAAACTTACTTTTGAAGGGACATTCCAATCAATTCAATAGCTCTATTTATTTCCCCTCATTTTACATGATTCACTCAGGACTGGACAAAAGGTTTCTTCTGTTGCCCAACCACCATCATGGCACCCTGTTAAACTCTGGCGACACATACATGGACTGATGAACACGTCACACCACACACACTACTATATCATGCTTTGTCTAAAACTGACTTTCCCACTTAATATGCTTGGGAGTTTCTAGGTCAATTCTTCCTATTCTCTAACAGATGCAGTCTGCTCCAAATCTGGAAAATGCCACTGTCCGTAGAATCATCCTGTGTCAATGTACGAACTTGAAATATAGAACCTGTGACACTCTCAAGCACTCCAGCTCACCTACTTACTATGTGTGGTGGTTTGAATGAGGACATAGGCTCATGTGTTTGAATGGTTGGTCCCCAGATATTGGAACTGTTTAAGAAGGTTTAGGAGGTGTGGCCTTGTTGGAGGAGGTGTGTCACTGGGGGTGGGCTTTGCAGTTTCAAAAGCACACACTCGGCTTTAGCTATTATTCCAGTGCCATGTCTGTCTGCTTCCTGCTATGATGATTATGCAATAACACTCTAAAACTGTAAGCAAGCCCCCAATTAGTTGCTTTCTTTTATAAGAGTTGCCGTGATCATGGTGTCTCTTCAAGAGCAATAGAACAATAACTAAGACACCATGCCACTGTGTGACCTTGGCCACATTACACAACCTCTCTATATTTCAATTTCCTCACTTCTAAAACTCTTATCTCAAAGGGTGATCATGAGGATGACATGACTTAGTTGATGCAAAAATTTTCCCGTGAGGACACGATGGGTATCAGTATTCCAAGAAGGAACATTATTATTGTTATTAAGCAGGTTTCCTTGAGGCCAAGTAAGAGCTCTAGTTTTACAACTCTGGTTCTTTTCTTGGTATGGGAGCGGGGTACTTAGTGTGTGCTCATGAAGCCACACCAAGGATGCTGCCCTGACACTGGAGTGCATTTAGAAAAGCATCCTCAGAAGAGAGGGGCAGAGGGGCAAGGAGAAAGAGATGCCTCAGTGCTGTCCACTGTGTGGCTGTCCCGAGACTGCTTCTGCTCTTGGCCTGTCCATGGCCCTCTCTAAGGAAATAAAGCTCAGAGAACCCTGTTCGTGGGTTGACCCCTTGAGTTCCAGCAGACGTGGTGTGGCTCACAAAGTAAAGGTAGGGGCTGGAGAGGTGGCTCAGTTGTTAAGAGCACTGGCTGTTCTTCCAGAGGACGCAGGTTTGATTCCCAGCCAGCACCCACATGGCAGCTCACAACAGCCTGTCACTCCAATTCCAGGGGATCCAAGGCCCTCTTCAGGCCTCCACAGGCACTAAGCACAGACATACATGAAAGCAACAAAAATGTTTTTGGAAAGTAAAAACAAAACAAAACAAAAAGCCCCAAACAAAACCAAAATTAAAGCTGGACCAATTATGTTCCTCTTCTGGAAGCACACAATTGGGCAATCTCCAATCTGCAGTAGGCAGAAAGAGGGAAGAAGGAGGCTTCCTGTGGCAGCAGGGCTGAGAAGGGCTTGCTGTCATCTTCATTTATAGGGAACATGAAGCTTAAGTGCTGGTACCCAACACTCTCCAATGCAGCAATGATCACAGACTTTCATCCTTAAAAAGAAACTGTAAGTGGTCCAGGATTGTGAACCATGGTGGCCCATGGCCTGAAATATGAGACAAGGAGGGAGGCACAGAAGAGGTGATGAAAGAGCCATGTGTGTCTACGCTGTGAGTGTTACAGTGGCCCCGAGAAGCTGGGCAAGGTGACTCGGCACTGAGAATAAACAAGTGAGATCAAAGCATCAGCGTGTCATGTGGGACTCAGGCTGAGGCTGCAGGAAGGAAAGGGACCTTGGTTCAGACGGAGCACGACTCAGAAAATGTCACGCTTGAACCTGCATCTGATCATGACTCAGGTCCCACTGTCAGCTGACAGGAGCCCAGAAGAGAAAGGAACACGTGGAAGGAACGCAGGGATGCACACACCAAGATCCAGAATGCACGCGCTATGGGCACTGAAGCACTGATGGAGCATGATGCAGGCTGGAGTTGATGCGACCCACGAGTCTCCCCAACTCCACATGGGGAACGTGATCTTTGCTCCGAGGCAGTGTGGGTGAGACAAGGTCATGAGGGTGGAGCTCCCATGACTGGATCTTGGTGGCCTTATAAGAATAGAGCACACAGACATAGCTACATTCCCTGTCTTTAGCCATGTGATGTCCCAAGCCAGCAACAAGGCCACCATCAAACGGAGTTCCTAGACCTTACACTTCCAGAACTGTGAGTCTATATGAGCCACCTTTCTTCAAAAAGTTACCAGCCCCAGACAGTTTACTATAGCAACGAAACCTATACGAATAAACAGAAAAACTTCAAGTGACTTAAGAGAGAGACCAACTGTTTATATTTCATTTTAATCCTTATTCCAATAATTTGTAAAACAACAACAACAACAAACCCACAAAGAGACAACTGAGAAGGAGGAACTTGTGATTTTTTTTAGACATAATGACTGGATCGCACACACATGAAATGACAGGATATTTGGGATCTGCTGTGGGATGACATGGAGTTCTGAGCAGGGAATCAGATAGAGGCTAGGGAAATACTCTTCAGAGTGGAAGACGGTTAAAGAATACCTGGAAGGCTGCATTTTAGTTTTTTGTTTTTCCTTCATTTTTAGCAAGTTTGTTGTGGAGAAATTTCAAACAGCGAAAATATTCACACAAACTGTGGGGCACAGGTCAGGATGGGAGATCTGGTAAGCATGCCTGTGTTCTGACGGGAGAGTCAGAGGACAGTGATGCAGGAGGGGCCTGGAGCTGGAGTGCAGTCCTGAGGCCTGGGGGAAGGGGAAACAGAAGGATCACAGGCTACTGACAGAGGCTGGTGGGTCACATGGGGGCAGCAGGGGCAGGTTTATACCTTGCAGAAACTTTTTTTTTTCTCCAAATTAAAGCAAGCTTTTTATTAAAACTTTATATACTGACTAAGATAGAATTTGGTCAGCACTACTCCTGGAAACTTTCCCTGAGGCACCTGTGAGCTTACATGGACAAAACCCATAGGCCACCATATTTTCCTATGAAGCTTTGGTATTATTTTCCAAGAACTACAACTCCCAGAATCCCAGGAAGTAACCTGGTCCTTGGGCAGGTGGGTCTTACAGGTTAACTTAGTGTCTAACATTCCCCCCCCACCCCAAAATTGTATCCTGGGTCAAATCCTTGACTTCTATGATGGGTACTGGTTTATATTTGGATCTAATAACCATCAGTTTAATGGTAGTCAGATAGGAATTATCATTTAGTTATTGTATCAATGATGTAAGAGCCAACAGTAATTAACAGGAAGCAGACAGGCCCAAGGCCCTGCGATGGATAATAACTCTTTGTTCTGCATAAAGCAGGCCAAGTGTCCTATTATATTGTAGAACTATTAGTTAATGAATTTATCTGAAAATTGGAGCCTTTTCTTGGTTTATCAATTGGCATGATAGGTAGCCATTTTGTCCCCTATGTCAGTGTTTTTTAATAGTGTGAGGGGGTTAACTTGGAGGGCGGCACGTGTGAGGAGCATTGGGCAGCAGGGGACTACATGAGGTCATGGTCAATGACTGCTCCTGCTTCCTGCAGGCCCTGCCCCATGGCCAGAGCATGCATAGGGTCAGTCACAGAGCACAGGGCAGTAGGGGAGAGGGAGTGTGAGGGAGGCTCCTGACCAGAGCACGCACAGAGTCAGTCACTGAGCACAGGGCAGTAGGGGAGAGGGAATGTCAGGGAGAGCCTCCCCTGACCAGAGCACGCACAGGTCAGTCACTGAGCACAGGGCAGTAGGGAACAGGGAATGTCAGGGAGAGCTTCCCCTGACCAGAGCATGCACAGGTCAATAGGGGACAGGGAATGTCAGGGACAGCTTTTCCTGCTGGACTAACACTGGGTTAGAAGGCGTGAAAGAGACATGGACAAGGGCAGAGTGGCAGCAGACACAGGTGGGTCCCAGGACACTAAGGACTAAGAATCCTTTGGGTTTGAATCGAGAGGAAGTAAGCTGAGAGGCACGTAGAAGGATTCAGTGCTAATGTATGAGAAACAGAGAGCAGAATCTGGGCAGCACCAGGAGACATCCAAGACTGGGGCTGCACTCTGGGCAAAGTTTGAAAACCACCACCACTCTGACCCAGACAGACAGACTGGGTGAGCCAGCCTTCCTGCTCCACAGTCAGTAGCCTCCTGGGACTACTACCTCAGCAGGGGCACATCCTCATCCCAAAGGATGCCCCTTGATGGAAGAGCCCCACAGAGCGGTACATCTTGATGTCTCTACGCGAACTTCTAGTTTGCCTTCTACTGAAGCAGGCTCTGGAGTACTGGGCTGGGCCAGGGAGGTCTACCGTGGACACTGACCATGGGCACTGACAACCTGGTGCCGTCAGAGCCCCTCTGAGCATTTACCCAGATCTAACGCAGGCCTGCCGGCTGCAGGCTTCCCACAGGGACCTAACGAAGCAGGTGCTTCAGACGGGGGCTTCACGACTCTAAAGGCGAGCAGAGCTGTTTCTGTGCACTCGTTTCTGTGGTAGTAAGAGGCTGGAAATGTCGTTTTTATAAATGAAAAGCATGGCCAGGATTTCGGAAGGTTGGTCAAAGAGCCAAGTGTCTGCTTGGCAGAGCAGCCGCATTGTAGACACTAGTTTCCTGTGCTTCCCGGGCACAGGTGTCCCTGCTCTGCATGACAGATGCTATCCCAGGAAAGGCTGCCTTTGCTACCGCCGTGTGAGGGGCCATCTGACGCATGACTTCACCCTGTCCTTACACAACCTCACCGCTACAGATGAGGACTCCGTGTGGGTCAAGTGAATGAGTCATTTGCCCAAGGTCTCACGACCCGTGGGCAGAACAGCTGTGGCGGTTCCTCAGCGTCTCTGGTCAGGCTTCTGACTGGGAGAATGGTACCTGAGGGTCAGGAATGTGTCTTCTGAAAAAAGGGTTAGTTCCTTAAGGAAACTACAGTATTTGCTAGACAGATGGAGATGTACTTTCTTCATTTAACAAGTATCTGTCAGGCACCTACTCTATACTATTCTAGACACCTGGGACAGAGCAGTGACCCAAAGGGAGGGTACTGTCCCCAGGACAGGCAGGGACACTTCTACAACACGTGAGTATGAAGAGGAGGAGTCTTACCTTTCTGAGGTAGTTTAGGAAGCACTCTCGGGCCGAGGGCCGTCTTAGCAGAACCGGTGCTGATGAACAAACAACACTGGGTTAGCATCTAGAAGTGCCATCATTTCAACAGTGGTCTACAATTCAAATTAACTGAAGGCATCTCAGAATTACCGTAAGGATCCTCTCTTCTTTCTTTTTTGGAGATAGGGGCTCACTATATCCTGGCTGGCCTGGAACTCACTTTGTAGACCAGGCTGCCCCCAGACTCACAGAGATTTACCTGCCTCTGCCTCCTCAGTGCTGGGATTAAAGGCGTGTGCCATCATGGCCAGACTCAAATTTCTTTACTAGGACTAGAGAGGTGGCTCAGAGAATAGAGGTGTAGCCACACAAGTGTAGCATCCTTTGTCAGATCTCCAGAGCCTACACAGAGGTGGGAGGAGAGATCTGACTCCACAAAACTTGCCTTCTGACTTCCACAAGCCCTGCTGTAGCATGCTGCTCCTTCATCACACACACACAGACACACACGCACACACACCACTAATCCTCATAAAAGATAATTTAATGAAAGATTACAGTGTACTTTCTGTTTTGGCTGGCCTAGATGGATAAGTACTTGGGAAGGTTAGGCAAAGTCAAGCCCCTCATTTCAAAGCTTTGTTTGGAGGTGATCATGTGTGAAAGCTCTTGGCACTTTGCACACTGTGACCTTGGTGCCCTACACAGAAGTACTTGGTCTCATGTCATCCCACAGGCAGCCCTCATCCCACCCCCCTTTCCCGAAAAACAGAATGAAGTGTGACTATCATCAATGGTATGTCCCCAGTCCTCCCCTGGTCAGGGCTTCTTTGGAGGACATGCAAATGAGTAGGGGAAGAAACACTTCAGTCCCTGGAGCAAGTCTGCACAGCGTGGTTTGAATAGTCAAATGTGACATCTGCTCGCTGGAAGCCACTACTTCCCTTTCACAAGAGGCTGAGATGCTCCTCAGAGGACCTGAAAGACACGTTGTATTCAAGGAGCAAGCGTGGCCAAGCACCTGGGCTGGACCTGGACCCCAGGCCTCTTGCCCGTCCTCTGACGTCCCAAGGGCTGGCCTTTCTTTGTTCTGTCTACCTAACTACCAAACAAAGGGAGTCAAAGAAGAGGATATGCATGTCTTCCCCTTTCTGTCTGGCTCTTAGATGCCCTGTTCTCTCCAGTTCTTGGGCAATCCAACCCTGAGGGTTGTGGGGATAGCCATGTTCAGAGGAAGCCATTGGGACATGAGAAACTGTGAATAGGAGAGGACTCAGTTTCCATTCTTGACTGTGTTTTTCTCATGTTCTGCCTTAGCATCTTCTTGGGGGAGACACAGCTGTCCTTGTTACTCACCCCTGAACACAGGTAAAGCCAAAGTCTAGAGGATCAGAGAGCCTTTTCAGGAAGCTCCTGGACCAGTGATGCAAGTGCCTGGGCAGCTTCTGCTGTGCTCTGGGTGGGTGAGCTCGGAGAGAACTCAATGAATGGCCAAATGGCAACCTGATCCTATCTCTGAACACTCTGTGAGCACTTTCTATGTCACTCTGCCCCCTCTCTACGGACGACCTGACCAACTGTAGCCAAAGGATGAAGAGTAAAGATGAAGTCAGGCTGAAGGCGAGTGAAGGAATGCAGAGCCACCGTTTACATAGGGGCCATGATAACTGGGCGGCTCTCACCGGGTTAAAAAGACTAAAAATGACAGTTCTAAAAGAAATGCATATTTATTTTCTTGTTTACGATAAACTCAGAGCTAGCCTTGCCCACCTTCAGCTGACTCTCTCTTTCCTAGGTGTGGGGGTGGCTCTCTGCTTCCTGACTACCTCTGGAGGAAAGAGAGGTAACTTTCTGTCCTTAGGAAAGTTCCCAAAAGTACCTCATTAGTGCAAGGCAGGAGAGAGGAACACTGACTGCTGTTAGCCTAAAGACAGACAAACGGGCAAACACCACCCAAGCAGACAAAAACCCTCCTCCTCTCAACACACACACCAGTCTCATTCTTATGTTAAAAAATCTTTAGACTGAAAAAAAATTGCAGTTACAGGTCAGAAATAGTCTAGGCACAGTGGTGCACACATTTAATCTCAGCAGTAGGAAGGCAAGGGCACCCCATTTCATTGGGGCCCAGCAGGGAGGGGCCATGTACAACTGAGCAAGGATGTCCAATCTCTCTTCCTAACTGATGCTGTCAGTGACTACCCTGAGCAGAGTTGGGAAGGCAGGCAGAGCTCAAGTCTAAAGTCTGCCCCCAGGAACTACGAGTGCCACAGGAGAGGAAGGCGGGCGGTGGAGGCGGGCGGTGGCTCACCTTGCTTGCTGAGACAGCCCCTCAAACTTGTTTGTCGTCTTACTTGAAGAGGATGGGCCCACATCATTACCTACAAGAAAGGCAATAGTTATGTCTTCAGACATGGACATGAGAGAGATCCTGGCAAATGGGCTGGCAGCCCTCAGGTTCCAGAAAGCACTAGAAGACCTCAGTACTTCCGGTGTTAAAACAACAAAACCAAGCAGTGTTCCGGACTGATGTTTTCACTGCTAGCCAAGGACTGTTGTCAGGGTGGGTGGCCTGCCTCCCAGTAGGTTCCTAAGATCATAGCAACTTGCTGATGCTCAGGGGCTGAGGATCTGAAAAATCAGTAAAACGTCAAGTTCATCTAAGAGGCCAGTTACCAGACAGGGATGACACGCTCAACTCACCAGTGAGAGCCTGTGTGTGGGTGGGCTGCTGACAAACAGCTATCGCCCTATGCCCACCCGCATAGTCAATACCCACTCAGTATTTACTAACACTGTTTAGCACCTACTATGCGCAAGGCTTGAATGCAGAGCAAGAAGAACAAAAGCTAAGAATGTGTCACCGCGTTCACGGAGTGCAGGATTTGCTCAGGGGATTTACATAAAGGAATGATTTAGTACAGTAGGTTGAGACAGGTCCAGACAAGAGGAGCCCAGGAGTATGGCTGTGTGCTTTGTGCAGGGGAGGCAGAAGACAGACACGGCACAGCGGGGCTTTCTGTGATGCCGTGCGGTGGGAGAAGCGTGCAGCGGAGCTGGGCCCCAGGGTCCCTACAGGAATCGGGGGACGAGGAAGGAACTTCATGGTTTTCCACTCCACGACCAGCCTCATGTCACCTAACACCTGTCAAATGGGTTCTTTCCTGTCAGCCGCCATTCTGCACAACGTGAGAGACTGGCATCTTCGCCCCCTTTTAAAGATAAGGAAATGAGAGGCTACGCTTATGAATTGCTGCTGCAGGTTCCATAGCTATGATGAAGCCAAGAACCCTGACCACAGAGCTGTGGGCTCTACATAACCCCCTAGGATACCCCGACAGTAACACAAATAACAACACCTACCATTAACTGAGTACTTAGCACAAGTACGGTATTTACCAAGTATCTGCAGATAGTCATTCTCATGAGAAATGACGTAATTGCCTCTTCCAGTCTACATATGAAGAAAAACAAAGGCCCAAGGGCGAGCGGCAGGTGAAGGGTCAGCACTGAGACACCCGGCCAGGGGCCCTCTCTAGAGTCTGTACTCTGAACCACCGACTCTCCCTCCCAGTCCTGACAAAAACTATTCCATCCGGAGAGGCTGGCACAGCTGAAACTGGACCTCCTGGGCAGAATGTTCTGTAACGCCAGGACAATTAGACAAGCAGAAGCAAACTCTACTGGTTTTGACAACACCCGTGACTTTCACACTGACTGCTGTGTAACCGTGACGAGACACCCTTTAACCTTTGATGTGTTTCCAGTGGCACATGGCCTACGACTGAGGACATCTCTGTCACCTCTCAAGAAACCCCCAGTGGCCATCTCCTTCAAGGAAAGCACTTCTTCAGTTTTTGCATACTGCATGTCAAGCCTACAGTCCTGGATACCAAGTCTTGTACTTCCACACTTTTCATGAGCCACAACCATGTCTGGGCAATGAGATGTTTTCCTCACTAATTCCCTTTCTATGCAAAACCATTTCCAACAAATGACTATTTAATGTAGTTATGCAGAGGGGAGTTTGATAATAGCAAGAGAAGGCCCCTGGCTCTCCTGGGCTCATTCTCTGCTATTGTACAGGTGAGTGTCAGGGTAGGCTGGCAGTGGCCCACACCTACAGGCCTGGATGTCCAGAGTTCTCATTTAATGTCCCTCTTTGGCCAGGGTGACTTGCTGTTCTCCAAAGAAGATGTTTATAGGCCTCTACAACTTTGCCTCTCTTGCTTCACTTGCACGGCCGGTCCCCTCCCACACTTGGTCAGTTCTTGCACATCTAAAGAACATCTCCCTGGCTGATTTGATTCCCCCGCCCCCTTCTGGGAAGAAATTCAGGGAATAGATTTGGGAGCCATACAAGTCCACTTTTGAATTTCAGGTGGACCACTGATCTGGACTGAGCCTGGAGGATGCTTCTTACTCTGTTGAGCCTCTATCTCCTTGCCCACAATGGGAATCACACTTGTGCCCACTCCAACAGAGAGCACTGGAAGAGAAGCTATTGGTTATGAGCACGGCCCTGGTCTACAGGAAGCATGACACAAATGGTAACTGTTCCCCACAGTCTTCTCATGAGATGTGATGGGAACTACGCTGACAGAGTCAATGAACTGGTACCCCAACGACAGCAACTCTGTCTGTTTAGGCCTTGGTAATCCTACCTCCCACACCGCGTCTGGAACAGAGTAATCGATGGCCCTTGCTAACTAACTCAACTTCTCTGTCACAAGGCGACTTCTCAGACCTGGTCAGAAAGTCATCTGTGGTGGACTGACAAGAATCCTGTGATTCTCAGAGCTAGGCAAAGGCTTCCTAGTGTGCAGGTAGGAGAAATGAGGCTTAGGGAAAAATCCCAAAGGCTAGTACTAAAAGGAAGAGACGGTGCGAAAATACAGAAGAAGCAGCTTATTCCTCTCCTCTCCTGCTCCACAACTGGAATTTGCAGTTTGCACAAGTTCTGGGTCTGTCAGGTAGAGGCAATAAGAAGGCTGGGGTCAGAGGCTGGGTGAGCAATGGGAGGAGCCATAGCCAATTCTCTGGTTTACTCACCATCCATCTTAGAAGCCATGGGCTGAGATTTTGTGGAAAGAGCAGAGTATTAGCTAGTCATGAGCAGCACGCAGGCTACGGGAATCTTTCGGAACAGTGAACTAGGGTGTGGGTCAGGGATTCAGAAATGAGTTCAAATGCCACTTCTGACATCAATCTGGGATCTGACACAAATGGTATAACTTCTCTGCCTCAATTTCCTTGCCCATGAACTGGGGGGTGATGTCATCCTATCTTACAGGATGAATATGAAGGCTTAGTCCAAACATTACTGAAAAAATTGTTTTATATTTAAAAAGATTTCCAGAAGAGAAACAACTCTACCTTTTTTTTTGGAGGCCTTTTGACTGCAGGATGTTAAAAAAAAGCACATGGACTTTAGGTCTCAGTGGTCAGAGGTGATTCCTGGAGGCCACTAAGGCAGGTTCTGTCCTTATTTCCTTATCACATATGTGTTAAAACACACACTGGTTTGTTTTAACGTAGCTAAGTTAAAAAGGGGGAAGCTTAATGAAATACTCCTTCCAAGGTCATGGGATTCCCACATAGCTGCATTTCCCTACCGGCCCCTTTGCTTTCTCACCACAGGCCTGCCTGAGATGTCTCATGAGACAGATGGCCGAATTCAACACCGGAGCGGGACTTCAGTCATGTGATACCCAGGCTATTCTGGGCGCTGGGGACACTGCAGTTCTGGCAGGGAAAGAGCCTGGAAGGGTTCTTCCTGCCTGGACAAGGCTGGAAGCACACAGCAGGTTATGTTGCTACAGAACATGAGAGGGACACAGCCACTGAGAAGGGGCACGTGTTGGATTGTGTTACTTCTGCTAGAGAGCGTGCCTTCTCCAGGCTGCTGGTTCTCAAGCAAAGACACAAACACGGCGAGGAGGGGCAGCCAGAGACTCATCCTCTGCCCCTTTCCCTCCCAAGCAACAGAAGGCGGTATGAGGACGGGGTGAAGCGTGCAGGCTCTCAGCCACATTAGCGCCCCACATACCAGCTGTGAGAACCAGGGCAGGTTCTTAACCTTTCTAGCCTAGAATCCTTAAGACCCAGGAAACAGCATGTTCTGTCCCAGAGAGTGTGGGCAAGAATCATCTGCCCTACTGAATGCAGAGTCGAAGAGGGACAGAGCACCTGCGAGGAAGGTATCGGGCCTTCTGTAAAGCGGATGCGTTACAGGTTACACTCTTTGTTCTCTTTCTTGCGGGTATGCCGATGGCTGGCTACGTGACTGGCTGAACCATTTTCTTTTGCTCCATCCTGGGAGACTCCCACAATCAAATCTATCGTCCATTTCCAGCCACAGGTTATGACCTGACGCTCAGGATTCTGAGGGGCTTTTCCTATTCCATTCATTTTCCAAGGTCAAACTCAAGGCCTGTCTCCTTAAACTGCCTTCTGTCTCCTCAAAGGCCAGTGTGGAGGACTGATAAAACTCACAATCTGTACAGAAGTCATCACAAATATCAGTGAAGGCAGACTCTTCAGTCACACCCATCTACAAATGAGCTGAATGCAGAAGGTTCCAGTCCAGGGACAGGATGGATGGGAACACTGAATAGTAAAAGCTTCAGAGTGTGACAGGCAGCTGGGTGTGATGGCACATGCCTATAATCCCAGCGTCGGGAGGATGTGACTGGAATTTTCCTGGTTCAGGCTCGACTGTGTTCTACAGTGAGACCATATTTCAAAACGAACAACCCACAGAAAGAATCAAACAAACAAAACCCAAGAACCCCTCCCCTGAAAACTGCAGCAATAACAACAAAGGACAAATCAAAGAGAAGGGAAGAGGCTGACAGACTACAGTCAAGTCACAGGCCTGATCAGACTGCTGGCCACAAGGCTGAGGGGGGAAAGGAACAAGAGCCAAGATGGAGGCGGACTTGGTGGGGGTGAGAGAAGGCGTTACTGTGAATGGATTTTGGATGTGGAATGGATGTGAATCTTTGAGTACCACAGAGCAGGCTAGGAGCAATTACAAAATGGCTACCTAGAGGCCCCAAATCCAGGCGGGGAAGATAGCTCAGCCTGTACAGTGCTTGCCAGGCAAGAATAAGGGTCTGAGTTGGATCCCTAAAACCCATATGAAAACTGGGTGTGGTAGTGCATTAATAATTACAGTGCTGAGGGGGGAGGGAGGGAGGGAGGGAGGGAGGAGAGAGAGAGAGAGAGAGAGAGAGAGAGGAGAGAGAGAGAGAGAGAGAGAGAGGGAGAGAGAGAGAGAGAGAGAGAGAGAGATATCGATCGATCCCTGGGGCTTGTTGATCAACTAGCTTAGCCTACTTGGTAATCTCCAGGCTAGAAACACACACACACACACACACACACACACACACACACACACACACACACACACACACACACACACGGACCCTAAAAAAGCCAAGGAACACTGGCAGTCACCAGAAATGGAGAAATTCTTTCTCTAGATCCCTAGGAAAGGACATGGCTCTGCTGGATGTTAGTCTTGCAGCCTCTACAACAGTGGTTCCTAATGCTGTGACCCTTTAATATAGTTCCTTATGTTGTGGTGACCCCAACCACGAAGCTATTTTCGTTCTTACTTCATAACTGTAATTTTGCCACTGTTATGAATTGCAATGCAAATATCTGATATGTAACTCCTGTGAAAAGGCCGTTTGGCTCTAAGGAGTTGTGACCCACAGGTTGAGAACCACTGTTCTAGAACCATGAAAATAGGCTTCGATTGTCTTAAGAGTCCAAGTTTGTAGAATGGGTTATAGTAACCAAGGACACATATAGCATCATGACATACACGTGGGAGTCTAGGGGCTGGCCATCCAGCAAAATGCCAGGCTGAGAGAGTTACAAACAATAGGTAACATTTGCTGAGTACTTTCTAAGTCATATAACTTTCATGAGAATTCCATGCATAACACAGGAATAGTGCTAATCCTTATTTTATTGGTAGAGAACCTCAGTTGTTAACAATGAACAAATACTTGTTAAAAGCCAAATATGGTTGTTGTGGAATATTGTTTTAAGATGTATTACCTTTGTTTATGCTGTGGAATATTTGTTTAATGATGCAAAGCAAAGATTTGTTGATGCATTCTTTTATGTTGCATTTGTTTAATTCTGTAAAGCTGTGTTGCTTTGCCTGTCTAAAACACCTGATTGGTCTAATAAAGAGCGGAATGGCCAATAACGAGGCAGGAGAAAGGATAGGCAGAGCTGGCAGGCATAGTGAATAAATAGGAGAAATGTAGGAAGAGGATCAAGGAGCAAGAAAAGGAGGAGGATATTAGGGGCCAGACACCCAGCTGCACAGCAAGCCACAGAGTAAGAAGTAAAGAAAGGTATTCAGAAAAGAAAAAGATAAAAAGCTCAGAGGCGGAAGGTAGATGGGAAAATTTAAGAAAAGCTGTCTAGAAACAAGCCAAGTTAAGGCTGGGTATTTATAAGAAAGATAAGCCTTCCTGTATTTACTTGGGAGCTGGGTGGCAGGTCCCCGCAAAGAGCCAAAGAGCCCAAGAGAGTACTAACAACAATAACATGTGGTGGCTCAAACCTATAATGCCATGAAGGCTGAGGCAGGATTACCATGGGCTCAATATCAACCAAAAGTAAAGAGATTGACTTTGTTTCACAAAAACAAAAACAAAACCCATGGAGAATATGACACTAGGGTTCACATTAGGGACTCTATAGAGATGGTATTCTGAGGGGACAGACAAGGAGGCAGAAGCACTGGGACAACCCCCAGCCAGAGGTAAACAGAGTGCAGTCTTCGGAACAAGTCCTAGGATCACTAAGCATCAATATAGCTAAGTACAAGGAAAGACATTCTAGACACTGTGAGAGTACGTCACGGCAGAGGCCCACTGGAGGGTGGAAGAGGAAAGTGTGTGAGCTGGGATTCTGCTGCACCTAGTAAGGCACACAAGTCCTGCTCCAGAGGAGATGGTGAGATGTCTTCAGCTGTGTCTACCCCAGGGGTCCCATCTCCATGGGCTTAGGGGAAAAGAGAGGTCCAGGGGAAAGCTAGGGCAGCTGTAGCACTAGGGAGATGCTGCCCAGAGGCTGACCTCTGCATCGGGCTGCTGACCAGTCTGGACCCTGCCTTTGCCTTGCAGAACACAGCATCAACAGGAGATGGGGGCAGGGCCACCAAGCAGTGATCACTCAGCAGAGTGCACACAGCAGCAGTGCAAGTCTCCCCGATGGACAGTCAGGAGTCCAGCTGTGCACTTGCTAACCTGTCAGCACAAGAATCTGTCTCCTACCAGGCGGTGGTGGCGCACGCCTTTAATCCCAGCACTCGGGAGGCAGAGGCAGGCGGATCTCTGTGAGTTAGAGGCCAGCCTGGGCTACTAAGTGAGTCCCAGGAAAGGCGCAAAGGTACACAGAGAAACCCTGTCTTGAAAAAACCAAAAAAAAAAAAAAAAAAAAAAAAAGAATCTGTCTCCTGTATGTGGACATCCATCACCCCACAAACAAGCCTTGAATCAATACCCTGGGTTGTCTGAGCACTCAGCACGGTCTTGCCATATGGGGCAGTGCCACTTTTGCTGAGGGTGGGTTTTGATTTCTGTCTTAGGGCTGGCTGAGGCCCCATCTGTGAAAGGCTAGCTCCCAGCTTATTGGAAGGTGGTAACCTTTTTTTATTTCTTCCTTTTTTTTTTTGTTTTTGTTTTTGTTTTTTTGAGACAGGGTTTCCTCTTTGTAGCTCCAGCTGTCTTGAAACTCCCATTGTAGACTAAGCTGGCCTCAAACTCAGAGATCCAACTGTTTCTGACTCCAAAGTGCTGGGATTAAAGGCATGTGCCACCTCATCTGGCTGACAGTAACTTTTATAACACAGTAACACCTAAGTTTCTTTGGGAAAAGGCCTGAACCCCACCAACACTGCAGATAAAAAGAAAAGCCAGGTGCTAGAAAACATTCAAGCTGAAAAACAGAAATTGAGTGAATTGATTTGAAGGCTGTCTCTGTTTCTATAAGGAGCACCGTAAAGCACACAGGAAGTAAGCAGAGGATCAAAGGTCAGTGAAGTCTGGGAAGAATATTCACCTGTGGGATGAAGTTCACACAGAAAGCCTGTGACTTTGGGGGGATGTTATCTGGGCAAAGTCGGTTTTCTGACAGCTCTGGGGACTCCTGAAAGCACTGGAATGCAATATCCAGGAGTCATCAGTGTTAAGGATCATATGTGCCTACATGCCTTAAATCCTTTGGCCTTGAGTCATGAAATAATCAAGGACTTTATGCAGTTTCACAGTCCATTTTTCCAGCATTTCCATAGTTTGGCCACCATATGCCCCTTGATATGAAAGGAATTGTACTTTGTAGACTCCTCTGAACTCCTCATACCACCGTGAGCTTCATGGGCACAAAGACTTGAGGAGGCTGAAGCAACAGAAAGAGCAGGTGTCCTGGGTGGGTCTGCTGAGTCAGACAAGTGGCTACAACACGCACGCACACACGTGTGCGCCCTGTAAGATTTGGGTCAAGACTGTGACAGTCTTAAAGTGTATATTCTGGCTTTTCTTCTAAACAAAAAACAAAAACAAAAATAAACAAACAAAAAAATCAAAGCAGTTCAGGTAGGCTTTTAAGAAATCCTTTAAGACCATTTAGCTGAATTAACTTATCTTATGTTAAACCCAATTTATAAAAAGTCAGGGAAAAAAAAGTCACAATGGAATCCTCTGGTGGGAAGAGGTAAGCCACAGACTAGTGTGTTCATTTGGAAGAGTTCATTTGTGTGGGCCAGGACTTTGATAGGCTACTGATGATGGCGACCCACGTGCCAGAGTCAGGACAGCAGGCAAGGTGAAAAGTATAGTGTTTTGTTTTGTAGACAAGGTAAGTCCTTGTGGCCAGTGTCGACCAGCTGACTGAACCTGAACTATCTCACTCTGAGCAAGGCTACTCATTCTTAAGAGATTCCTGAGTATCCAGTTTGTGTCACATGCAGGATTCCACCGGTGAGAACACGACAGACAAATTTGCTTCTCTCATGGTTCTGTCGCTCTAGCAGGGTAGACAGAACGTGCAAAGACCTGAACTCTGATAGTGTTCTGGAAGAAAACAGAGAGGAGCCAAGGAGGCAAATGGGACAGAATGCCAGGGAGGGTGCGGGCCTTGGAGAGCACATGAGGAGGCTGGGAGGTGAAGGGCAGGGCGCAGAGCAGAGACCTTCCTGCAGGACCCCAGTGCTCTGACAGAAGGAACCAGCACTTATCTGAAGCCCAGCAGGGAGTCATTAAAGGTGTGAAGAAGAATGTCTAGGATAGGATTTCTGTTTTTTTTTTTTTTTTTAAAAATATTTATTTATTTATTTATAACACAGAAGAGGGTGCCAGATCTCATTTTAGATGGTTGTGAGCCACCATGTGGGTGCTGGGAATTGAACTCAGGACCTCTGGAAGAGCAGTCAGTGCTCTTAACCGCTGAGCCATCTCTCCAGCCCCAGGATTTCTGTTTTATAAGAAAACAATTCTGGTTATCACAAAGGAGTGGATTGTTTTGTTGTCTTTTTTGTTTTGTTGTCTTTTTCTTCTTCTTTTTTCTGCTACTGGGATTAAACCCAGGGCCTTCCTTGTGCATGTTAGACAAGCACTTAGCTAGCATGGAGACCCATCCCTAACCCTAGCCTATTATTTTGCTGTTCTGAGTTCTATGAGATTCATAATTCCAACTTCAAACAGTTGCTATTCTCGCTGAGATTTAGGATATGCGTACTTCCTATTAGTATTCTATTTGGCCCTCCACATCTGTGGGTGAAATATATTTAGGAAAAAATTGTGTTGCACATGGATCCATTTTTAAAACAACAACAACAACAACAACAACAAAACCTCACTGTTAGCCTGTATTAGATATGCTGTCTAGAGAGGATTTAAAAGTATATGTGCTCAGGTTATTCAAGCACCATGCACACTAGATAAGAGGGACTGGGGTATCTGCAGATTTTGGTGTCTTGGGGGTATGTGCTCTAGAACCAGCTCTCTGATGATATCAGAGGACACTATATTTATCACTATAGTTTTGAGTGGCCCCAAACATTATTCAAAATGTTTTCTTGCCTTAGAAGGCAGGTGTAATCATATTCACGCATGTTTAAGCCTTCCGTCAGGGTGTGTGCAATTTGGACAGTTTTCCTAACATGCAAACTGTCCAGTGCCCAGTGGAGTCCCCCCAACTATAGGGCTCTGGGCAGTTTTGACCCTGACTTTAGGAAAACTTACCCCAAGGAATTGCGCCTTTGTTTGGGGGCCCATGAGGTAGTGGGCTGGGAGGGTCGGACAGGGTTCTCTTGTGTCCGGGTGGTGGGGGAGGTGGCCTCTTCTTGGACAGGGTGGAGCTGCCACTAGAGGTCTGCGTGCCTAGAGGGAGTGTAGAAGGTGGGCCAGGTGGACCTAGAAAGGAAATTGAACGGGGGGCAGGAGGGTTAATCCCAGTCTCACAGACACAGAGCAGTAAATATGTAATTTACTCATCAAAACCTGGTAAAACATGGGAGTCCGTCAGCCCACCGAATCACAAACGGATTTTAAAAACTGTTGGTTAGTGGAATGCTCAGCCCTAACCAGGACATCTGTATCACATCCTCTCCTCCCAAGGCTCAGCTGTCATTGTGGGATGAGGATAAGGGCCTGAGGTGGATGAGCACAAGGAAACTGTTTTCAGACACAGCAGGGAAGTTGCCCATCTGAATTCACAACAGTTGAAGCAGCACTCACGAGACCTGTGTAAGCTCAAGTCAGATAAGATTCCAGCATGGAGAGGGGAGGTGGGCACGAAGTCTGTCCCCAGCTAAAGAGTTCTTAGTAGGTGACAGCTGCTGGGACAGAGTCACTTTTCTACAAGGGTGTGGTCTGTGGTGGGTTGTGACCATGGTACTTCATGGGTTTAAAAGAAGGTGGGGGGGGGAGAAGGGAGAGGGCAGAGGGGGTTAGCGGGGCACAAAGTTGAATGGATAGAGAAGGGGAGATGGATCCGGGAGAAGGGAGAGAGTGGTAAATATGATCAAAATACATTGTATGCAGTTCTCAGGGAACTGAAAAAGAGAAAGAACACAGTAAGAACTCAAGTAATTAAGTAGATGGTGGGGGAAAAAAAACTTGGTTAAAAAATTACAACAAAGGAAGAAAAGAGTATTTCCAAGGAGCCAAACCCCAGCCAAGCCAGGCATGGTGGTACAAGCCTGTTACCCCAACCTCTCGGGAGGATAAGGCAGGGGGATCAAGGAGTTCAAGAACCACAAGTTGAGTCGGAAATGTGATGAGACCTCATATAAAAAAACCAAGGGAAAGCGAAAACCCCAGCGGTGGTAACAAATGAGAGTCGACACAGAAGGCTCAAGAACTCGGCCCCTCAGTCAGATGCAATGATAAAAAGAAAGCGCACGCACATTTTCAGCCAGTAAGCAACTCACTGGAAATGACAGACTCCACCTACGAGGAAGGCATCCTGCATGGCCACCAAGATCAAGAGAGGGATAGCAGAGTGCTGAGGACTCAACAGTGGCCCATGGGCTGAGGCATCAGAGTGTTCAGCTACTGATGGTTTTAACTTTTAATTCTACGACAGCCTTTCTTTTAGTCAACAAGCAAGTTCTCCTTAAAACTCTCCCCCCTAAATAACAACGGATCTGAGATGACCTAGAGTAAAGAAGTTTGAAGCCTCTTTTTGTTCTAATTCTGAATGGTTCTGGAAATCCCAAACTGTATGCTATACTCAACGTCTGAACAGGAGCTAATGAAGCCGGTTTCGAAGCAGTGAGGTGCATTACATACACATTCTTGAGGTGAGGGTGCATGCCAAGCACTAGCTGGGCACCTGTGTGGGTATCTCTTTAGAGAATCCTGCCATGGGCCTGCTTTAACTATGTCCACCAAACTCAGCTTCTGTAAACATTTAGGGAGAAAAAAGGGAAGCAGAAGAAAAGAGGGGAAAAGGCTAAGAACATTGCCATACCAGCTGCTTAACTAGGACAGGAGACACTTGGTGACCCGGAAAGGCTCCAGCGGAGTTTTTATATTCTGTAGTAAAATAAAATCTTAATTACTGCTGGCCTTCTTCCTGGGTAAACTTAAGATAGCTTTAATTATTAATTAATGGCTAGTACTAACAAGGATTAAGTCATTAATTCTCGAAGATGGCCAAACTGTGGCAGCAAACACTGCTCATCTCAGTAAGGCAGCAGTCTGCGTTAGGATTAAATGACCCTAGTTATAGAACGGGTTCTGTTTAGCTGATGTGACATCCAAAGGCAACTTTATGGTTACTTTAAACCAATGCCTAGTCACACTATTAGTTACTGAAATTTTGGAAACCATTTTCATAATAGGGGGACGGTTCCTACAGCCTTACGCCTGCGCCATCTTCAACTGTGTCTGAATATGTTATTCTTTTTGACTTTCAATATAATCCTGTGAGAGGTTTGCCATGGCAGATCCCACCGATCAGGAACAGGAGAGGCGCTCAGGAGCAGGAGAGGCGCTCGCCCCAGTAGTCAGTGCTGCTGGATCCTCGGGTCCAGGGCAGCGTTTTCTGCATGGTCCGCGAGAAAAACAATAATGTTCAGTATGAGGAAATGGAAATAAGTGCAAAACAGATAATAGACAATGGTGAGTTTCTCTTGTAATTTCATCTTTACCGCCATCTAGGGACTTTCCGGTGAAGTGCATCTTAGGAAAAGGTCATATGAAGCAGCTGCAAATTTTGTCCAGCACCAAATACTGAAGTAAAATGCTAATAGAGATACATCTAGAGCAGAGATGTGCTATGTATATGTGACTTCAGGGATGATCGTATACAGGAGTCACCCAGTCACTACCAACTACGCAGAATCCAGATCCAAGAATCTAGGAAGCTGGCCAGAGAAGATAAGAAGCCGGTGAACCAGATCTGACTCCAGCCCAGGCACTCAGTCCTGACAACAGCTTGCTTCTCTGACTACACTAGTCCTCTCTGTATAGGATCCCCAGACACACATTGGGGATCCCTCTCTACCTCCTGCCCTCATCTTTTAAAAAAAACCCACAATATTTTTATTAATTCTTTGAGAATTTTATACAATGTATTTTTTTCTTTTCCCAAGACAGGGTTTCTCTGTGTAGCTTTGGACCCTATCCTGGAACTCACTCTGTAGCCCAAGCTGGCCTCGAACTCACAGAGATCTGCCTGCCTCTGCCTCCTGAGTGCTGGGATTAAAGGCATGCACCACCATGGCCTGGCCATACAATGTATTTTGTTGCCCAAAAGAGGGACTGAGATGTTACCTCATTCAGAATTTTTCTTTACTGCATCCCTCTTCTCTAGAGTGAATGCTGCTAACGTCTGGGCTTCAACAAGGCTCCCAGGGACTAGAATATCCCCTGCTTTGCACCACAGCAACTGATCTTCTTCCTTTCCCACCTGCATGCTTCCCCAGGGGAGATGGGATTGTTTTTCTATCTCCCAGTGCTGGTGCCTGGCACAGTCTGGGCACTCAATGCACGTCCTTGCAAACAATTCCTGGTGCAAGCCAGCAGGGTGATTTTCCAGTACGTTGTACATTTGCGTTTCAATAGAGTGGAAAACCCAGGTCTTCTACTTGAACACCAACTAAAAGGGAAACTTTCAAATTTCACAGAAAATGGCTTGAAAAATTATCTTGACAGGTTTTTGAGAAGCTTTTCTGTAGAGCTGTAATTTACATATTCTAACATGCCTTACAGAAAAGTTAATGACTAAAGTTATATCTAAGTAACTCTGGTAATATGGATAAGAGTTCTATAATTTTCTAATGGTTTTCCTTTTTTATGTTTTTATTCAATAATGTTGTCTATGTTCATTGTGCACACTACATTGATTTGAAACACGTACACATTATGGAATGGTTCAACCAGCCAATGAACATTCATCACCTCGTATCTTAATGTAGTGAGAACTCTCCAAACCTACTACTGTCTTAGCAATTCTCACTACAATCATTATTGTTTGTTGTAATAGCATGCCCTACAAACATCTCTTAAATTTATGTGGCTCATTCTCTCATTGTGGCTGATCCAATTTTTTTTTTTTAATAGTATGGTGCTTAAAGGACTGGGAAGTGCACGTCAATCACCGTAACAAACAGAAGATAAAGGCAGGTACTGGGTAACTGCACAGAGAAGGACTCCAGAGGGAAGGAGCTGTTAAAGCGACCTGTTCTTCTGTCTGTTGACTTCTATACAGAGAACAGCCTTAGCTTTTTATCTGCCCTTCAGTCTCTTGCTGATACTGGTAAAAGTGTAGATTCTAGGGCCTTAGGGTTGCTTCTGTAACAATTATGTACACACTATCACCACCCCTTCCCAAGCAAGAGAAATCAGGATTTCCTCTTCCCTCTTTTCCATACCCTAGAAGTCAGGTTGACATAAGAACCAAAGAGCCTCAGTCAGTGGTCCCTGTTGAAGACAAAGCTTTTGGCCAGCCAAAGGTGCTTCATGTGAGGTGCTTAAAAAAGAAATCTGGTACATCACAACTTCCATTCTGAACACCTATTTTAACCATAAGGTCTGGTTAGTTTTGGTATGTTAATGTTTCTGTTTATTTTCAAGTTTTTAAAAAAATAATAAGGCTTTAACAACAATTAAAATAATAAAAAAAAGGAATGTGGGAAATCCGATAAAGGCCACAACAACAATAAAAAAAAAAATAAAGCCCTAGCTAAATACAAATCCAATGTGATTTAAGGGCAGAGCCTATGAGTTCTTATACCATGTTACTCAAAGGGTTGTCCCAGGAGACACAAACCCCAGCAAATGGCGAAGTCACCAGTGTATGATCTGAGCACTGCTGCTGAAAAGACTTCTCAGCCAGGGGTGCTCTTCCTGATGGCCAGCTGAGGGGTCGCTCCCTCTCCACTTGTCTCTGACCTCTGCCACCGACCTCTGAGAAGGAGACGCTGTGTATAAAATGCATGCACAGCTGTATTTGGTAGAACTGTTGTACACATTTTATACAGCGCTCTTCAGAAGTGAACTGTCGCTTCCCAACGACATGTGGTCTTCTTATGTGTGCCTACTCCTTCCTTCAGCTATATACTTTTGGGGCATACTTTCACTGTTTCTTTTTGTTGCTTATAAATTGAATAAACGCTGACACAGATGAACACCCTTCTCTTGCACTGTGCCAAGACAACCTATACATAGCCTCTGTCCTAGAGGAGTTTTAACTAGGGCAGGAAGAAATGGAAACCTTGTCCTTCCTTCAAAGCAGCAAGCTTGGCGCTCCTCCTGCACCGCCCCCTACTGACCGGATGGTGCACTTCATGCTTTCTTTCTTAACTGTTCAGCGAGCTCACACAGGCCTTCTTCACTCTCCCCTGTATTCCAGCTCCTGAAATCATTGTTGAATGAGCACACTCTGGTGGAACTGCACAGACTCATTAGCCTGTCACTGTGTGCTCAAGGCAGTGACTCAGCAAGGCAAATGCTGAATGCTTACTTCTGGATGAAGATCCTGAAACTCAGCAGGGCCAACTAAATATAGGGTGAAAGACACAGGGCTGGATTGGCCTTTAAGAAGAAGGAATCCTGGGGTCTCGGTGGGCAGAGGAAAGGGAGCTTCCTGGAGAGGGAAGGAAGTCTGAAAGGCTTTCCAGGATCCGTGGCTGCCCAGGTAGCTGTGGTCTGATCTGATACAGATAGAGCGGTCTGATTGTTGTTAACTCTAAAACTATATTCTTTGATTAATGAAGGCATTCAGTCTCGCCACCGAGAGTGACGGCAAGAACAGCACCTGGCACAATAGTCTTTGCGGCACCAGGCTGTCATCAACAGCACCCACTGTGGCTCACAGTACCAGGTAAGGTGCTGCTTTTGTACAAGCTGCTGCTGTCATAGACTGAGGCTACAGCCTAGATAAGGCAGGACGTCTCTGTCATAGCAAGTAGGCATGAGATTCAGGGTTAGCATTCTCAAGTATCCACGTGCTATTAAGAATGATAATAATTCTGGATTCTAGCACTAGTTGTTCCTGTTTTCAAAAGCTTAAAAACTTAGTTCCTCAAACCAACTACTGCTCACTGAGATCAGATTTATCATTCCTTACTTTATAAAGTTCCTTTCGGTTAAGAAGCAAGTGCGTGTCAGGTCTCGCGATGTTACATGTTAATCCAGTCAATGGATCACTTCACTCTGGTCCATAGTTCCCCGAAGAGACAGGGTTTCTCTGTGTAGTCCTGGATGTCCTGGAAATCCCTCTGTAGCCCAGGCTGGCCTCAAACTTAGAGATCCACCTGCCTCTGCCTCCTAAGTGCTGGTATTAAAGGCACGTGCCATGATGCCTGGCTGAAGACTCCTTCCCTTCAAAGGGGCAGTGGCAGAGAGGTACTAAAGCCAGACAGAGGACCAACCTGATGGACTACATGGTGCCAGATGTTGTGTGTGCCCAGTGTGTCCTACAGTCCTCAATTAATCTCTACCACAATCTTGTGAGAGGCGATGACTCCATGTTGGGGTTAAATTTATACTGGTGACACACAAAAGACATGAAGATGATACCGGTGACACACATGAAGATGAACAATGGCAGACAGCCATGGTTCTAAACCTTAAAATGACTGTAAAAGAGTTGATAGTCAACCAAACCTAAGCAAGTACGTGTTCCGTGGGATGGGCTGTGCAGATAGGCTGCTCCCCATGTCCCTCCGCTCCAGAAGCAGCTGCGGCCGCGGCCCAGCACACCTAACAGGAATGCCTTGGAGCAGAACGTTCCAAAATGATTTCTCCATACACTGTGTCACTGGATTCTGAGGACTACTCCATGAGGCAGACAAGAGAAAGACAACCGATTTCCCTTGACAGGGAAAGAAAATCCGAGGTGACAAGCCATGGGCCGATTTAACTCTCTCCTACCTTCAGCACTGTGCGATCGGAAGGGAATTCATTAACTTTTCTAGGGCTCAGTTTCTTTTGTCTGTATAATGGGATACAGACAGTGTTAGTCCTTCAGGATCCTCTTAGGTTTAAAGAAATCAAAGTTCTAGGCTGGCATTTAAATGTAAGGATTAAAAACAAATAAATCCAAGTGAGCCTGAGGTACTCCTAGTGTTTAAATGGTGTTGGGTAGGGGCTGCTGATGGTGAGAAATATCTACACACTTAGCTGCTGAGTTCAGACTCGCTAGGGCACTACTCAAGCACAGGAGGCGTTGGCTGGTGGTCATTTAGATCCAACTTCCTGAATTCTAATGAGACAGCTGGGAGGTTTTGAAAATACTCCTGAGCTGGGCTCAGAGGAATTCTTTCTCTTACTACCTTTTGCAATGCCCTTATTTGTGGGGAATTTGTCAGAGGCATCTGTCCTGTGACAGGAAGCCATTGTCCGGAGGTCCCTAAATTCGTGTCTGTGGGGGTGGCTTCTGCTACAGTCAAGGGCCGGGGCTTTCCTTGCTGTGGAGAGATTCCAGACAGCTTTGTTCTCATGCCGATGGTCCCGCTGGTTAGCAGGATGGACCGAGAAGAACACAGGGACCACGACACACAGGCACCTCTGCACAGGGTGTCTTTGTCAGCTGACTCTTCAACAGTGGCCTCTAAGAACTCCAGTCTAAACACTACAAGTTTTCCACATGTGACAGCCTGTGAGCCCAGCTGGCTAAGGGCAGCACGGTGCAGGGCCTGGGAACTGTCATTACAGACTGCCGGTCTGTGTCAGCATCAGACAGTCCGATGATCTGATGTCCCAGAGAGGGGGGACGGGGGGATGGACCTCCATCGGCAAAGCGAGTTCAATTATTTGTAAAGGGAGGGGTAGGTGGTCTACCCTTAGTTAACCATGGTTGCTATGGCCAAGTCTCTGAGCTCCTGTTTCAGCAGCTGAACCACTAAATAAACGCAGTCTTTGTTTTCCGGGTCTTTGGTAAAGAGCTAGTTAGAATTTATTCAATGCAGGCCAGTGATGCCTGGCACTAAGCCAGATAGTGTACTTTATGGTTTTCTACATCCCAGCGAGATGAGATTACACAAGGAGGTTGCAGGAGGTGGGGGTGGGGTGGGTTGGTCCCTGGGTTCTGGTGTCAGGGGAGGCTCTCTGAACAGGTGCAGGCTCTGCCTGTCGCTGCATAACCAGGGCCCATGAAATCCTTCTGAGTCCGTTCTTCCATCACCTCCTCGGGTCTGGAGGCTCCTCTCTATCTTCCTGTTAGAAGCATGGTCTGCCGGGGGACATGGTTTTGCAGAGGGCTCACACAGTATGGATCTGTAGACTGATAGGTTAGTGGTCTTTAAAAAGCATGTTCTAGTAGATCGTGCAGAATGGTGGAGACACTTGGCTTCCACGTGCTTTGCTGTTAAGGCCACTTGTTGTCTTTGATGAGAACAGCTCATGCCAAAGCCTTGTTGTAACGTTCCCCATTATTTTATGATCTACAAGGCCATTTGGGGTCTCTCTAAGAACACAGCTCCCATTTATAACACAATTTCAATGGAGAATAAGCTGTGAAAAAACAGTTTTGAATCAAGCTCACATTTGCCAGAAAATAGCCCCAGTGTGATTCAAATAGGCCCGTCATTGTATGCCAAGGGGCACTGGAAACCTGGGCTAACTTGGGTTGAGCGCACTGCACTGGGAGAATCCGAATTTGTGGACTCTCTCTCTGGCAGCTACAGCTCTGAGCACCCTCAGCTGTAGCCCTGGGTGTAAAAACCCTGACGCTAGCGTTCCTGCACTTTGCTTGACCCTCCACACTGACTGGAGGGAGGACAAAGGGTGAGTGTTTTGTGGGAACAGAACAGGACCCATCTCCACTGGCCTGAGATGCAAGGCTGGTGAAGGTATCTGACAACACTCAGAGTTAACAATAAATAGCCTAGGCAATCCCCCCAAGTCTCTGGGGAAAACCACCTCATCCAGGGTGGGAGACTGTGGGTTCTGTTCTAGGATTCCAGGTAGATGAGAACCTTAGGTAGTTCGTCACTCGACATCTGCGAGCTCTAATCCTTCATTTGCTAGATACCAGTAACTGTACCTACCTCCTCGGCAGTCCTCGGGATGAGTAAAGCTTGGTGTGTGGCTTCTCATGAGGCGAGAGCTTCATGAGTGCTGCCTCCTACTATGACAACCCCACCCCACCTTGGAGTCACAGTCTCATGAAATCCAGGCTGTCCTCAAACTTGCTATGAGGTCAATGATGATAGTGAACTTCTGGTCCTTGAACTGTACCAGCCAATTAAGTAGGGCTATTATCGTTATGGATGTTGCTATGGTAGCGCTGCTGTTTTTTTTTTTTTTTTTTTTTAAATCAGTAATAGTCATTCATTTGAATAGGAATCTTGTGAGTGGAGGAAGGCCCCCAAGTGACAGGAGGATTATAAAGGAGACTAATAGTATGGCGGGTATTTTATTTCATATTTTAGAGTGCAAAGTAATGGATATAAAGTGATAAAAGGAGAGGGAAATGAATATTGAAGTCATTAAAAGAACATAAAAAATTAGATTAAGAAGCATGAAGGTAGCTAGGCAGTGGTGGCGCAGGCCTTGAATCCCAGCACCTGTGAGGCAGAGGCAGGTCTATCTCTGTGAGTTTGAGGCCAGCCTGGTCTACAGAGCTAGTTCTAGGACAGTCAGGGCTACACAAAGAAGCCCTGTCTAGAGAAACAAAACGAAAAAGCAAAAGCATGGAGGTTGGGCTATCTGGAAGAACAGTGATGATGCAATCGCTACACGCAGTTTTCCACAGTGCTGGGGACAAGACCCAGGGCCTCATGTATAAAAGACAAGCTTTCTACCAGCTGAGCTTCCTCTTTGGTCCAGACAGTCGCATGTTTAACAGAGGCGTCTCAGTACAGAGAAGAGTCCTTCAGAAAAACCAAGAGTATATTCCTGCTACAGAAAGGACAGGCCACGCGGCACTCGGACTGAGGCTCAACTGCTTCTTGGCTGTGCCACACTGCAAAGTCACTTTATCTCTTTTAATCTGAGTTTCTTTTTCTGTAGGATGGGCACGAGATCACGTAGCTCACAGAAGTTTACCGTGAGATAACACACCAAGAACACCCATGTACTTACTACCTTTTCCCCCTACGGGCGCCTGAGAACTGACAGTCTAAATGCTGAGCTGCCCCCGACGGTACGTTCCACATTCTGCCACTCAGAGCAGACTAGCAGCCATGAGGTCAAAATCCACAAGCATTCCTCAAGCCCGTACCTTTCCCGGCATTCCTAGGTGGCAGAGGGGGAGCCTCGGAGGTGGGCGACGTGGGCGAGTCTGTGCTCGCGAAGATCTGGTTGGTGAAGGCTCCGTAGGAGAGTCGCTGCTTGTCCCGCGGGGTGCTGAACCCTGGCAGTGCCAGCTTGTCCTGTGGCGAGATGCTGGAGGAGTGGCAGAAGCTCTGGGGCCTGGGGGAGCGCTCCTTCTTGATGGGGCTCGGCTGGTACAGGAAACAACAGGTGAGGTGAGACTCAAGGACTGTCCCTGAGGTGTCTGTCCGGCAGACTCCGGCAGAGCGGAGTCAGGGGTCACCTGGTTCCTGTGGCCCTCAGGGTGGTATGCCAGCCATCACCACAGCTTCACAGCAGTGACACAGCGAAAGGAGGACTTGATACTTCCTCCTTCTTCATCACTCATAGTCCCACCAAGGAGTGCCAGTCAGGGATGAACAGGGCATTCCAAAGTGACAGGTAAGGTCACAGTTACACTTAGCCTTCAACAAACACCTCCCTGCAAAGGACGTGCCTGCTTCATTTGAACAACATTTCCACGAACCTATGATTTGTTACACAAAGTCCTCTTCCCTGTACAAACCTTTTACCTTCACGGCCTCTTCCACACTTGGCTTTGAGGGACTACCCACTGCCAAGGGCTTGGAGCGTTAAATCCCACCTACATTCTTAGGCGGCAAACCATTTCAACTGCCACGTGGTGTTTCCTTCATGGTGGTGGCATCAGCACCATCCAAATATAACTGTAGCAATTACGCATTCCCTGCATCCCCGTGGAGACCTAAGACAGACCCTCTTAACAAATTCCTAGCACGGTGATCTGCTGCTCCCACTGCAGCAGAACGGCTCTAGTTCCTCTCTCCCCCCATCTACTCTGAAGCGAGGGCTGGAAGGAAATCCAGTCCTGCTAATAACCTTCGCTGGTTTCTGACTGCTTGGGCCTAAAAAAAAAACCAAAACCACTCCTGACTCTGCAGGGCACCTCCTCCCCTTCCTCCTGGGAATGTTTCCCACTCACAGCATGAGTTGAATCTATCCTCCTTTTCTCTGGCCAGTGCCCACTTCTCTCAGAAACCTGTGTCTGGTGCTGTTTCCTCGATGAGATGAGATGGGCAGGGCTTACCAAGGCTGCTGATCTAGGCCTCAGGATTTCCCCAAACTCTCACCATGACAGGCACACTACCATCTGAATTAGCGTGTCTCTCCTTTGGAAATGGAGAGTGGCTTTAGGACCTCTTTGTCTGAGCGTTCCCTATGTCCTGCCTTGCACACAGGAAATGCCAGGCATGCATCTGACCATGAACATGGTTGAACTCTCTCAGAGGTAGTTCACCGCCACCTATGAGAGTCATAGGGACCTGGGCTTGAATCCTAGAGATGGTCTCTGTCAGCAGGAGGCGTCGGAAAAGGGCCAAGTCCTCTTTGTGAGTAGGTTTTCTCTGGGAACAATAACCACATCCCGGGGAGTTTCAGAAAAGACAGTCTGAGTTGACAGACAAATATTTAGCTCAGCTTAGACCACATGTAAGTCCTCCCTAAGTGACAATTAGGAATATTTACTACTTAGTTGTTTATAAGGTTACAATGTTCTAGTTAAACATCAGTTTAGATGTAGCTTTTTTACAACTTCAGTCAGTGGGATTTGGACTTCCCTCCAAAGTGTCAGTGGGCTTCAGCTACTTAGAGCTTAAGAAAAAGTGACCATGGCTCCCTAAAGGGTGAGCAATTTGGCCTTCAGACCCCCCTTCAGCAATCTGCCCTATCACCTGCTGCTGGGCCTTGCAGCCTGCTGCCAGCTGGCCGGCCCCTCAACTGCATGAGTCACTTCCTTCAATGACTCAAGTCTCATCTTTCCATTGGTTCTAGGGTCCAGCTGTGAAGTGGCACCTAGCAAGGATCAAATTGCTTCATCAGGTCCTAAGACCCACATCAATGCATTTCATGGCCAGTGGCTCAGAATTCTGGAGGGCGGGCGCTCCTGGGCACACACCCTCTGTACTCACTCTGTCATCCAGATCGTCGTCGCTTTCATCCATCTCGTCCTGCCGAAGGTTCCATTCATACTCTACATGGACATGTGGGTTGAACTTGCCGGATTTAGCCTGGGAAAGCTGGAAGGAACAGCAAGTGCACACCACTTCGTGGAAATGCTCAAATACCCCAACAGACAAGCAGCCCCTCACTCACTCCCGAAGGGTCATGACGCGGCCCAGTGGGCACAGCTCGAACCAGACAAGCTGGGTGGCTGTAGGACTGGCTGGGACTGTGAAGACCTACACACACAGGGGAAACCTTTCTGAGTCTGATAGCATGGTTTTCTCCAAAAGCCAAAGTTTCCGTACTGCAAAGATCCTCAGGACTTCAGATTATGGGTTGGGAAATTAGACCAAGAGGCATCAGGTTGAAGAGGAAGAGCTTGGAAGTTGGAGGCAATCTGTGGTTCTCCTTTGTTCACGAAGTGTGGGTAGAGAAAATGGTCTCAGAGGACTCCAAGAGTACAAACTACAGGTGCTGGAGAAATGGCTCTTGCTGTGCTTACAGGTGACCTAGGTTTGATTCTCAGCACCCACAATGGTGGCTCACGACCACCTGTAACTCCAGTTCTAGGTGATCCAACACCCTCTTCCGGTCTCTACAGGCACCAGGCACACAAGTGGTACTTAGACATACATGTAAATACGCATCTACATACGCTAACAATAAATAAGTCTTAAGAAATACTAAGAATACAAAATACAGCCGGTGATTGTGGGGCCAGCCCTGGCACTGGGTAGACTGAGTTTGGAAGATGAAAAGTTGGAGGCTATCCTCCTCATGTTCATTTCTTCTTTCTCCTTCCCACTGCAATCCCCCAGGATGACTCAACAAAACAAGAAACGAATAAAAATATCAAAACAACAAAAAGTGCAAAACCTACAGCTGCCAGGCCTGGAATCGGACACTCGGAAGACACTGAAACCCAGCAGAATGTAATCTCTTCTCCTACCCTCTCTTTCCCATGTGCTGGGGCTGTGGTCTCTGAAACGCAGTTATTTTTCTTACCGCAGTGCCCGGCTGAGCAGCTCAGGTTTGTCTTCCACTTGTTGTCTTCCTGCCTAAGCCTCCTAAGTGCCTGGATCACAGGCATGCACCACTATCCCCAGTCCATTCCGTTAAAACTTAGTTCTCATCTAAGGTCTTGAGAGGGTGGAAACTTAGGTGCGGTACTAAGAGGCAGGGCCTGCGGGAAGTGATGGGGCTAGATAAGGTTATTAGGAAGGAGCCACAATGGCTGAGTACTGGTGACTTTAGAAGAGGGAAAAAAAATCAGGCAACAGAGGCACTCCCATGTCTCTTATATGGGATTAACTGTGACAGGAAAACGGCCACCACAGACGCAGCCCTCTACTCTAAACCAGGAGTCAACATAAACCTGTTCTCTTTACAACTGGCCCACTCTGTGCTAGTATGCGGCCAGCAACAGAGAGCGGCCATTATACACCATGGTTAAGAGAATCCTGCTTATGTGAAGGTCTAGAGCATTAGGCAAGAACGAGTCGGATGAAAAAGGTGAGTGTGTACAGAAGGCTGGGAAGCAGGAGGGAGGATGTGCTTAACGTGCAGAAAACTGGTACACGCCATTGTCTACTTGTCCAGCTTTTGGAAGTGACTTCCTAAACAGTTCTTGACCACTGGCTGCCAAGCAGCCTGAGGTCCCGGCAAACACAAAGCATGGGCCTAACCCTCAGTCCTCCAGAGGCCTTTCGTCTCCAGTGTGACAACATGGCTTCACCACCCTTTCAAATGTACCTCAGTACTTATCTGTATTACTTTAGCTAATGTTCAGAAACACAATGACATTTGCTTCATCTTTCCCCAATTTCAGCCTCTCAGTATAACACTTTAAAGGCTACTGAAGTCTAACAAAGCTCCCATCTTAGTTTTGCTTACCAGATCTTCACACTGGGTAGCTTTGAGTCTCTTTGCTATATCCAAGGCAGTTTCTCCATTCTGGTTAACTGAAACAGTGAAGAATACAGTCGGATAATTATCTAGGACACTGCCTCAGGAAGCGAGAACATTAAACGTGGCGTACATGCAGTCTCAGTCCCGTGGGACACCTGAGAGGGGCCACACTCACCAATGTCCACGGTGGGCTTGCTCCGAAGCAGCAGCTTCAGACACTCCGGCTTGCCATACATGCTGCAATAGTGCAGGACCGTATTCCCCACCGATGTCTGCTTATCCAGGTTCCCACTGCAAGAGTGCGGTATGGTTAGAAAATGAGCGACTCAACACCTGAGGACTGTGACCGCTCTCACCTGTGAGGTATATGTATGCTTAAAAGCGCAAACAGTCCTGAGATCTGTGTGTCCTATGCTTTTCCCTACACCTCGCAGATCATACATATACCTATGGGCACACGATAAAGCGGGCCTCCTAAAAGGTTAACAACAATAATAAAATGGAGTAATAAAATACTACGGCGAAAGCCATTTAAGATGCATGAATTGTTTATTTCTGGGATTTTCTATTTAGTTCTATAGACCATGTGTGACTATGAGTAACAGAAACCTCAGAAAGGGAAACTGCAAAGAAACACAGATATACTGTAACACCTTTCTCTTTCGTTTTCTTCCAGACAGGGTGTCACCAAGCCTAGCCTAGCCCTCGACTCCTATGTGGCTCAGGGTAGTCTTAAACTTCTGACATCCCTGCCGTACCTCTGAGTGTTGAGATGGTAAGTGTGCACTACTACACTTGGCTTCACACTCCTCCACTTCCACCCCCCTGCACCCAGGGCCTTGTGCACACCAGGCAAGCACTGTCAACTGAGTCATATCCTCAGCTACCCAAGCACTTAGATGTTTTTTTATTATATTTTTATTTATTGATTTTATGTTAGTGTGTGTATGAAGGTCAGAAGACAAGTGTGGGAACTTATTCTACCATATAAGTCCTGGGCGCGTGTCTACGGGACGGTTTCTCGATTAGTGATTGGTGCGGGAAGGCCGAGACCACTTTGGGCAGTGCCATCCCTGGGCAGGTGGCCTGAGCTTTATAAGAAGGTAAGCTTCGAGAGTCATGAAAAGCCAGTAAGCAGCGTTTCTCTGTGGTTCCTGCCTCTGCTCCTCCTTGAGTTCCTGCCTTGACCTCCCTAGTGATGAGCTGTGATCAGGAAGTGTAAGCTAAATGAACATGTTCCTCTTAGATGTTTTTAGTGAGGGAGCTTATCACAGCCCCAGTGAGCAAACTAGGACATGGTGAATGGTGTTAGGAGCTAAATGAATACATCTTTTGTTGTTGTTGTTGTTTTTCCAGTCAGGGTTTCTTTGTATGGTACTGGCTGTCTTGGATCTCGCTCTGTAGACCAGGCTGACTTCAAACTCAGAGAACCACTTGCCTGTGCCTCCCGAGTGCTGGGATTAAAGGTGTGCACCACCACCACCTGGCTAAACCAATACATTTATGTAAAACTCTGTGATGGCACAGGACACCGCACACTCGATAACATGATGATATCCGTACTCCGAAGGCCTGCCTCTGCCTTGGTGTGTGAGGTTAGCAGGAACCTGTTGGGACATCCTTGACTCAGCCATTCCCTGCCCACTCTGTGGACATAATGTAGTGAATCTTCTTGGAAAGATTCTCATGCCATCAGGATTGACGGCACCTGTCTTTAGCTGTTGTGTCGTCTTCTTCCCAGCTCTGACCATTTATATCTTTTTTTTCCCTTTTCAAGTCAGGATCAAATCTGGTCCTATGCACTCTGGGCTGGCGTTGAACTTGTGGTTCTCTTGCTTTAAGTCTCCCAAGTAGCTGGGACTACAGGCATGTGCCACTGAGCATAACCTTATAACCATGTATTTCTGTGTGCTAATACTAGACTGAAAGACCACACACACAGGGAAACTATGGTGTTTCCAAGATTACACCTAATCTATAAGCTCCACAAGGGCAGTAACCGCACTGACTGTCTACTGTGGGACAGACACTGTGGACTGCTGCTTTGCTCTCAGCCACTGTGCTGTGTTAGCTCTCAGAAGGAAGGCTAGACCTTTACCTAGTTTGGGGTGTCCGTGCACCATCCTCCCTATGTGAGCTCAACCTTCCTATCTGATTGCTGTTCTCTGGATAGGCTCTGCTGAAGAGTCCAGTAAGGGTCGGGCCGGGACAAACCCCCAGTGCTCGGCACTACACTCCCATCAGTCAATGTGTCCTTCACTTGCACTGGCCATGGCTGCTTTACATCAAACCAAAGACAATGAAAACCCCTAAGTATGACTGACCTGAACTGCTAAGTACTTTCTACCGGTTAAGGCCACAGGTTGGCCAACTTTAGCTAGTAGGTCGTATGTGGCTTATATCCTGTTTATATAAAGATTTACCAATACACAGCTTCACTAACTCATTTGCAAATTGTGGTCTATGGTAGCTCTGATCACAATGGCAGAGTTTCATAAAGGGCTGCAATTGAGCTTTCATGACCTGGAAAAGGTCTTTTAAACTGGTTAGCCACAGAGAACTCCTGTGAGTTCTGGTATAGGTCCCACACTGTGGGAGCCCACAGAGGTTTCCTAGTGAGATCTGAGTTTGCTTTACCCAGCAAGGCTGCATAAAGGGGATGGCTTGACCACATGAGTGGTGACCAGGTTGTTTGGAAGGGTCTGCACTTGGGCTGTGTGGTATGCTTTGATCTAGCAAGGGGGAGGTTTTTTGCCCTCCCCCTTGCATTGTTATAAAAAGTCCTTTGGAAGAGATGGAAGGGGCCAGTGGGTATTGATCCAGGTCTTCCCGAAGCTATCCTGTGTTTCTGTCTGTCTCATCTCCACCATCTTTCTATCTACAAGTTTCTCACCCCTCTCTCCTCAAGAGTAGCCTGGGTCAAAGTGGGAGCTGGCCTCCCACACCACACAGGATGGTTTGTACTACTCAATCATACTCAGTTCATTCAGATGAGAACACAAAAGCCATACCAGTTTTGTACAAGGAAATCAACCAAATGCAGAGACGTCTGGTCTGCGGTCCTGACGGCAAGGTGAAGGGCTGTCTCCCCGAGCTCCTGAGAAAGAAGGATGGATAGAAATGCAGCGGTCATGCCTCTAGCAGCTTCTCTGCCAAGGAGCCCTGAGCAATTATCGAGAGCACTTCTGCTCTCCAGTTCTCTTAGACATGTTCAGCTAATATACACGTATCTCATTAAATGGTGTCCAAAAAGCATGATCCCTCATTTGAACTCATTTCTCCCTTCCCTTTTTTTCTCTTTTTGCAGTTTTGAGAAAGGATCTCGGCCGTACAGCCCAGGGCGGGCCTCCAACTTGTTTCCATCCCTCTGCTACTTCATTCCAAGTGCTGAGATGACAGAAGTATATCACCACAACATGCTCATTTTTTCTACTTTTTAATCCTTTGGCTTCTCTGAGGCCTTACCTGCCCAGGTTCCAGCAGTGGCTCCATTAGCTCCACCCCCTCTGCATAGACTTGGATTAGTGCAAGTAAGTCCCTGGACTTGATGGCCTCCAGCAATTCGTTCAGCTTAGCTGAGGAAGAGGCACAGGTCTTCCTGGAGAACCGGTGGTCAACATACTTTGCAGTGATATACTCTTTTCGTACAGTCCTGGAAAAAAAACCAAAATGGTCAGAGCATTTCTGCTTTCCGAGAGCTGAAAACATTTCTCCTCTCCTCCCCTTAATTAGACATGCTTCTTTTCAAACAACAAACCAGGTTTTAGACAAGTCTAGCAGAGACAGAACAAGGAAACAGGTATCTGCTTATATGTGTAGGTAATACATGAAATAACAAAATTAATGGGCACCAAGATCATGGCTGACTTCTTTTCTACACAGAGAAACATGCTATGAATACTTCAAATTAACAACATATGGAGAAAGATTTTAAGAGGTGAGACAAAAGTTCACAGATTCTCGTGAAAAAACATTTTATTTTTCTGCTCTAACCTCTATCTCATAGGTAAGAAAACTGAAGTTCAGAAAGGCTGCCATCAAACCAACCCAATAGGCAACAATGGGCGTGTTACAAGGACAAGGATGAGTTGACTTCCCTGCAGAGATTCCCTTTAGGAGCAGGAGCTGGGACACCAGGCCTGAAGTCTGAGTGGCCATGTGGTATCTGTCCTTTGTGTATCTAGTCATCATCACCATGGAGACTAAAGCAATCCTGGGAGACTGGGCCTACATCCGAGCCCCAAGGTTGAAAACAGAGCCTCAATAACCCAGTGGTCCTTCAGAACCTCAATAACCCAGTGGTCCCTCAGAGCCTCAGTGGCCCAGTGGTCCCTCAGAGCCTCAATAGCCCAGTGGTCCCTCAGAGCCTCAATAACCCGGTGTTCCCACAGAGCCTCAGTGGCCCAGTGGTCTCTCTGTCACCTACAGAGGAAGACTGAAATGGAAGTCAGCTCAGAGGAAAACAGATGAGAGCCAGGGAGAAGGAACTAGGGTCAGGTGACATCACCTGAAACCACAGAAGCCTTCTGTCAATCCCTTGATTTCCCCACTTATACAAGCTAATTAAGAAAAAAGAGAAATGAAGTTTGGGTTCAAGTGCTACCTTCTACAGCAGCATACCAGTTGTGTGGCACTGGGTAAAGTATTTAAACTTTATGAGCTTCTGGTTTTTAATCATCTGAAAATGGAGACATCTACTCACTGGCACATTCAAGATTTATCTACTGATTTTGAATTTACATGTCTGTCTGTCTGAGTTTATATGCACCATGTGCTTGCTTGCAGGTTCCTGAGAAGGACAGAAGAGGGTACTGGATCTCCTGGAAATGGAGTTACAGGCAGCTATTAGCTGCCCAGTGTGGGTGCTCAGAACTGAACATCGGTGCCACACTTCACACAACTGTGATTCTGTAACCACCCATTTGACTTCTTGGGCAGTGTCTGCGTTCTGGCTAGACTTGCGGGTAAGGCATCGAGGGTGAGGTTAATAGGCAGTTTGCTTTCCTGTTTCCCCAGCATAGACTGAGCACAGTGTAAGCATGCGCAGAATTCAACAAAAGACCACTGGTGCCAAGAGGCCTTCTGGGAGACTTAACTTCATGATTTCAGACTGAATGTGCCCTGTAAAAACTTTAATACTTGTGTGAATCTGGTATCCATGGAAGCCTTGGCCAAATATTTAGACTGGTGTCCTTTCTTCCCTCACAGAGCCTCCCCAACCAGTGAGTAAGATTACTCTTTCTTCCTATTTATCCACAGTACTTAGGGTCTGAGGTACAGTCCTTAGCATGTACAAGGCTCTGGATTCAATCTTGGGAACTCTCCCTCTGATTTATTTTCAAGTACTAGGGTTGGGATCTGGTGGCTTCTAGGCATGGGCTTTGCCACTAAGCTCAGAGTTCCTAGTTCTTCTCTACCTATTCAATTAATTTATGTGGCTCAAAAGGAAAATGCTATCAGAAAGTGTTTATCAAGACGTCTCATGTCTGCTCCTATGCCAGACTACATAGACACTTTTGCCAACTGCCCAGTTACTTTACAGTTCCTTATGCAAACATCAATTCCAATGCTTATGTTGTCATGGTTTGGATCTGAAAACATCCCCCTCGGGCTCATGTGTTGAAAGCTTGGGCTCTAGTCAGTGACAGTAACATGCTACTGACCAGGTCATGAGGGCACTGACCCCACTGATGGGTGGATGCACCCGTGGGTTCATGGTGGGATGAACTATTTGAAGGGGCTGGCTGGAGGTAGGGGATGGCTGCAGTGTGTCATCTGTGAAGAGGATAGCAGCTTCTCCTTGGTCACTTCCTGCGTGCTCTGCTTTCTGGCTGCTCGGAGGTTAGTTCCCTTCACCACCTCCTGCGGTTGCCGAGCTTCTGCCTAACCTAACCCCGGGCCCAGCCATGGTACCAGCTGACTATGGCCAGAGACACCTGCCACCTTTGCCCCACAGAAGTCCTTCTGATGTATCACGGTCACACAGAACTTTGCATGCAAATGTGTTTGGCTTCTGAGCAGATAGTGCGGTGGTGAGAGAGATTTAATCACCAAATTTAGCCACAAATCGGTTTCTGAGTTTGACGGTGGGTATAGGTCCAGAGGGCATGTGTTTTTCTCCTTATTTCCCATATCCTCCTTTCCCAAAAGCAGCCTGCTTTGGACTGTGCTTTGCTTTTCAAAGTTTACCAGTAACAATCTTGGCAATCACTTAAAGCAGAACACGGGACTTAGTTTTTTCACATTCGCATAGTGCTTCATCATCTGGTAGAGTCACAGACTCCCTTTCTCCCAGTATTCTTTTCTATCACACAACTGACACTAGTCTCCAGAAGCGGAAGAGCTGAGTCCGAGGCACATAGATTTATAACCCTGGTACGGAACACCGATTTGTTTTTCTTGTACTCTGCCATTTTGTACTCCCACTGAAACATATCAGACAGAATGTCAGCCTCCCCAGACTTGCTGAGTGGGTTGTTCAGTGTCTACATCTTGGACAATCTGACAGAACTCTCCTGCCACTGCCTTGACATGTCTATTACCACAGCATGGCGTGACTAGATATGACTGTCCCTGAGGATCTGCTCCACAGAGCTGGCACTCAGCAGCAGCTCCCAGGCAGGAGGGTACTGCTGAGAAGAAACCTGCCTATTCCAGAGACATGCTTCAAAATACCTTTCTAGCCTTTTCTTGATAATGGGGAAACTACTGTAACCATCAGCTAGTTATATATTTTTTGTTTGGTGTGGGAGGGGAGGACGATAGAATGGTAAAGAATTAATATATTCAAAATACTTACATATCACTTGAAGGGGTGGGCTTTGGTGAAGGGCTGGGTAAATTTGCTTCCATGATATCATTAAAACTATTGTTTCCTACATTCTTGGCCAGCTGTAATATAAACAAACAGAACATGGTAAACTCTCTACCACTGGTTAATAGACTCCTATTATTTGCTTTCAAGATTTTTATGTATGTGTTTTCCTTCATCTAACTCTGAGTATACAAACTATCCCTTTTTTCTGGTTAGCAGAAATTTCCCAAGCACCTGTCACATGCCAGGTACTGATTCTCAGGAATATTCAGCATCTAGTGGAGTCAGCTTATGTCAAGATAATCAACAATGTCTACAGATATGATGTGATGATGCCTGAAGGGAACAAGACTTGACTCCCCCACCCCCCCACACACACATAAAGTTTCTGAGATCAGACAGACCTTCGCATGGGAGCCTACACTCATGAACAATAGCTTTTCACATGCACTAGTACACATCCTTGTTATACAGAACCAAGTTACTTCAGGTAGGCAGAAAAGAAAGGATCATTCCCTTCCTGGGTACAGATTAGGGTGCTGAGGTTACAGCAGAGAAGTATTCATAAAACATTTTGCTTCTGGACTTAGGACTGTTCCAAGAAAATTTCTGTGTCCTTTAGACGGGCCTTTTGTCATATACTGAATTCTGAGATTCATGCAAAGCTCAAGAGACATTCATGCAAACAAGTCTTTGGGTAGAAAAGTCTTGGCTTTATTGTACAGTAAGTATTTATTCTTGGACTTTCTCGTTTCTGGCATCAACACTGGATTTCATGTTTATAAGTAAAGGACCTGCCATGACACCCTTTCTATGCTGGAAGAGAATGTGTTCCAGGGCTCACTATGTCGGAGCCTTTTCTCTGCAATCTGAAGTGAAACAAAAAGCATGATTTCATGGTTCCTAAATGAATAGGTTCATGCAACACAAGGAAGCTTGTCATCCATGGCTGCTCAGATGACAGAGTGACTATCGGCCTTGCCTTTTTGAGGCTCCTGTGCAGACAAGGCTAGTGATGAGCTGGGTCTACTGTTTTCCTGGGCTCCAGTTCATTCATATCCTCGAGAGAGACCCTTTTATCTGGGTGCAGTTTCACTTCAACAAATTTCATTCTCAGTGCCAAGTCTTTCCTACTAGGGTTAAATTATTTGCGGCAAGGACCCTGGCCATTGGCATTAATGGGGGAAGCAACTGGGCCTTTTATTACTGTTTTCAGTGTATCACAAGGACCAGAGGAACTATACAAAAATTTCAAATTTGATGGGAAAGCAAAGGGAAAAACACACTGAAGTATCCTTATCCTTCATATTTTTCAAATTACAAAGCAACTTATTCCCTTAGCAACTATGTATGTTAGGCTAAGGAGTAACTGGCTCTGTGACACTAGGTAACAGGTCCTATATACTTTTACAAATATGCAGTAGCAAAGATTAAACTGTTTTAATAATTTAAGCCACTAAGTATTCTGCAGACATGCTTTAATTGCCATTGTAGTGAACTGTATGAAAACTAATCCCTAATGGGGAAAAGCAGCTTGGAGAGGCCTTTCCCTGAGAGACGAGCCAGTCCCAGCATGGACTACTTTCTACTGAAAAAGAAAACGGAACTAAGCAGTAAACATTACCTACCCCAAAAGTCAAATTCGAAGTGTGCAGAAAAATCCACTGAATTTGATAATTATTTGTAGCTGTTAGAAATAAACCCCTTAAGAGGAATATGTTAATGTATCTGTGACAATGAACTTCCCTTCTAAAGTACAGGGTAGGACTTACCAAGAGTTCGGAAGTTCCTAATTTGTCTAGTTCCAAAGACTGAATGCGAGAGATATGAACCCCCATTTCCCTGTGGATTCCGGAACATTCTATACAGGTCAAAATACCCAAGTTGGTTGAAAGCCATGTGGGTTCTGTGGAAAAGATTTGATGAAACAAGACATGTCATTCAGAGTGCTGGCTGTGGAGGAGACTCAGAGCATCAACCTTGGTAAGAATCAGCACAAGGGCAAGGTTAAATGTAGGAACTGGGAGCTTGTGTTTTAGTCCAGGGGCTCACAGTATCCCTTCAATGTGTCATTAAAAATCAAAGTGAAGTCATTCATCCCTGTGAAAATTGACTTTAATCCTCTCCCTAGAGAGCCTAAAGATCATTCCCAGGCCTTGTACCAGAGTTCCCTTCATGCCTTGGTCACTTATCCCAGGTGATGGAGTTGAGGGCCTGTTAAGCACTGAATGCTACAGCCATAGTCTGACCCATCCATCACTCCAGTTCAGTCCTCAGAAGCACCAGGTCTGCACTCTGACCTTAAGCAAATCCCTCTCATCCCACATGGAGTTTCATCTATAAGAGGAAGACACTAGTACCTTACTGACACACACTCTGTGAGGACAGTGTGCTAGGGAAACATAACCCCTAGCCAATCCTTATATACTGAGCTCCTTGCCAAAGCCCTGGTTTCTGAGAACAGGAGCCCAAGGAGTGGGGGCGCTTCCCTGGAACAGAGACCAGGAAAGGCTTCACGGGGGATGGGGGACATCTGTGTCACATGCCAGGCGACTGCACACACACAGGTTTATCAAGTGCATATAGCGGGAGGGCTTTCCTGACCCTAGCCTGTGTAGATAAGACCCAGGACGACCCTGCATTAACACTGCTCTGGCTAGAATGGCAGACTTGGGACTTACAACATGAACACCACATTCTGTCTTCACTCCTTTAGTGACCATGATGCACACACAGGGAGAGGAGCACTGTGGCAGTGACCATCTTGGAGAACAGGTTGGGAATTCTCCCTGTAGGGAACCTGAGCTGTGTGTGTGGTTAAGTCGGCCTACAAACCGTAAGGAAGTCGAGCAACCGCCCCACTGAAGACTACACAGGAAGAGAGAGGATGCTGAACAAGCTCGTCTGTGCACAGGACACACACCTGATGAGCCACAGTCACAGCAGATGTCATTGCCGGGGAGCCGCTGTACATCCTCGATGATGGCTTTGGTCAGATCCTCCAGACTGTTCTCCCCTGTGCTCTGCTCACCACGGAAGGCCATGGTTAGGGCCTCTTCTTTGCTATTCGTCAGTACTGATATCCACCTGTGGTCAAGACACCAGAGAAAGGTAGCCTTCACAAGGGCATGGCCACCACTCTCTTCCTCCACTGGAAACCTACTTTCAATATGCACTTTCAACCCGCCTCCCCCTAAAAGAAGACAGCAGTAAAGCAAAGAGAAATGGAAAACTAAATTGGAAGAGAAGAGATGACTGGGATTATTTGAGCACATGTGAGGTCCTGGATTCAATCACAAAACCACAAAATTCAAACCACACACACACACACACACACAACAAAAAAAAAAAAAAAATTAAACACAAGGGGCTGGAGAGATGGCTCAGAGGTTAAGAGCACTGACTGTTCTTCCAGAGGTCCTGAGTTCAATTCCCAGCACCCACATGGTGGCTCACAACCATCCATAATAAGATCTGATGCCCTCTTCTGGTGTGCGGGCATGCTTGCATACAGAACACTTACACATAATAAAAAATAGTTACATCTAAAAAGAATTAAACACATAAATTACAGAAATAAAACAGAACAATGGGAAGAAACACAGGACAAGTGAGAGAGGTGGCTGGCGTAGATGACACAGAGATGGCTGGGACAGACGATGCAGAGAGATGGCTGGAGTGGATGACAGAAGGACACTGCACCTGAGGACCTGCGTGAATATGCAGATGCTCTCGTTCTTCTGGGGGCAGAATGAAGGGGAGGACTGACTGACAGGGATGATAAGGAACAGTGACAGGTGGAGAGTGTTCAAGAGAGGCATCTGCTCTCTGGCAGCCCAGGGCTGCAGGGACATTTCACGGTGAAAATGAAGGGGCACATTAACAGCTGCCATAAAGTTTATGCTCATGGAAGGGGCACAGTAACTTGGAAGCATGACATATAATTTGAAGAATGCAGCTATGTGAGTTAAATCTAAAACACCCTCCACAGGCTCACCTTTGAATGCTTGCTTTTAGATGGTGATGCTGTTCTGGGAGGTGGAGGAAGCTTTAGGACAGCAGATCTAGCTACCACAAGTGGGTCATTCAGGCCTTGAAGGCAATACCTGCTTTGGGTTTTGGGTGGAGTACACACACACTCTCTCTCTCTGCTTCCTGAGCTCGAAGATATAACCTGCTCCCTGTAGTGGGTAGCCGTTCCAGCTTTGACCTGGAAGTGCCACCCCCTTTGAGGCTTCGGTAACTGTCATGCCTACAAGGCGGGGCCGAGACAGGACCCCTGAAGACCCGAGATCGGGATGAGCCAGCTCTCTTGGTTCCTGGATCCTGAACGCTGGAGGTAGACCAAGCAGAGTTCTCCAGAGAACACTGCTGGACTGTGCTACACCTTTCCCAGACCCTGTAACCTATCCCTTCACTTGTAAGTTACCCCACAAAATAAACCTCCCTTTTAACTATGTGGAGTTGCCTTAATATTTAAACCAATAGCTCTCACTACCACAGAGAGAGCTCTGACAATCGTCATGCTTTTTCTGCTATGATGGACTCGTCCTCTGACCTGGGAAGCAAGGTAATTGCTTCTGATGGGTATTTTGTCAGTGATGGGGAAAGCAACATACCACCACCAGACAGGACCAGTAGTAAGACACTACATACACTCAACAAACCCTTTGTTACCAAGCTATGTGTAAAACGTGAAAGTCCAATAAGCATAAAACGTGCATTTCCAAATGCTTTCTAATGACACATTTATTTAGGTTTTTTTTCCTTATGTGTGCGGAGGAGGTCAGAGGACAACTTGAAGGAGTCAGTTCTCTTCTTCCACCCTGTAGGAACTCAGGCTGTCAGGCTTGGTGGCGGGTGCCTTTACTATTGAGCCATTGAGCTGGCTCCATCAAAAAAATTTTTTTATGACACAGGGGAAACGTTCAGAAGATGTCTTGTGAAATAGAGGTGAAAAACTTTTTAAATGATGTATTATAAAATATAAATATATGTATCAATTATGCATTTATGTTTTTTAGAAAAAGTTAAAAAATTTTAACCAAACTGTGCTTGTTTTTCGAGTGATTTTTCTTCTTTAGGGAAAAACTGATAGGAGGGGGTACATGGTTATGTCCCCCTTCTGTAATTTTGCAGAGATAAAATAAACTTGTACTAGCTGGGGATGGTGGCGTACACCTTAATTCCAGCACTTGGGAGGCAGAGGCAGGTGGATCTCTGTGAGTTTGAGGCCAGCCTGGTCTACAGAGCGAGATCCAGAACAGCTAAAGCTATATAGGAAAATCTTGTCTTGAAATACCAAAAGAAAAAAAAAAAGAAAAAGAAAAAAAGCAAGAAAAAAAGAGCTTGTATTATTTTTATTAATGAAAAAAAAATCCCCAAATTTACTCTTTAAAAAGAAAACAAATAAATAAAAATATGGCCAAATCATTGCTTTTTTTTACACTTAGAACACAGACAGCTAGGGTTTGCTTTTAATTAATAACACAGAGGTTCAGGCCTGAGCCCATCGTTAGGATGGAACACAGGCCGACAGAATATGAAGCAGACGAAGAACTACCTACGAAACCTATGGAGTAAATGCAACAGCAAGAGATTGAAAAGCCAAACCAGGCCGTTAGTGGTGTGTCTGCAAATCCCACACTTGACTCTAGGTGGTGCTCACCTCCAGAATGTCTTGAGAACTGTCCCCAGCATTTTATTTCTATGATGACACAGAATATAGAAGCAAGCCTGGGAGTGGGTGGGGCATCCAATACACTTTAAATTACTTAGAATTTGTTCTATTAGTCCCAAGTTAGAAATTAGAGATTGCTTAAAAAAAACTTTACAAAATTATTTTAGTGTGTGTGTGTGTGTGTGTGTGTGTGTGTGTGTGTGTGTGTGTTCACCTGCACACATAGGTGCCCGAGGAGGTTGGCGGCATTAGATCCCCTGGATCTGGAGTTACAGGTAGTTTTGAGCCACACAATGGGCTGCGGATTACACTGTAGTCCTCTGGAAGAATAGTATGCGCTCTTATCCCCTGAGCCACTTCGCTAGCCCAATTCAAGAACCCTGTTTCAGCAGGTTCAATGGCAGCCCTTCATTCCGGACCCTTACTTGCTCCTCACTTTGAAGACGGGCTTGGTTTGGTCTTGCTTTCCAATGGGGATCAGTATCTCTTAGGCACTTGATTTGCATAGTTGTACAAACAGAATCCTCTAAGAGCCTCTAACTTAGGGGTTAAGATACCTCAAGGCCAGGAAGCCAGACAGTCTGTGACTTATTCAAGGTCTTAAGTTGGACTGGGTCACGACAACATAAGCTACACTTTCAGAGAACCCTCCATCACTCCATACGTGCCTCTTTACCATGGGCTCATGATTTAAAAAAAAAAGTTTGTCATGATAATCAGAAAATGTGCATTTAAGGACAATTAATAATTAATTTTCAAAAGAAATAACTCTAATCTGGTAGAACAGAATGGAACAGCTATATTTCAAAAGGGTGGGGAATCTAGTGACGGTTTGTGACATGATGTTCCAAGCTGATCCCAAAGACGCCAAGGATGCCTTTGAACTTTTGACCCTCCTGTTTCCAGCTCCCAAGCTGAGATTATAAGCATGCACATGCTGGGGTGGAACCCTGGGCTTTGTGAATGCTAGGTAAGCACTTTACCAACTAAGCTGCATCCCCAGCCCATGACAGATTTTTTTTTTTTTTAACTTCTAAACTCTTTAAAAGCAGTGGTTCCCACCTTCCTAATGCTGTGACCCAGTTTCTCATATTGTGGTGACCCCAACCATAAAATTATTTTTGTTGTTACTTCTGAATTGTAATTTTGCTACTGTTATGGCTTATAATGTAAATATCTGATGTTCAGATATCTGATTGTGACCCCTGTGAAAGGGTCATTTGACCCCCTATAGTTTGAGAACTACTGTTTAACCAGACAGACAAAAACAAAAACAAACAAAACAACAACAACAACAACAACAAAACAAAGAAAAAGATGCAAGCTACAAAACTCAGTTTTGAGTTTCTAAGATAAAAAACAAAATTGCCATGTGCCTGTAAGGTTGTATGTTTTATTTTCTCTTTCAAAGTTTTGTGAGATATGTAACCCCTACCTACTCAGCTACCTCTGAATGAGAAACTGAGGCCAGATCACTTAGACAGCAGAGCCTGGCCTAGAATCCAGGTGTCCAGACTTCAAATGTGCACCTGCTGCTACCTGCCCCTTCCTCAGTGAAGAGAAATCTTTCTCTAGCTTCACTGGACAGTTTCACATGAGAAAGGAAGTCAGCGTTGCTATGTAAACCTAGAGGTAAATGAAGAGCAGAAATAAAGCCTATCTTCCTCACCAGAATCTCCAAGGAGATTCAAAGTATCAAATAGCCAATAACATCAAGACAGACTAAAGGGCTGGGCAGTGGCAGCACATGCCTTCAAGCCCAGCACTAGGGAGGCAGCGGTAGGCAGATCTCTGAATTCAAGGTCAGCCTGGTCTACAGAGCGAGTTTCAGGACAGCCAGGGCTACACAGAGAAACCCTGTCTCAAAAACACACACACACACACACACACACACACACACACACACACACACACACACACACACAGATAGACTGATGGGAGCCTTTTACTATGAGTGCTACAGGCAGGAAACTGGCACCTAACAAGACCTGGAGGAACTGTCTGTGTGTTCTAAGACTAAGACATGGAAGGCCTGTGTCTGAGGCAGGAGAAGAGGATAAAGGAGGTCCCTTATCTGCTTCACACAGATTTCTCATTTGTCTTCCACTTAGGGCTTTGAGGACCATGGAAGAGAGGAATCAGGAAAAAAGAAGTTTGCGATTGTCTGGTTAAAATGCTCATTTGCTGGAGCTGTGAACATGGGCACTGAACCACTGTGTACTCGCTTAACAAGCACCAAGTTGAGGATTAACAAGGCACATGGTACAATGTGACATCAGAATCTGGAGTGGGACTGGGACAGCTTTCCTGGTGTTTTCCTTTCTCATTCCCAGTCACTCCAGTCAGCCATCCCTATGCCACAATATCAAGCCACCGCTTCCCTCCACTGGGAAGGCAGAGAGCACTTTACTAGCTTCCTTGGCGCAGGCCGGGTTTACCAGACTGTAGGAAGTCATCTCTGAGCAGTGCCCTAAGAATCCAAGGTGTGTACTCTAAGTCTGGGTGCCCCCAGTACACAGGCCTCTTCTTGGTGCCTGAGCTGAGAGCCAGCACCATGTTGTGTGGCCTGTCTCATCCCTAAGGCAGGGCTCTGTGTCGTTTACTATTGTACTCTTCACTGCTTCCCGTAATTCTTGGCAGCTAGCTGCCTTCACGAGCTCCTCTGTTCTTTCTCCCAACTCGACCTACTTTCTGGTCCATTTCCTGTTCTCTTTCAGATTCCTTTATCATTGTCTGAGATTGGGAAGAGTCTAATACTCCAGAGAAAAATGAGTAGGAGGAGGAAGTGAAGGAAATGGATCTGAACAGAATTCTGTGGCTCCACAGAGTTAAAGGAAGGAAAGTAACTAAAGTGACGAAGTCACTGATGGGACAATGGGTTCTGGTAGTTCAGAAACTCGGTCCAAATTACTTGTGAGAAATAAAGTTCTAAACGCCTTGAAAATGGCTTAACTGACTGCTTTCACACCAAGGGAGACAGGTGAGAATGCAGCAAACTGCCATTTGAGCTCCTGGCAGGCTACTGGAGGGAAAAAGGAACGAAACTGACTCGGATGTGGCCCGGTGGTATGTGACAGCCAACTCTTCCCACTGTACCAGGTTCCCTTCGCCTGTGCCATGCTTGCCCAGCAAGAGGACACCGCCAGTGTCTTCCAATAGCGCCAGCCTCTTCTGCTTCTCTCGCAGGAATAGCTAAGCATCCAGGTAGTACCCAAGAATATCTCAAATGGCTCCCACTTGTGACCAAACACCAAGCAAGACACCTAATGCAGGTAGCACAGTTAGAGGATGAGCAAGGCTCAATGTCTGTTCTCAAAGAGCTCAGGGCTCTCTAAATGGCTGTGCATGGATGTGGACCAGCGACACACAGAACCATGTGAAGAAGCTACAGGCAGAGAGAAAAGAGCAAAAATCCTAGTGATACCCAGGCTGGGGCTGACTATACCAGGTGGGCAAGACAGATGGAGAGAAGAGCAAGTATGAAGGTTGAGGGGCAGGAGAGAAGTGTGACAAGTCATCAGGTTAATGAATGCTTGAACTTCAAACCATTGCACTATCATTTTCAAAGTACTTACGCGACATAATCCTGCTCATCTTCTGCCTGAAAGTGGTATGTTCTATTATCTAAAATACAAAAAAATGCAAAAACACAAACTAAGAACTGAGTATTATTTTTTAATACCATTATGTATCAGCAACTTAACAATTCACTTTACTAACAGTATTTTCCTTAAGAACAAAGGACTAAAATAAATGATCACAAATACCAAGCAAACAGTAGGCATTTTTTTTTTTTTTTTTTTTGAGGCAGTCTTTCTCTGTACAGCACAGGCCGGTCTTGACTTTTCTCTGCTGACTTAGTCTCATGTGTGCTGAGACTACAGGCATGAATGAATAAGCACACCTGGCTGAGATGCCTCTTTGAAAGACAAATTGAGAAGGGGACAAGTCCTATCTGACCCAGAGGAGTTTCAGTGGCAAATTGGCACAAGTCCGTACTTCTGTCCAGAAAGGATTCCCCTTCCCCCCTGACGTTCCAACTGCAGCAGGAAAGCTGCACTCTTGGCCCTGAATGGGATGCTCTCCAGCTGAATCAGGATCCATGGGAGGCTGGCTTAACCTCTGCCTTCCAAGAGGGCCTGACAGATACAGTGGATGGGGAAGTTCATTTTAAAAACTCAGGATTGTACTAGTGCTTCAACATACTTAACTTCAGCAACACAGACCACTTCCTTATGTGACTGCTCCAGGCAGGCACTCCCACTCGGCACCCTTAGAGAGCAAGGTGCACTTCTGAGTGCCTTCCTTACTGCTGGGTGATCTGGCCCAACTCACCCAGCTTTTTCTTCTATAAAATGAGAAAACCGATGACCTTTTTTTGAGAATTAGCAATATTATACACAATGACATGTGATAGATTTAGACACTCAATAACTGATGCCACTAACAACCAAGTCATATGGTGATTACCATCAATAATCCAAGTAATCATGGAAATCATAGGGAATCGGAATTGCTCAGAGGTGCTGCAGGTACTTGGCCTCCCCCTGAAGAGCCTCACAAATGATTCAATCAATCATAGGAGCTCGACAGAGAACATCAAGGGCAGGACTATGTGTCTGTGCTTCTGTGTAGGTTATCTGGCTCCCAGTCTGCCATGTTTAAGTTTAAGTTGGTGTTGCAGTGTTTCAGGAGAGAACAGAGTGGCTCTGGTTTTGAGGTGCTGGGAATGGGACTGAGCATGTGCCGTCAAGTGCTCACTCCCCCCTTAGCTGTATATCCCCAGCTGAGTCTCGCTGTTGTGGAGAAGGAGTCCCCTCAGCTGCACAGTGGGGTCAGTAAGCTCAGGCTAGCAAACCAGTACCTCAGGCCAACCCCTGCACACAGGGAACATAGGATACAGGCAGAGAGCGGGTGGCTGGTCTTGCTCCCTCATCCAGGAGGAAAGCAGAGTGCCATGCAGTGAGGAAGTGAGGGGTGTGGCGACAATTCAATGAGTTTCAAAGTCACTGTTTGGAAGCAAGGGAGCTGATTTTTCCTTGAAGAGCCCGATTTTTGCAAGGATGTAATGGACAAATCAGACATGTGGCGACGGTGGTGGGCCTGCATCCCTGAATCTACACCAGTGCTTCTCAACCAACAGGTGCACGCTGCATCTCCTAGAACCTCAGTGTCTGCGCTTCACACCAACACAGGTAGCTTTGCAGCTCAATGAGTGACATGGTGATATAATTAGAAAACTTGTCTGAGGGAACATTAGAAACAGTTCAATGCATAAGCCTAGAGTCTTACTTTTTTTTTTTTCTGAGACAGGGTCTCACTATGTAACCCTGGCTGGCCTGGACCTGACAGGTAGAAAACAGGCTGGCCTCCAGTTCATTAAACTCTACCTCCCCCTGCCTAAAGTATGCACCACCACACCTAGCCATCCATTGACATTCTAAACACCATCACACAGGCCCCAGCGAGGCTTTCACGGTGCAAACTAAGAGACCTGAGGTGGTGCTAACCTTTAGATTCAGAGTTTGAGAAGCTGAGGCAGGATTGTTTGAGTTCAAGGTTAGCTTAGGAGACAAAGTAAGATTCTCCCTCAAACAAGGAAGTGTGCCAACAAAAAGGTTCCTTCCATGGGTCTCCCTAAACAAGCTGGGGGTTAACTCTGAGGAAGCCCATTTTGAGAAATTTTGATGCTTAAACACCCAGACCTGTAGCTGTCAGAGCCACAGTAACCAAACAGGTTTTAAAAAGCGGGACTCACGTGATATCAGGTCAAATGACTTCTTGTCCTCTGCATTTGGTTTCACCTGGCAGGTGAGAAGGTTTAACTTCGCAGGCTGCCTGTTGGACTGCAAAAGGGAAAACAGAGGTCACACATGCAGCACCCCCCTCAGTCCTCAGTGCAGCATGTGTTGTTTAGAATGCCTGCTCGGCGACAGGAGGACACGATTTTAGCAAGGAAGAAAACAGACATCCGAGGTCACCGCAATGAAACACCAGACCTTTAAGTTTCTGCCCTCACATACGAGCTGGCAGGCAGTCTTTACAGACCCCGTTAGAATCCTGACCTCACGAAGGAGGGAAAAACAAATTAGTTAACCTACTCAATGTCTCTTAACCATATACAAGCTTTCTGGAGGTTAACCAGAATGGAATCAAGAACAGTACCCCTCACTTCTAGTAAAGACTGGGCAGAACCCATGAAAACAGAGTTTTCTAGAACTTGGACATCCTCAGGCATATAGATATGTCTAAACCCATGTCTTATGGTGAACTATCATTGACATGCATTTCATTCATTAATACATGATGACCCCTGCAATCAGTTACCCCAACACTGACATCCCAGGCATTTGTGAATACTGGTTGCAATACAAAAATTGCAAAATATCCAAAACACAAGGTCATTACCACCTGCAGACATTGTGTAATGGGCCCTAATATCTGAAGAGAGCAAAAACATGGTAAAGATTTAGAATACTTATTAGTAAATTCGCAGTCACCATTTAAAATAGACCCTCTAAGTAGCTAGAGAGTAACTTAGTGGGTATTATACAATCTTTCTGGCTCCCTGCTTGCACTTGCCTAGGCAGGCCCCCTGCTTTCTGCAGATACAACTAAAGAGAGAATTGTCAAGAGTGTCAAAAATGTACGTCAGCATGAGAAGTCTGTGGAACTTTCTGGTCAGACCTGCATGCCTACTTCATGACAGTCATGTCTTCGAAAGCACCCCAACTATTGCTCAGGAATTTCGTTTTTTTAAAAGGATCGGAGGCGGCAGAGAGGTCACACCGACAACCACTCAAGAGATCTAAGCAACAGGGATGATGGTGAGCAAGAAGTTTCAACACACACTGCATCATCTTCCCTAAGCAACGGGCCCTCGAAAACAAGCTGCTCATTATCTCCCTGTGTGCCTCCCAAAGGGGAGGCAGGAGGTATACCCCTGGGAGTGCTTAGACAGACCGGAGTTTTGGCTTGCTAACTGCCTACAAACTGGGTCTTATCTGCTGTTAGTCCTACATCTCATCTTTCTGGATGTGGACAGTGTTACCTCTTTCCTGTATGAATGACTGGGACACAGGGCAACCTGGGAAGGCTAATGGTGAGCCTTAGGATATTATGTTCTGCTTGGAATCTGAGCTTAAGGAGGGCTGTAGAAAAGCTTAGGGGAAATCAAGAAATGATTAAAGGGATGGGAAATGGAAACTCTGAAGATGGGTTAAAGGCATCAGTCACAGTCCAGAAGAAGGATGTGGGTGACCTTACCTCTGTCTGTGAGCACATAAAGGTTGTCATTGGGAAGGCTGGCCAGCTGTTTTCCATTTGTACAAATGAAAAGAAATGCACTCAAACCATGGAAGATTTGGGCCAGACATAAGGAAGAACTTCCTAAGCTTAAATTGATTAGGTATAATAAAAGGTTTCAGGCTTCCTTTAAAAAAAAAAAAAACTTTTAAACCAATGTTTAGGATTCTTAAGTAGAGAAATCTGTTTTTTAAAGTTTAAGATGCATTATACAGTATTCATATTGCATGTGGCAGAAAGCTAACGCAGTAATTTCTTCTTTCTAAATCTAGTATTTCTAGATGCTTTTTACCATCAGATACATCTAGCAATTGAGTTCAGTATCAGCAGCACACAGGCAGGTCAAACAGTAAGACCTACTTCTCAGTGCTAAGCACTCACGAGTTCAGAGTATCTGCTGGACAGCTTCTGATTATGGGCTTCACACGGTTTATCCACAATTCCATTAGCAGTGACACTTGGGTGTTCATCCCACACAACTGTCAAGTCTTTCTTGCCACATCAACATGCACCTCGAGTGACAGGGGTACGTCTTGCCAATGCCTCCCATCTATTACCTCAGGCTGAGCTGCAGTAAGGTGTAACAAAGCAGCGAATACACCTAATGTTGAGTGGAGAAACACCAGAAAAGGCCTTGGGAGTAGGGGGAGGGAATGTTCTACGCAAGTCCAAAGAGCATATAGTAGAAGCACAGAAATCACTACAGTAATGATGGTAATTCCAGATGTTTGTATAACTTAGAAAATGTCAAAAACACTTTCTTGACATTTAGGCTAAATTATAGGTATAGTGATGAAAAGAAGACATAATCTTTCCAGAGATTAAAATCAGAGCAAAACTAAACAACTTGGCCTGGTTGCATCGTGGTGGGACAATTCAGGAAGTGCCCCTACTCCTCCAGGTCTTACTTTCCGGTGTCTAGAGGTCCTGGTTCTGAACCGATCTTCCCCTCACACATGCTGCTCTCTGGCTCTCATCACTCTATTTGTCGCTTGTCTTTCTTTCTATGAATGGCAGGCTATTTGCTCACCAAAGTATGCCATGTATACAGCAAGCACTCAAATATCAATCAAATGACTACATTCCAGGAACCTCACATGTACCTCTTGTACTCCCTAAGAAATGCTTTTGGTTTCTTTTACTAGATGAAGTGAGGGAGGAAGAGAGATGTTAACTACCATTCCTGAGATGCTCTTCCTCTTCTCCATTGTGCAGGTCAGTGTGGAAAGTCAGAAATGATGGCAGACCTTGGGGAACAGCTGGATATCTGATTCTCATCCAAATTCCTAATTCATATTGATGAAAAGAGACACTTTAGGACTGAAATAGTTTCTCACTCAGTTGATAGTTACTCCAGCCTCTTCTAAGTCTTTAAGCCCACGTGCAAAGCGCTGTGGTCCACCAGCTCTAGGAGAAGCTGACTTTACCAAGAGCACACCTGCTGCTCAGGGGTGCTGGGTCTGAATCTTGGGGTGTGCAACAAGTACTCAGATTAAGTGAGGGGCACCTTGCAGTGAGGATCCAGGTAATGCTGAGTGTGTACAAGCCAGATGAGTTGGGGGGGGGGGGATGAAGAGCAGCAGGTACAAAGGCCTGGGGCATAAAGGGCAACAGGTGACATGAGGTTATGCTGGGCAGAAAGGACTGGTCTGGGACCTTAAGGGATCTACACCCTGGGAGTTCCAGCATGCTACTACTGAAGGAAGATATTCAGAGCAGTGGCCATGCAGAGCTGCACTCAAGTGGATGGTAGAGGCTGAGGGTAACTCAGATGAGCAAGGATAAGCATCGAGTTAAGGGCCTGGCAGAGGCCAGAGACGCCGGATACAGCTGACAGAGATTTCAAGTGCATGACTCAAATATCAGCTTTCCATCTAGGCCCTGGATGATGAGTGGGGGCAAGGCTTGGTGCTCCTGAGGTTCTCTTAAGCAGGAAGGACCTCACTCAAGAGCTCCTGCCAAATGCAGCTGCCATACCGGTCAGGACTGAAGACTTTACAGCTTGGTGCTCCCACTCAGTGCTCCCACACTCCCAGGCTTAGTCTTTTACAGATTTTACCTTTCGTTAAAGTCATACAAAGTCACCGAAGAAAAGCTAGGAGACACTGCAAAGGAACTGGACCCTGTTATTATACCCACTGCTATTACTCTGATTTTTAATAAGATTTCACCGAAGAGCCTGCTTATTTTTAAACACGCATTGGTTCAACCTGTATATATTGTTTCGAGGCAGCCCCGTGTGCACCACGGTGCTGTTTGGGATGGAGCTACAGAGTTACCGGCACGGGCCTACTTCTCCATCAGCAGAACACAGTTGCCGAGATTGCTGTTCAGAAATGAAACTACATCCCCAATCATCCTGCTGAACCGCTCTGCATCACAGACAAGACGAGAACATAATTAATTGCTTTGGAAATGAGCCGGACCCCCACCAGGCTGAGGTAAAAATAAAATAAATCTCTTTGTGCTTCCTAAGGCAGTGCTTGGAAACAGAGACGCGTGGACTGTTAATCACTTCGGAATTTTCATTCAGTGTTAGATGCCTACCGTCTCCAGGGGAACATAAGTACTTGACATGCGCTCAGTAACAGCGATAAACCCCTGGCCAGAAATCAGGTCCATGCCAAACACCTGCCACTGAGAGAGAACGACCAGCACAATTTCAGCAGATGAAAACTACTGGCCTTTGAAAGGTGTTTTGGTTTGGGGGCAAGATAAAACTTTTCTTTATGACCTCTCAAATTGCAGGCATCTGCTCATCTAGTTCTTGCGGTAACTCCATGCGTTAGGCATGCAGGAGAAAACGCAGGCATGACCTGGTGGTCAGCCTTACTTAGAAGCATAGTACACTATGCATCTAAGTAAGAGGCATGGCACACCATGTTCCTGAGCATTCCCAGAAGTCAGAAACACTGACTTCTGAAGCATTGTGAGCAGCCATCGACTGGCCCATGTATGAGTCTGCACTCTCCATGTTTCCCTTTATGTGCTTCTTCTGCATAGAGACCTTGGTGGGATGAGTGCTCACTGTCCAATCGGAGGCCACGTGCTAACCAATCAGTTCATAGGCTTCCACTACGTACGTGGCAGCTCACAAGCAGTAAAGCAGACGCTGTTCTCTGAAACTGTCTCCTGAGGGGTTCTTCTCGGTGCCTTTTACTGACAGACCCATAGGCAGTGTGATTTTGTGGGGAGATACCCCAGTAACGTCAGCATAGGTTCTTACTGTTCCTAAACCCAGTTCACAGGAAAGGAAATCAGGGGTCAGGAAGATGAGGCACACTGACCTCGCTTTTACAGAAAGACACAAAGCAGAGCACAGACCCCATCTTCTCCCACTTACTACACTGCCTCCTGGCCAAGGTCAGACTCAGAAAGCTTGCCCACCGTCCTCAGTGCTTCTCCTTTTCTGGTTCTTTCTGCCCTTCAAGAGCCAGCTCTTTCATTTCCCCTTCACATCCTGCCGTCCGTCTGCTGAGAAATGTCACCTTTCTTAACATGTTTCAGATCCTGAATTGCCGCTGTGGTCATAACCAAGCCCCATCCCTTCAGTGGTTCTTCCCACACCAGGAAGAAAAACTGGCTAGCAGTTCCTCATTCTGCCTGTACTTGTCCACTCTGGAGGTCCTGACTTTCCCAGCTACGGAAACCACTGGGCTCATTTCCATCGGGCAGGGGGATACGTTAAGAAGAAATACTTAAAGGAGGCATTTTCTGTCTTTCTTCTTCTTAAGATTTTTTGAGACAGGTTTTCTCTGTGTAGTCCCGACTGTCCTGGAACTCACTCTGTAGCCAAGGCTGGCCTCAAACTCAAGAGATTACCTGCCTCTGCTTCCCAAGTACTGGGATTAAAGGTGTGTGCCATCACAACTGTCTAGTAAGAAACAATTTTTAATTAACATTTCCTGTGTAACTACAGTAGCCATTTCAATCCATGTCTTCTTACCCATCAATTTATAAAACTCCACACCTTCCACTCATAGTATTTGTATGAAATGTATTAATTTGATGATGAAACATTTGAGCTATGGTTATTATTATTATTACTTTTAAAGGAGACTCTCACTACATTATATCCACAGAGTGGGCAGGGAGTGACTGAGTCCAGGATGTCTGGTGGGTTCCTGCTACTCTCATACACCAAGGCAGAGGCAGGCTGCAGACAGAGTAAGGACATCATCATGTCAAGAGTGTGGTGTCCTGTGCCAGCAGAGTTTTACATAAATGTATTCATTGAACTCCTAACAGACATTCACCATGTCCTAGTTTGCTCCCTGGGGCTCCCGGGGGCACCCTCACTAAAAACATCTGAAGAGGAACATGTTCATTTAGCTTACACTTCCTGATCACAGCTCATCACTAGGGAGGTCAGGGCAGGAACTCAAGCAGGAGCAGAGGCAGGAACCACAGAGAAATGCCGCTTACTGGCTTTTCATGGCTTGCTCAGCTTGCCTTCTTATAAAACTCAGGCCACCTGCCCAGGGATGGCACTGCCCAAAGTGGTCTCGGCCTTCCCGCACCAATCACTAATCGAGAAGCCGTCCCGTAGACACGCGCCCAGGCCAATCTGATGGAGTCAATTCCTCAACCGAAGTTCTCTCTTCTCAAGTGACTAGACTGTGTCAAGTGGACAAAAATGAATCAGCACGCTACATGGGCCACACCACTGTTGCCTGCTCGGCTGATGAGGAAACTGAGGCACAAAAGTCAATGACTTTGCTGTAAGGTCTCAGCTGGAGACGGCAGAACATTGGCTGAAAACTGATTTCGACACCAGCTGCTCCACACCTTCAAAGTTGTAAACCCTGGACTTTCTGTCTCTTTGGGCTCATGAATCTCATCTATTGTAACAAGTGGGCTTCACGTGACAAGGTTTCCTCTCCTCGATTTCCCTAGACCACTAGAAGCAAACAGTGATGTGTTCCTATCCGACCTCCAAGTCACAGTATAAAGATCACAAGGCCACAAGCGGGGGTGGGAGGTGGGTGGGTCGGGGTCTGGTGGGGTTTTGATCTGCACCCCTTTTACATGTTAATCCTTCAGTTTCAGTCCCACTCCCACTTTATGAAATGAGTCCCTTGTAGTATTCTCTTCCAATCTCTGTTGAACAGGAAAGCAGGAGAGTAATCTGGAAGGTTCTCAAATCCAAGGCAGTACTAACACTGTGGCAACCTTGCTATTCCAGAGGATCTGTCAAAAGATTATCAAAGTCAAGACTGACACGCTTGCTGTTCTCTGGAAACCGATGGACAGAGGCTACAAAACACCTGGCTGCAATGGAGCCACACGCTGGGAGCCACACATTGAGACTCATGCAGCCTGGGACATTTGGAGTGATGCAGAAATGAACTCATACACGTGCTCATACGGTGCAAGGTGTGCAGTCCGATGGACAAGCCCTCCCGAGACACAGGGAGGCCCCCAGACCTGGACCGAGTCTATGCCCAGACATGTATGAACAGAAGCAGGAGCAAGGTTCTCAGCCCCCACGAGCTCATTTTCTCAAAACGGAGAGGGAAAGCAATGTCCTCTTGACTGTGACAGTGGACTCAGGCAATGTGTGACAGGAGTCTATTGCTCCACTTACAACCGGAAGGCAGCACAGATTCCTGAATCCAACTTCTTGGGTTCAAATCTAGCACTTACTGATTATGTGGCTTCCAGACATCTTCCCTTTAAAATGGGGAAAATAGCTACTTGAAGGTGTTACGAAAGGTTAATAGGCAAAAGTTATGTGAAGTGTCTAGCATGTAAAGGCTCATTTCAGTCCATGTTATTACTATAATAAGGTACCTGAGGGCAGGTCCCTTAAAAAGGAAAGATTATTTAGTCAACACTTTTGAAGGCCGAAAGTCGAAAGGTGCAGTTCTCTGGCTGGTCACGTCATGGCAGATGACATCACATCAGGGTACACATTAGAGGGACAGGACAAAGGGTGAGATAAAAGGGTCAGAGAGTAGCTTGGGGATCAGGTTTTCTCTTCCTAACAACTCTCTCTTGCAGGAACCAGCCTGGGGTTCTACGAAAACTACATTAATACACAACATAAGCAAACTTTCACAAGGACCCACCACCCCAACACTGCCACCTTGGGAAACAAAACTTCCCCAAATGATTCAAATCATATCAAAACCTTGGCAGTGCTCAAAAAGGTCAGCCATGATTTTCACGATGACTGGTGATTTCCCACATAGCTACTGTGGTAAGGTCTTTTGTGTTGAATAAATTAAACTGATGCAGATAATGTGTAACCTTGAGATTCAAATAGTAAAAGGAAAGAACTTGTCACCGGGATTCAAAACAGTCAAGATCTCAGCTGGATGTATTAAGAAAGATCCTGTAGAGTGTCAGCAGAAAGCTCCCTAAGTCTGCTCTTACAGAGCTTGAATTCCAGAAGCCCTCCAATAAACGTGCCATGTGGAGAGGCCTCCGAAAAGGTACTTCACGGTAACCCTGACCCTGCAGACAGTGCTGCTTCTTCCAGTGTCTAAGGGATGCTATCAGTGTGTTCGCTCCTCCATTTCTTTCCTTCGCACAACTGTGAAGAAGGTCCACCACCAGTGCCTCCAGACGCACAGGTGCATCTTGAATCGGATCAGACAAAGCAGTTCTGCCCTTCTGTCGAAAGGAAAAAGGGAGGGGCTGGAGAGATGGCTTAGCAGTTAAGAGTACTTGTTGCTCATGCAGAGGACCTCGATTCGGTTGCCAGATCACAACCACCCGTGACTCCAGTTCAAGGAGATCCAAAACCCACTTTCTGATCTCTGTGGGTACGAGGCACATGCGCACATACACACATGAAGGTAACACTCCTAAACATAAAATAAATAAATCTCAAAAAAAGAGAGAAAGAAGCGGGGAGGTACAAGTGCAGCATGGTGAAGGGCACTGCCTCGCGCCGGAGGAGGAGAGCCAGAATGAAGGATTCAAGTGGACAAGAAAGCCATACAAATAGGAAATTAAAGTGCTACAGGATCAAGAAGGAGCAGCATGTAGTTACTTTGATGGCTGCCTCTTTTTGTTATCCGGGAGCTGTACGTGGTGACAGTGCTCCAAGAATCCTCCTTAAACCTGAGAACTATCCATGGCAGCTCTGGAAGCTGCTTTACAGGGTGTCTAGGCTGGGGATTTTGGAGTAAGCTTCCCACTCTGTGGAAATTGGCTGCTCACTTGGCTGTAGCATGACGTGCTCAGCTCTGACTAGGTGAGGTAACTCCCCTTCATTTTCTATCACAGCATCCTGCTGGCTTCTACAGCACTTGTCCTCGGTTTACTCTGAGCTCCGGGAGAACAGGGACCCTTTTAATCACTGCACTACATGTAGAGCAATGCTGTAGTGCAGTGATTAAGATTATAACTAGCCAGTGCCTGACTCAGAAAAAAATCGACAGAACACTTTAATGAGGAAATTATGCACCTGAAAAACTAAAAAGGCTCCAAAAAATAAATTAATTCCTCCAAGTTTTATAGCTTGTTCAGGGTTTAGCCTGAGTCCAACAGGGTACCAGCCAAGTTTGTCCCCCTAGAATTTATGGTGCTGCTTTCTAATTTGTGGGGAAGAAAGGAAATCAATTCTCTTCTCCCAAGGACAAGGGGGCAATGGAAGCAGAGGGGAGTCCAGAACAGGCTGAAAAAGTGCCACGAAGGCCGGTCACAGAAACAAGTTCTGAAGTCCACCACACTGAAGGCGTCAATCCCCCTGCAGGCCTTTCTGTGCTTCCTCCGTGTACTGTCGGTGCATGTGGCAGAGCCCTGGCTGGGGAATGCTGTCTCTAGAGTTCTGGACAGGCCTGAAAGACAGCCCTCTGTGGGAACCGTCTACCGATGCACAAAGTCTAAGGACAGGAGGGAGATACCCAATTCTTCCTTCAGTGAAGTGCCCCGGGGGGAAAGAACTACTGCCAAAGCCCAGCAGCAGGCAGAAATTTAACTTCTGTGGGTAAAAAGCTATGCCTCAAACTGACTTTGCAAAGTATGCCTAGGAGGCAAGGGAGCAGCAGCGGCACGGGATTCCTGTAAACTACAGTTTAACACCACGGAGGCAGCACGGTGGTGGGAAGATCAAAGAGCGCATCGACAGCAGCTGACATTTACTGCGCACTACCCCTGCCCCACACCCTGTCCTGATTACTCATCATCAATGAACTCGTTTAATCTTTACAACCGCCTACGAACCACTGTCACAAGAGATGCAATGTCGGGGAGGGGATTCAGCCACAAGGTCCAGCTCCGTGGTTGGAGATGGTGGAGTCCCACCTCAGATCACCGAGATGATAGTACCCACCAAGTTTAAGGAATGCTCACTGCCATCCAGGCTCAGTCAACTGCCCAGCCCTGCCAGGACATGTGACAGGTGAGGGTGGGGGAAGACGCAAACACACTTGGAGGAGCTGAAGCTCATTTAATTGCAGCTGGATTCACGGGCTGCAACTCTTCTCTCCTTGTCATCTGCAGTGTTTTGTGGGCCTCCTGCATGTGTTCTAGCAATGAGGAATCCTCTACACCAAGCCATACTCATCTCTCCCTCAGCTGCAAACAATGAGCCTCCAAACAGCACCGTGAGCTGAGGTCAACATGGGCTATAACAAGGCGTTCACACAGAGGAAAATAAGATGCATTCACTGCTCACTGACTATATTTACTGAACACTTCCCGTATGCAAACCACAGTGCTAGCTGCTGGGAATCCAAAGATGAGCAAATGTGGCGCCTTCCTGCTTCTCACCTCTTGCCTAGTGAGAACGGAAGATAACGGCTCCTGTCCTGTGGGCACCTTGAGGACTAAGTGAGGCCTCACTGGACAGGTTCTGGCTCTTCTTTGAGCCCAGGTGAGCAGGTGCACTGTCTGTGTCCCTCACCTCTGCAGAACCCCTGTGAATTCTTTGCCCGGGAAACTATTGGTTTTGGTTTTCGCCCAAATCCTATGTGATCAATGGCGTCTTTCTGTGGGGGGCAGGAATGTGGTGCAGTTGCTGCAGAAATGTCTGGACTACAGAGAGAAAGTGGGAAACATGGTAACAACTTGATGGGAAGGATGGAGAATGAGGGACAGGCCTCATTTCTCCTTTACCGCTGAGCTCCTTGTCAGCAGACTTCAGCAAGGCCACCGAGGAGCCCGCAGTAACAACAGTACCCTGTTACCCTCAAAGCACGCCCACCCCTTAGTTCTCTTCATCCTCCTGGTATTTTTGAGCTGAACACTATTCTCAAGGTCACAGAGTAAACAGAAAACTGGGATTCAGATCCAATCTGACAGATGTCACTGTCTACTCTCTTAGCTACCAAACAGTGTGGCCAATGTGTTATTTGTTGTTAATTAGAACACATGGAAACAGTTGGCTTAGACACGGGACTGTCTTTTGGCAGGAAACAGAAAGAAGGGGAGAGAACCGAGTTTCCAACTTTAGCAAACTGTCCAAGGTCAAATAACTAAGCAAGCAACGCACAGATGCCCTCATCACCCACACGGTCTCCCACCAGGAAGCCCCTCTATAGCAGCAAATAGAGCACAGGAGAGCCATTGTGTAACTCATCAAGTGTCTCCTGAGGTGGTGAGGACAGGAAGAGCTCTCCAGTAGCAGGTACAGGAAGAGTATGTAAAATCAACCTTTCACAAATGCTAAGAATTATGCACTCTAGTATACACATGTGATGGTGTGTGGACTAGGAGTGTGTCCAAACGATCTAATTTTCTACCTCTGTAGCTCTGATGCCTAGGTCAGCACATGGAGGATGGTAGAATGAAGGCCAAAAAGGTTAATAGCAGTTGGACACTGTATTAGCTACTTTCCTTGTTTCTGTGACAGAATATGTGACTCAAAGAACCTTAGGGGAAAAAGGATTTATTTTGGCTCCTAAGTTAAGGAGAAACAGTCGATCATGGCAGGGAGGCATGGCAGTGGGAATGTAAGGCGCGCGGAAGGGGGCGGGATACTGTGCTGGTTTGAACGTAATTGACCCCCATAAGCTCATGGGGAATGGTACTAGTAGGAGGTGTGGCCTTCTTGCAATAGGTGTGACCTTGTTGGAGGAAGTGTGTCACTGTAGCGGTGGGTGGGCTTTGAGGTCTCATATATGCTCAAGACACGCCCAGTGTCCCAGACCACTTCCTGTTGCCCGAGGGTCAAGATGTAGAACTCTCAGCTCCTTCTCCAGTACCATGTCTGCCTGCACACTGCTTTGCTTCCCACCATGATGATAATCAACTGAACCTCTGAACTGTAAGCCACCCAATTAAATGTTTTCCTTTATAGGAGTTTCCGGGTCATGGCATCTCTTCACAGCAACAGAAACCCTAACTAAGACACACTGGCTCCCTTGACTTCCTCATTTCTTCTTTTCATTCACTCTGGGATCCCTGCCTATATGATGGTATCACCCACGCTTAGGGTGGGCATTTCTTCCTCAGTTGAACCTCTACCTCTCTAGGAACACATTCACAGGTGTTTTCTAGGTGCTTCTAAATCCACTCATGTTGACAATGAAGTTTAACATTAGAAAAAAACTCAAAGTGACGACTAACTGATCCAAGGATTTCAAGCAGCAGATAGGTGGGCTGGTCACAACAGGCATGACATTAAAAAACTGACCAAGGTTGTCTGAGGGGAGCCTAAGGGAAATCACACAATTCTGCAGGGGTAAGGACAGAGATGATGTAACTGCTTAAATTCCACAAAGGACAGCAATCTTTAAGAAGCATGCAATAATCTTAAAAGAGTGTGCTAGGAACCTTCTGTACGGCAAGACAGAGAGGACCAGTATCCAGTGTGAAGACTCACAAAGATAACAGGTTCTGCAGAGTGAGCCTAGCAGGGCCAAGTCCCACAGACCTACATTGGTTTTCCCACTCTGCCGGTTAGCAGCCAAGTTACAGCTCTCCTGGTGCCCCAGTTTCCTCATCTATGACATTAAAGTTAGGACACCATGGGCTATGGGGGATGATCGAGTGAAATAATATTCTATGGAGGAGTTATACTTCTTTTAGTTCTCAACTGTAGTGAACTAGAAATATAGTGCACACCCACCCCTCATCTATAAACTAGCAATGGAATGCACACCCACCCCTCATCTATAAACTAGCAATGGAATGCACACCTACCCCTCATTTTGACTATCGTATCTGCAATTGACTGCATATCTTAGCTTGTCAGGGACGTCACTTAACCCAGGATTACTGAAAAAAAATTTTTTTTCAAGTTTTGGTGCCTGTCATAGATCTTGCTCTGTAGACCAGGCTGGCCTCGAACTCACAGAGATCCTCTTGCCTCTGCCTCCCGAGTGCTGGGATTAAAGATGTGTACCACTACCCCCCCCATTATTGAAATTTAATTCAGTTTTTTTCCCCCTCCAAGCAGAAGTTACTGGGTTAAGTTGTACACATATTTTCAAAACTCTTGGTATATACTTGTAATTTTCATTCCTATATGATACATTTCCCATTATAGCTTTTATTCTCTTTGAAAATTTAAAAGATTTTTTTTTTCAGTTTAAAAGGGCCAAACTAGGCCGGGCGGTGGTGGCGCACGCCTTTAATCCCAGCACTCGGGAGGCAGAGCCAGGCGGATCTCTGTGAGTTTGAGGCCAGCCTGGGCTACCAAGTGAGTCCCAGGAAAGGCGCAAAGCTACACTGAGAAACCCTGTCTCGAAAAAACCAAAAAAAAAAAAAAAAAAAAAAAAGGGGCCAAACTAGAAATGCCCTGTTTTATTGTCCACTCTAGCAACATGTTTGAAGATTTTACAGGCATTATTTTTTTCTATACTACTTTTTCAAGCAAAGAAAACCCTCTATTATCTTTGTAGTTCACAGGCTTTTCTGGGTAACAACCAATTCTATTTTCCTCAAAGTAAGATTGTAAAGGCAAACCCTACTTGATGTAGGCTGAAAGAGGGAAAAGCAACAAGAAACAGACAAAACCCAAAACATTTCTGCCGGAGATGTAGAGCCAGGCAGGCCACCATGGGACAAGGGAAACCAATAATTCTGAAGGATCACTGCTGTGGGATGTCTTTCTGTATGCTATGAATATATGTTGCTCTGATTGGTTAATAAATGAAGCTGTATTGGCCTATGGCAAGGCAGCTTAGAGGCAGGCAGGAAATACAAGCAGATAGACAGGAAGAGGAAAGGCAGAGGTGGGGAAGACATCATCCCAGTGTCCAGGGAGCAGCATGTAATGGCACACAGGTAAAGCAACGGAACACGTGGTGACATATAGATTAATAGAAATTAGCTGAGTTGAGTTATAAGTGCTAGCTAGCAAGAAAACTGAGCCATAGGCCATCGACTGGCAATTCATAATTGATATAAGCTTCTGTGTGTTTACTTGGGTCTGAGCGACTGCAGGACCAGGCAGGACACAGGAAAACTTCTAGCTACAGATGATTCTGAATGACATGGTCCAGATTCACAAAGCAGAGCTATTTCATCTGTGCTGGCTAATTTTATGTCAGCTTATACAAGCTGGAGTCATCTGAGAGGAGAGAATTCCAGCTGAGAAAATGACTCCGTAAGAATGGGCTGTAGGCAGGTCTGTAGGGTATTAATCAGTGATGGGGCAGGGCCCAGACCATTGTGGGTGGGGCCACTCCTGGGTTGGTAGTCCTGAGTTCTATAAGAAAACAGGTTGAGCAAGCCATGTGGAGCAAGCTGGTGAGCAGCAGCACCCCTCCATGGCCTCTGTATCAGCTCCTGTACCCCAGATTTCTGCCTTGTTTGAGTTCCTGCCTTTACTTCCTTGTGACATAGAACCATAAGCAAAATAAGCCCTCTCCTCCCCAAGTTGCTTTTGGTCCTGGTGTTTCATCACAGCAATAGTAAAAATGTCAAAAGTTCATGCTTGTTACATCAGCTCATTCAGCCTCTAGCTGAGGAGGCCAGAAAGCATGAGGACAGGCAGGGGAAGTCTTGCATACACTTACAGTTGCATGAGAGATGGTCAGGATCCCATTCTTTACCGCACACTTCCTTCTCTGCCACACCTTCCGGATCCTAGGAAGCAAGTCAAACAGAACTCGGTATGACATACGATTCACTGTGGGATGTGCAATCATCTGGCAGGGGGCAAAACAGCAATTATGAAGAGCTGTCCCCAGATAAAACCAGCTTCCTTCCTCAAACCACACAAGACAGCAAATCCTGGATGCCTGTTATACCAGGTGGAAAGAAATTCAGATAGGCAGGCATGTACAGAGATGCCCACGGTAGAACAGTTTTTGACAGTGAAAATGGAAAAGAGAAGAGAGTCTAGTAGCAGAAGGAATATATTTATTATAGTTACTACACAGAGTTTCCCTCTCTGCGAAGGGGGCCAGAGTTCTACTACGAGATAGAGCTAGTAAGGATTCTTAACCACACCCGTGAATCTTTCCTAAGAGGCTCTGCTAGTAGATTACTTCCTTAATTAATAAATAATGGAGTTTTAAAAAAATCAAGACATCTACTATGCAAGGAAGAGTCAGAGGCTGCATCAGGACACAGAGAAAAGATGTTTGCATGGTATCCTTTTAGGGACACTAGAGTCCTAGAGAAATCTCTTTGATTCTTCTGGGAAATTAAACTGTGTTAAAACCATTCACAAATAGATGTGACACACTTGGAAAATTTTGATCTGATGGAAGTAAAGGATAAGAAAATCCAAACAGCTATTAACACAATTTCACAAAGCCCTAGGCATAGTCATAAGGCTGGACATGGGTAGACCTGCATACATGCATACACATGCAATACAGCTACACTACTTGGGACCACAGCGATCAGGCCCACAGGAACAAGAACCCCACCCTAGGCAAGGAAAGGAAAGGAGTCAGGCCTTTTGTTGCCATAAAATTAACAGCACCAGAAGGTGTTCTAGGCCTATCAGACAGTATTCTGTTGTGCCTCCTCGCGTTTCTTAAGTCAGTCTTATAAGAAGACTGCCAGAAAACCAATTGAAACCATTGGGTTCATGTATGTATTTAACTACTAGAAGTAGTTTGCTCCAAAGCATGCTGCACAGAGGGAATGGAAAACCTATAGCATTGGATCAGATGTAAATGGAACATATGCACAAAACGCTGGTCCAAGGGAAGAAGAACCTTTAACTGAGAAACTGTCATCAAATTACGGCCAAATGACAAACTTCCTTTTCCAAGTACTGACTAGGGTCATGTCTGACCAGAAGAGGCATCTGTCAGTCATACCTGCATTTGGTATATGTCATCAGCTCTGTGCAAGTGGTCTTGCAACTCATCTTACCCTCATAGGAGACGACTAAGATCATCAGTAAGGCACTCCTTGTCTAGCCAACTCCACTCACATCCCTCTCGACCAATGACAAACTGCTAACCTGGAGGGACCATTTCTACTAGGATCGTTTATTTTACTTAAACTTTATTCATTAGCTCTTCTTATTCACATAGGTTAAGGAAACACAATAGAAAACAAAATTCCCATACTTTCATGCACAGCTAATAGAACCAAGAAAATTAACAAAAGACTCTCATCTTTCTGGCTGAGATAGCTAATGGAGTACTTCCCGGTCACCGAAGTGGGGGCAGCTGAACCTGACCTTTGTGAATATGTTCACCCTCTGCCCCCGGGAAGGTGACTTCATACAACTAAATAAGTATCAGTGTTGACGTTGTTGACTACTGGGGCTACTATCCTGACCTCTTAGAGACTCCTTTTATCTGTATCCTCAAAGTATCTGGGATTATTCTGGAAAAAAAAAAAAAAGTAAAACAATGGTTACTTTGTCTCTTAGTAAATGCCTTTGAGATTAAAGTTTTAAAGCTGTTAAAAAATTAAAATTGTTTTTTCAAATTTTCTAACAAATTTTTAAGTAATGAATATTTCAAAAATTGAGTAAAAAATTACTGATGCGTTGACTCTTGTATGAAAGTGAAAATCACACAGCATAGCAGTGTTTATTGTTAACAAAGAGGTCTGTAGAAGGGTTTCCATATTTTTGTCCTCCCTAGAAGCCATCTAAAGCAACTCTGGATTGTTAGTACTCATCTCTCTGCCTGTGGGGATATGAAGGATGGCCTTCTTTCTTTCTAACTCTAAGATACGATAGCTCTTTCTCCCCGCTCCCTTCCTTCCCTGCTCTTTCTGGTACTAAACTGAACAGAGGGCCTTGCCCATGCTGCCGCTGAAGCACACCTCCTTTCTCTCTCTTCATCTCCTGCCAACAGACGGCAGGCTGCAGGAAAGCACAGGTACGTTCCCCTTGGCCTTTATGTTGGAAGGGGAACAGAAAGAAGGAGTCAGGACAAGCCTCTAACTGTTTAGGTCTTGAATATGTCTACAGTGGTCAACAGCAGTATGGCCCCTTTGAAGTACAAAGCGGGGGACCCCTGCCAGTAAGTCAGAACACCCAGAATGAAGTCTGGGCTCTCTCACTGACTACCAGTACAATCCCAAGGAGTGTGCAGAGATGAGGAAGAGGTGCAGCAACACAGAGCAGATGCTCACAGAGATGACTTCTGGGTTCAATTAGATAATGCACATGAAAAAGATGTCTAATCTTCCTGGGGCATGTGGCTGTTAACCACTCACCATGTCCAATTTCAAGACAGTCATTGTGATTTCAGGTGAATAGTGCTAAAAATTGGGAATTTTCTACAATACTGCTGTGGAAGATGTGGCTAACAAGAGAACACTAATGTTTCTTGAAGAATAAAGGTCACTGTCTTTCTGAGAGATGTCCGTGTCACATGTGGACAGGAAAAGAAGAACCAGGCTTTGGGCTGGAGCCTTTCTGAGGCACTTATGGGACTCAATGATCTTCACACACTCGATCCTATGCAGCTTAGGTGAGATTTGGTCACTGTCAGCTGAAAACGGGAGCATAACTTAAAGTTGTGTCCTTGGTTCTAGCCAGTTGGCTGACTGTTCAGTGAGCCAGGCACTGTATCATTTGTGAGGATGCTTCTTTTTCTTCATACCTTATCAGCATACCCAAGTGGCCCTGCTGTCACGATTCAGAGCATGGCTTTCACCACCTCTAACGCTGTTACCACCTCCCTATGGGTTTCCTGAGCAGCTTGCCCGGTCCCCTGTGCTGCTGGAGCCAGAAAGAATCTTTTAAAATGTCAGACTTTGTTATTCCTCTGCTCAAAGATCTCCAATGACTCCTCCTCCTCTTTTTGCTCAGGAGCTTCTGAGGACCCTCATGGTTTGGCTCCTTACTCCTCTCACCTTCTGTCTTGTGACACGCTTGACTTGCTCACTCAACTCCATCAACGCTAAACTCCTGGGTATTTGCCACAGCGAGAAACATGATCCTGGCTGCCCTCTCTCCTCCTGGATATCTAAAGAGGTTGTCCCCTCACACTTTCAGGGTTTTGCTCAAACGTCACCTTAGTAAAGGCTTCCCTAACGTCCAGTGTGACAGCAAGAATACCTGCAGCCCCCACCGTCCCTGCTCTTCTTGTGTTCTCTTTCTCACCCAACACTGGTGTTATCTTCTGACCTATTTCTTGGGCCTCTTTCCTTCCTTTTGCCCAATGCTCTATTTCCAGCATCCTGATGAATGAGAGGATATGGAGGATTCTCAAAAGAGATCTACTGGATGCCTGAATAGAATGATGGGCAAAAGACAGTGATCCTAGACATATTAAAGCTATTTTCATTTTCAATAAATCAAAACAAAAACATATATACCTAAGATGAGCCCAAGGGAATGTAATATATCCATAGGTAGTCAGAGAGAAGCAGCTTTCTTTTAAAAATGACAATTGGTAAAAGGGAACAACCCAGATCTTCCTTAGGTATTTACTCGAAGTAGACTAACTGAACAAGAGAAAGGGCAGAGGCGGGACTAGAGAAGGAAATGGCCCAAGAGGAAGTGCAGAGGCAGGCAGGGAAAGTACTGCATGCTTGGGGAAGCTCGGACGCACTTCAACAGGGGGATGACATGGCATGCTAAGGGCTTTCTCTTTTGAAACAGCATTTCACTGAGTTGCCCAGACTGGTCTCAAACTTAATGATCCTCCTGCCTCAGCTTCCTGAATATTGTGATTATGTGTGTGTGCCAACACCCAGATCTGCTTTACAGTTTGAAAGCATACTGAGTGTCTTGTAGATGTGAGAGAGGGAGAGGTGTTGAATGAGATCCACTTAGGCGGCTACAACAGTCTGATGACAGTGGGCCATCCTTGAGGAGAAGCAGCTGAGACGGCAAGAGGCACATTATTTTTAGTTAGCAAAGGAAGGGTATATGACAGATTGGTTGGGACAGAGACAATGTCCAGGGTTACCACCAAGGTTAGGGTCTGAGCAGCCAGGTGCCATCTCAAGTAGAGAACATAGCAATGATAAAGCAGGACTGAGTTTCTTCCTTCTCCGTTTCCTAAATGTGCAGGTTACACAACAGGTGTTACTTGGAGGCTGCAGAACAATCATTGCTCCTTTTAAAGACAGTGGTTAGGTCAACTGTCTGAAGAGAACCAGCTCAGAAAGCTTAAAGGTGCTTTTCCCAACAAGAGGCTGGACAAGATCCCAGTGGAAAGCAGCTGGTGGGCAGGCTGGCCCCACACTGGGCTAGCCAGGGCTGGACACATACCCATCACTCTTCTTCAGCAGGTACCCCTTCTTTTCACTGCCATATTCCTTATTGCCCTGGAGCTGATGCATGCTGTATCCGCCTTGCCGGCTCTGAGAGTCCTGGAAAACAGAATCACAGACTAGTAAATGCTGGAGACTGCTCTACTGAGACATTGGGCCTTTGCCCCTTGGTCTGTGTCTAAGAGAATTATGGACCTTTGGGAGCTGTCAAGTCCTCCCTTTTATTTTAGCAGTGGAAATAGGACATGCCAATGTTTGCCAGATTCACAAAGCAAGACCTAGGCAGAGCCTAGGGTCCAGGTCTAATTCAGTACCAGTTCAAACACACAAGAAACTGGGCTGCTATGACTCAGCCCAGTTTCCACTCACAGCAGGAAGCAACAGGAAGGACTAAGTGGAATCAGAAAGCAGGGGCTGTGCAAGCTAAAAGTGCTTTCCTCAGGCTGCACCTGTTCTTCCTCTATGCATGTGCTAAGATCCTCTAAATAAAAGGACACTCTCTTTAAAAGGTTTCTGAGCAGGGTATGACAATCGGTATACAATTCTTCTAATATAACTAACTATACACTGAACATCTGCAATAAAAATATCTGAATCCTTAAACCTTTGATTATTGAAATGTGCAAAACGATCCGAGATTTGGGAGTATTTTAGATCTCTGAGTTTTGTAACAGGGACGCACACACAGTTGGTAAACTATGCACACATTCCAGAATCTGAAAGACAGATCTAAAAGCTTTTCAGGTTTCTAGCATTTCAGGCAAGGAATACTCTGCCTGCAGCACTCTGTGAAACAGACCTATGCCAACACTTTGAGTTTGAAATCAGCATTCCACGGCACGAGAAGTGTATGACATGGTAAAGAGCATGCACACACCAGCAAGAGACGCAAACAAGCCTGGCTTCACCTTGACACTCCACTGGTAGCTAACAAAGGATGCTAAGGACAGGAAGGCTAGAAACAATGATCACACTATGAAAAGCCAAGAAGTAAAAGACAAACAAAACAACAACAACAAAACACAAACGAACAAACACCAACCAAAAATATAAAGGTGAACTGCAGCATGAGAACAAAGGTCTCCAGACACACAGTAGGACAGCACATTCTCAGAAAAGGTATTAACTTACTCTCCTAGACTTCGATCAGGAAGGGCAACGCAACACAGAAAGAAAGGCAGAACATTTGAAAATAGTTAATTGTGTTAAAAACTTCATCAGCCATAATTTAAGCAGTTTGTAAATTATACAAAGAAAACATCATTATAAAAATATACCAGAAAACATACCCATGAACATTTAGAATCATAATAAACTTTCGATGATAGAACAATAAAATGTTTCTATGCCAATCAAGTTTTATGTATTTTAGCTTACATGTAGTGAAAGATAAACATAGTCATTGAAGATGATGAGGTGCACAGTTCTCAGATAAATGTGGACAACCCTCAAAATGTGGAAGCACAGCGAACCAACGCCTTAGCAAAACCAAAATAAATTGAATACCCAGAAAATTCAAGAGCCACATACTGGGATATCCTCTGTATTCTTGTTTCCCAGTTGAAAAGAAGTATGTGTTTGCATGCCTGTATGCATGCATCCACATGTTTAGGAGCATATGTGTGAGGAGGCTAGAGACCACTGTTAGATATCGTCCTTAATTACTCTTTTTTGGGGGAGTGGTGATTTCAAGACAAGGTTTCTCTGTGTAGTTCTGGTGCCTGTCCTGGATCTTGCTCTGTAGACCAGGCTGGCCTGGAACTCTCAGAGACCTGTCTGGCTCTGCCTCCCAAGTGCTGGGATTAAAGGCGTGCACCACCACCTTCTGGCCCTCAATTATTCTTTATTGTATTCTTTGAGCAGAGTCTCTCACTAAACCAGGAACCCATCATCAACTGGCTAGATTAGATGGCCAGCAAGCCCTAGGGATTTTCCTGTCTCCATATGTCCAGGGCTGGGATTATGGGCACACTCATGTGGGATCTGGGGTTCAAACTCAGGTCCTCATAATTATGTAGCAAGCATCTTCTGTCCCCCCAGCCCCTAAAGAGAGACTAATATGCCCAGTTACAAGGAGTAACTGAAATTTAATGGTACAGAAGGAAAAGAGCTACCTTAGCCTCTGGTTATTTACTCATGGCTTGTTCCCAGCACATGCTGAAAGCCAGGAGCTTTGTAAATTATACAGTGATGCAAATGGTTATTAGGAACAGCTGGAGGAAAACTGCCAGGACGATACACCTTTGTAAAGCTATTCTATGGGTGATGAAAATTGTGCTCAAAACCATGCTCCAAATGTCGCCTAGGGCCAGGAGAGACTTGGGATCCCAAATGTAAGACTCTGTAGGGGTGCTCAGCTGACTGGTCACTCTCACAGCAGGGTTTTCCAGGTAGTCTGACCCCTATGAAAGAGGTTGCAAGTGACATTCTTTTTTTCTGTCTGTCTTCCTTTCTTTTTTCAAAAGTGTAGGCAAGCACCATGACCTGGTGAGCTATCTTGCTAACTTCTAGAGTTTTCTTTTAAATGGAGACATGGTCTTGGTCAGCACAGTAATGTGGCTCACTAAATCCTTTTCCAACTCTGTATTTTGACTCTCTGTATAAATTTAGAAATTTGCTAATAAATGAGTTTTGTGGTTAATAAACGTATATAAATTATATTACTGCATTGAGAAATGATGTCATTCAGCTTGCTTAGTAGAAGTATTATCAATAAATGAAAATAATTTAGTTTGAAAAAGATTCTGGAAATTATCAGCACTACTCATAATTTAACACATACAACTGAAGAATGAAATAGGTCTTGAGTTCTTTGATGGCATGACAGAAATAAAGAAAATATTCAGGAAAGAAAAATGCAAATCCCAAACTCATTTAGGCAAAAATTCTTAACACTGAAAATAAACAATGAACTTGAAACTGTTAGGTAATTTTATGCTATGAGCTAGGAAATGTATCCTCCTTACTGAATCTACCTTACTGATGTTCAATTTGACCTCCTGCACCCTAGCCGAGATAGAGATATCACTTTATTTGAAGCCACACTGACATGTAAAATGCACCATTAATCTGTAAAAACCTCATCTCTCTCAACTGAATGCAATTCCCATTCACCGATTTAATGGGTTTGTGAAAGCTTAGTATTCAACTGAAAACCAAACTACCACAGAACTTCAAATTTACAATGGCAGGTGTGGCTGTTGAGTAAGAATCCCGTCTAGCCTGTGAATGAACTCTGGGTAGTATTTGGCACCCTGGGGAGATGGAAGAACAACACGGAATCCATCAGCTTGGATCCACACTGTGAAGGACTGGCTGGCTATTCAGGGCCCATGAGTTTTCAAATACTTTTGTGTATAGAATCATTGTTAGAAACAGAATAGTTACAGCCCTAGAAATAAGTGAGCAGCAAGTAGTTCTTTCAGGAAGTTAGGCCATTAGGAAAGATGAAGGTAAACCATTTCACTGAACATTTGCCAAAAGACAACAAAAATTTGACTTTTATGAGAAAAAGAATAAGCTTTCCAAGTATCTGGGGATCCTGTTTATGGCTATAGTTCTAGAACTAACAGTTGCTGTTTCTTCTGCACTTGTTGATGCATGTGCTCCTGTGTGCTGAGGTCAGAGGACAACCTGCAGAAGTTGGTTCTCTCCACCACTGGGATCCAGGAATGAAACTCAGGTCATCAGTCTTTGTGGCATCGTGCTGGGCCATCTATCTGGCCTCCTACAATTCTTGAAATTTCTTTTTCATTTTCAACTTGACAATCTAGAACTACCTGAGAAGGGAGTCTCAAGGAGGGATTCCTTAGATCAGGCTAGCCTCTGGGAATGCCTGGAAAGGCTTATCTGGATTGCTTTAACTGAGATGGGAAGACCCACCCATCCTGATGGTGCCTAGGCAGAGGATCCTGGATTGCATAGAGTAGGGATGTGAGCTGAGCACTACCATGGTTTCATTAATTCATTGCTTTCTGCTCTTGACTGCTTCAAGTTTCTGCTGCCGTGACATGCCTATAATCATAGACTGAAACCGTGAGCCAAATATACTCTCTTTTCTTTTAAGTTGCCTTTGTCAGTGTATTTTATCGCAGCCACAGGGAAACCACACTAAGACAGCTTCCTTTAATTGAGCCATGTTAGAAACTGGCAAGGCTTAATTAAGTAGGATAGACAACTTGCGGGATGCTTTTAATTTCTCATATCATCTTCTCCATTACTTTGCACTCTTCTCAAAAACTAGGGAGGGGACAAGAGCTCTCCAGTGGATATTGTCCTTCACATTTACTCACTGGTGGACAGTTTCTATTACCTTGGAAGTCACTAAAAATCATTACTTGCTAAGTTATTTTGCAACAAGAGGTAATAGCATTAGAAAGGGATGGGTGGGCGTGCTGTGAAAGGTCAATTTTTGTTGTAAAATACTTGGGAGGAGATGCCAATGAAAACCCATTAATCAACTTGGGGTAGAATTAAATATCAATCATGACATGCTCATTTTATCACAGAGACACTCCTTCTATTATGAGACTTTGCTTCTTAGCTAGCATGAGTGGAATAACCTATGCAAAACGAAGTGACCTTTTTTCCCCCCTGGGATATGTCTATATACAGGAAGCCCAGGTAACAAGACAAAGGTAGGAAGTGGTTATGGGCTAACCAGTAGAGAAAAGTAATCACAACTTTCTCTCCAGTTATCCCTTGCCTTTACATTTGGGTCTTCCTATTGCACGTACACTGAGAAATTGTTCAAGGAGACTATTTCTCTTAGGGTTTAGATGTCAGGAGACAGTATGTGTGCCTCAGTTTCTAATGAGGAAATTTTCCTGAAGAAGTCTGACCACAGGCAGTCACAGTCTGAGACCGCCTGGGTAGACTTTGCCTCAATGCACAGATGTTCCTGGGAATCAAGCCTGCTCTAAAAGGAGAGCAGGACAATATCTACTGTTAAAGAACAACAGACTTATCTCACTTTGCCAAACCTCAAACATTTGTAAAACCTGAACTTGGAGAAGAAAGAAGAGTAAAAATTATTTTAAATGAATATACATACTAGGTATAGCCTTGGTAAAGGAAACCTTTAAAGACTACAGTAAAGGGCTAGTGTGGTTTTCGGTGTGTTTTTTGAGGGCAGTGGGGAGAGGGTACTTTGTCTTTGTTTTGGACTCATGAATGCCTTTGGGAAATTTTAGGAATTTAAAAACAGTGAGAATGTCCCCGTTGTGAGATACCATAAAGGACTGACAGAACCAATGCTAGGCGACCATTAAACACTGTATTGATATTTTGTCTCTCTTTTTTTTTTTTTCCGAGCTGAGGACCGAACCCAGGGCCTTGTGCTTGCTAGGCAAGAACTCTACCACTGAGCTAAATCCCCAACCCCAAACACTGTATTGAAATCCTGCACAAACAGGCACATGTGACTTTCTTCCACAGAACAACAAATGCTATTGACCCTTTCTAGGAAGTCATGTCCCTTAGTACAACATCCAATGTCCTTTGTAATCAAGCCTGGACTTTCATCCTAGAATCCCATTTCCCAGTTCTCCACCCCTTCTGCTCTCAGACGTTTGTGGTCCCTTGAAAACATCAGAGAATTTCCAGCTTTGTGTCCTTCAGGGGTTCTCCCTGGCTACAGTGTACCTCAAATGGTAGTGAGGCCACTTTAGCATGACTGTTCACTCTGCTGATTTGTTCTACAAGGTCCTTGATATGCTTAGTAAGTAAACTGGAGCCAGACGCATAGCAAGCATCAACGCCTGGAAAAATGGCATTTGTAACTAAGGGTCAGAGCTGCATTCATCAAGTCTGCCTATGCATTCAACTTCAACATCCATGGGCCATCTCAACTGAGTTCGTCTAATTCTGGGGCAAAACTTCTAAAGGACTCTATCAAAGTATTTCCTAATTCTCTAGTAAAATGAAAGACCATTTCTGGCTTCCCAGAATAACGGGCATGGTCTGAGAAGAGAATTATGGGGTGCACTGTTTGCTTCAAAGGCAACATTAAGAAAAATCTAAGGCTATAAAAGTACTAGAATCCAGGGTACCATTTATTTTTGAGGCGGTAAAGGAACACAATTTCTTCTTTTCCAGACACAGTCTCACTCTCTATAGGCCAGGCTGGTTCTGTGGTCGAAGAGCTCTACTTGCCTCTTCCTCTCAGTGGTGAGGACTAAAGGCCCACGTCACCTGACATGGTGGGAACACAGTTTCTATACGGGGCATCACTATAGATACAAACTTCTGTCTTTTATCTCATCTGTCCCCACAACCACCCCAGTAGGAAGCTATCAATGTGCCTGTTTCACAGATCAAGAAACACAAAGAGGATCACAAGCAGCCTCACTTACACTGTTAGCCCTGCTGGGAACATATAAACCACCTACTTCTTTCGGATCAAGCTGCAGAGAGGACTTTATTAGGTCTCGGAGTGCAGTTAGCTGTTTCTTTTCTTCATCTTGGGTTTGCTTTATCTGGGAAAAGAAAAAAAAAATCACACTTGTTACTTATTCATTTTTAAAAACAAAGCTATTTATCCAAATATACCACTTAATTAATTCAATTTCATAGATGCAGTCAGTAACTTTTCCTATTAGTGCTCATACTGCCTTTTTTTTTAATGGGGCAGAGGCTAATCCTGAGAAAGTACTCAAATTTAGAAGTAGCAAATCATGTACCAGGCATTTTATTAAATCATGGTGACCCAAAAAGCCCTAAATCCCTATATTAGACAAGGCTAAGAAATAATGCTAAGATCATTTGTTTCTGGCTTTTGGAAGGATGGGTCAAAAGACTATGATAATAAAATTAAATGGGCCAGAAGAGAATTATATGAATGACTGAGAAACAATGGCCAGACCATGCAACAAAGTTTACAAAGAACCACATGAGGACCAGGATTGCTACTGCTTATTCTTAATCACTTGGGAGTTAATTGTCACTGATCCATGCTCACTAACTAAAAGAAAGTTAAATTAGACAAAACACATAGGTATGTTTGTTAAAAGGTTGCATTCATTATCTGAAATTCTGGGAAGCAGTACTGTTTCATAATTTCTTGCATTTGGGAATATTTGCACATATGTAATGAGATCTCTCAAGGGTGGGGCCAAAGTCTTAATATATAATTGACTTGTTTCATATAGCCTTAAAAGAACAGGCTAAAGACAATATCCTACTATTTATAGTTTCTGACATATATGTGCACAACTATATTTTGACTGCAATGTGGTCATATGTGGAATTCTCTTTTTACACTTTCATGCCAGATGGTCCTCAGAGTTTCAGATTTTAGAGCATTTTTCATCAGGCATACCTAATCTGTTACTTGTAACTCTAAAACCTTTTCTAAAAGTATGTCCTCATATCCTAATATATTTTCTTTTAATATTCATCAGCCAAGTTATTTACAAGTAATAATTATGCCATCTCTATGTATACATTCCTCTTCCCTTCTGAAAAGTTTAATTTCTGATTTCTTATACGCTTCTCTCCACTCTTCATAGCCTCCAAAGGTCCGTCGCTAAAACAAAGGCTTGTCAGGTAGGTTTATAATGACATATTACTGGCCTCTTCTGCTTAATACCCTTCTGATACAGATATCAAATATACTGATGCTTATTACAAGTTCAATGCACATGCTGCATAGAGAACTTACATTATACAAGTCAGCAGCCAGCTTTTCTATGTACTGTTTCAGTTTATCAGCTGTTTTCAAGCCATCCTGAAAAAAACTACAATGGAAAACAACAGTGACTTACAAGCACTACAAAGAAGGAACAGAATTACGTGCAAAACCTGAGAACTCTTCCTATCTCCCCGAACCCTTTCCCAGTAGTTTATACAAAATAAACATAAAATTAAGTTCAGTACTTATATGGAGATGTACCAACAAACAAATTATGGCTACTATTTGAAATCCATTAGCAGATATCACAATCAGGCCAAATAACACTTACTGTCCTAACTGATTTCACATGTATTCTCATGCACACATATATCACTTCTGCGTGGCTGGGCCATGTTTGAATCAAAGGGAGAACGAATGTGGTGATATATTATGTACCCTAATAAACTTAGCTGGGGATCAGAGGAAAGAGCCAGCCACTAGATTAGACATAGAGGCCAGACAGTGGTGGCACACACCCTTAATCCTATCACTTGGGAGGCTCTGTGAGTTCAAGGTCACACTGGGAAGAGAGTCAGGCAGTGGTGGCACACACCTTTAATCCCCCCCCCCCACTGAGATCTCATATCTCTGCTTGGAAATCACACACGCCTTTAATGCCAACAAGTGACATGGCTGGGTGGAGAACAGTATGTAAGGCATGAGGAGACAGGAACTAAGCAGTAGTTCATCTGAGACCCTCAGGGTGAGGACTCAGGCTTTCAGTCTAAGGATTAGTGGAAACAGGATCGGCTGAGGAGTTGGCCAGGTGAGGTTAGCTATGGCTTGTTCTGTTTTTCCGATCTTTCAGTTTTCACCCCAATGTCTGGCTCCCGTCTTGTTTTGTTTTGTTTTTAATAATAAGACCTTTTAAGATCTGTGTTACAAAAGACAAACTAGCCCCTGGCATACAGAAGTCCAATTGGCCACTAGAAGTTGAGGCAGAAAGCAACCCGTGCTAAGCTCACAGGGTTTCAGTGGTACCAAGGCTTGGAAAGCTGCTGTCTATACCACATAAATGACAAAGGTGCGTTACTTGTCACTTTTCCCAATGACAACAAGAGCTGAGAACTGAAGAGCCTTTACTACAAGCCGAGAACTGTCTCAAACACATTTCACAAGTGGTTCCGTTGGCTTGATTCTCACAATAAAGTTTCCTCTCCATTCTGTAGAAAATGCACAGCAAGACTTACACCTTACTCTGCACACACAGTGGTAGGATTCAGATCCAGGACTGCCTGAGACCAAGTTCATTCTCACAGCTAGAAATGAAGTAAGTTTTCTTTCTTTCTTTTTTTAAATCCATCTATTTATTTTACATCCCAGCTGCAGCCTCCCCCTCCAATTCCCCCACCTCAAGCTCCCCCTACCTTATCCATTCCTCTTCTCTCTCCATTCAGGAAAGGGCAGGTCTCTCATGGCATAAAACATGGCATATCAAGTTGCAGTAAGACCAAGCACCTTCCCATGTATTAAGCCTGGGCAAGGCAACCCAATATGAGGAGTAGGGTCCCAAAAGTCAGTAAAAGAGTTGGAGACAGCCCTTGTTCCTGATGCTAGGAGTCCCACAAGAGGACCAAGCTACACAAGTGTAACATATATGCAGAGTGCCTAGGTCAGTCCCATGCAGGCTCCCTGGTTGTTAGTTCAGTCTCTGTGAGCTCCTGTGACCCCAGGTTAGTTGACTGTGTGAGCCTTCCTGTGGTGTCCTTGACCCTTCTGGTTTCTATACTCTTTTCTCCTTCTCCACAGATTCCCAAACTCTGCTGAATGCCTGGCTGTGGGCCTCTGCATCTGCCTCCATCAGTTACTGGATTACACAATCTGGTTACAGGAGCAGGCCAGTTCAGGCTACTTATCAGCTGTTGCTAGTAGTCTAAGCTGGGGTCCTCCCTGTAGACTTCTGGGAGATTCCCCTGCGCCAGGCTTCTGCCTGACCCCCAAATGCCCCTCCCCGCACCCCCATCTAATCATTCATGTTCCCATCCTCACTTGCCCTCACAGTCCGCTCACGAAATCTCTTCTATTTCCCCTTCCCAGGGAGATTTGGGTGTCTCCCCATGAACCCTCCTTGTTACCTGTCTTTCTGGGTCTGTGGATTGTAGCATAGTTGCTCTTTATTTTACAGCTCATATTCACTTTATTCACTTTTGAGTGAGTATATACCATGTTTGGTGAAGTAAGTTCTTATGATGGACAAGTGAAGACAGTTCCTATCTTCGTGTGTGTGTGTGTGTGTGTGTGTGTGTGTGGTGTGTGTTGTGTGTGTTGTGTGTGTGTGTGTGTGTGTTTCTTCAGGACCCTCATCTGTAGCTCAGTTTACAGAAACAAAACACAGGGCACTCGTGTTTGGAATTCCCATACTCTGCTGCCCTTTCTCTAAGTCATCCCTACCCCCAGTGGACTGCTTACCCACAGACTTTATCTGCCTTGTGGTCTCCCCATACGTGATGAGGATCAGCTCGCTGCCACACTACAGAGCTCTTAGCACAATGGGGATGCTAAGTGGCCATGAAAGGAATTTTTAAGTCCACTTTGGGATCCACACAAGGCCTCTCAAAGCCTGGTTTCCCAGGCTCTAAGCCAAGCCCCTATTCCCTGCATCCTAGGCAATGGGCTGACCTTTTCTTCTGTGTATAGCCTGTAACATTTAACACTCTAGAAAGTTCCACCCTATTTAACCACAAAGATGTTTCAACGATTCTGCAGAGAGCCACAGTACAGAGTGGTGGACTGGACCCACTGCTGGAGATTTTAAAAATGTAGATGCTGTGCACCATCTCCGGCTCATCATACACCCTGAAGTTAAAGACATCAGCTGCAGGTGTGGCCGCACTGCTGTCTAGCTTCTAGTTCATGTGGGCACTGTAGGAGTTTTTCCAGCTGCTGAAACAACTGATGGGGAGACTGACTGTGGATCACAGTTGCTGCAGGTTCAAGTCCAGCAGCAGAGAAGGGGGGGGCGGCGGGGGGGGGGGCTCCGCTCTCTCTCCTTCTTCCACTCACACCATGGTCAGTGACACCCACTTTCAGGCCAGATCTTCTTCCCTCAGTTAACTCTCTCCAGAAAGTCCCTCAAGACAAAGCTGGTGGCAGGGAGTGGGGGAATGGCTAATCCTTCAGGTGATTCTACATCTGGTAAACTGATAATGTAGCTTAACCACCCTAGGTAAATTCAACTAATTTAAGCTGTGTTTATTTTCTAAATTTAAAAAATTTGAGCCAAGCTACTCTGTAATTTTTATTATATTTACAGTGCTGCATGACCACTATCCAACTCCAGATGATTTCCATCATCCCAGGAATAAACTACTCACTCTTCCCTTATCCCCTGACCATTAATCTGATACCTCTTTGGGCTGCCTTTCCTGAACATTTCACATACATGCAATCTGGAATGTGGTCTTCCATGTCTGGCTTCTTTCACTTGGCATAATGTCTTAAATGTTCATCTGTGTTGAAGTATGAATCAATATTTTGTTCTTTTACATGGCTGAATGATATCCTACTGTATGGCTATCCCCCATTTGTTTAACCAGATAGGTATACAAGTTTCCAAGTACTGTGAATAATAGTTATATAATATTTATGCATGTACCTTTGTCTGAATACGTGATTTTGGCTCTCCTGGGTATTTATCTAAGAGTTTTACAAGCAATTGTACTACTAATCTTACACTCCTAACAGTGATGCACGGGTTTCCCGTCCATCATAGCCCCTCTAAGACTTTCTTTCTACTTTTGGTATTTTAATTATAGCTGGCCCAGGGGCTATGAAATGGCCTCTCATTTCTTGTTTTCATTTGTACTTCCATAATGATTAATGATGCTGAATATTTTATCATGTGATACTTGGCAAATGATATATCTCCCTCAGAAAAAATGGCTATACAAACGCTGCACACTCAAAGAAACTGAATTATCCTTTGTTGTTGCATTCTTTGTACTTCTGTAGTCTCAGTCCTGTATTAGGTAAGTGGTTCACAGACGTTTGCTCTCGTCTGGTGGGTTGTCTTCCCATTTTCCTATCAATACCCTTTTATAAACAGAGCTTTGAATTTTGATGTAAGACTAACTTTCCCCTTGGTTCCTGTGGTTACCATGTCTATACTGACACATTTAAAAAAACAAATTCCACTATGGACATGTTTTGATCATTTCTGAATTAAAATGTCCCGACTCTGGGATAATAAAAGGGAAATCACATGTGAAAAACTGGTGAGTCCACATGTCCTGTGCTGTATGTAAGTTCCTAGGAGCTGTTATTTTTGAGTATAATGATGAAAGAGAGTAATGCTTGTAAATGCTCTTGCTTCTGCAAATCACAATAAATCCCGTGGTAAAAGGAGTGGGTGGTTTGTTTTGAAAGCAGGATGTTATTGGCAATGTTCATGTGTGAGTGAGTAGCAGTGTGGGTGAGCTGGAACAGGTAGAGACAGTTTGTCTCTGCTCCCTTTCCAATGCAAACACCGGATCCACACCAAGGTGCTGCAATTCCACGAAGCATCATGCAGCAGACTCCCTGGTGAGCATTGGCTGAGTCTACTGAAAACCACCTGGGAACTAGAGTGAGTGCTCAGAAGAAATCTTTTAACTAAAACTATGAGTAGAGAATGCTTTACAGGGCAACACCACACATATAAGGGTTTGAAGGGAATGACTGAGATAGCAGGAAGAATCTCTGAAAGAAAACCTCCCCAGCTTCTTGATGTGGAGTTCCTGGATCCAAGAATATGGCAACTTAGAGATGAACCCTACTGTCTGTCAATCCTGCCACCTGATGGCTCAGAACCTCACCTCCTAAGGCACGTGTCCAGTGGGTCTGTCTTCTGTTGATCTATCTCTCTGATTAGGGATCTCAAAGGCCAGCTGCCTTCCCAGACCCATCCCAAGTCCCATCATCTTCCTTCAGATATAACCACTGCCCTCCTTGGCTTTCTTGAAGGAGTCTCTCCTCCTGGTGCCCATGGCACAGGTCATTGAATGCCTGATTTCCTGCACCAGACAAAGACCTCCAGAAAGCAGCTCTGTCTGTATTTAAATGCAGAACCTTAGAAAACACCTGGCCTTTGGCAGTAGGCTAGTGAATGGTTATGATGAGGTAAGCAGAAAATAATAAAGGAATAAGGAGGGTCAGGATGCAGCCATTTTAAATAATGTTGCTCTTTCATGTTAATCACAGAGGCTAATGTACATGCAGTTCACTTTATGTTTTGGGAAACTCTGCTTGTACACCTCAAACTCTTCTATTCAGATGTAGGGGAATTGAACAAGATCTCTAAAATTGGGGAATTGAACAAGATCTCTAAAATCAGGTAAAATTAGATTTGCTGTCAAGAGCTGCATTTCAGAAGATGGAGAGATTCATTTCTTTTGGTAAAAGTTGTGAAGATAATTTTCTAAAAAGACTAATCAAAGATGGAAAAATTCCACCTAAAATTAAAGTCATGGTCACTGATTACTTACTTCAAAGTAAGTAACTTCAAAAACTGTCCACTATACCATAAAGGCAAAACGTAGTTCAGGTGCTCAGATCCTCAGGTCAGAGCTCCAATAGACACTTTACCTTATAAAGTGGAAATTTCCATATATTCTATTTATCAAGCACATATATACAAAGTAGAATTTACACTGAAAAAGTCAACCAATTTATATAAAGATTAATTTGGTCATCAAAAAGCCTTTTGTAAAGAGAAACATCCTAGCTATGGCTTATATGAACTATCCCACTGGTAAGTACTACAAATGCTGTATTTTATTTTACTCTCACATTCTCATGAAGATCCTGAGGTATATATTACAAGCTCTAAACACCTATGTCAGATGATCCTGGTATTCATTGAAGGGCCTGTTGCCCAGGAAGGGTTTAAACCTGTCCATTAACCATCTCAAGCTTTGTGTTTTTTTCCTAAATGTGTCATTTGTACACAAAGGTCTTCCTAGCTGTGGTGTTGTTAAATGGGATAGGAGAGATCAAACGGAATTATGCATTTATTATTTTGAGAGTATTTTATCTAGCTCAAATGCCCTTTATTTCATCCTGCTTATGAGAGCTGGCCGGGCTGCTTCAGAAAGGATCTTGTATTCTCTTCTCTGTATATCCACTGGCTAACATAGATTCTATGCAACAGCATTCTCACACAAAGGCTCCAGCGGAACACTCACCCACGTTAGCCCAGCAAATAAAGAAGATGAATAACCAGACACAGTGCCATGAGCAGAATGAAATCAAACATACACAAGATGTCGTGTCTTCAGACGGAACACTGTCTCACAGAAATCTGTCTACAGCGCTAAGCATTCAAAATGCCCCAAGTAGTAAGGTTCAGATAATGAACCCCCACCAAGGAACTGTGGGTGGGAATGAATGGTAAAAGCAACAGGGAAGATGACAAGGTGTATGGGGAGGAGCAGTGTCAACAGAATGGTTTTGGTGACAATAGCTTATGCACAAACTATGGGGGAAGACATCACTTCGACTAATCAAATAGTTGTCTATTGTGAGCTACTACTTTATATAAAATGCAGAGGAAGTAAGACATAATACTGTTTCTCATTTATTTAGTTGAAGAAAATAACTGTCTTACTATAGATAGTCACTAAAGGACAGAAAATCAGGAGAAGGGCAATGAACGGAAGGGGCTGATTAGTAAGGGCTGGTGAACAACCACTGATAAGTAATGCCACACTTACTTGCACTGTGCGTGATAATACTTGATAAGGTTCTGCAGCAGGTCCACACCCTTTTTGGTCTTGATTTCATTAACTTTAATGAGATACTGTGGAAAGAAAGAAAGCAAGCAGAATTTATGTTGGTGACTCCAGATGTGGCTCTCAAGCTCATGTGGGAGAACACCACTCTCAAACCTGCAGAAGTAGGTGAGCTTTGTTTAGGGAAGGCTGTTGGGACACAGTCAGTGTGCACAAACGCAATTAGTGTTAGCATTTGCTAAGGTCTTATGATTAGTGTACTAGACAGGCAAGGATGAAACTCAGCAAGTGCACTCCATGAAAACTGATTGCTTCCCCTTGGTGCGGTGGATCTCAAACTTATATTCACACAGTCCTAAGAGATGGACTGTTCTCTGCAGAAAACAGATGGAGCAGCAGTCTCTTCGAGAATGTTCTATAAGATAGTGAAACTTTAAACAAGGAGATGAATCAGAAGAAGAACTCTCTACTAAAAACGAAGCAAGTATAAGGAAGGGTGTAGTTAACTACACAGCACTGGTTTTAATTTTATCAATGGACAAAATTCTCCATTGACACCGTGCTTCTAGCTCACTCAGTGTGATGTAAGTAAGAATTCATAATAGAAAAGGTCAAGGAGCCAAAGGTTTATGAGGAAGAAGAAGAAACACAAAAGGAAAAAGAAAAAAAAAAAAAAAAAAGGAAATCCAGGAGAAAACCTTAAATTACACACACACTCCATTAGGACTCTGTAAGCCGGAAAGCATCTCGATTGCTCAGGTTGCTTTACAGTGAGTGTGCAAGTCCAGGAAGGGGTACAGGTTTTGGTGGGAATTCAGTTTGAGAACCACGGCTCTAAGTTAGAGGCAGCATGCTTTTTACTGCATTTTCCCATGAGCTCAGACTTTCTTACTGGGACAACTTTCATTTAAATTTCCACTCAAGCTGGATCCATGCTTTAAAAAAAAAAAAAAAAAAAAAAAAACCACATGCTCCAAAGTTGTAATAGTCACCAGTGTTACCTCCCGCCAGGATACCCTCCCCCAATCACTCACAAGCAACATTAAAGTTCTCACCAATGAATCCTGTTTTGGCTTAAAGAGGTCCATAGGACCAAGGCTCAAAATATGAGACAACAGGGCAATGGCGGATCCCAAAGGGCTTGGAGAAAAAGGGAGATTAAAATCCTTAGGAAACAGTCCCTCCTCCAAGCATCAAACCTAGTGTCTGCTGACTGTCAGGGAGAGCGGACGGGGTTGGGAAGGTCTGTTCTTACTTCACACATCTGGAGCTGGAAGAGGCGCCTTTCCTTCTCCATTTCTTCTGCAATCTCGGCTCCGGTTATTTCTGTGCGGATCATCCCGTGCTGTTTTGCGTGCTCTCTTTTCTCCTTCTCAATTTTTGTACTGTAATTAAAACAGATGACACTTGAAAAAAAAAAAAAAGATACTGTTGCACAACCCCAAGTGTGAATCTAAGTGCAAACTTGACCCTAGGCGATGATGTGCCAATGTGGGTCCATCAAATGCATCCTGTGTACCATATCGGGAGTGGGGTGGGATGTGATTATGGGGCCGATGTGTTTGGGTATGTGCTGGGAATAAACTGGAACTCTTATTATCTCCCATTCAAAAACACCAATTTTTAATGGGGGGATGTAGCTTGGGGTAGTGTGCAAGACCTTGGGTTCAATCCTGGTGAAGCAAAGTAGTTTTTTGAAAAAAATGAACCACGCTGATGCCTTTCCTTTAATCAAATCTGACAGTATTACAAAAGCGCTTTGAGGAAAACACACTCGATCCACAAGTTCTTCTGTTTCTGTTCTAATTCTGCTGCTATTGTCGTCCACAGAAATGGCTGTGTTATGTAAACTTATGTTTACATAAGCTTTAGCATGGACATCTTTTCCTATCTACCGTCTGCCTGGTCTTACAAATCTCTCAGAGGAATAAGAATGAAGGAACTGGGTGTGGTGCCTCTCTCATCCCAGCCCCTAAAGATGGAGGCAGGAGGATCATGAGTTTGAGGCTGATCTGGGTCTCCAATCTCCTTAATCCCTTACAAAAACCCCAGAGTCAATTGGTCTGGCTTCAGTGCCAAGTTAGACTGCTCAGTCTCTGGGTCAGTGGATCCAGTGTGAATGCCAGCTTAACAGTTCCCGGCTGCACGACCTTCCAAAATTCCTTAGGCGTTCTAGACTTCAGTTTCCTGATAGAGGGAGAGGTGAACAGTAACGGGTGGGGTCAGGGGTCATGCACATAAAACACATTTTGGTGTAGACCCTGCCAGACAAAAGGGTATCAAAAATACCAGCTAGTCTTTATTTCCCGACTGTTGTACTACATAGAAATGCACATGGTTATGTAACGGTGTTGATAAAAAGAATATTGCACACATACATAGGCCTCAAACTTGGTAGTTCATAACAGCAACCAAAACAGCACCTGTCCCTCCAGACAATTAGCACTGGTAATGCAACATATTTTGGGTTATTTACTTTTTTGAGACATTATCTTGCTAGGTAGCCCAGGATGGCCTGGAAATCACTAAGTCCAGGACTGCTCGGCCTCCAGAGGGATGGGATAATTGTGTGTGCCACTCTTAACTAGATCAGCACACCCACTTTGCAGCCCTTAAAAAGACAAACTAATTATCATTACGAATACAGTAGTTTCCCGGGGCTCAGTCCTGTCTCCACTTACTCCTTACGAAACTCATGACAACGACAACCAACCAACCAACAGAACAAGTCCCAACTTACAACTTCGTCTCATAATCTTTCCAGGCTTTGTCAAATGGCTTCTTGAGATCCTTTGGAAAGAGAAAACAAGAAAATGAAAACCGTCATTCATCTTTCCTCAAATAAATAACTGAAAAAACATCTGAACAAAATCAACTTCCTTTATGGGGATCTGAAACTTGCACTGTGTACAGGGGAGAAGTCTGCGAGAGGCAGGTAGGGTGAGCACTCCTGGTCCTAGCAGAGAAGCAGGACCCGGAGATTCTGAAATCTGGCCCACAAAAAAAATCACACTGGTGGAGGCCAGACCTGGGCCAAGCTTCTCTCCAACCCATTCAGGAGCTACCAGTCTTCCTGAAAGTGCCTAATCCAGTTCCCAGTCGATACCATTATGTGAAGGGACACACTTTTTTAAATGACCATTTTACAAAAATATTTATTTTATGCAGATACTGTTCAGAGATTTTCAGATACAAGTACCACTCTGATTGTAGAGGGGGAAGAAAAGAACCTCACGCAAACCCGATCCTTCCGAGTGAAGACAGGGAAAATACAGTTTCTGACCACTTACTCCTTTAACTCCCTTTAAGTCTCCTTTTAACAAGGAATCCAAGGTGAAGATCACATTGTGGCTCAGACCCTGGAGCTGGAAAATAAAAATAAAGAAAAGACGGGAGGCAGTTAAAAAAAAAAAAGAATGCATAATGAACGGTGAAGCCCAGTCCTGTTGGCTCCCCCACCCAGGGCTCATGAAGAGCTGTATGTGTGTTGTGTGTCTATTGTGTGTACATGCCATCCCTCTTGCTAGTGTAACGCCCCACACTGCAGCTGTAGAAATGAGGACGGAAGGGTGACCTGTGCACAATCACAACTGTAAGCAGAGGCCGACCGTGCGGCCCCGAGTGATGCTCTGGGATGCTGCTGTAGCACACACACATGGGTACAATAGGTTACCACTTATTTCAGCACTTTCAGGGCAATGTCTACCCAAACTGCAACTCTTGGCTTGACTTTTCTTCAGCTGTGTGTCACGAATATAGAGGGAAGTATGTTAACTGGCTTTTAATGTTTCCTTTTTGTACTCTTACAGCATGCACTGTATGTGTGATTATATTTATCCTGTCTCCTTGATGAGAATAGGTGCTCATGACAACAGGGACCTCGACTGTTCTGCTTACAGCTGTAGCCTCGGCTATTTTATTATTATTATTATTATTATTATTATTATTATTATTATTATTTTTTTTTTTTTTTTTTTTTTTTTTTTTTTTTTTTTTTTTTTTTATTATTATTATTATTATTATTATTATTATTGAGAGGTCTGGATATGCAGCCTAAGCTGGCCTTGAATTCACACTCTTTCTGTCTCGGTTTCCTGTGTGCTAGGATTACATGTTTCCAGGTATGAGCCACAATACTCAGATAAAACAAATCTTTAAAGGTTTGGGGAACCGGTTTTCTACTGGACAGAGGAGTGAGTATAAAAGAGGAGGAGGTGGAGCTGCTGCCCAGCTGGAGAGAAGCAGCAGAGGAAACATAGAATGGTTTGAAATACAGCCAACATGACCCTGGTGATTCCCAGGGAGAACCGAGCTTACAGCACTCTGCAGAGCCAAAGCATAGACACACTTTGGGATCTCCCCCTTTAAGGAAGTTTTCCTCCCATGTAAGTATGTCTATTTGCCGGACTGTCCACCCATCCATCCAGTCTTACTGAATAGTGAGGAGCCACACATTATGCAGGCAGGAAGAGATGAGCAGCCCGCTCCTGAGGCCCCTAGTGGGGTTTCTTTCCACACTGGCAGCAGACAAGCAGAGAGGCTAAAGAAGACTATGACGTGAGGGCAGCCAATGCTGCCCGACGGCCTGGTGCTGACAAGTGTGGAGGGACTGTGTCCTACTGCCAGCTGCTGAAGATGGAGGGAGCCGACACATACATTCAGTGCCAGTTTACAGACACCTGGCGAGTGCTGAAAATGTGCTTCTTTTTTTTTTTTTTAAATGCTGTGGACACCAGCTATGAGTCAGGCAGTGAGGGTCAGAAGGGCAGAGGAGAGAAGGCCTGTCCTTTGGATTCTGCCTTCTCCCTGTGTACCCTGGTGCTCACACCTTGGGTTTCCCAACAGGCCATGCAACATCTTGGCCTTCTTTGCTTTTCATCTGAGGAACGTTTTTTTCCAGCGTGTACCACCAGAGGGCGCAGGACTCCTGCCAAGGCAATTCCGTCTGTGTGACTTTGCCACCAGCAATACAGATAGCGAGCAGGCCAGACTGCTGCACTCTGACTCTGTCTAGGAGAATCCACAATGATGGTTTCGGAAAGTAGGGCAAAAAGACCACTCAGGCCGGGCGGCGGCGGCGCACTCCTTTAATCCCAGCACTCGGAAGGCAGAGCCAGGAGGATCTCTGTAAATTCGAGGCCAGCCTGGGCTACCAAGTGAGTCCAGGAAAGGCGCAAAGTTACACAGAGAAACCCTGTCTCAAAAAACCAAAAAAAAAAAAAAAAAAAAAAAAAAAAAAAAAAAAAAGACCACTCAGAATTTATGATTGTGGTCCTCAAAAAGAAAAAGGTTGAAAGCCACTGGCCTTAGGCAGGGCAGGGAGAAAAATGAAGATGCACAGGACTCAGCCCTTTTGCCCTTGACAAGAAACTGGAGAGAGATTTTGCTCGTAGCTCTCAATTTCATTCTGGGAGTACAAGCCCTCAGCACCCTCTAGTCCTAAGGCTCTTATGAGATAGTGTGGACAAGAGGGGATGTTGGGGGCCAACTTAATTCTTCGCTAATCAAGCCAGCATCTACCTTTCTGCTTGTGACCATCCTGGCACCGATGTCACTCAAAGAACTTACCATCCCCCATCACTTGTGTGGATGTTCGCTTCCTCGTTTGTTTACTGTCCATCTCCCCAGTGTACACACAAGCTGCGGTCTGTGTGCACATGGTTACATGCCCCAAACCTGAACACTGGACCATACAGAACTGCTGCTCCAGCAGGACGTGCAGAAGGTACGAAATGCATACAGCACTGTGTGTACAAGGCTCTCCTCCTACAGCGCTGTTCACACTCATGGAAACAAAGTGCCCAACAACGGGCGCTGGTGCAGGAAATTATAGCAGTGAAGAGAATCTTCTTTATTTATGTGATATATTGGAAAATAAAAAGTACTTACAGTGGACAAGATTTGTTTTTGAAAAGATGGGACATAGGTTGTGTATTTTTTCTTTCTTTCTTTCTTTTTTTTTTTTTTTTTTTTTTTTTTTTTTTTTTTTTTTTTTTTTTTTTTTTTTTTTTTTTTCTTTCTTTCTTTCTTTTTTTTAAAGATTTATTTTATGTAGATCAGTGCTCTATCTGCATGCATGCCTTTATGCCAGAAGAGGGCATCAGATCTCACTACAGATGGTTGTGAGCCACCATGTGGTTGCTGGGAATTAAACTCTGGAAGAGCAGCCAATGCTCCTAACCTCTAAGTCATCTCTTCAGCCCCTGTGTATATTATTTCTAAAGAAACACACAGTAATCTGCTGGCATCAGTGCTCTGAAGAACACTGGGGTGGGTGGGGATGCAGGAGGAAGGGATTTTCTTCACTGTCATTGTTATTACTGTTGTTGTTGTTATTATCATTTAAAGGCCCGGGGAGATATCTCAGTTGGTAAATGCTTACCTTGCAAGCATGAGGTCCTCCTGAGTTAGATGCCAGAACCCATGTCAAATAGGGCAGATCTATCTAGTGGCACACACTTGTAACCCTAGCGCGGGGAGTCGGAGACAGGAGACTCCCTGGAGCTCTAGGACCACCAGCTGAGACTACTTGGTGAGCCCTGGGTTAATGAGATAGTTCCAGCCTCAACAAACATGACAGACAGCATTTGAGGAACGACAGCTGAGGCTGGTGTACAGGTATGCATACGTAAACACACACACACACACACACACACACACACACACACACACACACACTCCTGTACATATTCAAACATCTTTTAAAAATAGGTAATGCATTGTTTGCTCAAAAAAAAAAAACCCAATATTTGAAACAATGTGAAAAACAGTGATTAAAAGCACATTTCAACATTTAGTCCTAAATTATAGCTTTCATCAATGTCTCAAACCCTTTGTGAATGAAGCAAGAATGGAAGCTTACTGCTACCTTGACATGAAGGCTGCATTACCAAACAACACAGGAATTAAGAAATCTGTGGTTAGTGCTAAAGGTGAAGGTTCTTCTGAAGAATAAGCCTCTCCAAAATCTATGCACTAACCACACCGAGTAACCAAGTCATCATTGTGGTTAGGCCCTGCACAGCTGGAAAAAACCCCAAGACTTGAGAACTTCACTGTGGTCATCTACACACGTCTTCTTGAGGGATAAGAAGAAACCAAGCATGCAATACATTATATATTAGTTATCTGGATTTCCCCCAGTGAAAAGCTTAGGAAAAAGCCACAGGGGGAAAAAAAATACTCGAATTTACTAACTCTTTCCAGCTTGCTTCCCAGGAAGAAGTTTCTTCCCTTAGTGACAGTGACTGGAAACTACCTGAGTGGCACCAGGAAGGCAGCAGAGAAGAGGGGTACTAAGAGAGACGACGCCCTGAAGCACAGGCTGTCTCTCTCTTGGAAATCTCCATGCAGAGAACATCAGTTCCACCAAACAGTTTAGTGTGGTGCTCTGTGACAGAGGTGAAGGGCACGAGTTCAGTCTCAGGACTCCGGAGTCTTCCAGGATTTTGTTTTCTTACTGTTTCGGAAACCTTCACAACCCCAGCCACACTCTGTCAGACGGTGTCGCGTTGTCCTGACAGGCCACTGTAGTGTAGTCACACCGAATGCCAGGACCATGGAGGACAGTCTTCCTGTTGTTGTCACTCATTGGCCTTTAACAGATGGCTTGTGAAAGATTTAAACATGAACTATGGATCGTCCGGATGACACTTTACTAAGATTCTACTGATTATTAATTTTCCTAACTTTCCAACAATGTCCCTGAGGCAGGAGGCTTGCCAGTCAGAAGTGAGTGTGAGTTACACAGCAAGACCCAATCTCAAGCATACCCACACCCCACAGAAAAACCAAGACTATTTCTATTTCCATCTTAGTAAGCAAACAATACATTAAACACCATCTCAGGAATGATGCTTGACTACAGTAAATATATGGGTGTTCCTAACAAATGACTATGCCTTACAAAACAGCTATTCTCTGCCAGTCCACACATCCAAACCTACCGGGAATTTGGAGAAGTTAGACAAGGAGGCTGAAATGCATCCTTCCATTATGCAAATGGAATTTATTTAATATATAACTATAATTAGTACAGGCTTTGACGAAAAATAACCACTTACTACTCACAGACTGTTCTGAGGCGGACAGACATTATACACACGGTCCATCACAATCCCACCCAAAGATGACGGACATAAAAACAACTCCTCCCGTGTGTGTTTTGACTTTTACCCCTTCATACAGTTTTCCAGAAGACACCATCTTGCTTATCTGTCTACTGACACATTACTTATCCCCTTTCTCAGAGGGTATGCTTCTGGCTTCTGAGGGAGTGGTGCCCTTGGAATGGCCACAGCAAGTATACAGGAGCAGCACAGGTTATACCACCCCACCCAAGCCCCCTGCAGGACTTACAGTTGTGCCCAGGAGCCCTGTGGTGCTGTCCACTGGAAAAGGCCCACTGTGTCTCTTTTTCCTGCCTCAGAGCGGAAGGTAGCCCCGCTCTACAAACGGGCCTTCCTACATGCACACGAGGCTGTGTTAATTAACGAGGACATAATTTGCTTGCTTCGTCATCTCGAGCTAATTCTGACAGGCTCTCTCCCCTGCCCCTTGGTTCTCTCTCCTCCTCTGCAGAGAGAAACAATTTCTCTCAAAGCAAAGCTAATGCAAATCTGCTGACTAGCTCAACACTTTGGAAAATCCAATTAAAATAATGAGCCAGCTCCCGCAGTTCAATCGGCGGTTCTCCTGGTATAAATTAGGTTTTCTGTCTAGAGCGTTAACTCCTTCACACTCTAGGCAGTTACCAAATATCTTAAAGTTATTTGAAATGGGTGCCTGGAGACCATCATGCTAAGTGAAATAAGCCAGGCTTGGAAAGACAAATACTGCATGTTTTCTTTCACACGTCAACTCTAGATTTAAATATATTTACTCTTTCTCCTTCTCTCTCTCTCTCTCTCTCTCTCTCTCTCTCTCTCTCTCTCTCTCTCTCTCTCTCTCTCTCTCATATAGGACTTCCAAGTACCTTTCTACTTTCAAGTGAAAAGGGGGCTCTGGGAAGAGAGAAAGGGCTCTACAAGGAGAGGAGACAACAGAGGGTCACAATATATGTGACACAGTAGCACAAGAAGGGACCATTTGGGGAAAGAAATGGGACCAATGAAGAAGGGGCACTGGGCAGGGTGGTAGGAGGATGGAAGAAAAACACACTATAATGATAATGTACGCATGACCATGTCGCATGGAAACCCACTACTCTCTATGCAAACTAAATGAAAACACAATGAAAGAAGGAATTTTAAAAAGAGCTTTGTCACTAGGCTGCTTTGCAGAATACTATGACACAGAGAAAAGACTCACAGGCGCACGTGACGGTCACTACTGTGACTGTTTAACCTCTCTGGTGGCCCAGCATTCCCTTCAACTAGCCAGTGCCAGAGCATATGGCCTGGGGAGGGAAGGACAAGGAGAAAGGGTAAGATGGAGAAATGAGGGTACTAATCCGGCAGCACCGTAACCACTCATTACTAAAACACTGTTGAATATTTGGTGTGACTGCTAATTGTCAACCTGACTGGGTTAGAAGATGCACACCTTTTCATGTGTCTATGTAGGAGTTTCTAGATACAAATGGATTGTGAGGGCTACGGCGTATGAATGGATTAATCTCTTGATGAATGCACTGGGAGGTGGTGAAATGTAGGTGATGGGGCCTGAAGGAGGAAGTAGGTCACGTGGGGGCTCTATCTTGCCCTGGCCCCTTCCTGTATTTCCCCTTTCTGCTTCCTATCTATCTAACATGCCTTCTTGCTAGGATACATCCTTCTGTATTTCCAACCCAGCAATGGTAAAATCAGTCGACTCAGCTTCCAAGCGGTTTCCTTTCCTGTAATGGTAAACTTGAATCCCCGTTCGTTCATTCATATGAAGTCGTGGAGCTGGCTGCTTTTAAGGACACCACCACAAAGCTTTTATGTAGAACCTTGTTTAAACAGGAAACATGGAGTCATGAAACAGGTGTAGCTTTAGAGCCAGTAAATTATTTATGGCATTATCTTATAAATCAAAATGTTTCAAAAACTAAAATTATACAATCTACATGCAAACTAAAATTATGCAATATATATGCAAAAAACAATTGCTAGCAGACATTACTGGCATATAAGATTACATTTAAATTTTTTTTTCCGCTGCAAAGGCAGTAAGGGGAAACTAGGAATATTTGCGTTCATGGGTTGAGGGTACTCCTACCTCCAGAAGAGAGGTGTATGTTGTCCCGTCCCTATCCCCTGCCCTGAGACAGAGTTTCTCTGTGTAACAGTTCTGGCTGCTGGGGAACTTGCCTTGTAGACCAGGCCTGGAACTCACAGCCATCCGCCTGCCTCTGCCTCCTGAGTGCTGGGATTAAAAGCCTGCACTACCACTGCCCAGCTACCAGAAGAGAGTTACTGGCACTCAATCTGCCTGGGATTTGTAAGAGGTTTGCTCAGCTTCCAGGGTGCCCCAGGCTTACCTTGCCACACTTGGGCAAATCACTCCCACTTACCTTTTGCAGGCCTGTTCTCCTCGCTCATGAGGTAAAAATGATAAAAACAAGTTCCTGTTCCCTAAAAGGACTTATGTGAGATGCACTCCGTGGATTGAAATGCATGTAAAATGGAAAGCAGGAGATGGGCTCAATTAAACAGAACTAGGTTTACTTTCCTAGATTTTAATTTTTTTTTTTTTAATGCACATTTGGAAAGCTGAACAGTAGTGGAAAGGAAAAGGGCAATGATGGACCAGGGCTCTGAAAAACTGTTTCTATGTCCTGTACCACAAGTTCTCTACTGGTGAAACACCACGGTTTGGTTTTTCTGATCGTCCGGTCAAGGCCGTCTCTTAAAATAACATTGCATCCCACTGTGCTATGTTTCATCTAGGCAGCACAGCCCAAATGAAACTGTTGATTAAAATGATAGAGAGTACTATGCTTAGCTTTTGTTATCTAAAGTTACTGGGGTTGAGAGAACTCTATAAAATGGATCTTAGTCTCACTAGATTAACGAGGATATAAGCTCAGAGAGGTTAAGCAACTTGACCAAGGCCAAAGCACCCAGAAAACAGATGGCCAGGTTATTCATGAAGGCTTGCTTTATTCCAAAAGCCATTCTCATTTCCTCTGTCACGCTATAATCATTTCAAGTGACAATCAGGTCAGATCACTTTCCTGTCTGAAACCCATTACTGCTTCCTGCTGACTAGAGTCGAATCCAAACTCCCAAGTTTAGGTCTGGCCCTGTCAGCCTTTCCCTTTGTCCCCAGACTCAGTTGAGCAGCATCTTCCCTGAGAGAAGAAGGCTTTCCCAAGTCCCTGGGCAGCAGATGAACTCAAAGCATTAACTCCCACTCTCAACCCATGTCCACTGATCTCTCTCCTTCTTTGAAACTTACTTACTCATCTACAGGGACCATCCTTTCGTTGGTTATTGAAAAGGAACCTTCTAGGTTCCACGGAACTTATCAGTACCTTGCCCACCTTCCAATCAGGCATCTCGCCCAGCGGCAAGAAGGCGAACATTCAGAGCTGGGTACTCAGAACGACTTGTCTGTTCCTTGACTTTCTAGAGTAAAGTTTCTGGGAAGCAAAGGCTGGGCCTGCTTCCCACATGCACATCAAGATTCCTGTGCATGTGAAGCTCCTGGCACAGCTGACTGAGTAAATAAACAAATAAATACAATCTTCTCTAAATCAAGTAAGTAGTGCTGAGACCTGAGCACCACAGAATCTGAACGCAGCTCTGGTTTCCCTGGAGTGTTCAGTATCAGAGTGGCCAGAGAGGCTGTGAGATATTCAAATTGCTCCTAGAACCTGGCTGGAGGTGACAGACCAAGGGGCCCCTCTACCTAGAGGCTGTTAGTGGTTTGTGCTGCGTAGAGAGACGGAGACGGAGGCAACATTCCCCAGAGGAATCTAAAGTAAGATGGAATCTGAAGCAGTCGGAGAGAAGGAGAAGATCTAGGTAAGAGTTCATTCCTGGGATGAAAAATGAGAAAGAAAGGGCGAGGGCAAAGGGTCAAGGGAGTGACTGGCAGCCAAAGCCTCAAGGAATTCTCAGAGCCAAGGGAAGCATCTGTGCATTTGCTTCTCAAAATGCACCTACAGATCTGGGCTGGGAAAAAGAACTCCAGAGGCTTCCAGGATAAAGAGCACGCAAACGGAAAGTCAATTATCTCGGTGTCTGTCTTCCCTTTGCAACATCTGTGCTGCTGCTTTAATTGTTTTTAGATCAATATCACTTTTAACTTAATGGTAAATCTATGGCGGTAAGAGCACATCCGTATACTTTCGGAGGAGGCAGCACAGGGTGCTGGAGAGGAGACTCCAGGTTTGAAGAGATTCCATTTTCTCTGCAGTCACCAAGGATTGATCCAGGGAGTCAGTGAGGCAGAGACGACGACGACAGAAGGTAACGCTCACCAAGTACTAACCAAGTCATCTTTTCCTTGGTTTTCTGGTCTCCCAGAGCAAGGAAGAGCGACAAACATCTGGAGCGTTGTGAAAGTCTTCATAAGCCTACCTGGTCTCTGTTCTCCTGCCATACCAAACCCTGTGGAGAGCTGCTGTGTCACAGCCTTATTCTCGGATTTACTCTTAATTATCTGAACCAGATTCCTTCAGAAGACACGTGACAGGAGGAGGAAACTACCCTTTACTACACTCACTACTACTGTGGCAGATACTCACGACCCTGTCCTAACACAGCATGTAAAGTGCTTAAATCAATGAACAGCACATAGCTAGCACACTATAAATACAAACTATTGTTATCTCTATTTGGATAAGCAAAAGTTAACCATAAAAATAATAGCATTACTGGCTTAAAGACTCTGAGGATGACACCAGATTAAATAATCAATTATTTAATTAATTTAAAGACAATAACTCCTTACATTGTCCAGAGTGGCTAGTATTAAATACTTGAGACTACAGGGGGGAAAAAAAGACAAAGCAAGATAAGCAAGTGCCACAGTGCCATTTTCAACGTGATTCTGTCCAAATCTCTCTTAACTAGTGACTAGGTCCTATCCCCCGTCTTCCTTCCTCTTATGTGGACCCACAACTTTAAAGCATGCCTCTCCTAGTTCCAAATGCTGTTTTGTGACTATACCTCGAGTTGAGGAGCAGTTCACAATCACACACAGTGTGTACACACTCTTAATGAAAGTGTGACCTGCCAATGCAAATTTTATAGGCTGAAAATTCAGTCCTACTTAACAACCATTATTTGACTTTCTATTTGAAATATTTTTAATGGACAATGGCTCATACTAATTTAAAACTCAGCCAGGATTACACACAACTTCTGTACACTGGATATATTTATTACATGGCAACTACGTACTGATGAGAGAAAATTCCAAGTCATTAGCTATGGTCTGGCTAGGTAAGATATATTATGTAGCCTGTGAAAATAACTTTCAATTGGATTTCTATGTCCTAGAAAGTTAACAAGCTTCTAAAACAACACGACAACAGAAAAGTTCTAAAAGCTTCTGAAATAAATCTATGACACACATTTTTTGTTGGTACCCAACCCCACCACGACTGCACTTGAGTGATGAGTCTGACTGGAAGTGGGATCTTCGATCACTGTGTTCCACCCTGGCGTCACTGTCTCCCTGCAGAGAGGTCACTGTTTAGTGGGAAGCATCAGCTGGAGGAGCCCTGGAGGCATTGCAGAGTACACAGCACCTGTCTACACTGTCACCCACCTAAAACACAAACCCCGAACCCTAAGATCATCTAACTCTAAGGATTTTAGACACAACGTAAGATATATGCAATATACAGTTAGATATGTAAACCATCAGTATCCGAGTCTAAATGTACAAAGTTGTTCAAAAGGAATATTACATTAAAATGCCAGACACTAAAATTATGTAATAATATTTGTCTTCTCATATTCCCATTTTATTATAGCAAACACATGTAACTATCATAATAAAAACCAAACCAAAACACCCTGAATCCTTTCCCCCTTACTCATCACCACACACACACACACACACACACACACACACACACACACACACACACACACACACACACGGAAAGACCTCACTGAACATAATGTCCCACAACACTAACTGCTTTATGAGTCACATCAGGGCATGAGGGGAGGCGTAGTACCGACACTGAAACATTCTAAAGATGAGATCCTATATGGGGAGCTCAGAACCAACAGATACATCTACAACACAACTCCTTCACCTAATGCTCATGGAACGTCGCCAAAGAGAGGACAGAAAGATTATGAAAGTCAGAGAACGAAGAAATCTGCTGTGAGATTGTGTCTTCTAGAAATGACAGGGAAGCTTCACCTACCATGCCTCAGTAACATGGCTACCTAAACAAGACCCAAACTTGTTCTAACTCCAACAGACATGCTAACATGGAAGGGGAACCTCAGGGTCCTCACCTCTAGACAAAGAACTAGAGGCAACTAGGGGAATGCTCAAGTGAGAAATAGTCCCTCCAGGAATGAGCACCTCACTGGTTATCCAATACCAAGCAGTCAGCCCTGAAATCATACATACAAGCAACACTAAATGGGCTGGGCAGGCTGGCAGGTTATTTACATGCGCGCGTGCACGCACCCATGCACACACAACATTGACAAGTTTCAAACCAGGAATTTGAAAGGGAACAAGGGGTCCAGGACATGGGAGGGGTTGAAGGGAGAAAAAGGAAATGATGTAATTATATTTTAATTTAAATAAAAAAAAGGATGAGATCTTCAAAGATGCATTAGAGTTCAGGGTACCAGCAGTTATTCACTTACCACTGGGTATAACTATGATCCTCTCTACTCTTTTTAACATATCAAAGTAAATTCTCAAAAAAAAAAGTGATAAAAATCTAGATCCAACGTGTGTTTTCAGCTATTTTCATCTGTAAGGAAAGAAACTTAAAGATAAGAAAACAAAATAAAACAAAAAAACAATCCTTAACCCAAACCACAACATTCTGCAGTCAGAAACTGTAAACAGGAAGTGCTCTGCAGCTGCGGAACTTGCTGCTCCGCGCCAGCAGCTCTGAAGCAATAACTGCCCTCAACTGCTAAATGACAATCTGCAGAGCCGTGCAAAAGCTTGGGCACAGAAGGGACCAGGAGCTCCAAGAGTCCTGCCTGGACAAGACCCCACCTGGGCACAGCCTATTACCGTTAATTCAGGTGTCCGCACAGCGGCAAAACCACGGCGGCACTGACTCTGTGGGCACGGCATTGAAACGCTGACCTCTCACCACTGAGAATCAACCCCCCAGCCCAACTGCGCAGTGGGAACTTTAAATGTGTGCATGCTTTCTGCTGATGCTTTACTTCCTTGCTGGGATCCCGGGACCAGCCTGCAGCCAGCGCTGTTCAGCAAACAATCACTGTATTGCTTTCCTTTCAAAGGTTAAAAACATGAATTTAATCTTGGTATTTAATTTTATGTTTCAAAGCTGGGACAAAGGACTGGGGCAGAGGTGCCTGTTTAACATATCAAAGCTGGACCTGGTTGCCAAGTTCTCCCAGCATCCCTCAGTCCCTGCCTGTTACAGGGAATGGCTGACATACCCTCGACCTTGACCTCTCCAGCCCAGGGGCTGGGCTGCCCTTCCCCCAGAGGCTCTTCCCTATATAACCCATACATTTTGATGACCCTTTCCCTTTTTGGACCTTTGGCCTCCTGGCGGCTGTACCTGTTTCCCTTCCCTTCCCTTCCCCCTCTCCCACATGGCCCAGCTCAGTCTGGCCATGTCCACTCTGGACTCTCCCAGATGTCTCTGCCTCTGGCTATGCTCCCCACATATCTATAATAAACTTTCTCCCCCACCATACCGAGGGGCAGCCATGGCCTTTCCTTTCCTTTCCTTTCTTTTCTTCATTCACTGTATATTTAATCAAATGAACAACAAAATCATAAGCAGCTAAACTCAAGAGCAGTCTACTTTTATCTATTTATAAGAAAGTCCGCTGTAAAAGAAGTCCTTCTCACTAACATCCTGAATTTTAAAGGGGCACCAGGGTAGGAGGGACGTAAAGTATCCACATCACATAGAAGAACCACATGCTGCATAGGTGCTTAAAACAACTTTTGAAAATGCTACCACAACGGAAACTGGTAGAGGGAAGAGGCTCCGGGACACATTCTCACTGCTGCGTCCCCTTTCTCAGTCACAGTATCTGTACAGAACCTCAATAAATACAATATACACGGGCTCGCTTTGGCAGCACATATACTAAAATAAATATAATAGACGCATTGTGAGTGATATGGCAAGGAGGACCATCAGTCTCGTTTTATACCAGTGAAGAAACCAAGACTGAAGCATCTTTCCAGGCTTGCAGGGAAGCAGCTGCAGGTAACCTTTTCTTTGAACCCTCTTCAGACATGCCAAAGGAACAACAAAACGGATCCTGTCCACATTGCTCTGGTTCCTGACCACTAAGAGGCAGCATTTCCCAGACAAAAGAAACCTAACAGACCAACTTCAGGAAGCACAGAGCAAATCCCTCTGTCTTCTCAGAATGAGAACCCCAGGAATGACATTAGAAAAAAGTTCACCAGGAGGGAAAAACTGCCTCACAAAACCTAGGGAAGTGTAAAGGAAGCAGGCCGAGGGCCACACCCCTGCCACCTCAGGGCACGGTAGACACCACTTGTCTTTGGTTCGGTACATTTCTTTTACAATGACATTTTTACATAGTGATGCTTTAGGAAACGTTTGTCCTTCCTTCCAGACTACGACTTAATGCTTAGACTTTGATTTATATTTTGAAAAATTTAACTCACAAAAAATTGAAAACATGGTATACAGTGGCCCTGTTTACTCTGCAATCAGCTTCCCCAGCAACAACAGCTCATATATTAGTTTATTAAAATCTAGAAACTGACAAGTGACTAGGCTACAGACCTCATCTGAATCCCACCAGCTCTTGCACATGCTTTTCTGTCTATTGAGCAAAAACAGCAGCAGCAGCAACCATTTATCTGCGTACACAGTGAGTAAAGATAAGCAACCTTATCTTCGTACACAGTTCTAAGGAAGGTATGGTTACTGGTCTCCATAAGAAGCCCCAGCGCTTCACTCGGACCACAGAAAAGATGCCTCACTTCCCTGTGTTTGGTCAGCAAGGCACTCAGAGGCAGCAACAACTGTTGTTTAAATGGACCTACGGACAACTCCAGCTAGCAGACCTGGCAACTGCCCATCCGATGCTGGTTTCCCAAGAGTTAGGGGGTCACGGGGCTTCCACCAAGATTCCAAAGGAAAGTCTGGGACCAAGGAGTGCTTCCTCTCAGAGCTCTGCCAGCAGCATCTGATAGGGCGATGCGTAGTGAAGCTATGGGAATAAAATCGAGGCCACGGGCAGATCCAAGGGAGACAGAGGTGCCAGCACAATGCCACACTTGTCAAGAAAAGCTACAGTCACATGCAAAGCCAGCCCCAGAAGAGAGTGACCACGCGGACTGCACCAACTCCAGTGAAAACTGATTTTGCTATGGCCCCTTACCAGGAATGCCATCCCCATCCTCAAATTGAGAATATTTATTTTTTCTTAATGAAATAAATTAGGTCTTCAGCAATTTCTTTTTGATTTGCCTTAGACTTGTATTCTATGAAAGAGAGAGGACATGGCAACCCGCCCCCCCCAAAAAAAAAAACAGAAAGCAAAAACAAATAAAAAATGAAAACAAACCAACAAAACCACTTGGACGGAGGCTACCTAGTGAAATAGCTAGACTGGCACGTTTTGCTTGGGAAAGAGAATAACAAGAATTTACGGCGGCAGGGGCAATACACACACAGCGCAAGTGCCAGGCCAGAGGCAGAGGGAGGGCAGGGCTGCTTCCTAGCAGTGAGAACCAACAACATTCACTCGGTACCCTCAGGGAGACTATCAGTACTACCACAGGACAGCTAGGGAATTAATGGTAAGACAGCCATGTAAGCACTCCAACCGTTCCTTTTCTTGTCCCTGAGCCAGAATACCTGTCAGAAGAAATACTTAAGGAAGGACAGGCTCAGTTCAGTTTGAAAGGGCACAGTCCATCCTTCTGAGGAGGGCATGGGGAAGGTCACTGACGTGGAGCTTGGAGCCAGGACACTTGACATCTGGGTGGATCAGAAAGGAGGTGGCTTGAACAAGCTGTCACCCTCAAGCCTCACCCCCATGCTGGCTGGACTTTATGTCCAAAAGGTTTCACGAACTTGTCCCGGAACAGTGCAAACAGCTAGGAACATGAGCCTGTGGGGACCACTTCACATTCAAACAAGCACTCACCAGACACTGTCAGGCTCAGAGGTCTTCAATAAACACCAATTTTTATATGGACATACATGGATATATTAAATAATCACGTATTTGCTTGACTGTCTTGTACATATAGATATACAGTTGAGCAGCAACTTGTATAATACTGAATAAATATAAATATAATATATATAATATAATATATGACAGACTGGTGTGGGAACCTTGGGGGTGATGACCCCTGACTGATGTCAAAGCACATTTGGTCTTATGGAAAGCGAGATACTCATGACAAGAGTACCTCTGGGAAAAGCATCCTAGGCAGTTATTACCAAAGTGAGGGTGAGTCTTACTTCACTTCCTTTCTTACTATCAGGCCTTAAAAGTTCATGCTTACTGCCCTATAAGCAACTCCACAGCAAGCGGCACGTAACACCCGGAAGGAAGAGGGAACAAGATTCAAATAGTCTAAGAGTTAGCGACACATCACCAGCTTGTTAAACCAAAAAACACAGGAACGTTATGTCTTAGGTCCACATTGTCTTTTTTTCAAGCTTCTGAAAAGACAAAGTATTTTATATTCAATGTTTTTTTTCAGATTACATGATTTATTACTTATAACTTTTTCAATGGCTTAAACCATCAATTAAAATTAAACTGCCAGGAAACCAGACACACGAATGGTTTTAATACAAGATAAAACCCATTTTGACTGGCCAAATCCTCAGGTTAACAGACTACAGGAAGGCTTTTCAACAGTCTTTGACCGTAAGCTGTTTGTATCACGTGAATTTATGACAGGATTACTACCCAAGGCCACCGAGGCCCATCTGACAGATAACCCACCCTAGGTGAGGGCATGAGCTGAGGTCCAGATCCTTGATGATGTAATGCAGTGCAATGCTGGGGAGGCAGGAGGGGATAGAATGCTCTTCTCCAGGACAGGCATACCGAGGAAAATAGGGTAATAAATCACCTTGCTGTCTAAGTCCCCTACCTCGTAAGACTTAGAAGATACTTGATTGAATCAAATCAAGGGCAAATGTGACAGTGCTTAAGAGTTCTTAGACAGTTCACCACACCAATCACACACATGCTCAAGCCCAGTGATGTGAATGCAGTTAAGATGTGGTGATACCTAGACACAGGGCCTGGCAAACAAAACACTGACCACTGTCAATCTGTGTCTGCCTTCTTGGGTCAACATCTGTAAAGACCTTTGTTTTGTTTTGTTGATTTTTTGAGACAGGGTTTCTCTGTGTAGTTTTGGTGCCTGTCCTGGAACTCGCTCTGTAGACCAGGCTGGCCTCGAACTCACAGAGATCCACCCGGCTCTGCCTCCTGAGTGCTGGGATTAAAGGCGTGCACCACTGCCACCTAAGGCCTTATGCTTTAGGACTCTTCCTGCCATCCACTTTCCTTAAATCTTAAAATATTTTTCTTGGAGGCACTTGCTTGTGTGTGGCTGGGTAGGGGAGGTGTTGAAAGGGTATATGGAAAGGAATTAAGGGAGGTTGGTTATTTCACTAATCAAGGTGCCCAGCTGTAGCTAGCTATCTTCACACATGTAAGATATAACTCCGCTGCATGTCCAGCGGTGAGTTCCATCACTCTCTTAATCAGTTTACAAAGAGAAAAGAAGAAAAAAAAAAGCTGTGTGTATAGGGCCTGCACAGATGGGGTCCTAGAGCTCAAAGGAGAAGTGGACACATGCTCTGGTCTTTCACCCAGGAGCAATCTACAATTGATAATCACTTACAAATGAAAATTTATTTTTCTCTACGACAGTCTCACTGGGGAAACAAACCACTCTTAAGGGTAGGCCCCGTGTCCAGCAGTTGATGGCCAACAGAAACCGAACTCAATGGACCTTTGGAGGTTCTTGTCTGATAATATCATGTTCTGACTTTTCCTTTTTTTTTCTCCTGTTTTTAAATTTACTTTTATTTTTTCTTTTTACCATACTGGTCCTCTGTATATATGTGTTATATATACATATATAATGGTTTCTAGTTTAGTACTATTATGGGATTCCTGAGTGTGTAAATGAGTGTGTCTCTGAATCTGTATGTTTCTTGTGCCTTTTCTTGGGCTCTTCGTCTTCTGTCTGTTTTGTCCTATTTCAATGATATGTTAGTTTTTGCTTTATCTCATTTTATTAGCCCTTAGAAGTCCATTTGTTTTCTAATGAGACAGAAGGGGAGCAGATTCTGATGGGAGGGGAGGTAGGAAAGAACTGGGAGGACTAGAGAGAGGGGAAACCATAATCAGGATATATCATGTGTGTGGGGAAATCTATTTTCAATAAAAGGGAGAAGAGACCCAAAAAACAAAAGCTAAGGACAGTTGTCTTAAAACAGTAGCAGTGGTAGAAGGTGGAAGACAGGTAGGTGGTGTCTCTCCCTTTAATAAATGCATCCTGCTAGCGGCTGGGCTAAAGATACAAAGACAGAAATTTTACCCCAGATTTGTGACAGACAATGACTGCACAGCCTGTTGTTTTTGTTTTACTCTTCACTCCCAGTACCGAGGGTTGAGGTAAGGAGGCAATGAATTATTCTCCGGGTGCAGGGGCGAGGCTATAGTTAGTGTTTCATTACACACGAGGAGGCTTACCAGATTTTTCAGCAGCGTGGACAGTTCCTTTGTAAGTGTAGAAAACTTGACAAAAGCGGTGCCAAGGTCAGGGTTGTCTCTACTTAAAAAATTACTTCCAAACTTATCCAGAACTTGTGCATAGTTTTCTTCATTCTGTACATGATCTAAAAGAGAGGCAAAGAAGAGGTATGAGCCATTATCTGTCACAATGCGGAGTTCTTTTGAATGCTGATCACTGGAACCTCTCAAAAGGAAAGCAGAGAAAACCAGCATCAATAATTTATTGAACATGTCCAGAGGTTGGCAGTACACTAAATGCTCTTTTCTTTTGAGACAGGGTCTTAAATATAGTTCAGGCCGGCCTCAGGCTTGCAACCTTTCCGCTGTGGTCCTCTTGTGCTGTGATTACAGGTGGTGCCTCCCGCTCATGTGTCTCAACCCTCCCCCCATTTCCTTCATAGCACTGAGCTCATTTATATACCAACTCATCCACTGATTCTCCAGTTACTTTAAAACAAAACAAAACAAAACAAAAAAAACAAAAAAAAAACTCTTACCACATTCTCCAGCAATTAAGAAACTATGAAGAACATTAGAAAACTCAATCTTAGCCAGGCATGGTTGGGCACATCTTTAGTCACAGCACTTGGGAGGCAGAGGCAGGCAGATCCATGTGCGCTTGAGTCTAGCCTGGTCTACAGATCGAGTTCCAGAACAACCAGGACTACACAGAGAAACCCTGTCTGGAAACAAAACAAAACAACTCCCCCATCCCCTTACCAAACAAAAAACAAACCCACCTCTGTCTTGGAATACAAAAGAAAACCTCAAGTGTTCTAGCACATTTCTTTCCCTGAATCTATCTTGACTCCTTTATTTTGTTTATGCCCTAGGTCTGCAGAACAGCACTTATAAAACTTTATTTATATATATACTGCCTCTAGGTACAAATTTTGCATGCTTGGATAAGATGGATCTGTGTTTCAAGCACAGTTTTGGTACTTGACCAGCTTGCTACTTTATTGTCTGGCTTAAAAACCCACAACGATGACGGCAACAAAACTTCTATGCTTCCTACCGTAGCCGGCACACAAGGAGTATTTACCTGCTATCTAGGGATCAGTTTCCCTTCTAGTTCCTGCTTTCAAATCTACAAGCAGACCAACCTTACAGGAATGGGGTGCCAAGGAGTTGACATGAAGCACAGACATTTCTTAGTGAGTGGGTACACAAACAGTAACTCCTACCCTCATGAAACACCTTCTGTCGTGTCTTCCATGCTTTCCTGATCATCCTCCACCTCATGGCTGCTTCTCTCCACTGCCTTTACATCTGTCTGACCTCATCATGTTGGAAAGCTTCTCCCTGTCTCTGGGACTTGAATTATTTTCTATCTTTGAGATCTAAGACTTTGAGATCTCAAGTCTTACCACTTTAAATGCTTTCTAAAAGTTCTAATTTGATACCTTAACCCAGAGCCCACCCCTAAAACATAAATTTACACATCTAACGATCTATCCAACGTGTCCATTTGGATGCCCAATCAACAGGCTACAACGGACCCTTGGGTCTTCTTTCCCAAGCCTTTTATCTCACTTAGTCACTGGCAAACAGCATTAGTGAAGTTGTAATGCAAAACCTGTCAGGTCATATTCAATCTTTCCTTCTCACATCCTGGTACCTCAGAGTGGCCACAGAAGGCCATTTACTACTGAGAATCCCATCTTTAAGGTACAACCCAATCTGACAACTTCCCATCACGCTATGCTAATAACCTACCCAGCATCCCCTTTTCTTCTGGTCTCTTGGTTGCTGCTCTTGCTTTGTTATGAAAGCAGCATCCTGCATGGCCCTATTAGATGATACAGCAGATGTTAACTCCCATCACACACATAACCACTCATGAGGTACCCAGGCTCACAATCTTACAGGCATACTGAAAGGAGCACAGAACCTCGACATACCCTAGGGCTAATGTGTGGCAGCTGGCTTAACTGGCAACTGAGTTGGAGACAATACTCCTTCCATGTGCAAGCTTTTCAAATATTCCAGTTCAGATCTCCATTTCTCTATTCTTCAGTTTTGGTATACAAAGAATCTGCATTTGTGTGGAAGTCCACAGTAATGCCTGGTATATACACTAGATGAATTAGTGACAAGTATCTGTTAGAATCCTAAGCCATCCCTTGGTTAGAAGGAACCTTCCCTTGCCCGTTAAGTCCTGTAATTCTGCATAGTTTCCTACATTATCTGTATATATCTTTCCATAGGAGGCATGGATTGCCTCTAGTCACCTCTGTATTCCCACTCAACAGACAACACTGTAGATTTCCCAAGAGGCTTTAGGATAAATCTGAATTTGGCTTAGTAAGAATTTGTTAAGTCCTCTGAAATTCCTTGGGCTGTTTATCCCCAGTTATTCAACTGAAATGAAATGCTTTACTATCAAACACTCCTCAGTAACTGTACAGGAGCAATGGGCATTCATGAAACAGAACACTAGCCTGGACAATAATGGGCAAGAAGCGTCACTGTCAACCAGTGAGGCCAGATGAAGGCCCCAAAGCCTTCTGCTCATCTCAGCATTACAAATTCATGATGCCTGCAGTGGCTGTAAGCATTTCTGGCTGAGATATTAAAAAAAGATACAATGCAGCTCTGGTTACGCTTCCAAAAAATAGAAAGGACACATCAGCTCAACAACAGGCTGTCTATGTCTGCCCCAAAGCCAAGATTCCTGCCTGGGCCACAGAAGCCCACTCACCACTGACAATCCCACCTAACCATTTTTTTCCTGCTTTTGCAAGCCAGTAGGAAACAGTAAGGTTCACCTAAACCTTCCCAGGGGGGAAGGCACCTCAAGGTTAAGTGGAAAACACTGGTACAACAGCATTCTGCTTGTTGACTTGAAATCGTACAATGTTGCAAATAAAATGCCTACAAATGTGTAGGTTAACAGTATCTGCTGCTCACTGCCCAGATTAATAAATTGGTTCTGGAACTCCTTCCTGGGCATCCCACACAACTGCAGTCTCTTCTCTTCCTCCCTTGACATCTATTACCCTGAAATAGAATTTCATGCAGAGGTTAGGAAGAATTATGAGAAGCCTGGCAGATCAGTGATGATGACTCACTGCAGAATCAGACAGACTGAGCAGAGACAGGTCACAGGAGGGGGCATTGATTTGTGTTGAGAATGTTCTCTGGCCTAAGTGCTCTCTCTGTAATATTTTCCTCATCACCAGATCTCTGCAAGATGTGAGAGATGGGAAGCAGAAAGCTAGACTGGATAAGTAAGCATAGGCTAGGCCGTAGATCTTGAATACCCACATAGCGCCCGTGCATACTTATGCATGCATCAATTTGAGTGTGCTTCCAAACACAGTGATATGTCATATATATGTAATATTCTGGTGCAGAATCAGATATTAAAATATGGTGGTATAGTAAGTTGAAGTTTGGGATAATACTACTAATGGTGGGAGTAGCATAAGCCAGTCACTGTCATCTCAGAGCTGTATGCAGTATCTACCAGCACAGGAACAGGTCTCATGCAGTTTCAGTACCATTTAGCATAGTGCATTATGAATCTATTAGGGACAATGTACTGAAAGCATCCTCCCCATAGCTCCCCTCCCCCCTACCTCACAAAACACCCCTACCTCTGTGCAAAACTCAGAGTTTTCCGGAAAGATTTTCAATATGTAATGAGAATGATGGCCTGTGGCACTGCTCTGGTGGAGGAAGCATCCAGGGCAGAGGCAGAGGGAGGTCACATTAGAGGACAGTCAGCTATGTGAATGTGCTATCACTTTAGGGGTACAGGCAAGAAGAAGGAAATAAAGGCTTGAGGGGAGACCATCACAGAAACAGGTCAGTAACTAAAGAGAGGGACTAAAGGCACGGGGAATGCCCTGATCACTCTAAGAGACAAGAGAGCATAGAAAGTTCTCTTTTATGATCTGTACTGGGAGACTTAGAGATACTACATGCATGACAAGGGACAAGAGCCTTGGGCTGCTAAAGACAGTGAATTATGGGAAGGAACAGGTAGAGTGTAGAGACGATTTTGGAGAGGCTCACCATCGATAGCCCTTTAGGGGTGGTGCACCAGTTCACAGAGCCGACGCCCTGACGTACACACTAAATAAGTTTTTTCCCTATTGCTCTGTCTCTCTGACAGTCTGGCTTGCAGGTCCTAATCTCTGAATGCAGCTTGGAGGAAAAGCTCTACCCTGCTCAACGGCAAAATCTGAAGTGGGGTGAACTTTTACTCCATGCCTGAGGGTTCGGTACTTCAGTCAAGTGGCCTTCTTCTCTCAGTTTTACCTGCGAAATGGAGGCATCAGTGGCATTTGCCTCACGGAGGGTGAAGATATCGAAAGGACAACGGTGGTGCCATCGCTGCCCGCCTTGCTCACCGCAGTGCAACTGGCCAGGTGGCAGAGGCGTCAAATCACACTCTGAGACTGGGAGAGCCTTTGGGATGTACTGCAATTCCATCCCTAAAGCACACCTGAAGGATTCCGTGATAACGAAGCAGGCCTTTCTCGGATGGCTGTTTACTTGTGGTAGAACTTACCACACCTCCAGACTGGGATCCATCACAGTAAATATCCTAAGACCCATACAATACTCCTGTAAGGTATTATCTTTATTTACGTGCACCTGTGTGTGCCTGCGCACCTGTGTTGTGTATCACATGCGTGCAGTATCCACAGAGGTCCGGACAGGGTGTCGGATCCCCTGGAACCGGAGCTACAAGAGGGTGTTAACTGCCTAAGGTGGACTCTGGGAAACAAACTCGGATCCTTCTGCACGAGCAGTCAGCTCTCCAGCCATGAAGGAATTGTTTCACAGGTAAGCAGAACCGAGGGTTGAAGCCAGGATTAGAGACCAGCTACACTCGATTTCTGCTGACCCAACTCAATTAAGACTATCCCGTACGCCAGAACACCGTGTTAACACCTACTCAGAATCCACTACATGGAAGGTTTAGGGTCAGTGCCAGGAATCCAACAGACTTCTTGTGCCTTAGGAATATCAACAATGCAATAGTTATAATTAGTTGGCATTGAAGTTTCTGATGAGTTAAGGTGTCAGAATTAGGCAAAATATTCCTTCTACATTAACCCACTCAGTGTCCACCATTGCACGCTAATATTTCCACCTTCATTTTAAATATGTGACAGGGTTGAGGGAGGTTAAGCAAGTTTCCCAAGGTCACACAGCTAATGAGAAGGGGTGGCAGGACTGAGGCCTGGTCTATAAAAGGATCGGAAAATCTGGTATCTTATTTCTAGTCTTTATTGCCTGGTCCTAGCCAGATGACTAGACTTTTCTTCCTTCCTTCCTTCCTTTCTTTTTTTTTTTTTTTCATTTTTCTTTATTAAGAAATTTTCTACTCACTCTACATACCACCCCCAGATTCCATCTCCTCCCTCCTCCCACTCCCCAGCCCTCCCTCCCAAGCCACCCCACATCCCCACATCCCCCAAATCAAGGTCTCCCATGGGGAGTCAGTAGAGCCTGGCACACTGAGCCTAGGCAGGTCCAAGGCCCTCCTCACTGCACCAAGGCTGTAGGCGTCACACCACAGACACTGGGCTCCCAAAAGCCTGCCCATGCACCAGGGACGGATCCCGATCCCCCTGTCTGGGTGTCCCCCAAGCAGTTTGAGCCAAACAATCATCTTCCATATCCAGAGGACCTAGTCCAGTCCCATGGGGGCTCCATAGCCACTAGTCTACAGTTTTTGTCTTTCACTAGTGTGGCTGGTCATCTTTGAATGTCTTTCCATCATGATCTCCACCCCCGACCCTCCCCACCCCTGCAGAATCCCTCCTCTCTCTCATGTATTGGATTCCCAGAGCTTAGCCTGGCGCCTGGCCATGGATCTCTGCATCTGCCTCCATCAGTCACTGGACAAAGGCTCTATGATGACAGTTAGGGTATTCACTAGACTGGTTACCCAAGTAGACCAGGATGACTGAACTCTTGAGCATCTCAATTTCTTCATGTATAAAGCAGGTCTAATAGCCTTACCTGGCCACTGACTGCTAAGGTGTCATAATGAATAGGAGAGACCTTTCAGAAGAACAGCAATCCCACAAAAACCCCAACGGCTTCTTTCTGTTTAGTGAGTATGAAGACCTTAAGGGAAGTCACCAAAAACCCATACCTAAGTCCAAACCCTGATGTGACTGAGGCATTAACTGGCAGAGGAGCACAAAGCACTAGCCTAGGGCATAGAGAGGGTCTGGATCCCTGTTCTAGTTCTCACTGGCCATGTGACCCTTAGAAAAGCTACTGAAGTTTTTAGGGTCTCCAATTCAGATGGGAAATGGTATGTCTATGAAATACAAGGCAAATGTCTAATATTTTTATATTTAAAGTGCCAATACTAATGGGGATCAGATATAAACTTAATGTCATGGTATACTTTGGAGAATTCTGGTATATCTAAGGTAGCAGTAAGGTAATAATATCTAGTTGGCACGGTCGTTATGAGAAACTGAAGAAGAATGGCTATAATGTGCAACATGCAGTTTCCGGCATATGAGGTTTTTAAGTACTATCACTCATTCCAAAGTAAGTTTCACTTTCGAATCTTCCCACCTCTCCTTTCTTTAGAATCTGGCCCTTCCTTCAGGGTCTTTATTCTCTTCTGTGCAGGGTCTAGAGTAACTTGTGTTTATCATCTTGTGAGGCAGAGCTTTAGGATTCTGGAGGGAAGCCTGGATACATGCACGCCTACACACTACCTATAGCATCTACCCAAATGACTCTTCCCTGAAGTGCCAGCAAGTTCCAGGTCTCAGCCTTCCTCATTCAAAGTCATGTACGCCCACTTTTCACTTACTTCCTATAGCTTTACCCCATTTATGATATATCTGGTTCCCCATGCTCAGTCTGGCTGCAGTGAGTGCTCAATAAGACGTTTATTGTGGGTAGTGAACAAATAATGTTCCTTCTCTCACAAAAGATACATTTGTCAGGAGCCAGGCACAGGAGCTGTAGTAGTAAGGCACATTGTAGTGTCAGAACAGGGAAACAGACATACTATTTTCTACTGTCTTATACACACCCGATAGCATGAATCACAGTGTTATGATCTTAACTGCTTGTTTTCACAAGTTTTAATTCACATGCGATTACAGATACAACAATCAAACTGTAACTTCCTCCTCCAATCTAACCTCTTTCTGTGGCCAACACACACACACACACACACACACACACACACACACACACACACACACACTTTCCTTGTAATCAACTCACTTTTTAAAATGCCAAATGAGGTAGCATACATAAGACACCACGGCTTCCTTTTTTCCAACTGAATAAAGACCAGGAAATTCAACATAAGCACATCTTAATAATTATGTCAACTGTGGTTATGTTTCATAGCAAGCTGTGGTGCTGGTTACATAACAATCTCTCTACTAAGAATCTTCCAAGTTGTTTGCAGCTTTCCCCACCAAAACCCAACACTTCAACGACAATTTCCAAACACAAGCTTGTACATGCTGCTGCTCTGTCTCTGGAAAACTATACACAAACAGAGGCTTGCAGGGGATGTGGATGTATGTACACTCCATCTTAGACTTCTCATGTTTCCCTTAGAAGAGTCTGACTGTGGAAATCACATCTCCAACAGCAATGCCTACATGACAGGGACCCTTTCTCTGGAAACTAACACTGAGAAGCACTGTCCTTAACTGTTGCCTCACGGACATGAAAAACAGGACCACAGAACGCCCACTTTCCTGTATTTTACTGTCAACATTTCCTTTTCTTTCCTTTACCTAGTCACTCTAGTTTTGAATTGCCTGTCTTTCTTACCAGTCTGCAAGCAGACTGCCTTACAGAGAAGGGAGCTATCTTCTGGTTTTCATTCATAATTCTTCCCTAATGCAGACCATAAATCTAGAAGGTCTTGTGTCTGACACAGTGCAGAAATTCAAAGTTTTCCTTATCTTTTTGTCAGACTGGCCATAAAGACATTGTCTACCTTTCCCTGGCAGGAGGGGTCCTGTTCACAGCCCAGAGGGAAAACACTGCAGCAGTCAGAAGATGCTGCAGAGACAGGCACTGCTGGTCCCCCCTTTAGTCTACTGGCATAGGCCACACCCTTTTGGGCTAAAAGACTTTTCAGCAAGGTTGTCTGGGCTTTAATCATGTGGCGCCAAAGGGCAGGGTTTGGCGCTCTTTCAGCTAGCTGAACCCTGAAGGGTCCTGGAGGATGAGGCACAGGAGGGGGTGGGAGCGCCACATCCCTCTCTACAGCTCTACACCAGCACCGTACATCTGGAGCCTTTGTAGCATGTTTTAGACGAAGTAGGTAGACATGTTTCCAGGAGTTTTGGAGGTTAAACCAACCAACAGCACCCGAGGAAAGGGCCGTGGCAATCCTGATTCACAGATGGTCAGTTAGGAGCTTGGGTGAAAACCACCCTAGGGTTCTGGGATCATGTCAGAACTCCAGCTAGTCCCGGGAACGGAGTCCTTGTGTGGGAATGTCAGGACTGAGTTCGATTAGAGATATCTGCTACAAAATGTTTTGCATCCTTGCTTGTGAGACCTGGGTTGTATGTATGCAAGAGGAGAAACTCGGTCTATGATCTCCTCTTGTACGGCAAATATTTTCTGTCTTCATTTTGTTTACATTATGCTTTGCCATATAGAAAAAGTTAAATTCATCTAGTTAAAGATATCAGTTGTAACCACCTTACACCTGTCAGAATGGCTACGATCAAAAACACCAATGACAACCAATGTTGGAGAGGATGTGTAGCAAAGGGAACACTCCTCCACTGTTGGTGGGAATGTAAACTTGTACAACCACTGTGGAAATCAGTATGGCGGTTTCTCAGAAAATTAGGAATCGAACTACCTCAAGACCCAGCCATCCCACTCTTGGGCATATACCCAAGGAATGCTGATTCATACCATAAAGATACATGCTCAGCTATGTTCATAGCAGCACTATTTGTAATAGCCAGAACCTGGAAACAACCTAGATGCCCATCAACGGAAGAATGGATGGAAAAAATGTGGTACATATACACAATGGAGTACTACTCAGCAGAGAAAAACAATGAAAGCATGAAATTTGCAGGCAAATGGATAGAACTAGAAAAAATCATCCTGAGTGAGGTAACCCAAACCTAGAAAGACAGTCATGGTATGTACTCACTCATTAAGTGGATTCTAGATATAAAATAAAGAACAATCAGACCACAGCCCATAGAACCATAGAGGTTATATATACAGTATGGAAGTCCCTAGGACGACTGTGGCTTATAATAAATTTCGGTTCTACTCAATTATTGAAAAAAAAATAGCCAAATGAATGGAAACACATGAACTATGAACCAAAGGCTGAGGGGCCCCCAGCTGGATCAGGCCCTCTGAATAGGTGAGACAGTTGATTGGCTTGATCAGTTTGGGAGGCAACTAGGCAGTGGGACCAAGTCCTGTGCTCATTGCATGAGTTGGTTGTTTGAAACCTGGAGCTTATGCAGGGACACTTGGCTCAGTCTGGGAGGAAGGGACTAGACCTGCCTGGACTGAGTCTACCAGGTTGATTGCAGTCCTCGGGGGAGGATTTGCCCTGAAGGAGGTGGGAATGGGGGGTAGAATGGGGCTAAGAGGAGGGTGTGGGAGGGGGGGAGAATAGGGGAACCCGTGGCTGATATGTAGAACTGAATGGTATTGTAAAATAAAATAAAATAAAAAAAGGGAGAGAAAAAAAGATATCAGTTGTAATCCACAAGATTACTGGGTTTCTTACCTACACCTTCTACTCTTTCATACTTAAAAACAAAATGACAACATTGAAGGGGCCAGAAGGCTGACTTGAGGGGGCACTGCTCCTGCACAGACCTGACTTTAGGGTCTAGAACCCCTGTCAGGTGTTCATAACCTCTAACCCCACCTGCAGGGTAATCCAATGCCTCTGATATCCATGGACACTCTCACAGACACACACATACATACATATAATTTTTTTAAACGATAAAAAACTTTAAAAATTCAAGCTGTTAACCCAAAGCAATATATGTATTTACAAAGCAAGAGATGGGATCTAAAATATTTATTTATTCTTTTTTTTTTTTTTTTTTGAACACTAAGGACTGAACTTGGGGCCTTATATGCTGTGTAGGCAAGCAATAAGCTAAAACTCCTAGCTCTCATTATTTAAAATATGTTTTTAAACATTCTAAAAAATTATTGTCTTCTTGATATTTAGTTTGCAATAAATTTATTTATATAGCATTAGAAATATTAGTCATCTGTAGGAAAATACACTACTTTTAACAGGGTTTATACAACAAAACAAAGGGCAAAACTTGAAGGCAGAGGTCAGAAATCACCAGATGAGAACTAAGCGAGTGAACGCTTGATAATAGGCAGCTGTCTAATAAGCAGATACGGATTAATAACATTTGAGGGAGGAGGTAACACATTATCTATGTACGCAAAGTCTGAAGAGTAAAGAAGCTTGTATTTGGCTGAATGGGTGGTGTCTTAGTAACTGTTCTATTGCTATGAAGAGACACCATGACCTCCGCAAGTCTTAAAGAAGAAAGCATTTAATTGGGGCTTGTTTACAGTTGCAGAGCTCATCAATAATTTCATTTTATATTTTATCATTTGTCAGTGATAAGAATTTTGCTTCATGTAAACACAAACACAAAATGGCAGAAGTATATTTAGGGTCATATGAGAAATTGTTGGAAATTCTGTCCTAATATTCCTAGCAAACAGTTTTTAATGAAACATCAGTAACTCAAATAACAGTTTATAAAAATCAAACATTCTAACTGTACAATCCAAATTTGACATTTACATGTTGAACAATGATAATATGAAAATATTCAGAGTCTTTGCTTTTTGTAACTAAATCATTGGATTTTTATAAGAGCAGGAAACTATATGTAGAGTGAAACATACAGTGGTCTGGACTCTGAACTGGAGCATGTCAGGTAGCATTTGGTGCTGCTTGGCATGACAGCTGAGTCCACACAAAGTGCTCGTCTTGTGTTCAGAGCTTGGGCTGCAGTGAAGCCATGCAATGCAAAACAGATGAGTTCAGGGACACCTCAGACTCCTCCTGACATGCTTGATGATTTTGAATTCATTTTGGGGGCTGTGCACTGAAGACCATTTTGCCATTGCCAAACTGTTCACAACCCCAACACGGGGTGTCTCAAGCCAGTTTAGGAAGCCAGGCATAGGCTAGGACCTGGCTAGAGCACACACTCTCCAGATGTGGTACACTGCAAACTATTCTTGAACATACATCCCTGCCAGTAAAACATGAGAAAACATACACTTCCAATCAGTAGCTTGTTTACTTAAATTACATATGTGCTCCTAGACCTGGTTCAAAACGTCTGTGGAAGAGGGAGGAATTCAACAAGTCCCGGGGAGAACATCACCTGATCTGGCTTCCCTATGCACACTGTAATGCCCTGGTTCTTCACTACAGTTAAGGCAACATCTTTATAGGAAAATAGAATCACAGTTCATAGAGATTCAAACATCAAAAGTGTGCTCAAAGAGCAACTTGGAATGAGAGGCCAAGTGCAGGAAGGTCTAGAATCTTGACTGTATTTGTCCAATAGGAACTGTTCAAGGCTGAAAGGTTGATCATAAAGACAATTACATAGGGTCTAGAGAGATGGCTCAGAGGTTATAAGAGCACTGGCTGTTCTTCCAGAGGTCCCAGGATCAATTCCCAGGACCCACATGGCAGGCAGCTCACAACCATTTGCACCTCCAGTTCCAGGATATCTGACATCTCCTTGTAACCTCCCCTGGCATCAGGCAAGATACCCATACATGTATAATAATAATAACAACAACAACAACAATAATAATAACAACAATAATAAATTCAGTTATTACCCATATATTAAAAAAATCAGAAATGTTAAATTTCCTAAACATAGAACTGGTTTTGTAGTCTTGTCCTTTCCAATCTTACCATTAAAATCTTCATTCATTTTATCTATTTATGCCCGTTAAGATCATAATTCAAAGTTAGCATTGTACGACATAGTCAAACAGTGACATTAACTGACAACTCTATTTACGACCGACTTCGCACTGTCTCTGCTTATTTGAACCAAGTGTTTAGAAAAGCAGCTGAAATAAAGCTCTTGCTTTCTATCACTGGCAAGTTTAGCATTTTACTTTAAAACTTCAGATTTCTCTGTGTAATCTACAAACTATTTCTCAAAACAGATGAACGAACAAAATGAAAATTTAGAGAACACCACATGGTTAAATGGTAATTGTCTTAAAAGAACACCACATTTCTTTCCTACCACTACTTACTAGCAATTTTAACTGAGAAGAAACAGGAGGAAGAGAAAATAGGACAAACCACGTGTCTTCTCTCCGGCAGTGAAAAGGTGGAGAAGGTTCCTAACAGCCTAGCTGTGCTTCAGAAGGAACACTTCGCTGCTGATACTTGTCATCCAACTACATCCCATGAATATTAAGGGATTTAAAGTCCCCCCCCCACCTTTCAGACTAACAATGCTACATAATTCTAGGGGGCATTATGTGTTGTGAGCAAGCTAACATTTATTCCAAATATATCTTGGCAAACATCTTTTTTTTTAAAAGAATAAATCATTTCAAAAGATTTTATTAGAGAATAATATATGATTGAGAATATGCAAATTTTTAATCTAATTTGAACATTACCCAATTTACACCATGTTTAAATGTATATTTTACTGAATTCATATGTATAGTTTCATTTTTCTTGAAACAATTTGGCTTCTGACCCATGCTGTATTTATCCTGAGTATTAACTGACCATCCACAGGTCACAATGATCTCATCCTACACTTTCTTTTTTGGGGTGTTTTTTTTTCCTTATTAAGAAATTTTTTATTCATTTTATATACCAACCACAAATCCCCCCTCTTGCTCCTCCATTTCTTTCCCCCACAACTCCCCCATTCCCTCTCCAAAAGGTCAGGCCTCCCATGGGGGGTCAGCAGAGCCTGGTACATTCAGTTGAGGCAGGTCCAAGCCCCTCCCCCTGCATCAAGGCTGAGTAAGGTGCCCTACCATAGGTAATGGGCTCCAAAAAGTCAGCTCATTTGGCAAATATTTTTTAAAAAAACCACCATACAATAATAAATAATAAAATATACATTTCAGTAGTTAAAGATATGCTTCAGTCAATAAAGTACCTGTCTAGCGTGCCCAAAGCCATGGATTGAATCCACAGTACTAAATCAGGCAGGTGTGGTGCTGCCTAGTCCCAGCACTTGACAGGTGGAGGTAGGAGGATCAGAAATTGAAGGTTATCCTTAACTACACAAGGAGTTTGAGGTTATCTTGGGATATATGAGACCCTATCTCAAAACAAAATAAAATAAAGAAAAATAAGATGGACATCTCAATTTGAGATCTGGTAATAGAAATATCCTGGGTCTTTACTCCAGGGGAAAAGGATCTGCAAGTACATTAAGGTCAAACAGAGCCTGCTAAAAACAGATTACTGTCCCCAATGCAGACAGCAGAACAATAAATCCACCCAGTCTACCCACTGATTGGCTGTTCCACTTTATAAAAACACAGCATGTATCGTTAAGCTCTCTTTTCTGAAGAGCCATACCTGACTTATAACATACACACATGTGTATAACCACATGGGCAGCAAGGCTAACAACACTAAGCCTGTTTCTCCTCTACTGAAGGACTTGTGGTCTTTTACGAAGACTGGAGTTGAGCCAGCCAGGGTGGAAGGGCAAGCAGAGTGGCTTGCAGGTGGCTTGCCTACATGGCAGTCAGTTTAGGCTTCTGACATGGGGGTCTCTCTCCATGGGGTTAGTTGAGTGGGTGGCTTCTCCTCCAAATCAAACAATCAGAACAGGGCAGGTGAAAGCTAGCAAGCACTCAAGGGAACTAGCCTTGAAATCACAGGGTGCTACTTCATTCATAAGAAGGGAGTTTCTCAGTCTGGGTCATCCTCAAGAAGGGGGAATTATGCTCTATCCTTATAAAGAAAGAAAAAAAAAAAAAGCCAAGAGTTGTAACATATTTCAAACCCTTTTCAGTGCTTAGGAAACTGCCAGTTATTTTAACCAAATTACCAAAAATAAAGGGGAGAGACAGGATCTGACAGGACTAAATGACAATATGTCTCATAGATAAATAAACTATGGCTTTAAATTAAACAACACAGGAAAAGAGAGTGGCTTGGATAGCTTTCTCTTGGTCTAAGATATTCACATGGTTTGAATTTTTCATGTGTTTTTAAGTGTCCTCATATATATCAGGGATAAGAGACACAAGTTCCCAAGGCAATTCTCAAAGTAAAGGACTTCCATGGAGATAACTTCCAAAAAAATTTTTTTTAATTATTCTTATACTGTTCAGTAATCAATATTGACAGTAGCTTATATGTAAAAAATAATACATTTTATAAGCACGGCCCTTCATAATTGTTGACCACTTTTTAAATCGTTTTGGGAAGTCGAGTGTTGGTAATCTCCAACCAGAAACAAAAAGTGCTTCTTAAATCTTTAAGCATCATCACGTGAGATTTCTGTCACTTAATCACTGTGAAAAAAAAAAAAAAACAAAAATCATGAAAATACATTGTGAAAGAGACACCAAGGTTCAGCCTCTTGTGCCTTTGCAGGATGATGCCAAAAGTGCTTGGATAGGGACAGTCTGGATTGGACTTCGAATGTATCATGTAAAGATACATACTACTACTATTTTCCTCATTTTTACTATACCTCTAAAAGATTAAACGTCACCTCTAAAGGATGAAATGTCACTACGCTGCCCATGTAGTCTGACAAAAACCCCACTGTACTATCTTGGCTTGTGACTACAAAAACACTCTGGGTCCCAGCAGCCTGGGAGGAGCCCCAAGCAATCTGAGTTTATCTCAAACTTCCAACCACAAGTACAATTTCTATGTGATCCCCATCACAGAACCACAAAGTCAACCCGCAGGTCACACTGCCCACAGTTTACATTTGAGTGATTCACTCACGGCTACTCACCATAAGCGAGTACTTACACAGCTATTTTCAGGCAGGTTTCCAATGAGGAACCCATCCAGCCAACACACAACAAGCAATTTATTATACACTCACTAAGCCTTGTCACACGGCAGGTAAAAGATGATGAAAATAGCATGTATAATGAGCAAAGCTGGGCTGCTAGGTGCTCAGCCTATTCCTAGGTATGGTACTCTGGTAAGGTGTCTGGCTCTCTAAGCTCCAGCTTCATCATCTGAGACATGAGCATGATAGCACTTATCTCATAGGCTTGCTTGGCTTAGTCTAGAGTACAGCATCAATGCCCAATGGACCCCAGGTTCTCTGAGACATTCCCTGACAGAGGCACACCCTGTCACACTACATCAGATCCCCTGAATCTCTCTCTGTGCCCTGTAAGGTTTCCTTTTACAGCACTTCCTGGTTCCTTAATAAAATTCCTTTGCAGATGGACGCAAACTGCCAATGGACCACACAATTAACAATGACAGAATCTCTCTGACTTGTCCTGCATATTTAACACTCCGAACAGTAGCATATGATGGGCATTCAATTAATACCTGCTGAGCTGATAATCATGCCAACAAATGGGACACAATACAAAGAAGAAAGATGCCCTGATGAGGGACAACAATGACCCTTGTAAGGAGTTCATAGGCCAGTCAGTTACTAGATTTATCTGCAAGTCAGATACACATAGCAAATACGTTTCTTTGTAAATAAACTCCAGTACCTACTCTTGCTCTAGAACAGCCTGAGGATGTGTGTAAAAGACATCAGCCCCATTTGTGTCTGCTAGGTCTTCAGGTGACTCTAATGAACATCCAGGGTCAGACTTACGGGACTAATGTGAGGGTGCTTGCTGCTCAGCCGGTACCCTAGTGACCACACACACACACACACACACACACACACACACACACACACACACACACACACACTCACTTACTCACTCACTCACTCCTGCAGGAGCAAAGTCTGAGAGGACTTTCTGTGCTCAGGGAGACGGTCTAGGTCCACACTGCACAATGCCTTATCTCTTGGTCACGTGTGGCCACTGGGTCTGAGGAACGGAAGTTTCAATATCTCATCTGATGTCAATGAATTTAGAAACCACACGTGAAGATGCTACTCTAGCAGGTAGGGAAAAAGCAGGCAACACCGCTCCTACCCAGCATGGGGTCCAAACCTTCATCAGCGGTGGCCCATCCACATGGGGAATACGTTCTGGAAGAAAGACGCTCAACTGCATGCCTTCCCTTCACTGCTCCCCTTCGCAACCTCAGAGGAACCATTTCTTCCCCTGTCATTCTAAGGCCGCTGAGACCAAGGAAACTAGTTAAAAAACAATGAAGCCCATCACCCACACAAAATAGCTTGTGTGAGCTGCTGCAGTTCTTCCCCAGGAAGAGGGAAGAGACTCACAGAGTCCAGGTAAGGTAGGTGTGGCAGTTCCTCCTGGCTCAGGGCAGTGCCTCAGCATGGAGCCATTACTGGTAAGACTTGACAACTGCCTTTCCCCCACCCCCAAGCTGTTCCACTCATGCTGTATCACTTTAATTGCCATGTTCCCACCTACAATTTGTTAAGTATCTACTATGTGGCAGGTAGTGTGATGGTTATCTCATTTTGTCTATATGATACCCTATATATCGAATACTATCTTTGTATTTTATAATGAGGAAATTTAAGACCCAGTGGAGTCAAATAATGTACTTGAACTTCACAAATGTGGCAAAGCTACCCTACCTTTCTTCTCTTTGAAAACAGTGTATAGTGCTGTACTTATTATATACAGGCTATTCTTTATTTATGAATCTCGTTCACTTGATGCTTTTCCAAATCCCAATAAAGGCTCCTGAGCATCTCCATATATATATACACCTTAAGTGTAATTTATTGTTACCTCAGAGCATGAAAACTAAGGTAGCATTTGAGAAATCATCAGAGTAAGCTTAACCATATAACCACCACTCAAGGGAAAAACAAAAACAAAATCAGCCCCTGGAAAGCACTCCTGTGGTTTCTCCAGTTGTTTTCTCTGCTTTCTTTCTCAGAGGGCTACTATCTACAAACTGTCCACCCTACGTCAGGAGTTTATCTGAATGAAGTCAAAGCCGGAAGCTATAAATGAGTTTTCTCATTTAGGTGAAAACTTAAAACAACATACAGTCATTCCAGACTGAGACAACTGTGATGGCTGATCTTGGCTGTCACATCAGGAATCAACTAAAACCCAGGCAGCTGGGCACACCTGTAAGGATTTTCTTGATCAGATCATGTGAGTTGAAAAGAGCCACCTAAGTCTGCTGCTGGCAGTCCATATAAAAGAACATGGAAGCTTTGCTTTTTGCCTGCCTGCCTTTGGTTGCGATGGCAAGTTCATCTGCCCTGTTGCTGAGGTATTTCTTCACTGGTGTTAGAACCTACTTCTTCTGTGCTCCAATGAGAGCTGAAGACCAGCTGAGAAATCCAGCTTCATGGACTGAGCAACTATGGGATTTTTGTCGTTTCCATCAAGAGATAGCCATTGTTGAACTAGCCAGACCACAAACTGTAAGCCACTCTTATAAATCCCCTTCAATTTAAATATATTCATTCAATCTATCAGTTTTGTTGCTTTAAAAAAAAAAACGCTGACTTGTAAAACAGTTATTATCTATCTGGCTAAGTAAATATCTCAGCATTTTCTTGAATATAGAGAAACTAGGTAGTGGTTCAACCATGATGACAATGACTATTATATAATGTTCTGAGGTGTGGGGAGGAGGTTCAGAAGAACAAGACCCTCCAGTTTCCTCTCAGACTAATAATTCTGAGCTCTGATGATGGGTGAGGCAGCCAGTGAGGGGGTCGTGTTTTGCCTCATTCACACTCTTTTCAGCTCTATAACTGTATAATCATCAAGTTACCAAGAACACTGCATGTATCGAACTTCCACGATGTAATACAGAGATCAGGCGCACTAAGTCCCTCAACAGCTCTTCAATACCACCACCACATTTACAGATGAGAAAAAAAAAGCTCGAGAAAGCTGAGTAAGCAGTTCAGGGTAGTTTTGTCCACTGTCCAGCATCAACACATGTACTCTTTCCTTCACAGTCAGCCAGGTTCTCTGTGAGGTCATACACAACTGACATCTTAGAGAAGTCACCTCCTACAAGGGAGTTGAGGCTGCCAAAATGGTATCAAGGTGAATCAGAGACTATCATTTCTTGTGGGTGCCCATTATTTTAATTAATTTGGATTGTTCTTATTCAATGACAAAATGCTGTGGTCACAGAGTTGGAAAAAGTCACTGGACCAAATGCTGAAACATTTAGTTACCTAAGTTCTCTGTCATCATTGGATAAAAGAACCTGTGGGCAACCTGTGAAGGTATGAACTTAACATCTCCCCTCCCTAACTCTCCTGCAGGATCCATGGTCAGTACTGGTGTTCACCGTGGACAGGCACACTCAAGAAGAGACTATACCAGATCACAGGCTGACCAACCACACCAAGAGACTGTAAGCATCTCCTGTCATCTGTGACAACCATCAGCTACCACTGTGCTGGATTCTCAAAAGGATCATAACATCAACTTCAACTATAGAAACAATGGCAGGTTTGGGCTGAGAGTAGAGACAGAAGGGAAAAAAGGAGGAAAGTTCAATTCTTTGACCTACTTACCCTTTTCATTTGTTCAGGTCTTTTGTGACTATCCTCCATGCGACAGAGACCACTCTGAACATTATTTATGAGTCATGGGGATCGATTTGGTAAGTACTTACCTTGACCAGAATTATATATTGCTTTGACAGATTTCTTCACTTTCTGTAGGGCTGTTCTATCTTGGTCTAGAGCCTAAAAAAGAGAGGGAAAGGGTGTTGGAAATTTTTGGTATATTAAAAAAATTTTACTCACAACTTCCTTTCTTCTGCTGAGCACCAAAGCAGAAGCACACTTACAAGAACCCGACTGTGCCTGGCTTGGCATACATGGATTCTCTGTAGGGTCACTACCTAAGGCCCAGTGTGTGGGAAATGGACCATCTGGCAGCCTGTCAGTAACCATACAAAGAAAATGCAGGGAATCTTAAGGACCACGTCCTCCTTTCACAACTTTGTAGCCTGTGGAGGGAGAAAAGCACACTTAACGCACAATGACACAAATATCCTGGGAATTAAACCTATCTTAACATCTGTTATAAATTCTCCTAGGGGAAAAAATTAGTGAAGTTTTATAAGTAGGGATGATCTCTTCATTGTGCTTTTAAAGTTCACAACTTCTTTAATAGAAAAAAAAAACAACTGTCTATTAAAAAAGGAAACATGATACTGATGATTAAATTCAAATCCCCCTGCCCGGGCTTCCCAAGTGCTGAAATGACAGGTTTGCACCACCACACCCAGCCCTTGGCTGATGATGCTTTTAGTTCATGTAGTTCAGTGGTTCAATTGTCATTTTTCTTCAGCTTCTTTCCTCTAGACAGTTATGGCTAGACAAGTGAGTGGGCACCTTGCTCATGCTGACCTAGCAGGTCCTTCCTGGGACTTCTGGGCTTGGGAAAAGAGGTCAAAATAGCCAGTCCCTTTCCACTAAGGTCAGCCTGATAGCACCTCGGGTTCTTTTTCTAGAACAGTTTTGTTTTTAAACATTACATTTTAAATAATTTATTTTGTGTGTATGATTGTCTCGGGTCACAGAACCCAAGAGTGCTCAAGTCACATTTCACACTAATGGAGTGTAATGTAAACTGAGTCCCACGCGTGTGGCTTTTCTATCAGCGGCCTGGAAGAAGGACCAGGGTTTTCTGTGTGCACATCGACCATTACTCCCACTGTGCCCATCATGGATGCTCTACAATTCGTGCCACAGCAACATCCCACTAGTGCTTCTAGAGAGCAAGATTTGAAGGAAAACAGCCTGTGGAGTACAAAGTAAGAAACGTTGTCAGGGAAGACTGCGTTCTGGAACCCCAGCTGCCTGTGATACAGTATCCACTCTTTCAACTCCGTGTTTAACATCCTTCTTTATATGTACTCGAATCTTTTTCTGAACTGAAGCAACTGCACTGTAAAGAGCCATAATAAAGCGAAAGCCAGGATCTCTCGCCACTAACAGATGATAGGCTGAAAACACCCAAGTACCCGACTGGCAAATGCTCATCTGCTCAGCACCGCAGCCATTTCACATGGCACTTGCACTGCCCCCAGAGTTTAGGGCACTGTTTACGTCATGGTTTCAGGGTAGAGGTTAAAATCTGAAGTATTGTAAAGGTCTAACATATATACCCTTGAAAACAGAACAAAAGTAACCCATACTTAATAAATGCTGTATACAGCAGAAAACACGTTGAGAAGTTCACATGGATGGTCCCACTTGATTCTCAGAATAACTTGTGACTTAAGTACTATTATGTACATTTTATAGAAGAGAAAACTGAACTTTCCAAAGTCCAACCTGTCTGGGGTGACACAGTTGGAATCTGAAACAAGTCTGACCTCTAACCCTGTCCAGCTCTGCATTCTAATCCATACCAAGCCGGAATGAAAAACTGCATGTCATCACAGGGGGTGGGGGACAGACACCCTGCCATTTCCAAGAGAGAAAGCTGAGCAAGCCATTTAGGATGTTGAGCATCAACCAACAGGATGGGATTTCGAATCACCTAAGAGACAAACTCTGGGCATGTCTGTCAGGGTGTTCCTAGGGAGGTTGAAACGAGAGAAGACCCACCCTGAAAACAGGCAGCACTACCCAATGAACTCGGGTCATGCTGGCTAGAAAGCAGAAGCAAACAGGAGATCAGTCTTCACCAGGCTCCCTTCCTGACTGCAGGTGCACGGTAGCCAGCTGCGGGCTGTTCTTGCTACCACTAAGACTACAGTCCCTCAAATGCTGCAAGCCAAACTCAACCGGTCCCCTTCCTTCAGATGCTTTTGTCAAATAGTTTGTCCCAGCCAGGAGAAGAGTAACCAATAATACACTGCTTGTACGAAGAAAAGGAGAGACCGCAAATCCCAAGTTACTGAAGACTAGAAAGGAGTATGCCCCCTGCGGAACTGTGTGAATGACAGAAACAATTACCATCACTCACTTTATAGACATATTACTGACTTTTTCCACACCAAGAAGAAAAGCCCTGGGTGTGAGAGAAAGATCTGTCTAATGTCCCACACCAAGAGGAGAAATAGCCTGTGCGTTTTCAAGCATGCTCCCTATCTGCTGTGAAAGCATGTCTGTGTTTCCCTGTATCTCGCCATAATTTCAAGGAAGGAGACAAGATTTGTTCTCAGTTCACTCAGAAGTTCAGCTGTAGGGATCTACTCAGAATTAGTTCATGGACTATAATGCCCGTGTGTATTAGGAGTTAATAACGCCAATGAACAAAGTACATGGAAGATTTCAAAACGCTGGACGTGACACTATGTAGTTTCTTGTGTGTGTGTGTGTGGGTGTACTGAAGGGGGAAGGCAATGTCTCAAAATTCATGTTAGATGCTTTCCCAGCTCATCCACGAACACAAAACTCATCCACAGAGCACAAAGTTCATGTACTTTTAATGGTTTTTAAGAGCATTTCATCTGTCAGGTATACACACAGCTAAATCTGAATGATGTTTTTAAAAGACAAAAAAAAAAAAAAAAAACAAAAACAAAAAACCACTTTTGTATTTGGCCAATGGCAAGAAGCAGCCAAGTAGAATGAACTTTCATGAGTCCCGTACTGTAGAGAGCTGGAGGAGGTTGTCTTGCAGTCGAGCAGGGCCTCCTCCAGAATTACACCTCTAGTTGTACTAAAAAGTTCCATTTCTCTCAAGTGCTGAACACCGGCACTGCCTGCCTGTGAAATGTCACATGCAGAGTCAGACGAGGGCTGCGAGGAAAACTGCGCACAGGGTGGACTGTGCCATTGCGTAAGAGCGCGGCAGGATATCTGCCTACATTTATTTCCTCAGTTGCATCTGAAGCTCACCATACATAGCAAAGGGCAAGAGCAGGAGTGCAAGCCAGGAGGGGAAGCCACGAAGCAGCACTCCTCCTGCACAGCTTCTGCTTCAGTTCTTACCTCCAACTCCTACCCTCATTTCCTCCGATGATCGACTGTGATGTCGAAGTGGGCCAAACAAACCTTTGCCTCCCCAATTTGCTTTTGGTCACGACCATTTGTCAACTAAGATACCTACTCTTGGAGGTTTGAGAAGACTTCAAGATGACCATGAGGGCACATGAATCATGCCAGAGATAGATCTGTCCCTTCCCCTGAGAGAATACATGCAGTAGCCATAAACTAAATTAAAACTCAACAAGTCTGAAAACACTTAACATTTCCAGCAGTTAGAATTCATTTTTATGAATTCATTCAACTGATATACATTAGTAAGTATAGGTTATGGGTTAGGACACAGACCCCCGAAGTGAGTAAGATGTAGTCAGTTTAGGTATAACATAGTTTTAGAATAGCAAATTCAGTTCCAGGGGTTCCTGGATACAGAAGAAGGGGAGTGAGAAAAAGAAATAGGGAAGCAACACTCCAGTGTCCACTGTGTGCTAGGCATTCCCCCACATTTCCTTCACCTTAACTCTTCCATCATGGTCATGGACACCTACCCTTCTCTCTTCCTGAACTAAGCAGGAAGGGAGATACAAAAGCAGGCTGGAAAGGTAAGACAAGACAGACACAGGAGCTCCGCCCAGTCCCCTACTGTGTTGGTTGAGGAGGTGAAGCCTGGGGGCTGTGACTCAGCTGTGTGCCAGCAGGATACGACAGGTAGGGAAGGTTCAGTCAGGAAGCGGCAGCCCAGAGGCAGGAGAGGCATGACAAGAGCCGCTGCTGCGAGAAGAGGTGAAGATGTTATCACTTGTTAGTTTCAAGATTACTAGGAGTCAAATGAGGCTGCTACAAAAGGGGAAATTATCAACCTAAAATAAAAGTTGATTTGCATAATGGACCCCAAAAATGGAAAGTTGATGCATCATACACAAATAAAGGCTTTAAGCTGTTTATCTCACTGTTGGAGACTATTAAAAGAATTTTGAAGATTCAAGTTCTCTAGATATTTAATGTCCTCTGTTGTGCCTACAGCAATGGTTGCTCAGAGTGGGTGGAATTGTAACCCATGGATAGACTTGTAGGTGGTACACTGCTAAGTTCTGGGCCCCAACATGACAAGTTCCTTCACAGTTCAAAACTGTGGCAAAGTTTCAACGAATCATTTTCAGTGACAAATTGGGAACAATTCCAAACAAATAACCACCAAGCTAACGACAACCTTCTATGCCAAAGCAAGGCATGCCACAGAACAGTAACTGAAGTCTATCTTCCTGTGTAGGCATCACTTACCCTACGAGGTGTATACTCTTAAGGGAAGGATAACACTGACCGACCCTGAGTGAGGCCAGATATTCAGCAGATACCACAGTGTGCTTCTGCATTGAAAGCATCTGAAACTATAGATCCACAGAGGCTAACTGGCACCCCATGACGTTGATGTTTCTCTCCCAGGTGCTGGTTTAGAATCCTAGTTTTTATTCCAACTATCTGTAAGAATACCTTCTTAACTAAGTATAGATAAAGCAAAATACTGGGGGCTGGGTAATACATATATATAGAACAGTTTTCCAAGGGCTTGTTATGGCCACAACAGCCCCAAGCCTCATTTTGCCTTTCAGAAGTCAGTCACTTTTGTGCTAGATCAATGAGATGATTTCCCTTTCCTTGGTGAAGGCCAAGGAACTTGACCAGACATAGTACCTTCAACTACTGAGGTTGCAAAGCAAGGCTTCCACAAGTCCTGCATGGCACAGACCAATGGAAACTGCACTGAGTGACGAGCCTGCCTCCCTCCCTTCCAGTCCCCCACTTCTACAGATGAGAACTTCGTTCATTGGCGGCAAGAACAGTGGGAGCAGCAGGGGCCAGCTGTCCTATCTAATGCTCTTTTCAACAAACCGCTCTGCCTTTTGTATATAGACTGTCGAATCCACCAACTTGGAGAGAGAAAGTAGAATGGATCCCCTTCAAATCCCTTGAGGTTAATCCTGTCAGCAAGGTCAGCCAAGAATCTAATCCTACCTTACAGGGAAAGGCTGGGATTGGAACTCTCAGGGAAGCTCCCTCTCTGAACTTGTGGGACATGCCACCTAGCACCTCTTTAGCAGAGGTGTCACAGTTGAGGGCCATCAATGTTCTAGCAATCACCTACCCACCACTTTATGGGCCAGTCTTTAAATCAACAGAGCTTAGCTATGGAGCTGAGTACTACTGTGGGAAGAAATGTGCTGCCTGTGGCTGTGAATGCAGGAAGGAAGTGAGGCCACCGAGACCCGGGCATATCCGGTCTGGCTACCACTTTATTGGCTTGGTGGCTATAGTCAACTTAAATCCCCAGATACTAAATGCTGTTGATGCTGTCTTCATATACCAGGTGAGGGCTGCTTTTCCTCTCCACAAGGGCCTCAAATTCTTATCTTAGCCTAATTTGCCTTCTGTGCTGGCTAGTTTTATGTTAACTTGACACAAGCTGGAGTTATCTGAAAGGAGGGAACCTCAATTGAGAAAACTCCTCCATAAGAACCAGCTGTAACAAAGGATAACCAGACTACAACCCACAGCTCCAGAGAAGCTGGGTAACATGGACCATCCTAAGAGGGATACATGGATCGCCCTGGGAAGGGGGAATAGATGAGATCTCCTAAGTAAACTGGGGGCAAAGCGGGGGAGCAATAGAGGGGAGGGAATAAAGGATGAGAACATGAGGGAATGGGATGGTCGAGCTGGGGTAGAGCAATCAAAGAGATATCTTCATAGAGGGAGACATTATGGGGCAAGGGAGAAACCTGATGCTAGGGAAATTCCCAGGAATCCACAAGGATGACCCCAGCTTAGCAATAGTGGAGATGGTGCCTGAACTGGCCTACCCCAGTAGTCAGATCAGTGAACACCCTAACTGTCATCATAGAGCCTTCATCCAATAACTAACGGAAGCAGATGCAGAGATCCATAGGCAAGCACAAGGCTGTGCTCTGGGTGTCCAGTCGAAGAGAGGGAGGAGGGATTATATGAGCAGTGTGTGTGTGTGTGTGTGTGTGTGTGTGTGTGTGTGTGTGTGTGTGTGTAGATCATGATGGGGAAATCTACAGAGACAACTGACTCAAGCTTGTAGGAATTCACGAACTTTAGACGGACAGCTGTGGAACCTGCATGGGACCAGACTAGGCCCTCTACATATGGGAGGGAGTTGTGTAGCTTAGTCTGTTTGAAGGGCTCCTGGCAGTGGGATCAGGATCGATCCCTGGTGTATAAGCTTGCTTTTTGGAGCCCATTACCTATGGTGGGACGCCTTACTCAGCCTTGACACAGGGAGAGGAACTTGGACCTGCCTCAACTGAGTGTACCAGGCTTTATTGACTCCACATGGGAGGCCTTACCCTTCTGGAGAAGGGGATGGGAGGGGGGGGAGGCTGTGCGGGAGTGGGATGGGGGATGAGAGAGGGATCTTTGGTTGGTATGTAAAATGAATAAAAAAATTTTCTTTAAAAAAAAAAAAGATCCGGCTGTAAAACATTTTCTTAATTAGTGACTAATGGGGGAGGCTGGAGGGTCCAGGGTTCTATAAGAAAGCAGACTGAGCAAGTCATGGGAAGCCAAGTCAATAAGCATCACCCCTCCATGGCCTCTGCATCAACTCCTGCCTCCAGATCCCTGCCCTGTGTAAGTTCCTGTCCTGACTTCCTTCAGTGATGGACTATGATTTAGAAGTGTAAGCCAAATAAACCCTTTTCTCTCCAACTTGCTTTTCTGCTATGGTGTTTCATCACAGCAATAGAAACCCTAACCAGGACACCTCTCCAGACTGATCATAAAAATGCCAGTATGTATTGTATCGATTACCTTACTCAACATTCACAGTAATGTACAAGGGGGTTTACACCAGCCCTGCTTTACAGACGATAAGAACACCGAGGCTCAGATGACAGTAGATCATGCAGCTTGTTAAAGACAAAGGCAGGATTCTAAGCCAGGTCTTTTTGAAGCTGGAGCCCATGTACAGCAATTACACTGCCTGTGATCCTTCTGACCTGCAGAAACGTCAATCAAGAAGGCGACTAGTGGGAGGTCGGGGGAGAGACAGGAGAGGGTAATGGAGTGAGTGGTGAATATGATGAAAGCACATCCACTGTATAAAAATGTCACAATGAGACCACCATTCTGTACCTTAAGGAACGGGGGAGGGGAGACAAGAAGGGTTCAGTCATCAGGACAGTAGCAAGGCAGCTCCAGAAAACCTTTCCTTTCCCTTCTAGGTAGCTGTACGAGGAAGCCTAAGAGACCAAGACTGGTGCTTTCCTTGAGAGTCCCAAGCAGCTCACTGGGGCAACAAATGGCGAGAGCCACAGCTACGTGGGGAGGAGTCAACTGGTACTCACTGGCTATTACATTAGCTGAATGGATCAGACTGGAGCTGCCTATGAAACATGGCACTATGTAATTCATTGCTAAATATTCTGCCTGGCTTATGGGTGCTAGTCAAAACTACAATGGGGCTTGACTCTGGACTTCAGGTCTAAGACTTCTTCGGAATGCCATCTTTGACACCGCCCACCACATTCATTAATACTGATGCTGTCTGGTGTACTGAGCACTTACTCACAGAAAATAGGTTTACTAATGAAAACGAATAGCATCTGAGATGCATGGGCTGCTGAAAAGCATCTAGTGCTTTAAAAAAAAAAAACTGGGGACTTGCTGAAAGACATCACTGAATGACAAAAAAAATGAAAAGAATTGGTGCATTTACCCTTGGAGTCAGCAAAGTTGGAGATTACTTATAAAAGATTTCCCATCTAGCTGTGACCCACAGACAGGTCACTCAAAGTTAGCCTGCACAGAGGAATGTAAGGGCAGTGGAGGACACCTGCAGCTGGGATCCTCCATTTGGGAAGAAGATCTGCTCCCCCAGAGGTCGGGCCTACATCAGAAGTGTGGGTGCCTGGTAAACACAAGACTCTTCTTCATCAAGATGTGGTGAGGCAGGAAGTAAGTGTGTGCCAACATTCTAAGAGACAGGTTTGTGGTTAAGCATCAAGGAGGCTGGGCGATGGTACATGCCTGTACTCCCAGAACTTAGGAGGTAGAGGGAGGGCTGAGAGGTCAAGGTGCTCAGCTGGAAGCCACTCAAATTCCCTCTTCTTAAGCTCTCTGTAACAAACAGGACAGAAAATGCTGCCAGGAGAATCTCCTATTGAGATCACTTAAGTCCATTCTTCCAGTTCCTGCCTTATTGTTTTGCCCACTCTCCAGCCAGGACCTTTATAGCCTCCTGATGGTCCCCATATTCATCCCATCCCCTTTACACCAAGGTACATGTTCCTAAAATGTAAATCTGATCCTGTCACTCTCTGGCTTTAAAAATCTAGAACACTGAAGGAGAAACTCTTCATGGCTGTCACTATGTTGGATTAGAAATTTTTCTTTTTAAAATAAGTCTTGCACACACTACCATAAGGTTGATTACTTAAAAACATTAAGCCTTTTTAAACAATATCTTCTAATTTATGCTATGCCTACTTTGCCCTCAGAATTTCAAAAGACCCAATGACATGTTTAACTTCCATAGAAAACAGGGGAGAAATAGCACATACTCATGGTAATTTCCTGTAGCCTTGCAAATTGTACATTTAAAAAATTAGTAGAATATTGTGTTTCAAGAGCTCCTGTCTGGGGCCGAGAAGAAAACTGTAATCACAGCAATTACCTTGTGAACCTCTAATTTCTGTTGTAGCTGCAAAGTTTGGAGTAACACACCCACCCACGAGTAGTACCATGGCTCTTTCATCTAGAAGCAATTTCTGTTCCATTCTCAGGAAAATAATAATTATAGGTACAGCAAGGTATTTTTAAAGGGGGAAAAAAAAAGTCATGAAAACACCATTTCCATGCTATAAGACAGCGAGAGTTCCCGAAGAAAGTAAAACCTCGACCAGGACTAAGTCCCCCAATGTGTATGTGTTAGGAGCTGCCTCAAGAGGACAAGAGTTTATGCTAGAGACCAGACAGTGCTGGTCTCTGAGCTCTGGGATCCCACAGTGTTCCAGTAAGCATACTGTTTGGGTCTTGACCCAGTGCTTTGAAGACATGATCTAATGGTTCACATCCATTGAGCCTTAGTCAAGATGGAGAGAAGTACTGGGCACATGCCAGGCTTTAACAACAGTGGTTTAGTGACTGGTATCTGGAGCAAGACTGCCTGAGGTCAAATTCTAACTGCACTACTTACTAACCTACCTGACTGGGCCTAGCTAGGTAAGCCAGCTGTGCCTCAGTTTCTTCATCTGCAAAACATTTAGTATTTATATAGTAGGCAATCTTGAGTAGATTAAATGAAAAAAAAATCCAAGTAAATAAAGTACTTTTAATGGTACTTGCAACAGAGCAAATTCTCAACAAATATTAGCTAGAATTTGATGGTGAAGGCACTTTATTTTATTTCCTCCAAGCTTCCCGAGGGGTGAACAGTTAGCAAGAACATTTTTACGTAGACGGTAGAGCTACTGAAGGGACTCTGCCAGCTGAGTGTGACGAGCACGGCTCTGGCAGGCCTTGTCCTTCTCTCCCTTTCCTTCTGCCTTGCTAAGAACTGTTAGATTACATCCAAAAGCTAGTCGCCAAGGTCCAGCTAGCAAAGCACCAAAGCCCAGCAATCGGAGGCCCCCTTTGGCTCGCCTCATTCACATGTCCAATTAAAATTAAACACCTCATCTTAACACAGAGTTTTTCCTTGTACCTTTATAAACTGCCACCTGCCTATGTGCCATGCCTGTCTCCTCTCTATCCAGAGGCAGTCCTTTGTCCTCCACCTTGGGACAAATACCCCTCACCCCTCTCCCTTGTTCCCTTCTCCTTCTTCCTCTATCTCCTGTCTTTGTCCCTTATTCCCTGTCCTCTGTCCCTCTTCTTTGTGCCATGCACTTGGTCTTGGGGATCCTGGGCAGACACTTTCCCTTTCAGCGGCCATATACGAACCCCTCCGTTCAGACTCACTCTTCCTGGAGACTGCTGATCTCCCTCGAGCATGTGCAATAGTCCACTAAAGGGTGAGAAGAAAGATGGCAACGACTTCAGCTTGTAATCTTTACCTTATACAGTGCCGCACAGAGAATATACATACATGAAGATTGGAATCCTGTTCAAAACAGGTCTGAGAGGACACACACAAACATGCGAAGACTACTATCAAATGAGTATTTTCTGAATACTCATGATTACAGCACGGTGGGACAGGAAGAGTAAGGGCTGGTCAGAAGCAACCCCAGGACTGCCTGCTGGATGGATACTGTATCTGTACAAAGAAGACACCTCTGTCCAAAATTTCAAAGGCATTACTGGCCTGGGAAGGCAGCTCAGGGGGCGAGTGCTTGCCTACATGCGCAAGGCCTTAAGTTCAGTTCTGAGCCCTTGGGTGGGCGGTGGTAAAAGGCACTGCTAAGGCATTAGTGAGCCTTTAAGCACTGGCAGCCAGTCTAATAATTTTAAATTCAGAATACTGGGTAACATCAAAAGGTGTTACTATTATTTAAAAAATAAAAGGTCCTTTGCATTTTCTTGTTACTTTTAGTATTGTTGGTTTTCCCAACTTGCTAAAATACTACCATCTTTCCATTCTGAGGAAATCACAGCCTAGGAAGACGAATTTGGCTTTTCTCATTCCAAGCAGGCAACAAATGTTGTGTTACTCATCCCCTAAACCAAAACTGATTTTAAAAATTAACTGTTCATAGGTGTCCCATAATCTTAAGAATACCATGCTGCTAAAGCAAAGAAACAAGAATTTTGGGGTTTTGGATTAGTCACTCAAAAGTAGAGAGCATGCCTGGCATGCTTGGAGACCTGGTGTGGATTCGCAGCACCACACACAAAAGAAACCCAATATTTCTCCTATTTCCCATTGCCAAGCACTTATATACCTGTTGTATCAGTAAAAGAAAAACAGGCATATTTGTTTCTTAAACAGAACACAGCAAATTAAAAATAAAGTTCTTTTAAAAATATTCACGCACGCCTTTAATCCCAGCACTCGGGAGGCAGAGGCAGGCGGATCTCTGTGAGTTCGAGGCCAGCCTGGCCTACAGAGGGAGATCCAGGACAGGCACCAAGAAAAGAGAAACTCTGTTTTGAAAAACAAAACAAAACAAAAAAATTCATTCTCTCTGATTGTACTGTGTTACACACGTGGAGGTCAGAGAGAGCCAGGTTTCTCTCTCCACCATGAGTGGGGATTGAACTCACGTCCTCAGGCTTGGCGGCAAGTTCCCAACCTCCCAAGTCATTTTGTTAGCTCAAAAACAAAAGTTTCGATTAAACTCAGCCCCCACAGCTCTAACACACTATCTTCCCGTTTACTAAGCTCCTATCTTGGTACACAAACACAATCTCTATTTAAGTAACCAGTGTCTTACATGTAGCCTACACTCAGCTTTTTTTCAGTTATTAATAGGCTGCAAATCACTGTTTTTCTGTCTGGGTGTTACCCACTGAGCAAGTGTGGATGGCTTTTCATCAGTCTGGTAAGTCTTCTGAGCCCTACACATTGCTGTTCAAAGCTAGTGTAATTTCCCATGTTTGTAACTAAAGATTTTTATTTTTAAAGTCTAATTTTCAGCATGAAGATTAAACAAAAAGTTTCTTCTAATGAAAACACTCTCAAGTCACGCACTTGTGTTTTAAACGTGACTATGGAGTATTGGTGGGCACCAATGGTATTTTTAATGTCTTAGTAATTCATGATGTCCCTAAGTCATAATATGAACAAGAAGTCTTAAATAAATGTCACAAAGATCTAGCTAATCCTCTTGCAAATTACATTTCAATGCAATTTAGGACACTGGTTAACTCAAAAGCACAGGTTTCTTAAAAGGGTTCAAAGGCTAATGTGAAATGCCTGCATGCTACCCAGCACACAGCAGCTGGTCCTTAGCATGCCCCCTTTTAGATAAAGCCCCCTGAGGATGGCCAGCTCAGACAGAAGGTGCAGTAGAAGGAAACTACTCACAGACCCAGGGGACCTGGAGAACTACTCAAGGAAAATAGAGATGAAGGCTTTCGTCTTTGCTCAGAAGCCCTGAACACCATTCACCACTGGGTGTTATTTCCATGAAGGTAAATCTTCCTGTTGGCAGAAGTGAAGTTCTCTATAAATCAAACCCTATTCCTCAAGATGCATACTGGCACTTCAGAGCCATTCCCACTACATGTCAGGTTTTGCATTTTATGGGATGAGTCCTTTTTAGATGTCAGGTTTTATGTTTTATGGAAAGAGTCCTTCTATAATGGGCAATCATTCTTAGGCCCTGTTATATGTGTGCAGACTGTAGGCTATCAATTGACTAGAAAGCTGTGTGAATTCATATAGTACCTCACACAAAAGCTTCCATCCCCACTCTGTCAATTAATTCACTTGACAAATACCTGAGGGAGGACACAATATCCCAAAGCTAGGAGTGTAGGGGAGAACCCTGACCTCAAGGGTTACTATAGGTCACCTTAATCCCATTTATTACTTATGTCTAATAGGTCTCTTAGATATAAAGTGTTTGAAAACTTGAATGTTCTTTTATGGTGTGACATATGAGGATCCAAAAAAAAAAAAAATGTAATCACTCAGAAAAGTACAGTCAATTTTGGAAAGTACTTAAGAAAAAAAAAATATAATTTTAAAACAGGAAGGATGAAGGAAATTGTTTTCTTCAAACAGAAAGCTTTCACCACGTTACTCTTTGTAGACTAGTTCTATTGTAAAGAGAGGGACACACTTCTTTTTTGTTGTTTCTCTGACGCTGGGAGTAAAATTAAAAGGCCATCAACAGTTTAAAAGTGGCTTCTATTGTCAATGCTAACACTGGAAACCGGGGCCCCGCTGGTTAAAGGGTGCTAAGGGAGTGTCTTCTCTGCCAAAGTTTAACTTCATGAAGATCACACCCGTCACTTTACAAATGCCCAAGCTCGGGACACAGTGAAGGAGCATGTTTGGAGGGCACACTCAAGAGCTTAAGTGGTCTAGGCACTTCTCAATGTTATCTACCTACTTTGGTACCACTTAGGAGCATGTCAAGTGACACAGCACAGTGATGTGATATCCTCTAAGTTATTCCACATCTCAAAAGTGAGCCAGGAGTCCCCTCACCGTCCAACAGATGAGGTGTGGACAGACACGACGGAGAAGGTTTACAGTCCAGCCCCATTAGACAGAGTTTGGCCAAGGTTCACAAAGCTCTGCCTGAGGACTGGTACTTGTTGAGGACAGATTCTTTCCATACCTTTTGTTTGATAGCTGTGGTAAGGCATGAGGTTAAAGGGCTTTTAGGTACTTAGAGTACTCTTAATTTTGAAATCTACAACGACCTCTGTTCCTCAGGGGGCCTGGTTTCAGGACCCCTAATGATACTCAAGCCCCTTCTGAAAAAATGGTATATTATTTGCATATAGCCTATGCACATCCTCTTATGTATTTTAAATCATCTCTAGATGACCTGTAATATCCCCAACAGTGTAAATGTTATGAAAACAGTTATGTGAACAGAGCACAGGCCTGTCATCTTAGCGACAAAATGAGACCTTGCCTCAATAAAACCGAAACAACTGTTTCTTCTTAGTACTGTGGGGTCAGACAGCATGGACTAGGTTAGGCCTCTGTGAGTACTGGGCATGTGTTCTAATCCCTTGGGATTCAAGATCTTTTTTTTCCCCCTGCCTTTGAGTTAAGGGACTCATGTAGCTCAAGCAGCTTCTTGTGCAGCTGAGAATGGTCTTCAGCTCCAGACCCTTCCTCTTGCCTCCCAAGTGTTCAGATTACAGGTGTATACCTCCACACCTGGTGGGATTCAGGATCTCGCTCCCACTGTTTAGCAGTGTGAAGGTGCATATATAGTAGGTGATCAATAAACCATACCTGTTAGTTCTTAGACTGTACCTTCATACATGACTGTCTTTCTCACGGTTCTTTTCTAGTCTGAGTGCAACGGCTTCTGGTTCTTCTTATAGACTTATGTGCAACTGTAACAGTGACTTGCTTCCTCTCAGACATCCAGAAATGCTTGTCACAATTCTGGTATTTTTTTACTCTACTTCCTCCCAATCTCAACTTTGGGGTAACTGGGCCTTTTTCCTATCTGCCCCACCAACTCCCCAAATAAAAGTCTAGAAGGACACTCATGCCTTTCCTTCTCCATTTCCCCACTCCCACACTCACTCTGAGGATGGATAATAAAAAAGGAAATTCTGAAGAAGGAAAAATCTCCCTAGGGTGTCGTTCACAAAACCCATGACTTGAACTGATCTGTGTAACTCAGGATAATAAACTGGTGACTCACTTACTCTAAGATGGGCTGGAGTTTTTCTCCATGCCTTGGGATTGCTTAATATCAGAGATCTCCATTGGGATTCTCCCCAAAGCCTTTACTTGCTCCCTACAAGCTTCAAACAATTTATTATTTTTGATTCCCTTTAAAACCTGTTCCCCTCCCTTTCCAACTAATAGTAGAGATAGTTTCTCCTCAGTTCTACTCTGGGAAGAAAATCTCAAAGTGGATACTCAGATGCTTAAAACTCATTTTAAACCTTTGCCAGTTCTTGTCTGGGGAAGGACAGGGATCTTGCCTTGGATGGAGGGCCTCCTCATCACTACTGACTTTTTATAGCAAGGGCAGTCAGGCAAAACAGCTCTGTCCAGACAACTGTTCTTTATGGGCAGTTAAGATTACACTAAAATTTCATGCAAAATCAACATAAATCAGAAATGATGTTCTTTAATATACACCCTAATCAATTCTCATTACCTTGTCAGGCTTGCTCACTAATTACTATGCAACACAGTCTCATGTGACTTGCATACATTTTAGAATTCCTCATATAATGGACAGAAGGGAAGATTACTTGCATTTATATGTCTTCAACTGAGGAAGAAATTATAGTATGTTCGATTGGGTCCTAGTCCAATGTCTCGCTTTTATAAGGCAAGAATCCCACACTTTCTATGTTTTTGGAAAGTTCTTCAGAGGATAAACATGTATTAAGGCTTTCAAATTAATGATGTTTATTCATCAGCTACCCTAAGGATTATTTTTATAAACACCTTACAACCGACTCTTCTCTCTTAAAAATAGCCAGGTGGTGGTGGCACACGCCTTTAATCCAGTACTTGGGAGGCAGAGCCGGGCGGATCTCTTGGAGTTCAAGGCCAGCCTGGTCATTAGAGCAAGATCCAGGACACGCACCAAAACTTACACAGAGAAAAAAAGAAAGAAAAAACAGGGAGATAACTGATAAAAGATTGTATATACATATATTGTATATATACATACATGAATGTATATGTATGGATGTATATATGTATATAGTTCCCCCCCCAAAAAAAAAAAGGTAAGGAAAGGGGGATGGCGAGACGTCTCAGAAGTTATAAGCACTGGCTGTTCTTCCAGAGAACCTGGGTTGGAATCCCAGAACCCACACTGCAGCTCCCAACCAGTTGCTGTTCCAGCCCCAGGAGAGCTGACATTGTCTTCTGTCCTTAGGTACTACACTCATAAGGTACATAGACAAACACTCATACATGAAAAGTGGGGGGAAAGTAAGAAAAAAACAAAACAAAACAAAAACAAACACTGTTCATTTACAGAGTTTCCAGTTAGGGGAGAAAAAAGAAAGCCCCTCTTTCCCTCAATTCAGCAGGTACTTCCACTGTTTCCCGTATTTCTATGACATCATATGGTCCTCTAGTGTAGGGGGTGTGTGCTAGTTAGCTTCTCCTGTCAACCTGGGACAGCCTAGACTCATTTGAAAGGAAGGCTTCAGTTAAAGAACCGTCTAGATCCAGTAGGCATGTCTCTGGGGACAGTCTTGACTCTTAATTGAGGGCTCAGCCCGCCATTCCTGAGCAGGTGGTCCTAGGTGGTATAAGAAAATGAGCTATGCAAAACCCTGCAAATGGCATCCCTCCACGACTTATTGCCCCGACTTCCCTCAATGACGGACTGCCGCCTGAAAGTGGAAGTCATGTTTTATCACAGCAACAGGAAGGAAACCAGAACAGGGTGCAGTGGGGAACTATCCGACCCGAGTAGGACAGGGGACAACAAGGGCACACAGAGAGATTTTCAGCAGCTGTGTGTTCTAAGCTACCTCTACCTCACTGAGCCACTCTGACTGTGGGGCTAACAGACCACGAGCTTTGGCCAACAGGTCCTCTGCACCCAGCAAGGCTCAACTATCCTCTATGCTAACCAGGATTTAGCTGAAATGGAAAAAAATCCAGTTTCCAGTGGCCCAAGGTTAACCTCATTTTAGTGCACTGTAGAGCTAGGATAACCTTACAGACGGGTGATATTATTTAAAACAAAAGCAAAAACCGAAACCCTGAGAACATCGACGATTTGCCCAAGGCCAGAGTTTGAACCGTCTAGTCTAAGGGCTGAACCCAGGGCTGCCTCTTACTGGTGGGTGTTTCCCTCTGTGAAGAGGATGTAATCCCAACACCAGGTTCCAGGTGCCTAGGAGGGCACTTGACTCCTCAGCTGCTCAGTCAATGGGAGAGCAGATCCTGAGATGACCCCATGTGTTCAGCAAACATGGGCCATTTAGGCCTCTAAGAGGATACAACTGAGGAAGGTGGGAGGTTTGGAGAGCCTAGGGGATCTCTAACAGTGGGAGTGGCTGAGAAGAGACGCTGGGTGGGGAGAGCCAATACACACGCTGGTGTGGTTGAACTGGAGTCTGGGAACCCTTCCGGCTGCGGTGGAAGTGCCCTAGGGAAATCTATGTAGTGATGACACATGCAATCCCACCTTTGAAACAAGCTGAGGCAAGAAGACAGTGAGTTTGAGGCCAGACGGGGCTAACTGTGAGTTCCTGTCTTCAGACCAACCAACCAAATGTGTTTTGGAAGGAAGCCAAGTCACCTGAGGAGGGACCTGGAAGGATCTCCCTTTCCATCTTAACTATGCTTTCTTAGTTCTGTAATTGCTGATGCTTGACCTCTACCCTTCAGTAACTCCACCATTCTCAGTACTGTGTTTACAGAACAAACACTTGTAGAATGAACAAAATGATCAGGGTCAGCAGCCAGGAGAGAAAAGATGGATGAACTTTCTTCCTACTTCAAAAATTCAAATAGAAGTAACTGTTAAAAACACTATAAACTATGATAATGTTCCTTTTAATATTGAGCATGTAAAGAAAAAACTGATTTTATACTCCATTTCTAGTGCTGCTAAATAAAAATAATACATCTGGGGTATTAGATATGTTAAACAAAGCTTCTGCATTGTCCTTTTCAATAAAACACTTAGGATAAAAATTAATCCTTTATTAAATAAGAAAGTCATTGACTGTTAATTGGAATTCCTAGTTATTCAAACATTTGTGATATTTAAAATTAAGAACCTCCTCTTTCTATGATCCAAGTTGGAATAAAAGCCATCACAAAGTTTTGAAAATATTTATAGTAGGTGGCACTGAAAAGTACCCGCCTTCCAAACTTTAGGCAAACAGCCCCCCAAACAGGAGTTTATCTTCAGATACATCATTAAGTGCTTTGAATTTTTTACTTTAGCAGAAGAATAAACACTGACTTGTTCTATGACCCTGACCACAGGATTTCCTTAAATGACACACTAATGAAAAATGCAAACCAGTGGAAGTCTTGACTCACTGTACCAGAGTTTTCTACATTCCAAAGATCTGCTTTGCAGCAAGAGAGAATAAACAGCACCTCAACCAAGTTTCCCTTAACTACTTGCCTTGTGAATATTTTTGCTTTTGTGTAACATGGAATCAAAAGACAAGATTTCTATCCCCAATGACGCATACATTAATAGGAAGAATTCCCATTTACTTGTGTTTGTGCCTGATTACAGTGTGTCCCAAGCTAAAGATCAGATTAGGGGGAGCCAGGTTTTGTAGCCAGGGGCTACACTTTTCCTCTGATTGTCCTGCTAAAGCACTAGGGAGGACAGGCTACCTACAGGCAACCTACAGATACCTATCTTCTTCAGAAAAAGGAGGAGGAGCTGGCCTATCTGAGCTCACTCTCGCAGGAGCTAGGAAAAAGGGGGGTGAGGAAAGTGATGCAGAAGAAGCCACAACTGGTCATGTACAATCTTGAGGAAGAAACACCAGTATGAGCAAGCAACAAAGAAAAGATAAATGAAACAAATACAAGTCCATGTCAAACAAAAGAAAAGAAATAGATACAAGAAAGGGACCGCAGGGAGGGGTCAGGAGGTATGAAAGCCAACAGCCCTCCTGAGGGCGCTGACCTGAGCCTCTGCTTGCTCAGGAGGCCTAATGGCCTTGGTTATTTTTTTTACAACTATTTTTTCCGCACATCTTATGACAACCCTATAAAATAAGGCACACTGACCTCTGCAGGGCAAGGACCCATTAAAAAGCAAGATAAGACCACCGAGCTCAGCAAGTCCTGCTCCAAAGCTCAGCTGACCTTTTTCAGTAAGCTACTTGAAGTTCACTATAACAACTACTGATATTGAGTGCTTCCTATGAGCCTGGCACAAGGAAACACTATCTAATGAGGTAGGCATTCTTAATTATTTCAGAAACGAGGAATCTGAGGTTCAGGGGTGTTAAGTCACTTGTCTCTTGACAAATGGCGGGGCTGTGATCCACGTGCAAGCTCTTCTGGCTCTATTGCTTTGTGTTGAAGATATTGGCAATTATGAGATACCCTGGGAGAACTGACGACGGGAAACCACACAACTGGAAAAGGGACAGAATTCCTAAACATGATGGGGACATCATGGTATGAAGGTCAGCAAAGAAAGTACCTATGAACTGCCTGTCATCTCCACAGAGGGGACTTGAAAACATCAGAGATGGGCTTAAAGAATAAGGACAGACTCAAATTGGGAACAGTAGCAGGCAGCAACATCACCCAGTGAGAAGGGGTTGAGGGAATGAAAGCATGGATGTTCCTTCACCTCTTTTTGAAGTTCACCTAGTAGAAAGATCTCACTAGGATCAATGCAGGATCCTGTGATCTCCAGAACTCAGTTCAGATGGTCACTGGTTCAGCCTTCACTCCTGTTCTACAAATGCTAATGGTGTAACCAGGCACCTGAGAGACAGTATGGCTCCTGTCATTTTCTCTAAAAAGCTGACCTGGAACCACGGCAATCGGCTTTAGTTTGCATAACAATCGTACAAACCACATTTATTTATTTATTTGTTTGTTTGTTTTTTGAGACTTTTAAAGAGTAATTGTACTCAAGCCAGGCAGAGGTGGCACATGCCTTAATCCCAGTACTTGGAAGCAGCGGCAGGCAGATCTTTGAGTTAGAGGCCAGCCTGGTTTACAGAGCGAGTTCCAGGACAGCCAGAGCTACACAGAGAAACTCTTGTCTAAAAAAAACCAAAAACATACACACACACACACACACACACACACACACACACACACACACACACACACACACACACACTCTTGTACTCCTACATAGTTACTCAGAGATTCATGATACCATACTTTAGTCTCACTTCATGTCAGGGACTTAAGTGTTGATGACTCCCGTTCAGTAACATGTTTATTACTCTTCCCTTGAACATGAACACAAGATGGAAAGTAAATGCTTCCCTTCCAGAAATGCAGTACGTTGCAGTGCTAGTGTACATTTACGCCAGGAAGACAGCAAAACACTAACAACACACACACTGCACAGAGGCTCCAGAAGTCCTGCCTGGAAGGAGCAGGGAGAAAGTGACTGAGAGGAGGGGTGTCCTACCTGGCTTCAGAGAACAAAGGGCAGGGCAGGAAGGAAGAGCTCCAAAGTGAGCATATCCGGAGGCACTAGTAGTTTAGGCCTAAGGAAGGAGCAGGGAGATCTTCAAAAAAAAAAAAAGATGAGGATGTGGCTGGAGTATCCAGCCCCTTACTTAAAAGGCGGCAGAAGCCTTGGGCAGTTTTTGGTAAAACTAGGACAGGTGTAGTCAGAAGTTTCCTGTGTCCAACCTGGCCCGCAGTCAGGAACAAATCTCTCTCACCCGCCGGTCTGGCGGCCATGCAGACCCAAATGAACACACACAGGCTAATATTATTTTTAAACTATGGCCATGGCAGGCTTCTTGCTATTTAGTTAAAAAATTAACCCATTTCTATAAATCTATACTTTGCCACGTGGCTTGTGGCTTATCGGTACTTTACATCTTGCTTCTCATGACAGTGGGTGACAGCGTCTCCTCTGCTGTCTTTCTCCTCCCTCTCTCTGTTTGGATTTTCCACCTGCCTCTAAGCTGCCTTGCCATAGGCCAAACGGCTTTATGTATCAACCAATCAGAGCAACATATTTTCACAGCATCCAGAAAGACATTCCCCCATCAGACAGGGTCAATTTTTGTTTCTTGGGTGGTTCCTCAGGGGACCCAGCAGAGACAGAAGAACAGGGATGTCCATAAACATGAATGCTCAAATAAGCCATCAAGACTAGAAGATGCTAGGGGATGATTAGAATATGATGACAATTTTTTTTTTTTTTCTGAAGAAGGATGCTAAGCACCTTGCCCAACTCACATAGTAGGTAAATGGTGAGTTAGGTATCAAACCCTGGCCATCCAACTCCGGAGTCAGGGTCTGAACCATCAGGAGAACATAACACTGAAGAGCTTCCTTGATTTCATTCGTATAAGGCAGTGAGTCTGAGGAGCACTGCCTCCTTCCTTCATGGGACAATCAGCCATGACTGACCTTTTCTCCTTGGTAATGAATCACATGGAGTCTGCTAAATGGCCAAGGCAGCTAACAGAGTAGTCCATTCTATAGCGATGATTCTTTGTGGATAGCCATGGCACACAACATTGACAAAGCAATGGGCAACATCACATAGCACCACAAAGTTGGCACTCCATTATTTCCGTCCTAGCATCTTCCTTCTGGGAATGCATCCCAAGGAAATTGCTCAGTTGGAAAAGGGGCTAATGACTCAGAAGTGGATTAGAGCACTGATGGTTATTAGCCAAAATGTAGGCAATCTCCAGAGAGCTGATAACACAAAAGTGGTTTGGAAAAATAACAAACAGTTCCACACAGTTATGTTATTCAAAAAACTGATGAAAGGCTGTAAAACCATAAGACAATATTTTTATCATCATAAAGTAAGAAGGCAAAGACTATTGTTTAAAACTAGAAAAAAAGAAAGACTGAAAAATCATGACTAAAAATAGCCTAGTTAGAGGCATCAAGGATGAACCGTTCTTCCCAAATATTTTTTAAAAATTCAGTATTGTGTAGTATGATAAATCTGAAGGAAAAAAACAGACATCCAAGGCTTCTTGATCACTCTGTACTTCAAGAACCATTTACCATCGCCACGAAATTATACTCCTGTGTGCTGAGCTGCATTCTTTCCCTGGAGCACTCTCACAACAATCTGCCCGTGTTAGCTTACATTATGCAGGACAAGAGGAATATCAAGTTACTTAACATGATTCAAGAAACCTGAGGGAGGAGAAGGGGGTGGAGGAGAAAGAGCAGTCAAAGGCACTTAAGCCGCTAACAAAAACAGCACTGTGGCTCCTACATAAAAACCATTATTGGCCTCCGTAAGGCATTATCAGTCCAATAATACATTTCTGTTTCAGACTTTTTAAAAAGTGTACTTGAAACCAGAACAGGCCTTGAATTTCAAACACACAGAACTAAAGGAATGCCGCAGAGGGAGAATTAAGGCCAACTAAAACTGGCCTTTTGTCTAGGAAGCATTCTTCAGTGTTAGGGAGAAAGCAGAGGCTGGTTCGGCCGTGGATGAATCTGAAAGTAAAATCCGAATCTCAGAATTATCCGCTCGTCAGAGACAGAATGCCAAAGCAGATGCCAATGATAGAGTTTCCGAACAAAACAGCCGCCGTGAGAGTGGAGTGTAGGTAAGAAAACTGTTAAGATGCCCTAGGACAGACAGACCAAACGGCTAATCACATGTGCTTACAGGTCAAGAGCAGGAGAGAAGAGAGAATTTTAAACTTGTGTGAGAACACACCAAATTGTGTTTAAAAAGAAAAAAAGCTCTCTCTCCAGGGTCCCTTTCCAAGTCTCACTTTGCTATGCCATCCAGGTCAGTGTAGAAGCACAGATTTTTAAAACTATGTGACTGTCCCCTCCTCTCTTGTGAACCACAGATCCCCATTTCCAACTAGAGAAAGGTTTCCATCCTGACAATAAGTGTCAGGGTCAGGGTCATAGGTCACTAATAAAGAACCTCTGCAGAGTGTGCTGGCTAGTGTTATGCCAGCTGGACACACAGTGGAGTCATCTGGGAAGAAGAAGCCTCAAGGGAGAAAATGCCCCCCACCAGAACGGTCTTTGGGCAAGTGTCTAGGTCATTTTCCTGATTGATGACAGAGGTGGGAGGGCCCATCCCTCCTGAGGGAAGTGCCACCCCTGGGCTAGTGGTCCTGGGTGCTGTAAGAACGCAGGAGAGCAAGCCACGAGGAGCAAGCCAGTGAGCAGTGTTCCTCTTCAGCCTGTGCTCCAGTTCCTGCTCTGACTTCCCTCAGTGATGAGTGTGCTCATGGTGTTTCTTCACAACAACAGAAAAGTAACTAAGTCAGGGCAAGGTTCCTACTTTCTGCCTTAACATTCATTTACTTAGTGTGTGTGTGTGTGTGTGTGTGTGTGTGTGTGTACCACATCAATCCCACAGAAATTAGAAAATAATTTGCAGGACTTGGTGCTCTCCATCTATGATGTGGGTCTTGAGAATGGGACTCAACTCATCAGGCTTGAGCCTTTACCTACCGAGCCACCTCTCCCATCCCATGATTAAAGCTGATGCATTATCTGGGCCCTGGAGAAGTGGGCAACCCATGTGTTTCAAGTGTCCCAGAATGACAATACTTTGATCCATTATGGAAACTATACAGTCATCAAATATATGCAAGGAAAGACCTAGGTCAAGCCATTCCCTGATTTGAACTGACAGTTCCCCTCATTATATCAATTGTGTACATGTGCATGTAGAAGTACATAAAAATCACATTAGGGCCCACCAATGCATTGTGACTTGCAGCCTGTCTAGAATAATCCTGCAGCCATTTGGGGAAATGGTGCCAGATACCAACATTCTGTAGCCAGGATTAGCTCTCTGGGTAACCATAAAAAGATAGAGCTCCACTTGTCTAAAACATTCACTGGGTAACTAGGTGCAGAGGTAAGGATCTCACACATTCAAAGCATTTCACGTTGATATTTTGTTCTATGTACATAAAAACAGTCATTCAAGCATAAAAGACGGTCACTGAATCAAATATGCACAGGGACATAATTACCTCATGGATTTCTGTAGAAGGTGGTCATTTGGTTCTCAGTTAAAAAAGACAAGAAAACAAGGTAGTGTTTGTGTAACAGTGGAAGCTCCTGATAAAAGCAACAAAACAACACTTATTCCATTTCTACCTTTATCTAGTCTTTTCAAAATCAGATTTTCCCTACTGAGTTATACTAATTTCACCCGTTTTTTTAATTTTTATAGTATCCATTCAAGGGATCTTTCATGCCACAGTGTAACAGCAAACAGCAGTGGCACACAAAGCCACATGCTGAGCAATCTCCTTCCAGGCACCCAACACTTTTGTCTGAGGCCGACACTGCTTCTGAGTCCCAGGGAAGCCTCCCTGATCATCGGGACAGCCCACTCTGACTGTCCCCATGGGCTACAATCTTCCTCATTCAACGTCTCATTCTTCTAGGGCTTTCGTTCCTGGGCTCATTTACACAGCTATGCTGGATGGACTGTACTGTACCACATTATACTACACTGCACCACACTACGCTTTACAGCAGATGAAAAGGTGAACCTTGAGCATGTGCTGAGCTCAAGAGTCAGTCAGTATATCCTTACATATTCTTAGCCTTATTCTACTGTGTGTGTGTGTGTGTGTGTGTGTGTGTGTGAGAGAGAGAGAGAGAGAGAGAGAGAGAGAGAGAGAGAGGAGAGAGAGAGAGAGAGAGAGAGCGAGCTTGCTCTCTAATTTGGAGGCCAGAGGTGGACTCGTGTCTTCCTCTACTGCTCTTCATCTTCACCTTTGAAAACAGTCCCTAGAGCTCCCTGATGTAGTTAGATGGGCTGAACACTGGGCTCCAGGGATCCTCTTGTCTGCTTCAGGAATGCTGGGATGACAGGTGCTGCATACAGCCATGTTTAGCTTTGGACTGGCACTTGGCTTTTAACGTAGGGATCCAAAATCAGGCCCTCCCACTTGCATGGCGAGCATGTCAGTGACTGCACCATCCTCCCAGCTTCACTCTGTTGTTGGTTGTTTTTAACGATAAAGTACAGGTCATAAAGATGTGCTATTCACAGACCAGCCACATCACTCGTATGCCATGTAATTTCTTTTTTTCTTTCTTTCTTTCTTTCCTTCCTTCTTCCTTCCTTCCTTCCTTCCTTCCTTCCTTCCTTTCTTCCTTCCTTTCTTTCTTAACCAAGAAGTTGTAGCTCCCATGGTTTTGGAAAAAATAAATATTTTATGTACCACATCACACAGCAGCAGGAAACAGGGGGGCGGGGAAGCAGGATCATTGCTTCCATCTCCACACAGAGAGCCTGCCTTGAGCTGCCTCCCTAACTGCAGTTCAGACCAGCTCCCCCAATCACATCTCTGCACTGTTCGTCTTCTCCTTGCTTTCACGGGTGGTATTTCAAAAGTCAGGAACCGGTCCCCAGTGAACCCAGGCACCATCATTGCTCTCTCTCTCCAGGCCTCATGTTCTGTTCACCAGTCCCCTTTCCTGTTTGCACAACTAAACACTCTTCATAGGAATAAAAAAGTATCCTTATATTGGAAGGGACAAACCCAAGAATGATTCAGTTATTGCTCTGCTTTGAATGTACCCCATAGGCTTGCAGTTCTGATGCTTGAGGCCTTACTGGTAGTGCTTTGGGAAGGCCGTCAGGTTTTAAAGAGATGGGTTCAAGCTTGCAGACTTGGGTCACGAGGGTAGGCCTTTAAAGGCTGTACAGAGCCCTGACTGCAGTCTCACTGTCTGCTTCCTGATCACCACAGGCTTCCTCAGCTATGGCTGCTCTGCTGTACCTCCCTGCTACAAACTGAAATCTCTCCCTTCTTGTCCTGTGGTCAAAGCCACACAAGAGTGATGAATACACTACACGGGTCAGATGCATTAATCCACAACTATCCAATTATATATCCAACCTTACGCTATTTCTTCTAATAAATGTTAGGCCTGCTTGTTCCAGCTGGCTAGAGATATGTGCTCTTTGTCGATTCTAATGTATATTACATCTAACTACATCATCTATTGTAAAGATAAACACCATATATATTCCCTCCCTAGGCATGGATTGAGACCTGTATATAAAGAATGGTTTGTATTAGCCTCACAGAATAGATGCCAGGTTAATATACTCAAACGTTAGTTAAGCTCAGCCTCCTCTTCTTAACCTCCCCCCAACTTTTCTGATTTGTTTTAGTGTGTGTGTGTGTGTGTGTGTGTGTGTGTGTGTGTGTGTGTTACTAGTATCAATTCCAGCACCTCGCACACGATAGGCAAACATGGTACACCTACTCCCACTTCCCTCGATCTTACAAATCAAGTATATTACATGAACATTTCCAATCTCTAAACAGCTGCATCATCTGCTGCAGCAGCAGCAGCGGCGGCGGCATCCCAGCTAAAGTAATAATTCTAGATTTCATTCAAAGAAATTAAGTAAATCGATGAAAGTAATCTGCACAGTTAAATATTAAACTGCCCCTATCTCTAACATTTAGAAAACCCAACTGAATTACAGTGCTCATCACATGCTACTGTAATATATCTGCTGGGTTTCAGCACTGCCTAGGTTTTAGAGCTAACAGAAGTTTAGATGAGAGCAAGGTAAAGGCAAGGAGTAGCCACCACAGTTAAAGCTGAATTAGGGGCCATGTTCACTGGCAGGGAGGCGACAGGGAGGCAGCCTCCAAGTTCAGAGCTCTCTAAGTTGTTGTCGCACCTTGGCACTTCTCCAATCCTACTACGGAAGGCCCACAAGACTGAGGCGGAGGGCTACACCAAGGGAAAGACACGAGGGATGCATATAAACACCAAGCAAATCCTGTAACTAAGGATCAAATGTGAGAATTTCAGACTTAAAAGGGACAGGGATAAAAATGCGCTTTGCAATGGTGCATTCCCATGGGTTTGCTTTTGGTCTTTTCATTTCAATTTTTAAAATCTGTGCAATATTATTGTACACATTTCTTATTTCTGTTTTAAAAATCCTGGGGCTGGGCAGTGGTGGGGCACACCTTTAATCCCAGCACTTGGGAGGCAGAAACAGGCAGATCTCTGTGAATTCAAGGCCAGCCTGGTCTACAGAGCAAGTTCTAGGACAGCTAGGGCTGTTACACAGGGAAACCCAATTGTGGGGGTGAAGGGAGGATCCTGGGGCCAGAAACGCAGAAGCCAATGAAGTTTTAAATGTGCTGTAAAAACAAAGCAATAAAACAAAAACAAGAGAGAAGGGGGAGAGAAGGTGAATATTGTTTTCCCTCTTTTTGAGCACACAGCTCATAACTGGAAGTGCATTGTTTTGAAGTCCCTGCTTCATGAATCCCACATAATAACTTTCTTGACAAGCCAGATTCCGCACTGATGCCTACCAACTATTAATTTCTGGTGATGCCACGAAGGGCAGCTTAACAAGCTAAACTCAAAGAAAAGCCAGGGAAAATGGTGTCACCAACAAATCAGCAGATTTTTAAAAGTCGGTTTTAGTGCCATCATCACTTGAAAATTAACAAGAAGAAGGTCTGTACTCAATCCTTCTTGGAGAAAAGGATCGGTAGGAGGGGAGAAAGAACTGACCAAGAGCAGAAACTAGAAGAGCAAGAAATCATGTTAAAGACACTGTTTTTTATGACTGTTACCTGGAGAACCTGTCACAATTTGGAATCCCAGTTCCAACATCAGGAGGAGGTCATAAAAGGGAAGATTGGAGACCTTGTATCTACTTCTTAACCTGCACTTCTGGGAAACCTCCTAGGGGTCTTCCATAAGGGAGAAGATCGGGCTTGCAATGCCATGGACCAAGGAAAACAAACGGAGCAGGCCAGAGCAGTTACTACTGCACAGGAGGCATGGACGCACCTTCCACTGGTCTGTGGTGCGGGCAGCCCAGGTATGGGCGTACTTGAAGGCTGGCCAGGTGATTCCACACTAGGCAGCCAGGGCTGTGAACACTGCTCTTTATAGTCACAGCTGGCACCAGGAGAATGGCTTATCTTCCCATTGTGATAAGAGAGCTCAGTTTTTCTTTTTCTCCAAATTCTCAATCCCTGACTGGTTAAAGAGGGTGAGGGAGGCACAGCTGACCTGGGCTTGGCTACCGATAGCTCTGAAACACTGGATGGCTTTTTTTTTTTGGTGGCAGGGGTGGGGTGGGGGGTAGGGGTGGTGTCCCTCTGTTTCCCTTTCTGCAACAGGGAGATGTTTGCAGTGAAACTCCTCCAGGTTAAACTCCTTGGGAAGGAGGGCCATCTCTTCCGTTCACACCAGCGCACACCTCTCGGCTTGCACTACTTACTTCCCCAGCAGGAAGCACAAGTCCAACTGACAGCAGGCCTTGAGAGTCCTAGAGGACAAGACTTGACACTACAGGACGGAGGCTGTGACAAGCGTGTCACCAGGAAGATGGAGGTCAACTGGCCCGCACTGGCAACACTCCATGGAGGAGTTTTGTGTTGGCAGAAATGTAGAGGTGAGAAGGTTCTATGCTTTTCTTTGGCAGAGAGGCAAGAAAATCTAGGTGATAGAAAACCAGGCTGCAGAGGCAGGAAGCTGTGGTTCTTTGTCTGAACCTTTTCACGGGACCACTCAAGTCACTTGAAATCCTAAACGGAAAAACACAAAGAGATGCTCAGCCCTCCTTGTGCCAGAGACTGTCATGTGATACAGCCACTTCGGAGTTTCTTCTCATTGTCTCCCGTGGCATTCTCGGCCAGGCACATGCCTTTGAGCGTTAATGTTTGATGGGAGAGTATTTTATTGCATCCAAGTCTGACTGATCAACTAGAGCTCATTTTCTTAGGAGTCCTATTTCCTTTAGTTAGCAGAGTACCGGGCCCAGCGCAGACGTCTGAGGTAAATGAAGGAATGTGTGTTCTTGTCTAGGGTATTGCCCTCATCAAGCCTATCAATACATGACTGGATCTTAGTTACAGCTTTCACTCCTATTCCCTCACTCCTGTAGAAGGTGAGGGAGGATGAACTCCGTCTCTACCATTTACTGTCCTAGCTTGGAAAAGAGGCTTTTTAGTGAGGCTGGTGGGGTAGAAGCTCTGGACACGGCGGCTCCACGGTAAAACTGTAGCTGTGCCACTCGGCTGCTGGGGGACCCGGGCTGGTTCTCCGATTTTCTCAGGCTTAGTCACGTCACCAGTAAACTAGGAATGAAGAGTCCTGCCCCTGTGGAGTCTGGGTGAGAATGCAATGGGAGAGTATGTAAAGCTGCTAGCATCCGGAAGACAGTCACCCAGGGCATTCCTTCTTGCCTTCTAGATGCTCTGAGGCCCACAGTGGGAGATCACAGTGCGTTCCAGGCCCCAGCTGAAGGAAATCACTACAGGGTGAACAAAGAGAGCCTAGAGCAAGGCTCTCCGCAGGTCACAGAGAGCTAAGGCAGCCCACTAATGCATTTACCAAACACTCCTAGAAAACAGAAGTAATAGCTTTATGTGGCAGCACTTACGCACACTCAGCTGGAAGACCCAGGGTCAATACCGTCTCCATTCCCATCTCCCCGAGGACTCTCCTCACTCAAAGCCTGGGAACCAGAGAGCACTTTCAGAATGGTGTCCCACACACTGCTAAGGGGTCACCACCCACAGAAGGAAAGTGGCTATTGCAGGAGCTACATGAGAATCCAGACAGGGCTACTTTCCTGCGTTTTGTTCTGACTCTCCTCACAAAGACCAGACCTGGAAGAGCTAGGACCAAGACCAAAGTAAGTACCCTACTAGCCGTACATCTGTAGATGTGCGGATGCTGAAAAGTGCTGGCCCTCATCAGAGGCAAACTCCTGCAACAGAACAGAGGGTGACAAGAGTCAAGCCAGGCCCACGAAGACAGCTGCGTTATGCTGGCGATGTGACACAAAAGACCTCCAAGGAGTAGCCAAGTTGGACATTGTTAATGCAGTATGAAGTCCCCAGGCACAGAAATCTCCCCGAGCATGGTTCCCTGTGGGCTTTGGCAGTGTGTGTATGTGTGTGTGTGTGTGTGTGTGTGTGTGTGTGTGTGTGTGTGTATGCATGCGCGCACGCGGCTTCAACTGTCAGTCTCTTCTATTTGTATGAACTTTAGAAAGCAAGTCCATCTACAACTTGAGTTTATTTTATTACTATGACTAGATTTGTTAGCATTTAATAGCCATTAAATGACCTGTCTGAAATTCTACGGCTAGCAGTTGTTACTAGAGATTGAAACTTAGACTCCTTAAATCAAAGCTTCAGTTGTCTTTCTACCACAGCAAGCATGGACGACAACAAGTGAGCTCGCTAAGACACCAGATGTCCTGTGCCACTGGTCAAGAAAGGCTGGTGTGGGTGCCCTGCACAGGTCCATCCCCATTCGGTGACGGTGCCCTGGACACAGCTGAGACTATCTAAGGGGGACACCCAACCTACATTCTGACCCAGCAGATTTGTGATGCAGATTGGCATGCCCAACCCACACTGAGGGAAATAAAGGACACAGCCACTTGAGTGTGGGAGCCCAAACTGGAAACATATACGGTCCTCCACAATGCCCTGTGGGGCAGCACAAGTAACCCTAACCTGAGAGGAAACGAGGTCCACAAAAGCCAAGCAATGGAATCAGAGGCAAAGGGACCACAGTACAGCAATTGGGCCTGAGGGGCTCCACAAATTCGGGGAGCCCAGCTGCCCTGAGGCAGAGGGCAGAGGATTCTGCCAGCTGTGAGAGCCCGCCTGGTTTCCACAAGTCCTCTCAGTTCCTCAACTATGTTTTTCTCAAGGTGAAGCCTCCTTGGCTAATAGTTGAGTTCTGGCTCCCGTGGCCAGCCCCTCCCCACGAGAATCCCTCTTTTCAAAGGCAGACACTGGGTACTACAAAGACCTCCCAGCTGACAATGTCTGCATTGATTTTGATGCACGCTCTGGCTGAGAGCCGAAGGCCATGGTTACCAGAGGAAGAATGAGGACAGAGTAGCTGTCACACAGGGCCCGGAAAAGGATCCAAACCGTTTCTGTCTCCTCTAGTCTGGCAACCTGCCGAACAAGGTGGTTCCAGTAACAACCAGTCTGTGATGCCTACAGTGTCGACAAGCAACAGCAAGAAAAACCCACCCATAATCACGAGCCGCCCAGCTCACTTGGTAAGCAGAATTTAAGACAAAAACAAAACAAAACAAAACAAAAACAAAAACTGAAAAACAGATGAAGCTGAGGTCACAGAACCAGAAAAGTTAGTACAAAAATAAATCCAAAATATTAATTCTATTTTTACCACATGTAAAAATGTTTAGGTGAGCTTATCTTTAAAACAGTAAGCAAGAGCAGGGAAAATTGAAAGATGTGATATTAAGTGTTCTCGTGACAAAATTCCAAAATTAGCATCACAGAACTCAAAATCCAGCGTGGCACCAAAGAGGCTGGTGAGTGGGAAATAAGGGAAGTACAGGATATAGAAATAGCTTTCGAGTGCTTAGGAGACACCACAGACAGGCAGCCGAGAGAGAGCTCAAGTTCTCAAATGATTTGTGATATTTCTCACACGAGTTTCCACATTTGTCCTCAGATTACATAAATGCTTTGTAGCTCCCGCTGTCTCCTGGGAACAAGGCAGTATGTGGGCCCCTCACACTGACCTCAGCAGGGCCGTCTTCTGACCACGACAGTGTCCAGAAGTGGAGAAGGAGTGGTGGTGGCCAGGAGAGCCTCACCTGGGTGGACCTCAGTCAAAGGCAGGAACCCCAAGCAGACTGGTGCTCTGTGAGGCCGATGAGTCCCTCCCCTTTGAGTGCACTGAGGGCCTAAAGGACATGACAGGCCATGGGAACGTCGGCCATGGCAATTAGCAGGAACATCTCCTCAGAGCCAGGGTTGGTTAGTGCTACATAATAATATTAAGGAACCAAAGAAAAACTAGCTATATAGACTCCACTCTAGTTATAGTTTCCAAAGACCCTGGAGCCTAGTTTTTAGGGTGCATCTGGCCAACCACAAAGAGCTGAATCACATTTCATTTCCCTAGACATCTTACTAAACTGGAGGGGTGTGGCAGAATTGACCTTTCCTATACTCAATGGAGAAAAAGAAATGAAAACAAAAATAAAACATGACCCCAATTTACACGAACACCTCGCACTTTCTGTTTTTCCCCTGTCAGAATGAAAACAAATAAACTAGAGACCCATTGGCTTCTGTTCCATTAGAAACCTTGAGGACAAGAGCCACAGAGGAAGAAACAGTCCTCTCCGGGGAAGACTTTGACACACAGCAGCATTTCTTCTTCGTTTCTTCTCTGTACCTGCCATCGGCTTGTAGGTAGTGTACACATTAGACTCAGACACATGACAAACAAGGTAACTGATACAGGACACGGGTGTCTGCACATTTCCTACAACACTCCATTCTCCCTAAACATAAGCACACAGGCCTGGAACAGGACAGGCAGCTCTTGTTTCTGGGCCACTCTGGATCTATTCACCACATCCTAATCACAGGGTGGCAACTAGATCAAACCTATCTTGTTCTGTTTGTTTTTACCCTTTTCTTTAAATCTGCTATCAATGTCCTCCCAGTGAAGAGCGCACTGCATGTTTCCAAAGCCTTCCTAGTTCATCAGCCTGTGTGAAATGTTCCTTAGATGTAATAAGCAATGCCAAAAACCTCAAACCTATCTCACACATGAGGTGAACCGAGGGAGCTAGTGAAAGTCATACAATTAACAAAGAATGAACGAATCTGGTATCTCTCAGCTCATCAGCCTCTCAGGAAAGAGCAAAACCTCCAAATGTCAACCAGTTGATTCACAGTGAAACTGAGGGGAAGCCTGAGAGAAAGACATAAATCCCACACCTTCCCCTGAACAGCATGGCTGCTACAGACCAGAAGTAAATGGGGGAGGCAAAGGAACTTACTCTTTCCTCACTCCCGTTCTAAATCATAGCCCCAGGGTGAGAGGCTTAAAGACACAGGAACCAAGGCCTGAGAGGGGGCCCAATGGTTTAAGAGCATGGGCTGCTCTTCCAAAGGATCTGGGTTCAATTCCCAGCGCCCATATGGCAGTTCACAACTGTCTGTAACTCCAGTTCTAGGGGATCTGACACCCTCACACAGACATGCATGCAGGCAAAACACTAATTCACAGAAAATAAATAAATAAATCTAAAAAAAAAAAAAAAAAAAAAAAAGGCACAGGAACCAGGGCTCCCACACAAACTGCTTGTTCTCAGGGGCTATCAGGCCTCTCACAACTGCTAGGGAAGAGGAGGGCTGTGTCTCAGTTTCGGGTGAGGGACTGAGAGAAGGGTGTCGGTGTCTCAATGGCAAGAGTTAGAAATCCACACTTGTGGGACTGCTTAACCATGTTTTTAAGTGGTCATGGGGAAGTCCCACTCCTCTGGCATACAAAAGAGTACACTGGTGTGGGAAAATCAAATGTGCTTTTCAAGCAAGCACACAGGTTCAGATTCAAGTTTGGGTCCTTAGCAGTTGTGTGACCTTGAATGAGAAACTAATCTCTCAGTTTTCATTCCCTGTCTATAAAATACACAGGTCTGCCCAGATGACTCCTACATCTTTCTCAACTCATAGTTTCTCTAGGGGTCACCAGAGTCAGAAATAGAGTGGAGAGTTAAGGGAAGTGAGGGCGGAGAGGGGAGAACATGGGCTATGCAGTGGATCCACTGAGCAGTGAGGGTCGGTGACACCTGAGGCACCCTGACTCGGGTTAGAACACACTCCTCCTTTCTGAACCAGTCAATGATGAAAATCTATGGTTCCAAATGAGGGCCGTGAGCAGAGAACGTCCACAGCCTACCAGATCGGAAACATGGTCTGTGTTTTCAGTTCAGTGACTCCCCGCTGTTATCAGGATACCTTCATCTGGTATCTGCATGTTCCTTAGTTTATTTGACCATCAAAACAAGGTGATGTTCTTGCCTGCTCTGTTGACAAGAAAACTCTGGTCCAGGGAGGTCAAGAGATCTTTAAAAACATGGCAGGGCCCCAGGCGGAACACAGTTGGACGTGTTAACCTTACAGACACACATACTCTTTCTAATAGGATCCCTTGCTGTCTCCTTCTTGCCTCCTTTGTGCCTCGTCTGGAGGGACAGATTTCAAGAGAACCAACCAGGACTAATGGTGGCTTTCCGCCTGGGAACACGGGTTTAGAAAGTGTCACATGATTGCTTCCTCATGTGGTTCTCAATTAAACACATGATTCATCAATATAATCACACAACTGAAGTCTCCCAGCTTTGTACTGCAGCATTATTTAACCGTGCTAATAAAAGGCAAGAGAAAAAGAGGAGTAATCCATACATATTCATCAAAGATCCCATTTAAGAAAGAAAATTTGTTAACAAAATGAAAATCATCCAGTTACTTAAAATTCGGGAACAGTTAGTTATGAGCCTGCTCAGAGTGCCAAGAGCGAGTTTAATTTTCTACTTTATAATTTAACCAAGCCATGTGTGATGGTTCCTCCCTGTAATTCCAGCACTGGGAGGCTAAGGCAGAAGGATCCTGAGTTCAAAGCCAGCCTGGGCTGCTGTGGATATTGCTCTATGTAAATAAAACACTGATGGCCAGTGACCAGGCAGGAAGTAGGTTGCCAGGCAGGAAGTAGGTGGGACAAGGAGAGAGGAGAATTCTGGGAAGCGAAAGGCTGAGGGGGGAGACACTGCAGTCACCGCCAGGAGAAGCAGCATGTAAAGACGCCGGTAAGCCACCAGTCACGTGGCAAGGCATAGATTTATAAAAATGGGTTAATTTAAGATATAAGAACAGTTAGCAAGAAGCCTGCCACGGCCATACAGTTTATAAGTAATATAAGCGTCTGAGTGATTATTTTATAAGTGGATTGTGGGACTGCGGGGCTTGGGGAACCTGGAGAGAAGCTCTCCAGCAACACTGGGCCACCTTGTGGGTGGGAAGGAGGAAGAGAAGGAGGGAGATAGATTTGGCCACATGTCAATTTTTTATTGACGTTTAAATATGAAAAAGAGCATAGAAATTTGTTATTCTGTTGTTCTCAGGCATCAATAGCTGCCTGACTTGTGACACAGAGGCTGTGACAACCTGTCACTGGGCTGTTTGAGAAGAGGTGACTACGTCATTCACCGATGAATATTTTCCAAATAATCATACAACAGACTGCACAGTATTTTCCCAAGTAACAGGTCTGGGGTACACAGTATGGATACACACTCCACATACTTCACACTTGGTACCACTACGGTCAGGTAGAAGAGAAGAGCTTGGGGTCAGATAGCCTGGGACCGTGTGACACTGGATAGGTTATTTCACCTCAATGATTTATTAGCTCCTTGGTAAGTGTGATGATACACAATCAAAGGGTTGACAGAAGGAAAGAAGAAGCCCACAACCCAATGGGAGGGAGGGAACCACTACTGTTCCACACTCACTGAACACAGGCCCCATGTCTCCCTAGCAGTCCTGGCTCCTGCCCTGCTCCCAAGTTCACAAATTTCCTAACAGCCAATGGCTTTTCTTACCTGCCCCACAAGTTAAATGACTGATGTGCACTAATTTGATAAATCTGATTTGATCACAGAGTCAAAGCAGAGATGTTTCATAACCTGCAACCATATAGTGTTTTAGGAACCAAAGAATCAATTTGATTATTGACTAATCATTTTAATAAGCTGAGAATTTATCATTTCTAGTAATTTTACCAAATAGGAGGGGAAAAAAAGAAACATAAAAATTATACTGTGGCAGCATATAGACTTTAGTAGTACGTAGGTATTGATCCCTCTTTTAAAAAATAAAAAAGCAGCACTATCATCACCAGTCTGCTTACAAGAGTAATCAAAAGCAAACTTTCTGACATCTCAAGTGAAATTGTGTATGGTCCACCAACTGCAACACAGCTGGCATCATCTGGATCATTGTGTGGCTACAATGTCAATCATGTCAATCATGCTGTGAGAATGTGATTGTAAGCACTTAGTGAGATCCCTTTTTAGCAACTGGAACACTAACTAGCTCAAGTGCCTCTCTCTCCTGTCTATGACACAAATAGTCTAAAGAGACAAAAGCCTAATCCCAAATGATATCACGTGAGAACTGAACTAGAGGTCTAAGAAGGTCTACAAATGTTCTTGGGGAGAGATGAAACACATTTATGCACATTTCCTTCACCAAACTTTTCCTCAACGCTTGTCTTGCTTTAGGTGTTAGGAATATAAATAAATACACACACGTTTCCTGAACTGCAAAAATTCACAGGTGGAGCAAACACATGCGCATTAACTGCACCAGCCTAGGGGACAGGCTATGTAGAAGGGACAGCTTGCTACTATTTATGTATGTATTAATAGACAGGGTCTCACTCTACCCTGACTAGCCCTATAAGTCCATATGTAGACCAGGATAACCTTGAACTTGGAGATACACCTGCCTCTGCCTCCCAAGTGTTGGTGTAAAAGGTTTTTGTTACCATGTCCAGCCTAAAAGGCCCAGCTTAAACAATGTTCAAATCCTGAAGCTTTTGGCATCAAGCCTGGGTTCAAGCTACTTAATTGAAGCTTATTACTTAACTTCTGGCCTCAGTTTCTACCTCGACAAAATGGGGTAAAGCTGCTGTTAGCAGAAGTTTGTGAAGTAAAGCAGTCAAAGGCTCCCTGACCCCCTCCCTGACTCCTCTGTGAAACCTAAGGCCTACTCTCAAGGCTCTGTGCTCTGCTGGAGCCTCAGAGATGCTGAGATGTTTACTCAGAGTTTGGAGAAGATCACATTAAGTTACTAAGGCTTTCAAAAGCTGCTATTATAGGCAGGATAGCACATGTACATCAACCATGCTATTCAAGTACAATATCAATACCTACTCCTGACCAGGTAATTACCCAGAGTATACACTCTTGGATTTTTTTTTAAAAAGGGATCTCCTCTGCTCTTCACGAGGGTGTATGAAAATTACACAAATTACATTGTGAAGACTTAAGTACAACGCAGACAAGAACCAAGGGACCACAAAATCAAGTGCTTTCCGGATACAGGAAGGTGATGTTAGTTAGAGAAACAGCTTGGCCTACAGGAACAGAAGAGGGCATGACAACAACAAACGGACAATGGTCTTGACCACTTAAAGAAAATTACCATTCGTTACTTAGCTTGAAATTTAAATGACAATCACTAGGCCAAATTGGGTGGCACGCACGAAACCTCTGTCAATTCAACACAGCAAATGGACCACAAGTCTCTGAGTGCTGCAGGTACTACAGGAAAGAAGAAAAGCACGTGTGTTGCAGGAGGGGCCCATGGGGTCGGCACAGGCTCTTTGTGAGCATTCGGGTGGCTCCAGGCAAAGGTTAGGAGCTGTGGGGATACCACTCAGGAGTAAGGAGACACACCTGTCAAGAACAGGAAACAAACGTGAGGAAATGGAAGACATCGACACAGAGACTCCCATTTCACCAAGAGACAGACAGACAGACAGACAGAGTCACGGTTCGCCGCTTCCTACACAGGAGGCCGCGAGTCCCCACGAAGACTAAGGGCTAAAGGTGGTGCAGTCTTCTCACATTAGACCAAGGAGTTTCAAGACCATCGGCCAAAGACGTTACCCTGCAAGGTGAGCTGCGTGTAATAAGGAGCGCACATGGGGGGGGGGAGCGCTGAGGAAGACTGGCATGGTAAGAGTCTGGGTACAGCCAGATTCACGAAGACAAGCGCCACCACTGAACCAGTTCAATGGCTTGCTTGGTGATGTTTGGGAACCGGCGGCAATGACCTACACAGACTCTGATACAGAGTGTGGCTGTGGAGAGGGCGTGGGGCTCCATTTGTCAAATCTGTCCAATTCTCAATTGCTGACAAGGCATGAAAGATCTGTGGAGAAGGAAATAGCCTTTTCCACTGGAGAGAGGAGAGAGAGAGAGAGAGAGAGAGAGAGAGAGAGAGAGAGAGAGAGAGAGAGAGAGAGAGAGATCTCCTTCGGAAGCAACAGACCCTCACCTCTTATATACCCACCCATGGGAGTAGATGGCGGCCCACAGAGGCTGGTGCTAACATCTGTGAAGGAGAAACTGGGAGACCTGTCATTCCCTACTCAGATTCAAGAAAGACAGCAGACCTATGTCTTGTAATCCTGGTCCCACTGGCTGCTTGACACCACAAGCCTTTCTTGACTGCAGAATTTGGAGTGGATTACTTCAGGGAACAGCAGGCCAAAGAGCCAGGAAGACTTGGCAACAAGCACTCATTTTCCTACAGTAAGCAGGGAGGGGAAGTATTAGTGAAACAAGCACCAGGCTCTGCCCGAGAGCACTTCCAACAGCTGACCTTCCCTGAAGGACTTTTAGACTCGGGAAAGGAAATGTAATACCCAACAAGGAATACTATCAAAGGAAAACTGGACCCAGTGCCAGCCTGTGGGCACCAATGATCGTAATTCCACCAATGTAGAGAAGCCTATATACTTCAGCCCAAACAAAATGATCTAATATTAAGAAGCACTTTGGGGCTGGTTAAGAGCACTGACTGCACTTCCAGAGGTCCTGAGTTCAATTCCCAGAAAACCACATGGTGGCTCACAACCATCTATAATTGCATCTGATGTCCTCTTCTGGCATATAGGTACCCATACAGACAGAGCACTCATATCAAAATAAATAAATAAATAAATAAATAAATAAATAAATAAATAAATAAATAATATGGGCTGGAGGGATGGTTCAGTGGTTAAGAGCACTGGCTGCTCTTCCAGACATCCTGAGTTCAAATCCCAGAAACCACATAGTGGCTCACAACCATCTGTAATGAGATCTGGTGTCCTCTTCTGGCATGTAGGCAGAACACTATATACATAATAAATAAATCTTTTTTTTTTTTTAAAAGAAGCACTTTGGATGGTCTACACAAAAATCAAGAAGGATAACTGCAATTGTACTCCCATGTACTCGGGAGACATTTGCATTATTTTCTTTAATTATTTACATGAAGAGAATTATGTTTAACTGTTAAAATACCCACACAACTCTGACCTCTTAAGGAAGTTAAGCAAACATGTTGCTTTGTTTTTCTCAAAGCTCTGGAAAAGCAGGCACCCATGGTCAGCATCAGGCTGACATTAGAATAATAAAATTACAATAAGGCTCAGATTAGTTCCTGTCTTCTACAAGCAACAGCCAGACTTTCCTTAAAAACACGAAGCGCTTGCTCATGCCTATCTCGGTGGAAGGTTTGGTGCCGCTGGTTCCTGATGAAATACCATGATGCTTACTTAGCTCCTGTTGACAAGGAGGAGCAAGCCCCCCCTCCCCCAGTATTGATGAAAAGTAAATGGAAGAAAATACTGAGCCTAGACCTTACTGGAATAGATACAGCACGTATTTTGGTGCCTGTCCTCAATCAGAAAAATAAAAGAATCACTGCCTGCCCAGGCTTCTGAAATTCCTTACTTTAGCTCCCAGTCTCTGGGAATCCACCTTGTGTCTGATGTCACTTCTACCAATCTTCACAACATACTCAGAAGGGAACATGATCCACTCTGTATTCCAGAAGAGGAAGACAAGGCTTGGAGATGTGGTTTCCTCAAGGTCTGAGAGCATCAAAGAACCAAGCCGTGTCTAAGAAACCCTCTCCACACTGCTTCTTACAAAAGAGTGACCAGTTTTGGTGCAACTGGGACCAAATGTAATAAATGCTATGCAGGGAAAGGAGAAAGGTACTCACAATTCACCAAGAGCAAAGGTGGCACTTAATTTACTGTGATTATGAGGCTTCCATATGTGGCTGAACTACGTCACTTGCCTAGGGGAGCCCTTTGTGGGTTCCTGGAGCGGGAGTGTGAGCATGTTAAAGCATGTACAGCAATAAGAACAGTGCCTCATACAAAGCGAGTGCTCAACAGCCACACCCGTGTTCTCTAAGCCATCTTGTTCATGTTTTGTTTTGTGGTGCTGGGGATCATCTTAATTAGGGCAGCCCCTGACATAATGACTGAGCATTGAAAGCTGGGCCAATGTCCTCACCTCCCAGACACAAATAGCTTTAATGCATGCTCGTTGGTTTTCTGAACTACAACAAAGTATCTGAGACATCAACTTATAAAGAAAGATGGGATATTTTGGGCTACAGTCTTAGAAGATCCAGTTCACAATCAGTTGGCCCACTGTTTGGGGTGTGTGGCAAAACAGCACATCAAGATGGGAATGTGTGGGAGAGCAACACTGAATGCCTCCTCTACGAGAAGCAGTAACATTGAGAGGAAAGGGTTTGGGTCCCACAGCTCACATGGAAAACGCTTTTCTCAGGACCTAAGTAAGGACCTCCCATCACTGGGTTTGTCTCACCACTTCCAAATAGCTGCATCCTGATGACCAAGTCTAACCAAACATCAGGGAAGATTCGACATCAAAACCATAGCAACGTGCTCATCATTATGAAAGGAAGGGTCCCCAGGAACACTAATCTTATCAACTTGACAAGATAAGGTATACTGACAGGGGAATAGACTTGGAGTGATACAGATAAAGGAGACCTGCACGGATCAAAAGGGTGAGCAAAGGAAAGAGCATGGAGATACCATGGAACATCAACCTGCATGGACCTTTAAGGGACAGTATTGAGATGAGCAGGAAGCGCATCCCCAGAAGTGGGACCAGAAGGTAGCACATAGCCACTCACACAGGACGATCTTAATTTGGTGAGCAAAACCACCCAACTCTGACAGGGAAGCCCCAAAGTGCAGGTTATACCAGCCTCACCCACAGATCCCGGGTTCTTTTCTTCCCTGGTTCTAATAGGATCTCATGACCCAAATAAGCAGCCCTCAATGAAAGAATGATATCTCAATCTGACCCAATCTACATGAAAACGTGTGCCTGACATCATAAAGAATGCCTCAGTCCCTGTAGAGAGCTTTTCAGATTGCTGCCACAGATCTGAAGCCTTTCAGAGTCAAGCCATTCCCAGCAATCCCAAACTGTTCAGAGATCTCCTATGTACCATTTCTTGCAACCTGCATTTGGTGAATAAGCTGATATTCAGTCTTCTTTTCCCTGTATCAAATCCTGCTGGACCAATTTTATTACCCTATCCTCTATATTCTCCCGGGCTGTGACAGGCTTTCAAACTATGGAGGTGTAGCTTGGGTGGAAGGAAGAATGACGAGGCTCTTGATGTAGTTAATGCATCATCCAAAGAAGACCTTCGCAAGTGAAAACAGTTCATCTTCTAAAACCAAAGAACATTCTGCAGGGTGGGGAACAGAAAGCATGAGTTGCCAAGTTACCATTTGAGAAATCCAGTTGTCTCGACATTTCCCCGGAGGCCTGCTTCTACTGCAGCTAAAAATGAACTGCTGCATCTTGTATACATTCCCATACCCCTGCGGCTAGAAAAGAGGAACACGGCTGTGTAGAAGGAAACACGACTGAACAAGCTTAGAGTAGGTGTGTCAGGTTCTCTTAGGGTTGGAAAAACCCTGATAAGACCAGGATTGACACCCAAGAAAAATGCCAGGTGTAGAAATGGACAAATGCAGGGCTGGAGAGATGGCTCAGTGGTTAAGAGCACTGACTGCTCTTCCAGAGAGCCCAGGTTCAATTCCCAGCACCCACATGGCAGCTCAGGTTCCAGGGGATCTGACACCCTCACACAGACATACATGCAGGCGAAACACCAATGCACAGAAAAAAAAGAGAAGAAAATGAAAAAGAAATGGACAATTGCTCAAGTATACAAAGTATCCATACTAAGTGGATTAGGTGGAAGGAGAATGATTACTTAAGGCTTCAGACAATTTCTTGTATCTGCCTACACACATTCCCCACTCCAGGACTGCAGTGTCCTTAAAGGAATGTCATCTCCTGATGTCCCCTCTGTCCCCCAGCTACATGGTCAGGAAAGGAAAATAAAGAGTGGTGAGAGGAACAGCTAGAGAACAAGGATGCTATCTTCCTGTCTCCCACAGGGCCCCAACAAGAAGAGATGGAAACAAGGAAAAGGCGAAAGACAAGCGACAGCGACAAAACCGAGTGACTCAAGATAATTAGCAAGTGACATGAATCAATGGGCGAACACTCACACCTTGACAAGGCAGCCAAAGCTCCCACTCTTGCAGCAGAAGGTGATTTGTTCATTTACTTACATGTTCTGGCACCCCAGGCTCCCATGTTTGATTTCTCCACTAAGGGGAAGAAAGCCTGACCATTCCTGAGTGGTCTCTAGCCTCCTGTTACATCCACTGCTTATGAAAGGACAGCCAAGAGAGAGAAACCCTAGCCCTTGCCTGTCGGTTTGTCAGGGCAGATCATCCTCAAATCCAGAGCCACGTTCTTCCTTCCTATGCTTTCTACAAAGCTCTGAAGAGGAGTCGGGCTGAAAGTTTGAGATGTATCTCCTGCCTTTCCTCTCCATTCCAGATGCCGAGACAACAGGTAAAAGGGCACGGAAATGCAAAGGATGAAGGCATGCACGCAGTCACTACGAACACCTATGAAGGGCGTCTATATCAGGCTACGGGGCGACTTTGTGAACGGGACTCTTTCTGGGTCTTTGCGAACTCTGCAGGCTGTCTTGATAAATGGGTAATAAGTTGGAGTGGTCAGCTTTATACCCAAAGCATCTGCCTCCCTGGCCCCAAGTCTCCTCTAAAAGAAAGGGGTTGAGAAGGATAGGCCATCTGAACTGAGCTTTACAGAGATGAGCAAAGGGTAAAAATGAGGAATGCTTTTCTAGTGTTTAGGAACACTAGGGAAACGCTCTGAAGGTTGACTTAGTTAAGATTCAGTTACTATAAAATTTCATTCCTAGTCCAGATTCTTCTCCCACCTACACTGTCTTCCGTTTCTGTTTTGTGCAAGTGTAGCTACAGAAATGCAAGACGATGATGGAGGATCTCTGACTTCTCAGTATGAGAGCTTCAAATATGCTACTGATTTTGCTGCAGGACTATTGGTTTCAATTTTATTAGGTATAAAGAAGAGATGATATTATCTCACAAGGAAAGAGCTTATGTAGAAGAGATGTTTTTATCCTATGTAGTCAGCAGCTCAGTCTGGGTGCTGTTGCTCAAAATACTTAGCAAGTACCAACAAGTGGGAGAAATAGTCTCTTCACAGCAATAGAAACCCTAAGACACCATCACTGGGTCACTTTCCTTGGATTACTTTGACACGTGATCATAAAGCTCATGAGACTATAAATACCTCTAGTGCAAGAAACCCCCATGCCCTCTCCTCTGGCACAAGCCTAGATGCTTCAGTACCCACATCACATGAAGAGGGGAGAAACCAAATCAGTAACTAATAGTTGCTGTATGTACATCTAGCAGTAACAGGCTCTGCAACGGCTTAGGTGCTTAGGAAGCAGCAATAACTAAAACATATCTTCATAACCAGTTAGGTTGTTTGCTTCCCTCTATAAGCACCAGACAGACCTTCAGCTAACAGTTAATCTACACTGCCTTATGTCTCATTTCTCCCAGTGAACATGATGGAGGTATTTTGCAGATGAAGTGAACGGGAAGAAAACAATCAATGCTTCATGTATAAAAAGTGGCTGTTAACTGAAGTTTTCTCTCCTTCAGCCACCAACTGTGAGGGCTTATCTACCCCATAACCATAATGAACTGTCTTTTGCCCATGTGACAGTTCTGTGACTTGGAACTAATTGTCAACATGTTTACAAGATTGTCACAGTACCACTATGGCATGCTCAGTAATGGGTTCTGAAGGAGAGTAAAGACACAGAACCCCAGGAAGGTGACACAATTTCTCCTCCATGTCCCAGTCACCTCCTCTGTATCATACAGACAGAGCCTTCCTAAACACCACCCTTGGCCATGCATCACACATAAGCAACCAGTGTGACACAAGACGAGACAAGCTGGACAGGCATAGGTTCTACTCCTCAACTTCTCTGCTGTGGGACGACCCTGAACTCTTGGCATGTAGCCAGGATAGCAGCAGCAGAGCCTCCACGTGGGGCTTGGGAAGCTAACAGGAGAACATAATCTCACAAGTAACTTCTTCTCTCTTATTAGGGCCACTGCTGTGCTTCTGCTGCAGAAAAAGCAAATGCCACATAATTTCACCTGGTTGACAGAATAGAAAATTACAGACAATAGAGTCAGCTAAAGATCAACTCCGGTCATTACTTAGAGTCACACTCCAATTACTGACACAAATAACAAGTGACTCCTTGGTTTAACTGGGAAGAGAACAGAAGCTATTAAAAGATGATGGATGGGATGCTGGGAGTTAAAGGATGAACAAAGTCAATTCACAGGAGTGTGGACGGGCTTTAGCACCTAACAGAGAGTGGTCTAACAAACAAACTGCCAGACACCTTAAAGCACTAAATGCAAAGCTTGAGTCTCCATGATGACCCAGGAACCACCCGAATCATACAACAGACATAGTGCTAGAATTTACTAGCTGGGTAACCCTGGGTAATCACCCAGACATTCTTGGTCTAACTTTCTACAACTGTAAGACAGGGATAACAACAGTGACTGTCACGTTCACGTGGAGTGTTATGAAATATCTGGCCTCAAAAACACTGCGAAACCACAACACACTATTTATTTATTTATTTATTTATTTATTTATTTATTTATTTATTTATTTATTTTACTAGTGAGTCCCTTAACCATATTTCATGGAGGTATCAGGAACATGTGTGCACCTGATTCACACTGTACTACATTTAAAAGGTAAATTTATTAAGTTTAGGAACTGCTCTATATTTAATAATAATATAAAAAAACCCACCCAATCAAAGAGTGTTAAGATTCTTGTGTCAGTGACACAGAGAGAGAGAGACAGACAGACAGACAGAGAGACAGACAGAGACAGAAACAGAGAGAGAATGCCACATTGCTGTCATCTGAAACCTAGCCTAGCTGACTTTTATTGGGAGAGAGAAAGAGAGACAGAGACAGCTTACTGGGAGCTGATCATTCTTTAAATCCCCTAGATCATCACTTATTCCTCAGCAGAAACACAAACTTATCAAAATCCCACCTCTTCCGGCTTTCTTGGAGTTACAAGGATGATAACTTCTTCAAAGCAGAGGGTTAGCTGGTTGAGCTCCAGATAAAGTGGATGTGTGTCCCTGGGTAATTCTGTTCATGATAATCATCCTAAGCCCAGTGAAAATCTTTCCCAACAGTAGCATACAAAGCCCAGACCAGGAAAGGGAACAGCAGGCCTACTATCCAACCCAGTGTCATTTTAGTCAAGCAAAGTTCTCAAGAGGGTAGGCTGGAGTGAGGAGAGAGGTGAGTACCCTATGCTTATTTATACTGTTACTTTAACATCCTACTTTACTTCCCCGCTTTGTTACTGCTATATCCAATTTTGTTGTGGGCTGAGATGCAGCTGGATGTTTATCAGATATAAGACAGCTCAGCTCCTCTGACCTACTTAGGAAGAAGCACAGAACTGATTTCTCTTGGCTACCTCATACCACTCCTTTCTTTTGAATCACTCGTGTGCCTGCAGAACACAGAGTGACTGACTACCCAGTCAGTTTAAGAAGGAAAGCTATGATACCTTCCAGCAAGGTTAAACTTGGCTCTCACATACTGGCCACCTTCCTCTGCTGCAGGCATGTGCCTGTAAATGCCTCAGGCTGAAGCCCTTTCCCTCACTCTAGTCCTTATTTCTCCACTGAACACTACAGTAGCTTCCAAGATTAACTCACCAGGTTGGGGAAAATGCTAAGAATCCATACCTGTTACTCGGGAGGACAGAAACAAAGACCCCGGAGCCATAGAAATCTCAAGGGACTAATATAGTGTAATTGATGAGAGACAGCTGTGTGTAAACATTTGGCTTCGAAAACTGCAGTCAAGGGACAGAGAGCAATAAGCTATAGAAACTGCTACCACTATTCTCAACCATGTGCCAGATTCGAAAATACCTGTTCCTTTTCATCGGCAGCCTGCTCAGTGTGACTGTCCCCATCTTACTGGTGACGGAACTGGGGCTCCTGGCTGCTGGGCTGTATTCTACAGACACACAGCAGGCCTATCTCCTGCTGCAATCAAACCACTCTCTGGAGGCCCCCGGAGTCTCCTGCTCCTTTGCACCCCTATAGAGGTGGATTCAGGTTCTGAGCCCACTGTTAAGAGATAAAGAAAGCCAAGAGTGAGCTGCAAGACAGCACATGCTCCTTCTGGAGGGGCCCATAATCCACACAAAGAAAGGGCACGCTCAAGATCAGCCCTGACTTACTTAGCTGCTACTTGTTTCCCAGTCATCTCACTGCTGCTGACAACAGTGGGGCAAAGTAGAGCGAGCAAAATGGCACACTGTCCAGTTAGTTAAACTGGCCAGTGAGGCCACTGTTAGTTAATTCAAAGAACCACTGAACTAGGAACTGATACATGCGGGAAACTAAGCCAATCTTTCCTATCTCCGGATGGCCATGATCTCACTGCTAAAATGTGGGGTTGCTGAGTGAGCCTCAAGCAATCATCTTGTTCTAAGGATGCTGGGCTCTTAAATACATGGCAGATTAGTACAGATGAACATGCACAACCAGACCAACACTTTATTTAGCCCAGGGCCTGGCAGCCATGAGAAGCAGGGTCCGCTAATGGGGATGGCTACACCCACAAAAATGCTTTGATTAGCAGGAAGGCCCCAAATGACAGAAAAAAAGATCTCCTTTTCAAGGGCCAAACATCATTCCTGTCGTAGGAAAGGAGCTATGGGTTAAGCAATTCTTAGATAAATTTACTTAAAACATCAGATTATCTGGCATTTCTTTCTGCAACTCAACTGTGCTGTTCTCAAGTGTGAACTCTGTAGATGGCAATGCTTTGTTGCAACACCAAAAGGTTAGATATGCCTTAAAGCACGTGTTACCTTCCACACATGCTGCTCTTTTCAATCCATTCTCTGTGCTACCATCAGAACAGTGCATCTACAAGGCAAATCAGAACGCGCCAACCCCCTTTCCTAAGGGATAGGTCTGGTTTCTGCTGCTCTGAGGAAAAAGCCCTGCTGCTTTCCAAGCTTGTTACAGCCCCCTCTCTCCCCAGCAAGCTGCAGCTGCAACTCCTCTTACTTCTTAGAAAGTGGTAGGTAGGCTTTCTCCCACCTCTAATCAGACCCCAAGCTAAGGTATTCCTTCCTCTGGTAATTCTCCTCTGGTGCAAGAGGCAAGGTTGGGTACCCTGCCCTGGCCTCTCAAACTGACCTCTAACCTGAGTCCATCATGGCACTGATCATGTCCCTATGCAGACTACTGCCAGTCTGCCTGCCCCACCCTGGCCTCTCTAACTGACCTCTACCCTGAGTCCATCATGGCACTGATCATGTCCCAATGGAGACTACTGCCAGTCTGCCTGTTCCTCCTATCAGAATGGTAGGAAAACAGAAATCACATGTCTTGTACTCAGAGACATCCCAGCACCTGGTAGAGTGCAAGGCATAGACTCTGTACTTTAGAAACACAAACAAGTACTTCTATTGATGAAATGAATGTTGAGTCTTACAGAAGATGGGAAAAGCCAGCAAATTAAACCAGAAGGCTTCAAAACTGTGTGGAGCAGACTGGGTGTCCAACAGACTGTCTCACTGCCTCTGCTTGCCTGCCCAGGGACTGAGAAAGCCAGCAGCCAGAGGATGCAATGGCTGTGAAGCATTTGAGGGTCGCCTGTGTCCCCACTCTTGATGCACTCGGGCACTGAAAACCAGGTAGTTACCTGTCCAGAGTTTGAAGGTGTTGACAACAGAAGGATGTCTTAGCAGTAAGTGCATTCGCATAGGATTGAAGTCAAAGTGGGTCATAAATGCCATCAGTAGTGCAAGTGACTAGGGACTACAAGTCATGTCTACACCCCCGTCCCATCCGACACAGCACTTCCCTCATCCCCAATCTCTCTTTGCAAACACTGCATATCCAGGTATGTGGTGGGCTAGAAAACCATGCATCGTGATGTGTGATGTGCACACTAAGCTGTCACGCTGCTGGAACTCCTGTAAATTATGAGGACAGAAAGGCAAATTACGTGTTGCACTTCAGACAGTGTGAGAAAAGCAAAAATATTTAGGATTGAAATAGACATGAAGGAATCGGCGATTTGCAGAAACTTTCTAGAGAAAATATGATGAAGATCTAATGACCAAAGGCCATTTTCAGTGGAAAACAAATGATTAAAAAATAACTTAAATGTTATATTTCAAGACGAGAAATTATGCATGTCAGAGAAATGAAAACTTTCATTAAGATAAGTAAGCAGTATAAACAGATTAGGTGGCTATTTTTTTTTTTTTTTTAAATCTTGTCAATGGACCAGAAATCCACTAAAGGACAGAATTGTGAAATGAGCCACATGTGCAGGATATGGAAGTTAATTAGGCAAAGAGTTAGGCAGTTCCTTGAAAAACAATTTAACCAAAACAAAAACTGAAAAACAAATAAGCTTTAACACGTAACAGTTTCTTGGCCAAACAGTAAAAAGAAAAGGAAAAATTCACACAGGCAACACTACATTCATTACTAAAGGTTGACAAGTTCCCAGAATTCAGTGATCGAGCAACAGAAACAGGCAAACAACAGATGTGCCATTCAACCTTAATTAAGTATGGGATCTGAAAATCAAACCCGTTTATGACATTTAAATGAGATCACTCTGTCTTGTGTTTGGGGTGGTGGCACAGGCCCGTAATCACAGCATTGAGGTAGACACAGGACTGCCACAAGCTCAAGGCCAGCTGGAGACATACTGTGATATCCTGCTGAAGTGGAGGGAGGTTGAGAGTTTTAATATGACTGGTACTTTCTGGGTCAGGAGCTAAAAATGCTCTGCTCTGAGCAACTGGAACAAGCGTATCCTGAGAGCTCAGTTTGGGCTGGAAGTTGGAATCACACTGACCACCTTCCTAGAGTTTCTGGTTTCCCTGTTGCAAAAGTCACAGGGATCTTCAGTTCCGCAGCAAGATTCTAATGCACAGCCAGCGAAGACTGAGAACTGAATCATTTATCACGTTGACAGCAAGTCCTTACTTTCTGAAACATAGTGAATCTGAAGGAACTGACTCAATGGCTGGATCTGAAAGAACCACCCGAATTTTGAAAAAGAAAACTTTTTTACTATTCCCTTTAAAAACAACTGGGTCCTTAAAAATAAAGGCTGATCTTCAGCTAAGATAAGGGAGCCATTAACTCATCCTTTACTTCCTGTCTGGTCTAGGTTTTATTTTGGCAGAACATCACCAGTCACATTGCTGAACAATCTCCTGCACTCGAAGACCAGCAGGGGCCCTGCCCCCTTCTCTCCCCTCTGTGCCTGTCTGCAAAGCAAGCACTGTGCTAAGGCTAAATCGGAGAGAGTCTGGCAAAGCTGTAATAGGGCTTCTTAGTGCAGAAATCCATGCCCTCTGTACACTGAAGGAATTGATGCCAAAAAGCCCATTCATCCAGATGAATATATGGAGAACAAATATCAACACAGAGCATGACAAGCAGCAGTACCTTGTACCTACTCAGACCATTGTAAAGATACAGCGTAACTATGGGGTTACCTTCCCCACTACCCATTAAGTAATAAGGACCAAAACCCAGTCTTGGAGAAAAACCTCATCCTTTCAACATGATCACAGAACATAGTATCTTGTTAGTCTATCCCGGTTTTATAACTTACTGTTTTCCCATGCCAACAAATATGTATATGCAGTGTTTAGCACATTCCACTCCCAGATTTCCCTAACATTGCCCAGTACTGGTGTCTCAAGATGTTTGCAGTTCTAAAACAAAGCTTGCACACTAATGAACTTCAAAGAAATGAAATGACTCTGGATCAGAGTTATGATGAGAAGATTTAACCGATATGAAGGTAAGTCCTTCCAAATCACAGATGACAGAACCTGTCACTTAGTAAGCACCCCCAAGCACTAGTAATTTCTAAACTTCTGTGCTCTGGGAATGAACATTCCAAAAGTCATAGATGTATAAATAAATAACCTGCCTATAGCTGCTGTCCAACATTACATACAACATGTGCACAGGATGTTAGAAAACCATGGCTTATCTTTTCACTTTAACCAATGAAACAAAATTATATCAATCATAAACGAAAATTCCCTAAAGTGATAAACATAATTGAAATTAAACGGGGCTGGTAAAAGAATAAATATTTTAGGGGATGTGCACCTACAGTGCACGCTGCCATAAACAGCAATCTCAAGGGCTAACAGATATGAGAAATGCTAAATGTGAAGACACAAAAACCCTCTAAATAAAAATGCTGGCTTTTAAGCCAGAACTTCAAGGTGTTCTCTACAGCAAAAAGGAGGAACACTTAGATTCAGTAGGGCTACTGATGGCCATAGAAAAGAGCAAGCAACTTCTTCAACCAAATCAGCTGCCATCTGTGGGGGGACTTACACTGATGGCCACAAGAAGATGACCAAAGGTGGTAGACAAGCCCTGAAGCCAGAGGCCAGCTAGAAGAGAGCAGAAGGTAAGACATCTAGGGCTTCACTCAGGACATCAAGCACAGCTCGCTCTGTAGAGCTAACAGTCTTGGGAGAAGGGAATCAGCAGCAGTGTATCCCTGCACCTTTAGCTTCCGAGACAAGTACATCAAAGGCAGAAAACAATGAGGGCATTCAGAACCAGAAAACGAACTGAGGCCAGGGTCCATGTCTTCTTCCGCAGTGTGGGTCCCACAACAAGGGCAGACTCTATGTATTCAAAGTCACTGAATGATAAGGTCAAAGATTCCAAGGAACTCTACGATTCTGCTTTTCATCCTGTGGTGCTAGGGGATCAAACCAAGACAAGAACCTTGTGAATGCTAGGCAGGCACTCTGCAACAGAGATGTACAGCATCCGTTTCAAATGACAAGAAACTGAAGTCACTGCAGAAAAGGTATATTGCATGAAATGAAAAAAATACATACATACTACAGACGGGAGGACCAGGCATAATACCTGAGGTGTCTGTGTCTACGGAAGGTCCAGATTGGAATCCTGTCTTTGGCCATTTACTATAAATAGCTGGCCTTTTGAATGCTGGGATTATAGGCATGTGCCACTGGGCCTAGCTTTAAATTGTCTCTGCATTTACAAAATGGAATTTAGATTATATTTTGCTCCTGGGATCACTGTCAGGTTAATGGTTTCACACTAAAGTGTCTGTTTAGAATATTTTCCCTACACTGCATAAGATAGATTTGGGTCAGAGCTTAGCAATCTCCATATAAGTGATGTTTTGAATGTGATGACTCATTGTTAGAACCATGTCCTGTGTACAGCAGGGTGTGTAGCAATATGCCTGGGCTACCAGTTATCAGTATCACTCCTATATCTTTGTGGCAATAAAAAATGCCTCCAGGGACATACTCAAAGATGCCCTTCATTAAATGAATAGATTAAACAAACTGGTACACTCTGACAATAGGATTTATTTAGCAATAAAAACAAATGAGCTATCAAGCCAGGAAAAGACTGAGTGGAGATATCAATCTGGAAAAGCTCTTCTATACCATTTCACTCCAATTATAAGATGTTCTGGAAAAGCCTAACTATGGAGACAGTAAGAAGGTCAGTAGCTGCGGGGGCTAGGGGAGGGAGGGATGATGCACGGAGCACAGAGGACTTTTATGGCACTGAAATTAATACAGTTTAATAGATACTTGTCAAAATCCATGGACTGTACAACATCAAGTGGGTGCTAAGCCATGGGCTTCAGTTGATAATAATGTGAGGTATTGGCTCATTAGCTGTCACTGATATGTATACACACACACACACACACACACACACACACACACACACACACACACACCCCACACACACACACCCCACACGTTGACATGTGATATAAAGGGAAACCATGGTGGCAGTATGGGAGTGGGAAATTCGTGATATATGAGAACTCTGTATTTTTCAGCTCTATTTTTCTTCGTCTAAACTGCTCTTTCAAAAAAGCTATCAATACATTTCTGAACAATGGAAGGACTTTTTTTCTAGACAATACTAAATGTACTCCTAGGGGAAGGGGAAAGGCAAAAGTCACCTCACCAACACTGAGAAACACTGTTTAAGCATGCAGCCCTTCCTTCATCTTTTTGCTTAAAAGAAAGAAAGAAAGAAAAAAAGGACTCCCTAGGTGCTACAGTAGACATAAATAAGCGCTGTGTTTTTAAATAATGGTTGTAATAAAGGATTTTGAATAGTTGTAGTTTCAAATACAAATAAACATCCAACACTGAGAGATGCATTTAAAAATGTGACATAGCCACTTTAAGAGGGGAGCATCACTTTCCTCTCAACTCTTCTTCAATACGCTGTTATATATATACATTAGAAGACGATGAAAAACATTTTAATTCAGAAATTTAAATCAAGTCCAACAGAGTTTCCAAAGCCAACCTTAATAAACCAGCCCTATGGAACAGGCCGTGCATATAAGCATCTGTCTAGTCTAGTTCAGTTTATGTTCACAACAAACTCATGTTTAATCTCATCATCCTTCAACTGTCTGAGGACGTCTCCATCTTAATGCAGAAAGTGTTTCTAACTGGAGGAGACTTACCTGTCCTGTGCTAAACCCTCACAGTCCATTTCCCAGAACAGCCAGAGGGATCTATGTTTAATGGAAGCCATCAGGATGTTCGCCCTTACTCAAACTTAACAAAAGACAAACTCCAAAAACTCTGTATGAACGTCCCTGGTCCTGTCACCTTTCCACTCTCCTCTTTGTACACTTGGACTACAAGATCTCCTTGTCTCCTGAACACATCAGCCATGCTCCTGCCTCAGTCTTTCTGCAGTGATCTCCATCACAGCTTTCAAGCATTTGTCTGTGAATCCCACTCTCATGCTCCCATGCCTCCCTTCCATCATTCTCTTCCCTGCCCCAGCCTTTTCTTCTTCGTAGCATCCCTCACCACCTAATACACTATTATTATCTATCACTATTTGTTTGAGTTCCTTAGTATATATTTTCATGGCCTTTTAGACAATTTCCAACACACTGGAGATACTCACAATGTGGCAGATCATTACTTACTCATTCATATAACCAACCATTTTCCATGTTGTAAGGAGGAAATTAGATGAATTATGTTAGTCCAAGTCCAGCTCAGCACTACTTGGGTTATTTGTTAATCGTTACTTCTCAGACGGCATTCATCAATGTCCTTTACAGCACTCTACCATCACCAGGGCAGAGCATGTGTTGTCTTCATTAACTTCAAGTCTGGCATCAGAAAGAGCAGGGCCTAAATTACGCTTGGCTGCCAAATCGACTAAGGCGTCCAACTAGTTAATCCTGCTGGTTCTAACCTGAATAATGGTGACAGGAATACCAATCTGAAAGAGTTCTTAAGAGGACGGACGTAAGAACAAAGCAAAGGAAGGCCACAGTACTGCAGGAAACCTAGGGAACAGCAAGCACTCTCCAAGGCCTTTGTGGTAAGTACCAGTATTCAGCAGGTGAGTCACTAGCCAGAAGACTGGCTGTCTTCTATTTATGCAAGTCATTACAAATGTGTACCATAAGTAATTCCCTTTGAGCAGCTACTTGGATAATGGCTTCTTTCTTAATGCCTCCCTCCCCACATTGACAATCCCCTAGTCTTTGATAAATGGTTTTTTTTTTAAGCCACAAAATCAATTCAGAAGCAAAAAGAAAATCTTATCCATCCTCATTAGCACAAAGCCCCCAAGGATCCATATGGTCAAAGGTCTGAGTAGAACGGGCCCTTCATCTCCACCTAAACTTTTTACTCCAGAGACCAAGAGACAGGGAGGTCAATAGCCTTAGGGCACAAAGGGAACCACCAGCTTTTGCTCAAGATTAAATTAGCAGATGCAATGATGAAAGGACCCGGGAAACAGCTTGATTTATATATATTCAGGGTGTGTTCAGAGTCAATTCCAATGAAGCATAGAAAGCCTTTAGCAGCCATGTGTAGCTTACCATTTATTCATATTCACCACCTGTTTTATCTCTGCGGTCCTATTTTAAAAAAATGAGGTCTTTGGGGCCAGAAATCGAGAGCCAAATGGACTGGGAACTGCAGTTCCTTGTCCCCAACTCAGCCTCTGCATCAGTGGCCTTCTTAGATCAGGGCACCCCTGCTTGGCTAACTTCTGCCCTTCTCACACCTCAGGATGAGGCTCAAAAGTCACTTCCTCCACAAGGTATTCTCTGGGCAATCCCTTCTCTGCTCTATCAGTCTCCCCTGTTTGGCTGAGGAGCTTTCTGAGACATGGTTTGAAAAGACACGGCCACACAGGCTGGCCTCACAACTCACGTCTCCCATCCCTGCCTTGGGGACAGCAGGGGTCATAGGCACACATCTCCATGCCCACCTACCTATTTGGTTCCTTCTTAAGAGTCCCCACCACCTGAACTAACTTTCCCATTGCCTTGCTTTTGTCTGTCTCTCCTAAAATGTGCCCTCTCTATACACAGAGACCTGCTGGATCTCCTACCACCCAGAACAACTGCTATCAAACACTGAGCACTCAATTCAAAAGCTCTTGCATAAAGGAATACACTGAGTGTCCAGTAAATAACACTGAACTAACTAGAAAAGTTTTTTTTTTGTTTTTTTGTTTTTTTGTTTTTTTCGAGACAGGGTTTCTCTGCGTAGCTTTGCGCCTTTTCCTTGAGCTCACTTGGTAGCCCAGGCTGTCCTCAAACTCACAGAGATCCGCCTGGCTCTGCCTCCCGAGTGCTGGGATTAAAGGCGTGCGCCGCCACCGCCCAGCAAAAGTTTTCATCTACTTGTGTGAAAAAAAGTAGTGATGGCCACAAGAAAAACTATGCTCTTGATCTGTGGAATGCATAAACTCTAGGAATAGGCTCAGACTTAGGGCCAAGCCATCCATATCAAGGAGACCAGTGATGCCTACTCCTGCCTACAGTGGCTGGTCTTGGAACTGAGTTGGTAAAATCTGACCTGCACATGCCCACAGCTATTCTACTTTTTTTCTGTCATGACTCAACAGGGAACTTTCTCTTCCCTGCAGAAAGACACCTTTCACTTGCAATTTACATGTTTCTCACCTCTCACCTGCCTGTCTAATAAAAAGCACAAGGCCAAGCATTGCTAGTCCCAGTTCCCATGCTCTAACATCCCAGACATGACACCAAATGACTCAGGAAAGTTAAAACACCAGCTGCAAATCCCAAAGGACTGGGACCATGGTACTGGAATTTGCAGACAGGTATTTATGGTTCCAAAATGCTTCCTTCTGCTGCAGTGAGCTGATTTTCTGAAAACATTTTTAAGCTATTGTATTAAAAGACACTTGAGAGAAGTTAACTTTTTGCACAGTACAGCTTCAGTGAGCAGCTTCCTCCTTTACGTCGTCTTCACTTCCTGGAGTGAAAGTGAGGAAACGGTTACATTTTAAAACCAATCGCACAAATTTGCCCCTAGCATATAACATTCTTGAATATAAATGCAATTACAAGCACTTTCGAGTAGTGAGACAGAGTTTAAATATATTAACTATCTATTTTTCTTTCAATGTTGAGGGCCAAACCCAGGGCTCCACGAATGCTGTGGGTGCATTCTACCAACGAGCCGCACCCATGCCATTAAGTACACAGTGAGCTACGAGCCATGGCTTCAAAACTGTACTCCAAAGATGAAAGATATTCCACAAAGACTTTCAGTTGTCTAGTTTAAAATCTGAGATATTAGAGTATTTTCCTTTAGGGCTTAATGGTTAAGAGCATTTGCTACTCTTGCAGAGGACCCAGGTTTGAATCAAAACCATTCATAACTCCAGCTCCAGGGGATCTGACACCCTCTTTGACTTTCATGGACACCAGGCACATATGTGGTGCACATACATGCAGACAAAACAAAACAAAAAAACCCATACGCTCAAAAAAGTAAATGTTTAAAAAAATTTAAAAGAATGTTTTTCTTGTGAATTATTAAACATTTAACTTCAAATTAAAAAGTAACCCAACCCCACATGACTGATTAAGATAAGACTTCTGATTACAGGCAGACACCAGGGATGAAACAGACTTGGTAACAAATAAAACAGAAATCAAACAGACTAAAACCACATCAGATCTTCAGGGTGGTATCTTCAGGTAAGAAGAGTGTCACAAGTGCAGGGTCTTTTGATAAGCAGTACAATGTCAATTTTGCTAATTTTAGCAACAAAAGGACTCTTGAACACGGACAGCCCAGAAGTTGTCTTCTTAGCAAAGCTTTAGTTTTTAAATAGATTTTTGACAGACACGACATGAAATTATAATTCCCTAAATACCTATCAACGAGTAAGCAGCGGGCGTGTGAAATCAGATCGGCGTCGACATGGAAAGAGGGCTGGTGGGATGATCCCCGGAACGAGACAGAGCGTGAAGCCCACATTATTCTAAACCAGTAAAACAGCTGTCTGATGTGCAGCTGAGAGCCCAGCTTTACCATGTGACCGGCCACAGTGACACGGCATGGTTATGGTAACTGCTTTGTGTCAGGTTCCCCATCACAAAACGAGAGCCAACTATTTATCACAGTGCGAGAGGTGCTGAGACAACCAAAGGTGGGGCCTTTGTAAAGCTTACTCCCTCACAAATGATAGCACAGCTTGTTACAAGTTCAGGTGAGATACTCGGAAACAGAAAGTCATCAGGAAGTAACAGCTTCCATGGATTAATTAAAATGATTGTTTTAATTAAACAAGACCAATTACTTATCTAACAACATTCAACCACCCACCAACCTCTCCTTGACCCCAGGAGTCATCAAGTAGATAGGACAGATGGGGGAAGTATGTAAACTTCATGGTGATGGATGTGTCATGAAGTGAATTAACCACAAAGGCAATTAAGTCATAAAAGCAGCAGTAGATATATTAACTAGACAGAAGGCTCAGAGGATCAGCTCTGAAAAGATTTTATTAGCCAAACCACAAAATCCTGCTAAAAACACATCCACAATCTCATGAAAAATGGGCCACATGACTTATAGATGCCACCATAAAATCACATTTTCTTTAAGCTTTCTACAAGCTTCCTTGACTAGGACTACCAGACGCCCATCAAAGGTCATGGTCTATGTTCTGCCTGCCCGGAACTGCAGAACGTTTTCTGAGTAACACTATCCCCTTCTTCCTATACACTTGAGCTCTATAAAAACAGCATCTTCACACGACAGCACTTGTAGATTGCATGTTAGTTGAGAATACACCATAAAAGTTTAGGCTGAAACACCTACTTGGGCCAGAATCAGGAAAGAGATACCATCTCTTTGATATTAAGAAATGGTATTGTTGCTAACTTTCTTATTAAGTTACTGCTTAGGCTTAGTACAGCTGCTGATGAGAGAACAGTCATTCTGGGGGAGGGGAGGCCAGGGCAGACTGTCAGAAATGTCCGCCGGAGGAATAAACTGCAGACCTGGGAAATGAAGCCAGCCCCCTGTTCTTATACACAAGTCACCGAGAGCCAGCTGTGATCTGAGTAGTGAAGAAGTCACATTTAGAGCAAGTTCCCACTCTACCCTATGTTCAAATTTCCCCAATGACTGTTTTAAAATGAATTTTAAATTTATTTTCCCTCCCATATACTTAGTCTTACATAATTATACAGTAATGGGTTTCATGATGGCATTTACACATATATATGCACTTATGCATATATGTAGATACATGTAGGCATGTATGTGTGTGTCTCATTAGACTCTGTTCTAATTCCTCCCCCTCCCCCATTGCACTTCTCTATGCCCCACCCACCTCTCCACTGTTTCCTTTCCTCCTCTCAAGCCTCCCTTTGGATCCCATGTCAAATGAACACCATTATCCTCTCTACTTTCCCTCCCTTAAGATCCTTCTCCCTTCGCATAGTTCTCTTTTTAGCTTTACGGTCAATAGACGCACACACAATTTAAAATCTAGATTCAATAATCGTATTTTATACAATTAGATAAAGATACACACCTAGATTGAAATTTTAGATGTACAGGTGGCACAGTGAGACATGGCTGTAATCTCAGCACTTAGGGGGTTGAAGCAGGAGGATTTCCAAGTTGTAGGTGAGCCTGGACTATATACAGTGAGACCTTGTCTCAAAACTGAGAGAAACAGCCAAATGTGGTGGGACACCTTTAATCCTAGCACTTAGAAGACAGAGGCAGGTGATCACTGTGAGTTTCAAGGCCAGCCTGGTCTATATTGTGAGTTCCAGGCCAGCCAGGGATACACGTGAAAGCTTGTCTCAAAGGGGGCTGATGAGATGGCTCAGCATGCAAAGTCACGTGTCATCAAGGCTGGTGACCTGAGTTCACTCCCATGATCCGCAGTAGAAAAGAACTCACTCTCACAGGTAACCACAGGCTGTGGCATACACTCTTACATACATACAAGAACCAAATATAATAAAAATTTAAATGAAACAGAGACAGCAGCAGAGAGATGGAAGGCTAGGAAAAAGAGAAATGAGAATAAATATCTCTTCTCCCAAAGGGAAGCTACACTGACACTGTGTTTGCTTTGTGGTCATTTTCTAATGCATATGAATTTTCCATTTGTTAAACCATTATTTTTAAAAGACAAAATACAATTTAATTACTGGCTTCTTACTATTGGAGAGAGCAAGGCTCTTATGGCAAGGGATCATAACACAAACTCAATGATTAAAATCTATTTTAATGTAAGTCAAAACACCTCCAGATAACAGCAAATTGTTAAAACAATGGCAATCTAAATTCAAACCACAAGGATATGCACTGTACTCCTTCCAATGAAGAGGTTCCAAATCAGGTTTGAACTTGGCAGTTCCAAATCAACACACTTGCTCTTCACCTTACTAAATTCTAAATGGACACAACTCGGGGCAAAGAAGCCGAGTGGTGTGCCTAAAGGGGATGGCTGTCCCTGCTGCAGGACCCCTTCCTGCCCTGGATACCAATGGTACCTTCAAAAGAGCAGGAACGTGACTCAAACTCAAACTGTATTTCACTCAGCACGCCTAAGCAGAACACAGTAATGCTCAATGACGGGTATGGGCTGGAATTTTGTTTTGAAAAGAAGCACTGCAACTCAAACCTACTCCTGGCTGCCTCTCCTCCTTTAACAGCCAATGCCCTCTTTCTAAGAGATGTTGTACCACTAAAACACACAAGTTGCCTTCACTGACCGTGTTAAACATGTTTTGGCCTAAGTGTCCTGTAGACATGTCCAAGAGGTCTCCTGCAGACAGAGTCAGGAAGCTTAAGGGTAAAAACAACAGGGTCTTGTAATAATAGGGTTACACCTTAGGCCTGTCTCTTTTGAGATGGTTCTCATGTTGACGGGTCCAGGAGACAACCACACAAAACACCAGGCACTTGGAAAGTCCATTGGTAATCATTATCAATGTTAACATTTTGTCTCTAGCTCAGTTTTTAGTTCATTCAAAAATAAGCTACGTTCTGAGATGAAGTTGACATTGATACCCAGAGCATCTTTGGCTCTGCTTCTGCTTCTCTTATCTAGGGAGGTTAAGTTTTTCCTCAACCATGATGCTAGTCTAACTATCCTCCTGTAAAAACGTAACCAGATCACACAGGGCAGCCTAAACGGAATCAGAGTTAGGATGGAGTTAAATGGTGTGGATTTCTTAATTTACAGTACTTGTGTGACCACCAAGCATCTATGTTCTGTTTGCGTTCCTCACGCTAGTGAAAAGGACATCTGAAAAGGAAGAAGATCTGTTTTTACCTGAACAATGTCAGGAAGGCTTCTTCCTCCTCCCTTTGTCCAGGAGGTGCTCTACTTGAGGGACGCTTGTGCCTTTCTGCTGTTCTCCTGCGCCCACGCAGCCCTAGGAGAGCAGGACTCTGGTGCCCCACTGTCCCTCGCTCTGGGAGTATGCTACTCTGGTTCCGGTTCTGTGACTCAGCAGAAGTGTGTTTCAGTCCTGGAGCTCAGGACTAGGAAGCCTGCTGCCTGCAGAAGGAGCTCTAAGAGTGAAGTGGATGGAGCGAGCTCCAAGAGAGAAGTGGATGGTCTGAATGGCCTCCGTTTGCCCTTCTCTTTTTGAAGGATTTCACAATTTAGTCCACAGCTCAAGTGGAGAAGGCCGGTGCTGCTTACTGGCTTCCTCAGCCCTAACAAACGCATTATCCTTTCCTCATGGCTGGCAACATAATTTCTCACATTTTTTTACTGAAAAGTCACAACAAAAACAAACGTTCTAGCTCACGGCCATTTTCACAGTTTTATTTTTTACCTCTGAAGTAAGTAAGACTGAGTTATGATGAAGCCTGGAGCCAAAGCAGCAGCATTAACCAGGGGATGGATGATCTAGAAGACCCACCCTGCCAGTCAGTCTCCCTTCTTCTGGCTGTATGCAGTCCCTCCATGCTCCTGACTTTCAGAAAACCAGACAGCATGTGAGAGGGAGACCAGAGCACCCTGCCGGACTTCAAGATCTGAATCTAAACCCACAACTAAGCCAATCCATAGCTTTGCATCTGAAGTCTCCTCAGTCAAGTGGCCGAAGGAGGAAAGCCGAGATCAAAGTAGGGACAGGTGGCTCCTTCTCCATGTTTCCTTCTACCTTGGTTGAGATGAGGACACCAAATCCCGAGTTCCTTGCTGGCCACCCTGAGCTGAGGGATAGAATCATGCAGACTTTTCTTCCTGGTCTCCAGGACTACACACCATTGTCAGTTTTTCATAATGTTCTGAATGCCAACACCAGACAGCCCTTACCTGCCAAATTGCTTACCCTTCAAATTGTGCAAGTCAAGTTCAGATGCCTTTAGAAGGCCAATCTACAGACCTTTGGGCTTCTGAATAAGGGGAGGACCTTCCAATACTTGTAGAAAATGAAGTGGCCTTTTTCTTGACAGGAGACACCAGGCACATCCATTGCTACCACTGTGGAGCTCTGCACAGTAAACTAATGTGACCATGTGGAAGTCGCCTCTTCTCAGGACCAAAGCAACTAGCATGCATGACATTAAAAGTCCTTCCTGAAATAATACTCTATCATATCATGAAATCAAGGCCCTGTCCTAGCATAATATGTATTAGAAACTCAGATTCTTCACAGAAAGAAGCTTTACTACGCAGCCTTCAGTCTAGACTGAACATGCATGTTCACTCCATTATTCCCAGAAATACTACAGTATTAAGTAGGGCAGTCTCAAGCAGCTGAAACCTAAGATCATCTAAGCCATGTGTGAAAAAATATCAGTCAAGGATCACTTAATCTGTAGGTTCCTGACTTTATGCTGGTATTTCACAGCCACCCCCAAAGCAGGGTCTTGGACATACAATAGATAGTTTGCAGTCATGGACTAATGTAACTGAAGTAAGTTACTCATAAAGGAGCTGTCAGGGGTAGATTACTACTGAGAAAGTAAGAATAACCTAGGCCTGGGAATATATGCCTGTATTCCCAATCCTAGGGAGACTGGAAAGGGGGCTGAGGTGGAAGGCTTCCATCAGATTCCACACATCAGCAGATAGATGAAGCAACCCTGTCCAGTGGGAACTGTATACTACTGTATCAAATGGTTCTCCAAATACTAAATTATTAGATGAGGCAGCTTGCAGTTCCCAATTAATTTTTCCTCCTACAAGTTCTTCAGTCAGATGATATGTTGGGGTAAGGCAACAAAAGCAACTGGTTTACAACACCTGAACCCACTGGCTGGCCTGAACATCAAAGACAGAGAGCAAGAATGAACATGCCATCTGTCCATCACATGCTTCTTGAAACAAATAAGCATCGCTCCATCAATTCCAAACCAAGAGGAAAGGATAAATTAACCTGGGGAAGCAGACGAATGGTGGGTCAAGTGAAAGGTCAATCTCTGCAGAGAATGCAGAAACTGTGGAGCAAATGCTTTAACAATTTCTTAGGGGGAAATGGAAGGGGGAGCAGAGACTTAAAGAAATGAATTACTCAAAACCTCGGAGTCTTATTTTGGTACTGATTTGAACAAACCAACATTTGAAACTATTGGGCAAATATAAACCCTGACTGAATATTGAAAGATATTAAGGAATTATTTACAGATGCACAATGAACTTCTATCGATAAAATTGTATGCTGGGACTTACTTCAAATAACACAGTGAGAACAGGAGGAAGCGTGTAAGTAAGGGAAACAATAAGTTGATAACTACTGAAGCTGGGTGCTGAAAATGGGGGCTTATTGACCCTCCTGTTTTGAAATTTTTTAATGCAATATTGTTTCAATCCTCAGCACTGAATAAGGAAAAAGAAGAAACCAACTTTAACAAAATGTCAGTAAGGGAGCAGGTGTACAGGCTCTGCAAAAGTCACCAAGGGAATGGAGAAGGCGCTCACAGGGATCAGTAACAGCTGCTGGCCTCCCGGTCTTAAATGTATCTAAAGGTGAGAAAACTGTGACCCCTCTGTCAGAACTGTTACAACCCACTCTAAACATCTAGCTCTTTGTTGCTTCTAGACTTGAAGACTCAATCCTTTCAAGATCTTCTGAACCTCCCAGAGTGCTTGCTTCCCAGCTAGAAGACCACTCCTGGACTTACCTCTGTGGCCCTCAGAATGTGGTGCTGGGCCAGCAGCATCAGCCTCAGCACCCTCTACAAATTCTCTCAGGCCAGTTAGATGGCTTAGCAGGTAAAGCCACCAAGATCGATGACCCGTGTTCCATCTCCAGAACCCACATGGTAGAAGGAGAGAACTGATTCCTACCAGTTGTTCTCTGACCCCTACGTGTGCATCATGGCAACACACACACACACACACACACACACACACACACACACACACACACACACACGAAGCGAGGGAGGGAGGGCAGGCAGGCAGGTAGATTATCAGACTGCACCCCTGGCCGGTGGACTCATCAGTCTCTGGGTGAGGCCCAGTAACCTGTTCTAACAAGCCCTCCAGGAAAGTCTAAAACATAACAGTCTAAGGAGCACTGGGGTATTCTGCTTATTCAAAATCGGCTTTCTAGATCTGAGTACAATTGGATGGGCTGGCTAGAAAAATACTACAGAGAACCGGGGATTGAGAAGGGCTGAGTACCATGTGGGTGGCAGGCTGTGTCATCGATCTTGCTGGCCAATTATTCCAGATGCTACTGTGCTCTCAACTAGTAGGTTAGGAAAATAAGGCGAAAGGAATCCTGGTGACACATTTATGTTGCAACATGGGGGTCTGACTCTCAATCTGTCTATGCCTAAAGCAGACGTCCAGCCACACTGGAGACAAGGCCTATCGCAGACATTCTCCCTTGTGAAAGAAACAGCTGCTTAGCTTTTCAGTCAGATCTAGAATTCTGGATTTGGGTTTGCCTCTGTGACTCAACCAAAAAGACTAGAGAAGGAGCACCATGGGAAAACATTAAATGCTAGGTGTTCAGCACATCTGATCTGACTTAGCAGAGCCACAGTCTTGAAGGTATGACCAAGAGTAAGTACAGGCCTGCTTAGGAAGAACATTGCCCAGGCAGGTATGAACACTGTGTTCCTAATGTTCTCCTTTAGTTTTTCTGTGCATCTGCTGAGACAAGGTTTCTCTGTGTATCCCTGGTTGTTGTCATGGACTCGAGTTCGGCCTGCCTCTGCCTCTGGAGTGCTGGAATTAAAGGTGTGCCAACACACCTAGCCTCCCTTAAGAGTTTCTTATTAGGTTTTCATGGAAGAACCACGAATACGTCTTCATTAACCAATTCTCTTTGAGTTGTAGTGCACTTTGGAAAAGAGGAAGTGGGTGGGCTGAAGAACCGAGTGGCCAAAATCCATAGCAATCCCTTGAGCAAAACTCCCTATGGCCTACGGAAAAATTTTAAGTATTTTTTTTGATGGAATGCCATTCCCAAACACATCCTCTGTCTTCACCAAAGCAAAGTGACCTTATACTGAAATTTTTGAAAGGACCACTTCCTTCTCTGTCTTTGCTGCCCTCACTCAATGAGATCATATGTAAATTTAGCTCTCCTTCCTCATCTCCTGCATTAAAAAAGAAATTGCTATTCTGATTTGCAATAATGGGTCAGAGAAAATAACTGTTTTAAAGTAACACCTTTCGTGAAAAATTTTTGTGGAGTTCTCTGCAGTCGCAGACTGGCCTTGTGGTATTCTGGAAATCCAGTTATCCAGTCAAAGCAGGCAGCACAATCTGAACACAAAATACTCCTTTTGGAAACAGAACAATTGTACTCAACATCCTAACAGGACATCAAGAGGTTTCCGCTAAAGGAAAACTTCAATGCCTAAAACTAACAGCTCAGAATGATCAAAACTTGGGCAGTCTTACCTTCAACACCGCTCACATTCTTTGTGAACTTTAAAAAGCCCATGACTCTCCACCATGAGCTCAGACTATTTTAACAGTCTGCAGGGGAAGACAATGAATCTTCCCCTGCAGAGACATTCTGTCTACAGAGATACCCCATCTGCAGAAGGTGCAAACTCTCCAGCTGTGGCATTCCCTTGCTCTTGTCTGTCTGTCTGTCTATCTCTCCCTTCCTCTGTCCTTCCCTCCCTTTCAGGATGGCCCTAGGGAGCACTGGCTGACAGCCCACAAGGCACTAACCCGTGTCACAGAAAGTCAATCTGCAAACAGACCACTGCATGCAAATGATCATTATCAGGGGAAGACTAGAATGTGTCGCCCTCAATTTGGTCGGAGAAGGTCATTTTTCGGAAGAGGCTTTCCCTCTGGGTCACAAAGGTAAGTCCACTCCTCCACCCAGCCCCACACATTAATTCTTCTAAGTGAGCAAAACCTTTCACACTGGGAGATCATTTCTTGGCCTCCACACCACTTTTTATGAGCTACTCAACACACTGAAAGGTGTGTGTGTGTGTGTGTGTGTACGCGCGACATGACCGATCATTTGCTCAGCCCAGCTGGACTGTCACAATGGGGCTAAGCCTCGTTCTTTACAGCCGTTGACTTCATCCTCCTGCTACCCAGTCTGTCAAGCTCACCGTATAGGCGAACTGAGGCATGCAGAAGTAACAAGTGGCCCAGTGCGGCATCCTGACACCATCTGCACAATGGGGAGGTGGTCCCAGCATGGTCCCGTGCTGACAGAGCTGCTGCTGCTGCTGGTCCCCGGTCTAAGCACCAGAGGCAGTAGTAACAGAGGCAAAGCGACACCACACAAGCCAAACACAGAGCAGGGGAAAGGCCTTTCCTTCTCCTTGCTTCAGAGAAGGTGGCACTCCAGGGTAGGGCAGGCCCAGAAACAGGTCACTCCCCGCCCCCCAGCTATGGGCTGCCTTGAGGTTTCCCAGACAGAACACTTCCATTAAACAGGGTCTCCTCCTTCCGGTGCTAAGTGATACATACAATATGCTGGGGTCCCCAGCTAACATTTCACTTATCTGCTTGGAAATTTACATGGATGACGGTTACAGGAAAAGGCCCCAAACAAACCAAAAACCCACTCAGCATCCACACTGGTTCACTGACGCTCCTCCCTCCACCCTCGTCACTCTCCCTAATTTCCAGCTTCCTTCCTTTCCTGGTGATACAGCTACCAAGCTGCCACCTAACTCCACTCACCTTCCTCCACCAGGGCTGAAGGCTTCACCCTCCTGACTGTGGTCAGCACTCCGAGTCTGTCTGTGTCTTCTGCCTGAAGACCAACTCACCAGCTTTTCTACGGCTGGAAAAGCGCTTCTGCTGTTACAGTTGACAAGGCATTAGCTGCTCCCTCCCAAAGCTGCTCTCAGGGTAGCAGTCTTGGTATCAGCATCCACATCCGCCCAGTCCGCCATCACCACGCCAGTCTCTACTGTGCTTCTGGCATAATTTTCAGCCAGGGTCTCACTAAGTTGCCCAGGCTGGCTCGAACTCACTTTCTAGTCCATGCAGAGTATGACTTTGTGATTCCGTGGCTTCAGCCTCCTTAGCAGATGAGATCACAGGCCTGTGTCACCGGGACGGCCTAACAGTATCTTCTGAGGACACCAATGCTTTAACGACTTTTCCATCTAAACCACAACTGTTCTCTGTACCAGTAACAGCCGATCCTGACTTGACCCCCCTCAGTAGAGTGGTACTGAGCTTATCTCTTCTCTACTCCATAAACTGACTGGCTCTGTTGACTACCTACCCTGAAATCCAGTCTCCTTTTCTCCTTGACAACAGAATTCTCCTTCTAGTAGGACATTTGTCGCTAGGAATTAAAAAAAAAAAAAAACTGTATTTCTCAGTCTTTCTTGCAGCCGGATGTAATCAGTCAGTTCCAGCATTAAGTGACTCTCTAAGATAGTCCAATGTTGCTTTTCCTATTTATTTATTTGATTTTTTTTTTTTCTGAGACACGTTCTTACACTGCAACCCAAGCTGACCTTGACTTCACACCAATAGTTCCATCTCAGCCTACTGAGGGCTGGGGTGGCTTTTCTTTCTAGACTCGCTTTTCTTTTCTTTCTAGACTCTGCGTGTCATTGAGTGATGAGTGATAGCTGAAGCTCTTGCAGCAATCTTCAGCCCATGTGTGATGAGGAGGATGGAAGCTATACACTGAGAAAGGCAGGGGAGACCAAAGCAGGTCTGAGTCTCAAACGGCAGCACAGACTGCGGTTCTAGGCTTATATCCAGACTCATTTGCGCTGACAGAGAAATGACCTGTTACATTAAGGTTTCCGTTCATTTGAGGCTCTTCCTCCCCACAATATGCACCTCTATCTAACCCCAATAAGTCAAGCCAAGAACAAAATAATGGATAGCAAACAATGAGTTCACAGTCTCCAGTATAACTCATTAATGGCCAACGAGATCGGATGGCGGGTGTTTCTAAAGCGCTACCAGTGTATGATGCTCTTGGGTCCCGCCATCATTTGGTTCATCATATATTGCCAGATGAGTAACTTTGCTTCTGGCTTCCCAGCAACTGCTTTTCTCTGTAAATCTCTATAATTGTCTATAATACAACCCTTGGGAAAGTATCACAGATATGTCACAAAAGAAAAAAATAAAATTAAAAAGCAGTATGTAGCTGTTTCTTCATCAGACTGATTCAGAAGAATGAGGATCATTTTATTCCTTGCTCTCCTACTCCCACATCAGCACATACCACAGAGTCAAAATGCTGGTGGTGGTCTCCACTTTACAACCAACATCTGCTGAGAGGGAATGGCTCTGTCAGGGGAAACCATCTTCTGAGAAATCAAAAGGCCACAATACACCATCACAGTTTGCTGGAGCTGTAGGAAGGGGGCTGAACTCTGATCCTCTTAGTCTTCTGTCAGTCAGTGGGATTCCACCCTGGAGTGAGGGTTGATCCACTTGAATCTGAATGGACCCAGGTCCTCTGTAAAGATGGTTTGTAGTCTTATGCCCAAATGAAGCCACGCCCAGCACTGATGCCTCCACAGGCCTGCACAGTCCTGACAGGGCACCTCCCACTACCTACTGTGCTCCAGCTGGAAATCAGCTCGTGTCACTGTGCGCTTGGGAGGCTGGGGCCCTGCTGCCACACTGGTTTTTGTCACTGGAGCTAAGACTTTCTGGACCATAGCAGATGTTCAGAAATGGTCCCAATATAAATCCATAAGAGTAAGTCAGGCAGCCACCCACAGTTCTATATATACTCCTAGGACTTCATCCCTACCCCTTTGGCATCATGTGTTGATTCACACCGACACCTGTGAACCCAGGCAATCTCGGCTGCAGGGATGCAGAAGAGGTCAGAGGTCACTTTCCTCTGATGAGCTGTATTGACACCGGCAGCAAGAAAAACTGGGATGAGAAGAGAAGAGGGCGCACTGGAGCTGAAGACATGGCTGCTGCCTTCCTAAGTCATGTCTACAGAAATGCTAAAAGAGGGAACAGGAAACTCTTTACAAACAGTTGCACAAAAATCACCCACTGGTAGTTTCTATGACAAGACAAAAACAGAAAAGCACTTTCTAATAGTTTGATGGAAGCGTGGACCAGATGGTGTTTTCTGGAGATGAGCATTTGTTGTGCTGTGGGGTTAGAGGGAAACACAAGGAGGATTACTATTGCTTATATTTCCAGGAAGATCTCCTCGTGTTCTCACAGCAGTGGTGTATTATCTGTGTCGGCAGGTGAGATGACCCAGCCCAGGGAAATCCACATGACAAAATAAAACTCTCATGGTTCCCTTTGACTGGCCCTCTGTCCTTTCAACATACTGTCCCAGCTGATCCCCTCAGCAGCCAGGGAGGGTGCACTATCTATCACCTGCCTTCAAAACTGAGACGTGAAAACTGATGTACGCCAGAGAACATGGCTGAAGCCTTTCCCTTGTCTCAGAAATAAGAAACTGTCTATAGAAATGGGAAATGTAATGTCGGTAAGAAAAAAAACACCAGCAAGACAAAAAAAGAAAGAAGGCGACAACATTCTCTGGCCCTGGCACATGCTATCCAGAAAGCTGGGAGAGGAGCTTTGAAACCTAGACACAGAATTGAAAGCTGGGCTTTCAAATGAAAAGCTGCATCATTTGAATAAAAATTATAAAAAAGGAAAATTAACATACTACAACCAGAACCACTGTTGATCTGCCCAAGTGTTTTACAATGTTCATGTCCTCTCTAGCAAGGGCTGTAGGTACTTGGAGAAGAAACAGCAATGGAAGCTGAACACCTTGGTAGAAATGCTCAAAAAAAAAAAAAAAAAAAAAAAGGCAAGCAAAACCTGTGCAGCCAGAAATAGAATGGTACCTTCACTTAAGTCAGTGTGGCATTGACTCACATAGCCAGGAACAGCCTACAGCTGCTGCTAATTTTAAGACAGCCCCGTCTGTCCTATAAGAAAATAAGACTAAAAAGGAATAAAAAAAAAAATGTTGAGAAAAATCCCTAGCACTTACCTAACAGATAACTGTGGGCCCAGTGAATGAAAGGTAACGCACAAATGTTAGGAAGAACCCAGATCAAGAGGTAGTGAGTTCTTGCTCTAGGCCCCGGGGAGGTGGTGGGTGTCTTCCATGTGGGATGTGAGAACACTGAGCAGTAGAGAATGAACAACTATTCTACAAACCCTGGGCATGGGGAGTCATAGCTTACCCTCCCTGTCAAGGCAAGCTACCTGTCATGGGAAGATTAACTCATGGGATATGGTTTGTGTGAAAGCGTTAGACTCAGAAACTCAATACCTAGAAAAGACAAGTAGAAAACCATGTACATTTAACAAAGGAGGACTGAAGAAATGGCTCAGCAGTTAAGAGCATGGGAGTCCAGATCCCAGCATCCATATCAAATAGCTAACCATTGCCTGCCTGTAATACCAGTTCCAAGGGATCAGGCATGCATGTGGTATATATAAACTCATGTAGGCACACACACACAGACACACTTTTGTTTTAAAAAGGAGAAAAGGAATGGAGAAACCAACATTAGTAACTAGGATAGAAATAAATACAATGGCCCAAGCAAAGGGTAAAATGTTTTTACCAACTGAGGAGGCAGCCACATCACTAGTGATAAACGCAGAACATATAACTCTACGTGGCATGCTTTACTCCATATATCCTTTATATGTGATGTAGTAAGTATCAGTTGTTACTATGTAATTCATAAAAGGATATGCTCTCATCTCATACAGAATTCTCAAAAGTGTGTTGTGGAATTCAAAAAAAAATGAGGTATTATTTCACAATCAGAAAGCAACTATATAAATACAATACTGAATTTATCATGCTTTTCAAAAGGTTTCATTGCAAAACTGAAATATTAGCTCAACGTGGTGGTGCATGCCTTTAATGCCATCACTCAGGAGACAGAGGCAGGCAATCTCTGTGATTTTCAGGTCAGTCTGATTACACAATGAATTCCAGGACAGCCAATGCTATGTAGAGACCCTGTCTCAAAAAAACAAAACAAACAAAAAAACACAACAACAACAAAATGAAGTAGTAGTGAGCACATGCTACCGAACTCTAGAGCTGGTGATCATGAGGAACACAGGGAGAGCTGGGTGCTATGGTGCATATCTATAGTGCCAGCAAAATGGAAGGATCTTAAGAGTCCCTGAGTTCAAGACTATCTGAACAATACTGCAAGGCTCTCTCTCAAAAAGGAAGGGGAGGGAGAATGTAGAGCGAATAAGACCTGACACTCAGATTTAAAAGCTGAAAAGACAAGTAGGTCACTATGCAGCAGGAAGAACTAAAGGAGAAAACGAAGCTTAAAACAAAAATCCAAGCACATTAATAACAACAACAAAAACATCAATTTAGCCAATCTAGACCTAGCTTTCTCTACTGTACCAAGGGCAAGGGTCTTTTGTTTTTCAGCATCCCCTAATAGACAGTGACAGAAACACAGGACTTCTCAGTTACTACCAGACTACTCTGAGAGTAGAATTCACCTATGGAAAAAAGAGCACAATTATGTCAGCAGACATCAACACCACTGCCCTAGTTCATGTTACCACAGCACGCAATACGTCCAGTCTTTGGTTTAGGGCACTGGAACAACAATGGGTAAATAACCAACAGGCTAATTATCTAATTCTAAAAGGGAACTTTAAAAACAAACAACAACAACAAAACAAAAACCAACAAAAGCACTTTATAGAAGATGGAGTAAGAAAGAGTACTGATTTACAAACATTTAATTCAAAATTTACAAATTCTGTTAACTGCAAGACAGTAACTTGAATCTGTGGCATGTTATTCCATCTTGCTCCAGAAGGGCAGCTGTAAAACCTTAAAGGGTAGTCAGCTCCTGGAAACGGACGTCTGCTATAGTGCAATACACAACGAGCTCCGAGGGCTAAAGACAGGGCTGGTGAAGAGGCAAGTCTACCAGTCACAAGCCATGGCAGCAATCTTGTGCATGGGACCGACCGCGCACCTCTGTCAATACTACTTATTTTCAGCTCTCTCTGTCCATCTGCGCTAGGAGATGTCTGATCCAGCAGTAAAGCTTCTGTCAGGTAAGAAGCAGGACTGTGGAAAGGTCAAAAGGACAGTCACTGAACTGGGAAATCAAGTCACAGTCAATAGAGAGATGGATTGTGGGAGCTCGGTTTCTACAACTGTGAAGAGAAAAAACGGACTGAACAGAGCGGTGTCTTTTTCAACAGTGCCATAAAGCACCCCTGGAAGTCAGAGGACACAGCCTAAAAGACAAACTCTAAGTATACAGACTTTGTGTGTGTGCATGTATGTGCCTATGCTCAGGTGTGTATGAAGGTTTATGTATGTGTACATGCACAGAGAGGCTAGAAGATAACCTCAGCTATCATTCCTCGGGAGCAGTCCTCCTTGTCATCAATTTGGCTGGGCTGTCTAACTAGCAAGCCCCAAGTATCTGCCTCTACCTCGCCAGCACTGAGATTATAAATGAGGGCCACTGCCTTTCATAACTGAATTCTGAGGAACACACTCGGGTCCTTATGCTTGTATAGTAAGCACTTTAACCCACCTCTGAGTACTTAATGTGTTTTATCACCAACACTTGGTCCATCTTTTGTATACTTCTCTAATGTCTTCATGACTGTCTAAATATAAGAAATAATTAGTAGTCATTTAAACTGTTCAGTACATCTACCATTCTGACCTAAATCTGAGTAAAACCGATTGATGCGCCCAGAAGATAGAGCATGCAGACTACACATCAATAATCTTTATCCTAGGCTGGAGAAATGGCTCAGTGGTTAGGAGAGCACACTGCTTTTGCAGGGGACTCAAGTTCAGTGCTCAGCACCCACGCTGAGCAGCTCACAACCACCTGGTAACTTCAACTCTAGGGGACCCAACACCCTTTTTTTGGACTCCAGGGACACCTGTACTCACATACATATAACCTCACACAGGCCGGGCGGTGGGCACGCTTTAATCCAGCATCGGAGCGAGCCAGCGATCTCTGTGAGTTCGAGCCACCTGGCTACAAGTGATCCAGAAAGGCACAAACTACACAGAGAAACCCTGTCTCGAAAAAAAAAAAAAAAAAAAAAAAAAAAAAAACCTCACACAGACATACACATATACATATAATTACAAAGTAATACAAATGAATCTTAAAGAAACAATAATCTCCCATCATCTCAAACACAAGAGAACTCATTCCTTTACTGAGAGATGTAAGGCTTTCATTATCACAAAACTTATTCCAAGGTCTTGGTAGATAAAAGGAATTAACAGTGCAAACCATCTAGCACTGTGACAGACTCACAACAGATGGTCAAGAAGCTAAACCTTAGTAGAACTGTCCTCTTTTGTCAAACATGCCTTCAAAGTCAGCGCTGGAGCCAGGCCTGACCACAGCTGCTCAGGAAGCTCCAGCAGGATGATCACAATTTCAAGATTAGCATGGGCTATAGTGTAAGTTCAAGGCCGGTCTGAGCAATACAGACTGACTCCTCGGATAAAGTAAAAACAGGGCTGTATGTCTAGACAGAGATGTAGACTTGGCCTAGAATCCAGGAGAGTCTAGGTTCCACCCCCAGTTATGGGGGAAACAAAGCAAAAAGCAGAAAAGCAGCACTGGAAGAGGAACTGTATAGACTGCCTGAAGGATACAAGGGTACACAGCTGTTCATTTCTCCAAGAGCTGCTTTAAAAAGTGAGGCAAAGACAAAAGCAGCAGCAACTATCAACACAGAGTCAGGACTGGGTCAGTGAGACATCTTTCAACGCAGACTCCGTAGTATTCAATGACAAAGTTTATGAAAACCTGAGAGGAGTGAGATGAGGGGGTTGGCAGGTAAAGCCACTTGCTACCAAGGCTGGTGACTTGAGTTCTTCATCTCCAGGACACACATGGCAGGAGGGGAATTAACTCCCCCAAGTTGTTCTCTGGTCCCCTCATGTGCACCAAGGCATGCTCTCCTCTACAAATAAGGTAATTAAAAAAAAAGTGTTGAGCCAAAAGTGTATACTCTAAAGTTAGTGCCAGGAAGCCTCTCTACATTTACCTATGCATTTTATGGCATCTGGGATAAGATAAAAATGCTGTACATTACCACGATTCTCTGCCTTACATGTGGGTAAATTATGGAGTTACAGCATCTTCTAAATGCTGCTGTCTTCTCTTTGCTGAAGAGGTAAATTAACTGATCCCATGATACCACTGATCTTCACTTATCATCTTTAGGCTGCCACACACAGCCTTCAGGATACCTCCAAGACACATATCATTATGTAAATACAGAACTGGAGGCATGAAACCTCAAGAAAAGTATTACAAACCTTGCTAAAAATATCTTCTTTTATACTTGATGAAGACTCAACTAAAAACAATGTTTTGGGGACTCAGTTCAATCCAACTGATATTTAGTGAGCACGTGCTCTGGTGAACCATCACCCTAAGCCTTATGAATGTGAGCAGAGCCCTTGCCTAAGTGAGTTTACAATCTGGTAGAAAAGACAGATGTTCCTATAAATAAATCCCACAGGAGAACATGTAACAAGTCAGAAAGAGACTCAAAGACTGTGCTCTAGAAAACAGGAAAAGATCATTTTCAGGACAGAGAAACTGAGAACATTTCAAAAACCAAGGCAGCCATGAGCTGGGGCATTACTGCAAAATGCAGCGGTCAACTGACCTGGCCCTAAGCCAGCTCAGGGCAAAGAAGCCAGCTCAGGGCAAAGGTTTCTTCTTGTTAGTCACTTGTAATGCTGAAGAAAGTGGACATTTTAGAGCCATGTACTAAGAGTCATGCTTCATGTAAAACCCTTTCAACTTCCCTCTTTTTTCTCTACCTCCTATCTCTAGCCATAATGTGAGTGTGTGTGTGTGTGTGTGTGTGTGTGTGTGTGTGTTCCCTTATCTCTTTATTAAAGACACAACTTGTAGAGTACTTACCATTCTGTACTAACACCAGACACCTATGTATATACATACAAAGCACCTGATATCTGGTTGGACACTAAGCATATGCTTGGTAAACAGTAGGCAGCTCCCTTCCTTCCTGGGAGACTTCTGATCAGTGGAGAATGAGGCACAGAGGCACATCTCTGCTCTGCTGCACAGGCTAGTGGATGCAGGAGAGTGTCTCCTTGCCTGCTTTCACTTCAGAGCTGTCTGGGCCCTCCTGAGGATGCCCCTCCCCAGTTATCACCCTCTTCCTTTAGAGCCTCAAAGACGTTAGATCATCCCTCTCTGACTGTCTCACCAGCTCTGTTAGGTACCAATTAGCCAAATCCTCTGAGTCAAACATCAAACAAGAAGCCAACATTCTACAAGGGCCTTAAGCTTCTAGTAAGGAATAGTAGGCCAGTTTGGGCACAATGCTCCCAGGTCCTGAAGGAAAGATCATTACTTAGCTCTACCTCAAGCTGGCATACTACCGACCTTTCCTAAACATCCAGAAATGTCAAGTTAACTTCCTTTTTTTTCTCTCTCTCTCTGTAATGTAATGAGAATGGAAGCCTCAGGGGTAAGAAAACAGCAGATCTGGGAGAATGGCCTCATGAACCTCAGGCTGTCTTATAAGCAGGTAGAGTTTGAATCCTGTAACTGGAGAGCTGGCTCCATTTAATAGTGATTTTTTTTTTTTTTTGTAAGTTGTAGGTAACAGGCTTTCATGATGATCTACGTCTGACTCATTATTCTGCACAGAGACAAAACTGAGTGAAAGTGAGGTGAGCTCTTGGCAAAGTAAGGCCATCAGGTAGCCAGGAGCTGCCAACACATGCATCACAAACTCAGATGTATTCAAAGGAATTTGTTATGTCCTGATTTGGCTATGTATCAACACAGAAAACATAATTCATAAGGTCAGCTGAAGTATGAAGTCTCTGATTCTATAGCCATACACACTTATGAAATATCAGGACTTACAACTTCATCTGTTTTATTTATATGCTTAAGAAACAACTGGGTATTCCTTTAATCCCAGCACTTGGGAGGGAGAGGCAGCTGGATCTCTAAGGTCAAGGCTAGCCTGGTCTACAGAGTGAGTTCCAGGGCCCACAGAGAAAAGAGGTACACCGAGAAATCCTGTCTCAGAAACAAAAAAACACACAAAAGTCTTGTAATGATCAACTGCATGGTCAATACATTAATCACTTCATTTTTATAACCGTTTTTTGAAAAACAAAAGCATATCCTTGCTTCTTATCAATGTGGCAGCAGAACACCGGCATTGCATCTACTTTAAGAAGCAAAGGAGGGTTCTAAATTGTCTGGCGTGTAGCCCTGAGTTCTGCAAGAGCCAAGCAAAGGTGACTGAACACCGTAATACACTTGTTTACAGTCGAGCCCCCAGCTGCCCCGACAACTCTGCTTACAGGTCCTTGGAGAAAGAGTTTCTTATACTAACTCAAACACTCTCATTGAGTTGGGAAATGAATACCTCGGACAGGATGGATGCTGTGGGGGTAGGGGGAGGAGAGAAAAAGCAGCAGGAGTAATTAACCAGTGGGTTTGCATTCCTCACTTTTCTGAAAACTTAGGACTCTGCATTCACCTTCTTTTCTGGTGATTTCTCTTGAAATGAGAGAATTATATTCTTGAAGTTTCCAAAGACAAACAGAATGCCTCAATAAAAGCTCGGATACCAGGGACTGTAAGAAGTGAGACCAACTTCTGTCAGCACTCAGTAAGAAAAGACTACCACTGCTATGAGCATACCTGGTTTGTGACGTGGGTAGCCACGTCACAAACATCCGTGTTAAGAGAAAGATGTTGGCATCCTGACCCTATAGGCAAAGTAAACAATGCTTGTCCTTAAACCATGCATTTTATAGGATCAAGTACTCTAGTTGCAAGGCAAGGCATATGGGGTATACAAAGAACATAGCCTTTCATCACAGCTTTACCCCAGAACACACCAACTAGCTAGTGCCCACAAAACAGAATCATGTGTTATAACTACATGAACTATTAAGTACCACATGCTGGGTATGCCAGCTGCCCAATGTTACAGCTAGGCTAACACGCATCTAGCACTGTCTCTCTGTACCTCACAAAATGTTGTTGAGATAGATGCTTTTCCCTTCACTTGTACATGACAAAACTCAGGTTCAAAAAGGTTCACTGATCTCAAACCATCATGCAATTAGTAACAGAAAACCTCATGTAGCCATCTAAGGGATCCACATCACTAGAGACGGTGGTGAAATATGCACCTAATGAGGAAATGAATGAACAAAAGTTAAGTAACCTTCAAGAGGCTGACTTGGAGACCTGGGTGGAGGTTTTGGTTTTTTTTTCTTCTCTTTTAAACTCTGAAGCACAGAGCTTTAACCAGCTACCTAAATTACTAAGTAGTGCTGCCAGATGCCAGGAAAGCCTTAAGAGTGGGGTAGCATGTGACACCGCCACAGGGTCTCAGTGTCACCTCCCAGAGCACATCCTTCACAACTGGGGACTGAGAAAGCTCCAGTGCACCAGCGCAGGAAGAAATAGGAGTCTGCTTTGACAAGCTCACTATCAGGAGTCTAGCACTCATGTGCCTGCTTGTAAAGCCGGCTGTGTCTGTCCTTTCATTTTTATAAAAGTCAGTTCTACATCAGAAGCCCCCACTTAGATACAAAGATGCTGACATGACTTAAGCAATGTTCCACGCAAATAAAACATATGTTTTGGTACAAACCATGAAGAGCCTAGTAATATGAAAATGCTAGTCACTCTACTCCATGTGAGTTCCATTTCCAGTCTTCCCTCAAAGAGGCTTGAGCAGCCTACTGGATGCTCATCACAGTGAACTAGCCCCATGTCCTTGCTGAGTCCAGCAAAGGATGAACGCCCAAAACAAGTGAATGCAAATATTCTACATTTGGTAGTGTTAAGATCACCAGACTGCATGTGAGCTCAAGGATTCTCTCGGATAATCCTGACATTTAAAAGCAAAGCATAAACTAAATGTGTTTCTCCACCGCATGTCTCCCAGCCCTGGAATTGGAATATGATCACACAGAAGATCTCCAGAGATGATGAGCAGTCTGTTTCTTCCAGATTCCTTTCCCCCTAAGTCTACTATTTAAGCCCTTCAGACTCAGGCACATCACACTACAGCTGCTGTGTGCTGCATCTTCCAGGGCAGATGTGATGAATAATTTTCCCTGCGCTGTGTGTGGATCTATTATCATTTGTACTTGGGCCTGTGACGGACCCTAATTCTACAGCTGGTAAAACCCACATCCCTGTGTTTGCTCTGTCTTCCAACAGCTCTACTCAGTGTCCTTACTGGCCCCCACCGTGGCATCACGGCTGTCAGATCAGCTGCTTGCAGTTCCTGAACATTACAGGCTCCCCCCAAAAGCTGCATAGCACAATGTTTAACAGGGTAGAGAGCAGTTAAGTTATTCGTGCTACTTCTCTACCTAATTATAGGCCTCCCAGGTAACTGTAGTGATAGAATTCAAGAGAGTCAATATGAACAGTGCCTAAAATAGTGGAATACCTTAAAAATCAGCAGTAGTGGGGTAACTACTAAATCAAGCTACCTCACATAACAGATCATTAAAAGGTATAAATGTGTAATCATTAAAAGGTATAGTTATATGCACGACTCCATAGAGATACCAAGTAGACTAGTGTGGGTGAAGGGATCAGAAGAAAATAGACAGTGACTGCTAGTGGGTATGAGGCTTTTTTTTTTTTTTCAGGTGATAAGATGTCCTCAAATTAACTATACAATTCTGCAAATATGCAAAAACCAAACCAAACCAAACCAAACCAAACCATCGAATTCTGTGCTCTGAATGGATTCAAATAAAACTGCAAAATAAACAGCAAAAGAATCACCAAAGTCATTGAGTGGAAGACTAAGGGAAGAGCGAAGGTTTTAAACTATGTAACAGGATGCCAGTTTTGCAGAGCAGAACAGAACACACAGATGTTTGTTACCTTTTAACTCCACTCTTGCCATAACCACAGTGGGAATGTTCACTGTGTGCTCAGCTCAGTCACATTATTTCAACTCTATTCTAATCTAGCTTCATTAAAAACTCTGAGGCTGGGGGCTGGATAGGTGGATCAGCAGTTAAAAGCACTGGCTGCTCTCCCAAAGGGACCTACTTTGGGTTCCCAGCATAATGGCTCACAATTGTCCATTAACTTCAATTCCAAGGGATCTGAACCCCTTTTCTGATCTCCCAGGAGACAGGCATGCATGTGGTACACAGACACATATGCAGGCAAAACACACATAAAAGAAATAAAGGACTGAGTCTGAGTTTTTTACTTCTACAACTAAGACAACATCATGATTTGACGAAGTACATACAATTAATATACAGCACAAAAGATAATTGCAAGCAAGGACCATAGAGCCAAAGCCTATGATCTTAACTATGCGTTTACCATAGCAGCCAACAAATACTAAAAACAGTGGAGGCACATGTGACAATATTCACACTATTTTCTACACAAATGTATATTAACTTGGGGAATAAAGGAGGAGAAATCATAATTTTTCCAAATGAAAGAAGCACCTAGCGTCTGCTTTCTGATGTACATAACAATACTTTGGTCATACAATACTGTACCCAGTTATTTCCATGGGCAAAATGGCCAATGTTAAGACCCAAAGCTGTTAAAAAACGACAATTCTCAGTTACAGCTTAGTATATGTAGAGTCAACACCTTAAAGAGGTAAGTCTTCCACAGGCTAGTAGAGATCCAAGAACTAATTTCCTTGACTCATCTGAGGCAGACTGTGACATCTGCTTTAATAACTTCACTGAGGCCCTCACTATTCTCAGAAGTGCTTCAACCATCTCCTGCCAATGGGTGCTCAGTTTCATGGGTGTCTCTTACTTACATGGGAGCCTTCTAACTACCCAAAGTTTAGCTTTTGACCTAGTCTACAACTGCTGCTTCTGAGTGATACAACATTCCCTGGGCCATTTAAAACAACAACAACAAACACCCCCAGTTCTGTTACAACCTTGGTCTCGCCTGCCCCTCAAAACATAACACAGAGCTGTGGTGAACTGAAGTACGGGATAGAGCCTCCTTGCCAAGGGTGCTACAGAGATTCATAGTTTTGACTTGGTTCTTTCCCCAAGACTGAATCTACTGCACACATGCCCTATGCTGCAAGAACTGTCTCAATTTAGGGTGGAAATCCTGGACTTTGGAATTATTCATTTCATTTCGGAGGGACTACTGTATAAGAGGTGAGGTCAGCTGTTTTAACTCTGACACCCGTAAATTGTGGAAAGTGGCCTGGGAGACTTGTTACACACCTTTTTTAAAGTTCCACAAATGTCAACATCTCCTCATTTGTGATCTCTTATCAAGCATGTTACTGGCTCATCATAACCGTGCAACTAACCCAAAACTCCAAATAGTCTCAATTTTTTTGAAAGCCTGGAGTCCTTCATATTTTAAGAACACAAAAAGCTCTGAAATAGGAACCAATAGAAAATTGCAGAAACAGTGATTCTTCCAATGAGAAGGTTCTGAGCATCCCTATGCTTCTACCCTAGGGCAGTCACAGCATCAGCCTCTGTTCCCCATGGAGGAAAATCCATATGGTTCAGTCAGAAGCCATATTTATTAACCAAGCAGAGCAACAGTCTTATTTATTCAAATAATTTCTTAGTCAACACACCCAGCAGCCTTAAATCACTACTTCTCCCCCATCCTGTGCCACAAGGGAGGGATGTTTGGTATTACAGCTAGAGTCCTGGTTCTCGGGAAGAGATGGGTATAATCTAATTCCTCAATTTGTCAAACAGGACATTTTCATTGCAGCTGGACCCAGCTGGAAATGAATCCCTCCCACACACATTCCCAAAAAAACATAGAGCATAACAAGAATTTAATGGAGAAAAATGTACAGAAATGCACACACAGAGGACAGAGATTGATTAGTTTTATCAAACTAAACTGAACAAGCAAATGAAGCCAACAGTACTGCCATGAAGATACTGACCCACACTACTCATCTACGCAGTAGATACCCCATCCCATCCTAGACCTCCCCACCCTCAGCCTTTGCTCAAATGGTATCCAACCTGGGATGTTCTACTTATATCCGCCTCAGAGTCCAGGTCAGAAAGGACCTCCTAAATTCTCCTCACCCAGAATCATTTGCTCCCAGAGCAAGCTGAACCGCCACCTCAGTACCAATATACAGCTAACTCCCTATCTGCCCTATTTACCTGTGAACACCTTGAGAGCAGAAATGAGCTTATTACTTCATCTGTCACTCTCTTTCTTTAGCACCTACAATAGGCTGAATATACAGTAGGTACTCGATGTCAAATCAAATCAGCCTGAACTGGGTCCAACATGAGGCCTTCTTAAGCATTTAAGACATATTCTGCCGAAGTGAGCCTGTCCTCTGGGTAAGCTTTATGACAAATCACCCTTTCCACTCCCAGGTTAAATCAGTGTTATGTCTGCAACGTGGGAAGGCAGTAAGAGAGGATTCCAACATGCAGGGCACGTTTTACTTTATGTTCTCTTAATGAAATTCTGTTTTCTACATACAATCCTTCTTGAGCCTATTAAAGTACTCCAAATGAGAATTTTTACAGAAAGTCGGGAAGAACACTGAATTCAATTGTACAGCCTTCTAGGGTGCTGACAGTACAAAGAACCTACTTCTATTTCTAACCTCATGTCTTTTTCTTGGCAGATGATATCACATGCCCAAAATGGACTACAGTATCATTTAGACCTGGGTTCAAAACCTGCCTCTTCACATAAATCTTTCTAATGCATATTTCGCCCTTGTTACAGAACAGGGGTAGTGGTTCCCATGTAGTTAGACAGAAGAAATAGAACCTAAAAAGGCATACATGAAATGTCAGCTAATCTTAATCTCAGTACTGTGGGGTTCTGGAAGAGAAAAGGAGTGTACCTGTTTCAAGAGCAAGGACGGTCCTGACCCATCACCCTGGACCACACCCTAAAAGGTCAGCTCACTCCACAATGTCATCTTGCTCTGAGGTCCATCCCTCTGAGCTGTGATAAAAAAAAATGAAAAACCAGGCAAGCTGTCAGGGGAGACAGCCTGCAGAGAAAGAACAATACCTCTGAGCAATCCTGACTCACCTGTCAACTTGGTCAGTGTGGTGTTTCCTCTTTCCTTGGAAGCAGCTGAAGAAAACGGATCCACAGCACTAAATAGTCACCAAGCTGGCTTGCACTTACAGCCCCCATTCCAACTGCTGACTCAAAATGCTCAACTTGCCAGTAAACTCCCTCTGTAAGAACGTGAGCTCGAGGTTAAGAAATTCAACTTTCAAATATGGTAGTTGAAATGAGCCTGCAAAGTCTACTGGACACAAGATGCAACCTTATTTCTTCTTTCTGTCAGTGCAGATGACTCGATGTCTGGGCCTCAGTTTCCTCATTGACAACAAACGGGGAGCTCAAGCACTACCGGGTTTTTATGTGCAAACTATAAAACCAACCATGTAATGATGAGTGTTGCTGACCAGACCCTAGTGAAAATGGGCCGAACCTCAAGACTCTGAAGCTAATCAACAGCACGAGCACAGCATTTAAACACACACCTACATGTGCTACACAAACACACTTACACACACACACACACACACACACACACACACACACACACACACACACTCTCAGTTCATCAAACAGGGAGTGATCAAAACCCCACAAAAGCCGGGACACCAGACAACAGAGGCCCCACTAGAATCTCACAGAGAGGATTCTTTCTGTGTTGAGCCTAGTCTTAGCCTGGGATTGCTTAATCAGAACCACTGACTCTAGAGACAGTGACAGAATCCAGAGAATGGCAGAGGTCAGGAGGACAACAGAGGAGCCGCCAGGTTGTCAACCCCACAGGGCTACTGTGTTGGTCTGAGATCACAGTAAGAAATTCCAGGCTAACACGTGAAATTTTACAGTCAGCTACTGTTGACACGGGCTGACACTGGCTGCACTTCCTGTGAAATGTAGCGCTCTACTCTGAACTCATGTGGCACTTTCCACCCAGGACACCAACACCTTCTGCCACCACGGGTCCACAGCCCATCAGCACAGGCAAGTGGAAATTCTTTCTCTACCCCGGCTGAGAAAGAAACTCAAATCCATCCATACTACCTACACATTAATAGCCGATCCCATTTCAAATTGAACATCTCCTTTTATTCTGGTTTCTGTGGTTATGTAATTTTTGTAATTCTATTTTATGGTATCATTATTATTCAGTGTCAAATTAAAAAACACACAATTAATTTCACCTCAAGATTTAGAAAATCAACAACAGGAACACTTCTGGAAATATTCCAAACTGCGAAAAGAAGCTTCGTTTTTCTTATTAAAAAACCTGGGTTTTCTTTTCCCTTTCTAATCGGCTGTGAGTAGAGTAAAAAGCTGACTTCCTTAGCTCAACCCAGGCTGATTCACTTCCCAGGTTCCTTACCACTTCTTTCAAAAGACCTTTATTAAATATTTCCCTACCTGGAAGGAGATGTCTACCAGCATCCTCAGGGCTGCTCGGAATGGGAATGCCCAAGCAACTGGACCGGCAGTTTCCACGCCATTAAAATATTTTGGGAAGCGTTTTTTGGTCTTATCTCTGTTGCTGTGATAAACACCCCAGCCAAAAGCAACTTAGGGGAGGAAGAGTTGACTTTGTCCTATGCTCCCAGATCACAGTCCATGGCTGAGGGAAGTCAGAACAGGAACCAGAAGGCAGAACGAACGGCGGGCTATTCCTCACATTTTCAATCACGGCACTTCACAGATAAGGACATACAGTAGAAACCATGGAGGGACGCTGCTTGCTGGCTTGCTCTCAGGCTTATTTATGCTTGGGTAGCTTTCTAGGCAAGCCCCAAATCACTTGCCTAGAGATGATACCACTCACCATGGCCTAGACCCTCCAATTAATAACTATGACCATCCCCACAGATGTACCCATAGACTAATCTGATTTGGAAATTCCTCAATCATGGCTTTCAGATGGCTGTGTCAAGTTGGCAGTTAAAATTAACTAAGAAAGGGAATATACATGTTCATTAAAAAACTTAAATCTGTAGTAGGCAGAAAGTGTTTTTTCTTTTTCCGTCTGTGCTGAGGTATGAACCAAGGAACAGAACCACCCTGCCACTGAACTAAATCACCAAATCTGGAAAGTGGTTTTTAAAAAGAAAATAGTTGGGTATGGTAGCATACCTACAACCTTAGCATTCAACTGGCTGAGGCAAGGTTACTCTGAGTTCAGTGCCAGCCTGGGTTACATACTGAGTCCCAGGACAGAGTGAGATCTTGTCTCAAAATTAAAGACAGGAACAGATACACAGACAGAAAATCGTAAGGTGGAGACTTGTCTAAGGGAACATTCACACAACAGAAAGTGCTACTGGGACCAAATTCACAAAGATTTAAGCACAAACTGGTTCAATCTTTCACGCTGAACTTCTGCTCATTCTCCATACCATGTGGTTTTGCCAAGCAGCTCTGAAAACTTGAGCGGAAAACCTGAGGGGAAAATCAGAACTATTTGTGTAGTCCAGACCATCTTACTGTCTCATTTCCCAAGCACCCATCTGTAACTCAAAAAACGTGGATTATTAAAACAGTTACTTTTTTTTTATTAAAACTTTCCAATGAGTTACGCAGAATGTTAACTCTGATCACCTTCGGATCAAGGGATCACGCTTTACATTTTCTTCTTCATTTCTATAGTAAACTGTCACGTCTATAAAAATAAAAATTTAATGTAGGGCATTTCTCACTAAGAAACAGAAAGGTTTAGAGCTGATGGCCACAATACCAAAAGGTTAGCACTCTCATTGACTGAATGAAAAATAAAAAAACCAACTACAACTATGAGATGTATTTATACATTCATGGAGATTCCTGGAGGCCTACTATGCACAATACTGAGTAGGATGCAATGGCTTCCCTACAAGAAGTGTGCAGCATCCTGGGTATAGGAATAGTATGTGAAGTCAATGCAGCCAGAACAGCAAGACGAAGGGTCAAGGGACAATGTGACAGGAAAGGTCTCTTCAAGGTGATGTCCAACCTCTGGTATAAAAAGAGGGATCTGTGTTCGCCTGGTATAGAGGAGGCAGGGATACATGAGAAGCAAGTGCCCATAGTTTGCTCGGAGAGTCCTTCATGTAGGAGAGGAAGAAAGGCAGGGGGCTCTCAGTCCAGATGTTAAGGGGAACGAACATTATTCCACAACCTGCAGAAGGCTACTAATGCTCACACAAAAGGAGGAACACATTCATTCCCAAGTACGAAAAATCCAGTGTATGGAGTATGTTCCTGGGTAGCAGAAAAGGAACATATGAAACACAATCACCAAAGCAGCTTTTCATTTTTACTGGAGCCTTCCACCAGTTCCCAGCCTTGCAGAAACCTGACCTGCACTGCGCTCAAAGCCAGCCAGGGTCCAAGAGCAAGGTATATGGTCTACTTTTTACCTTTAAATGGGAGAATTCAAGTAACCAAATCCACAAAGGATTTCATTCTGTAAAGCAAAGTGTTATCTCAATGCTCATGCTACAGTTCCTCACAGCTACTCTGAGGGCTTAAAAATTAATCTCGCTGTAACGTGAGACCAAAATAAACTTTTATTTGATAATGCAGAGGAATCAAAACCAAAATTAATGAAAGGGCCTGTTATATTTTCAGTGTGCAGAGAGTCCTGTTTCTTTCACACTTCTGCAGCCACGGACCATATCACAGAGTAATTTTTATGCTATAATATTACTATTAAAAAATCACTCTGGAAAAAAAATTGGCATCTCACTCCATTTAATAATGCAAAAGAGAAATGTAATTAGGAGCCATCCTCTCACTCACAGAGTGCCTTGGTCACAAATAAGCACTCCCCCTAGATTATCCAAATCCATATCTGCCCATCAAACTTCCCTTCCACAAGATCAAGAGTCCTTTCCTTTCTTGCCCAGTTTCCTTGCTTCCTGCTCATAGCTATCACTGACATGAGCAGCAGAATGGTGCTTTACTGTCCCCCCAGACTTAACTGGCATCAGACAGCTGGCATACACCTTCTGTCCTATTCCTTCGTCTACCAAAAGCACCATTTTCCTCAATCTGTTCTTTTAGACAATGTTCTGTCCCTTTTTGTTTGATAATACTGATCATTTTCATCACTGTAGAGATGACCATTATCTAGACATCAATGGTACAGAAGACCCTAGTTAGGCACTTAAATATATTAATTCATTTAATTCTATCATTCAATAAATGTGTTAGCATACAGTCTCTATTGGCATCCACCTTTACCAGCAAAAGCAGACAGAAGACATCATTGTATTTATACAAATTAGACTACGGAAAGGCTGGTTTAAACCAGAAATCAACTATGTCTGGAGAGTGTACAACCATGCTGGTAGGAAAAGAAGAAATGAAATAATTTGAAGGCAGGTTCTGGTCCTGGCTTTGCCTCTCATGACTAATGTTGATAAAAAGATACAGCAGCCGGTGCTATTGAGACTATGTCCGCTACAGGTAAAATGCAGACCATATGCATATATTCTAGATGACTTCTGGGCTCCTTGATCAGGCACCAGCGGCTGGAGGTCAAAAAAATTGTGCATATTGACCACTCTGCTGGCTTGAGCCTGATGAAGTTAGTGAACTTCTATGGGAACATAACACTCCATGTTACTAGGGAGTCACATGACTGCAACAAGTTTTAAGATTTGTTTTATAAAAGAGTATTATTAAAGATGCTTTATTAATTACAAAATATAAATACCTGGCTATGAAATTTCCAAGTCAGACACAGGTCAGGGCAAAGCTGTATGCAAAGGAGACTACCCAACTCCAAATGCTATCTGGTCAAGGCCACAGAGCCGCCACCTGGGATTATAAATGAAGGCTCAGGAGCAGCCCTCGGTAAGCGATCAGACGACTCAATATCGGTGTTCACTGACCGGTCAACTGACCCCAGGCAGTTACTCTTGTTTTGTACTTAACCACAACAGGGAAGAGAGCAAAGCCAACGAAGGAAGAATGCCCGTCTTGAAGGCTGTAGATCACTTGTGCTCATTCTTGCTATTTTATAATGCAGTACCAACAGAAGCATCAGTTCGGAACCTTTTTGGAAATACAGACCACTGGGCCCCACCCTGTGGTGGTACTGTGTTCCCCAAAATATTGTGCACCCTAATAAACTTATCTGGGGTCAGAGAACGGAACAGCCACTAGATACAGAGGCCAGAAAATGGTGGCACACACACCTTTAATCCTAGCATTCCAGAGGCAGAAATCCCTCTGGATCTCTGTGAGTTCAAGGCCACATTGGAAACAGCCAGGCATGGTGACACACGCCTTTAATCCCAAGAAGCGAGCCTTTAATTCCAAGGAGTGATGGCAGATAGCAGAAAGGTATATAAGGCGTGAAGACCAGGAACTAGAAGCATTTGGCTGGTTAAGTTTTTAGGCTTTTGAGCAGCAGTTCAGCTGAGACCCATTCAGATAAGGACTCAGAGGCTTCCAGTCTGAGGAAACAGAATTAGCTGAGGAAATGGCAAGGTGAGGTAGCTGTGGCCTGTTCTGCTTCTCTGATCTTTCAGCATTCACCCCAATACCTGGCCCAGGTTTGATTTTATTAATAAGACCTTTTAAGATTCCGCTACACCACCCAAAACCTAATAAGTCGTAATCGGCATGTAACAAGCCCCTTTAGTGGCCTGTATGGAAGTCTCTCAAGAACAACTGCCTAGGTCGACGACATACACTGAAAACAGGCTGAACCAAAGACAAGGTCATGTACCACAAGAATCAACAGGCGACAAATGTCTACATGGGTGATTCATGTGGGTAAAGGAAGTACTAGAGCAGCAGGCCTGAGGGTTCTCAACATCTGTCAGCAAAGAGATCTGAGAGGAGCTGAACAAACCCATCTGAAAGGAAAAAAAGGTAATCATTTTGATATTAGTCACCCAGAAGCAAAAAACATACCAATCTACATTATCACTGAAGGATCCTACAGCCATCATGAGACCCAGGAGAAAAGCTGAAAAGATGTTAAACTCTAAATGAAAACACAAGAGAGCATTTAAGAGAAACTATTACAAGCCACTCGCTGGCTCTAAGAGACAGTTTCTGAAATCACAGGTAACGGTCTACTGAGGCTCTGGCCATACAACAGGAACCAAAGGGCTACCTTCTGATCCAGGTACCTTCAATAAAACATCAATAATTAAACATCACAAGTGAAAATTAACAGTGCAATAAACAGATTATTATGTGGAGGTGCCCATTACTGTGAGAGGTTTGAAAGCTGCCCCAAGGTAGCCTGAAAATGTTACCAAGGACAACAGTTTATTACAGCCAAAGCAAACATAAAATGCACAGATTACCTTTCAAACCCCACAATTCGGCAGCAGAGAAGGAGAAAACTACAATGTTTCTTCTATGAGGTTATTGGTTATTAAAAACAAACGAAAATAGCTCTTAATCCATCACCCCCATCCACATAGATGCTACTATCAACTATACACGATGGCAGATAATTAGCTACCCAGCTCCAGGGAAATGGTCAAATGGTCAATGGCTACCACAAACTGCAGTCCAGCAGGCTCTCTTGATACAGGATGCGATGATGCGTGAGATAGGACCATAGTAGGTCTGCTCTCCCTGACTTCTGGTTCAAGAGTCAAAGAAAGAGAACCAAGCTTGACAGTCAGAGTGTCAATGCCCACTTCAATCTGCATTCAAGCTGCCTGGGCACAGTTGCTATGGTTCATATGGCAATGGTAACCAAGACCAAAAATTAGAGACAAAGGGTCACTTCACCGACCCCCATAAATGAGAAGCCACTGCAGAATTGCAAATTCTTCCACTGCTTCCTCAAGATATTCTGGCACCCACCCTCTCACTTGGAATCACCTTAAGAGGAGAGCCACTACAGGACTCCTCCCGAAACCCTCTCTCTTCTTTTCAGGTCAAGGTCCCCCAAAAGGAGAGGGGCCAAGGCACCACAAAATTAATCAGATCAATTCTTCAGCAGCAATCGCTAATGAGAAAAACTCAGATGCCAGGTCAATGTTTTCAAGCAGTGCAGACCCATCTGTAACAAACCCATCTGAAAGCAAAAAGTAGCAATCATTTCGATATTAGTCATCGAACTGCAATAAAATGTACCAATCTGAACTGCCACTAAAGGATTCTCAGCCACTGGAGATCCATTTTGTGATCTGTTTACGTAACTAATGGGAAGATAAGGCATCTCCCACCCTCAAAAAAAGCCCTCCAAAAACAGATGCAATGATGACACACACACTCACTGTCTATGGATACCCTGTCATAAATAACTGGAATTGACAGGGAGCCGAGTAAGCCAACCAGGCCATACTCAGAGAATAAATGTAAATGGAGACCAAAATAGCTCCTAACTTAACTAAAATGGAGGAAAACATGTAATGGCTTTTCTCCCTGACAGAAGTTCTAAATGTACCTGGAAGGAACAGAGGGATAAGTTCAGTGAAAGCGATGTGACGCATGTCAGATTTATAGCATGTCACATAGCTGCCTTCTCTAGGCAAAGTTAATACAATCCCCTGTCAGCTGTGCTGAGTGCAGGACTCAATCCTGGAGGCAAAGCAGAATAGCTTGAGACAAGAGAGGGGAGGCAGACTCCTGCAATGGCAGGGCTTCTCCCTGACTCTCAGGCTGATCTGTAACAGAAAAAAAGGCAAGTGAGTGACTCACACATTCATTCAACAAACATTTAGTGAGCTACTCATGCTCATTATTAGATAAGGACTATTACAAGTAACCAGCACAGGCAAGAATCAGCAAGACATGGTTATGTAGCTTTTAGCTTGGTCTAGGCAAGGAGAGGCCTGAAAACCAGCAACAACAACAACAACAAAAAAGGTATTGAATGTGATTGGTGTCTGGGCATTGCAGAAGACCTCACCGGAGAAGATTGTAGTATCAGGAGTAGATGGACACTGATCCTCAGCACCGCCTTCCTCTGTGGTCTACACCACACACACACACACACACACACACACACACACACACACACACACACACACACATCAAAGGGAGAAAAAAATTTAGCCCAAACCAAAAAAAAAAAAAAAAAAAAATCCCCAGATAACAAAACATAAGGAGGAATGGGTTGATGTCAAGCCATGGAGAGACAGGAATCTAAAGGGTAAGAAAAGCAGGGAAGGTGAACTGTCACTGTGAAAATTATACACCACATGGACCAGGACAGAGTTGGACTGTGGGCAATTTTAAGTTCTTCCCTTGACAATAAATCAATCATTTATTTTATAACAAATATATAATTATATATTTTATAATTAATAAATTATTATTTATTTTTGAGGAGCTAAAATTTCCCAAAATAATTTGTTTATTCCTGCAGAATGAAACTGCAATGGCTAGCCCGGTCGGCGGTAGCGCACACCTTTAATCCCAGCACTCGGGAGGCAGAACCAAGTGGATCTCTGTGAGTTCGAGGCCAGCCTGGTCTATAGAGCAGGACAGGCACCAAAACTACACAGAAAAAAAACTTGTCTTGAAAAAAAAAAAAAAATTGCAATGGCCAACATTTCCTCTCAAGGGGCACACAAATCAAGCTGAACAAACTGCTAACTCAATTCCAAATTTACTTTCTCTGAAAACAATGCATGCAAAGTGTTTGCAGGAGAGCCCTACTCCACTCTGCCCCATTGCTTCTTTCTGTTTTTAAATATTTTCTAAACAGTTAATTAAAACTACATGTGTCAGGCTTGGGAGATGTCTTGGTATTGCCTCACAAGCAGGAGAACTTGTATGTGGATCCCAGACCTCACATCAAAAACGGGGAGTGTGGTGGCGGCACCCGTGACCATAACCTCAGCAACAATCAGGGAGGTGGAGACACAGCAGATCCCTAGAAGCTCAAGGCCAGTTAGCCAGGCTTACATGGTAAAGTTCCAAGCCATAGAGATGCTGTCTCAAGCCAAAATTGGAAGGCACCTAAGGACAATAATGCAGATTATCTTCTCATACCTGCACAACCCACAAGCTCATACCTGCACAACCCACACAAATGCATACACATACATTAAAATAAAAAATGTACAGTCATGTTCCAATGAAGATCAGCCAAACTCACTTCATCTACAGAACAAAAATCTCCTAGTATACAGGAAACCAGCCTGGTGAAGTGCCTTTGACATTTAAGTCATCCAATGACTGCTATGCCCAGTGTCTCCTCAATCAGAGAAATGGCCTTGATATTCTTTGCCCAGATAGGCTAGGCACTTGGAAAACCAGTGCAAACCCCTGATTCCCGGGAAAACAGTGGCTGAACAGTGAAGTATGAGGTAGCCTAGCAGTGAGGGATCTAAACTCTGGGCTCATACTCAAAAATGTAAAGATTTCAAGGAAGTTTATTGCTGCTGTTTAAATTTTGTTACTTAGAGAAAAAAATGAGAGAGGAGAGAGAGGAGAGAGGAGAGAGGAGAGAGAGAGAGGAGAGAGGAGAGAGGAGAGAGGAGAGAGAGAGAGAGAGAGAGAGAGAGAGAGAGAGAGAGAGAGAGAGAGAGATTGATTTGAGGATAACTTAATGAAAGTCAGTTCTCTCTTTCTACCATGAGGGCTCTGGGAATCAAACTCGGGTAGTCAAGCTTGGTGGCAAACTAGTGCCTTTACCCAATGAGCAACTGTGCTGGCACTGTTGTTGCTTTTGACAGTGGGCTATATCATTCCTGAAATTCTGTGTAATAGAAATGAAAACAAAAAAACGTTCCAAATCCGAAACACATTTAACAAGCTGTCAAGAGAGGACACCATCACTCATCACACAGCCCTTGGGAAATTCCACTGAGAATAAGAATGAAATGAGCAAATACCACCTTAACATCATTATCAAAGCATCACAGACCTTTCTGAGGCCTTAAGCATCTCCACACTTGAGAGGAATCCCCGGACCACGCTTCGGACACTTCCAATAGGGGCCATGACAAACAAAGAAGGCTATCAGAGAAGTTCAAGCCAGAACTTGTGTTTGTAAATAAGGAATGGCTTGGCACATCAACAGAGAAAATAATGGCATGGGCTAGTTAAAAGATGGGATTAATTCCAAAATATTTTAAAAGATGTTTGTACATTTTCTACGTTACAGTATTTGTTTTCTAATAGTTTGGTTTACAAATTTAAACTACCATCTGAACTCTGAATGAACAGTACATACATCAAATAAGATTATAAAAACAACAACTGATGAAAAATGGCAATTGGGTTGATGTCCTGTGCCACAGCCACCTTGCCTAGGAGTCCTCCTAGATCAAATCACATGATGTTTTTCCAGTATCATCTCCAGCATAACAACACACACGGAATCTGAAGAGAACTCCTGCTATGTGTTACACACTTTGACTATGAACTGACTTCTCTGAACTATCATTTCTTGAATGGTAAGACAATATACAGGAAGGTTCTTTATAAACTAAAGGTGTCTCATATAAAAGTATGGTGCTGGAAACCTTTTCAGCCTTAAAAAACACAAACAAACAAAAAACATGCCACAACGTGCCTTGTGGTGACCAGGTGGTAAGAGTGAGCAGGCAGGCAGTTTCGAACAGATCAAGAGAATCAGTAAGGGGACTAAGAGAAGAGAGGAGTCAGGAGCAAGAAAAGGCCGATGTGAACCACAAGGTTCAACATGGTGTTGCTCTTTTCTGCTGGAAAAAGTTCCATTTCACTGGCTTCTAGAACTTTTTAAAATAGTTTTGTTTGTGACAAAAGCCAATCCAAGGCTCAAAGACAAACAAAGTCAATCACTTAGAACACAGAATATACACTGTGATCAGCAAGTGTTTAAATCAATGAAAGCTCTAATCTGAGGAGCTTTAGTCTGGCTCTGTGCCCTGAAGGTCAGCAGGCAATGGCTGTGAACTCAGGGCTGATGAGCAATCCCAGTGATCTGGAAAATGAGCCAGTTGACCTTATGACCTCTAAAGACTCCCTCTGGCCCTACAACTCCAGGACTACATTATTTCCTCTGAACTCAGAAGCTCCACCTCACATTATCTCAGTTTCCCAGACAGCTTCTCCAGACTCTCCCCATCCTGAACGCCACCCTGCTCAGGGCTCACAACCCCCAGTGTGCATGTGTGCATACATGCTTGTGTGTGTTTGGTTTATTCATTCTGATGCTGCCGTTCAACTGGGTGTCGGGATTTGGAGACAAACAGAGGAATCGTAAAATCTTCTTAAAACAGTAACTGGCGCCTTGTGGCACCCTTAATCAGCATCGGAGGCAGAGCAGGCGATCTCTGTGAGTCGAAGCCAGCCGGCTACAAGTGACTCAGAAAGCGCAAAGCAACAGAGAAACCCTGTCTCGAAAAAAAAAAAAAAAAAAAAAAAAAAAAAAAAAAAAAACAAAAACAGTAACTGGATAGATCTGAGGACAATAGCTCAATCTCGTGGGTCCCACGTGAGAAAAACCTGGAGACTGCTTAGAGTACTCTCCCACACAACTGTGAGCAAGAATGGGTATGTGTACAGCAAAAGGCTACTTCCCAGGGAATGAAAAGCTACCAGGTCCTGCGATGCAGAAGACAGACTAACATAGCAATTTAGCAGACAAAGATTCAAACAAGGTTAGGCCCTAGGGAAGCAAGGACTGCAGCTTCAGAAGTAAACACACATTAATTCACACTGGGTAACAATTTCTGCGGTGGGGAGCAGCACCCCCACCCCCACCCCAATGCTGCCTTCAGACTGGAAGCGTTCTAGGAGAAAGGGCAGAAGCAGAAGGTAATGATCTCATTAGTAGGTGTTTCTGTATTCACACTCTTGTACCTAGAACATAAAATACATGTACGCATATATTAAAACTATAAAGTTAAAAATGCTTGTTCACATCTACTTTTGTAACCTGCTATGATGCTTAAGGCAACAATGTGTTATCATTATCAGGGATTCAAAAGACCTGGTTGGAACCTCACCTCTATCATACAAGAGTTGTTCAACTTGGACAGATGAAGCATCTATTCTCTCCTTGCACAAAGGAGTGTTAAGTATTTCCAGGAAGAACTTAACCCAGCATGAGGTTCCAAAGCAAAGCTCAATAAATAAACACTGGCTATTAAGACATAACAGTTCCTGAAGGCTAGACACTGCTCAATCATTTCAATGGATAATGCCACACTGCCAGAAACCTTCACTGCAAGGAAATGCCACATGCTTCACTTTGCCCTTTCATGAAAATTGTATGTTGTTTGTGTTTTACAGTTGATCAATATTTAACGTGACTTCGGTCATGATGTGTGTTAGGGTCTAATAGATCACATTACGTCTCTACGTCTAATGAAGTAGACACTAATCTCCCACCACACAGCTACAGAGTGAAGCAGACATACAATAACAGGATGCTTGGTTGGGCACAGGACACAGAGAAGTTCACTTTGTTCCCTAAAATGATATACGGTTCAAGTGTCAGAGTCAACAGTCTTGTCCATTACTCACGCTCATCCCCAGTAAGCCCACGTCAAACACCCACGGTGTCTTAAGCACCCAAGTGCAATTGCCTGGGCACCAACTGTGGGAGACAGGAAGCTGCCTAATAGGCTTCAGGTCACTCATCCTCTGAAAAATTCAGAAGTTTTTGCTACACATTTGTGTTTTGCATCTCTGCAAGTCTATCTCCACAACTGGCAAAAATGAGCAGAGGAGGCTGACAGATTAAATAGTGCAGCATCTTCAGCTTACTGTGCGGTCCAGTGCTAGATACACAACTCTTTCATGGATGACTGGCTTTACAGACGTTAGGGAAAGTTCTGGCATCCAGCAGGGAACAGGAAAGGCATTAATTTATGTAGTTATTTATTCCAAATATGAAGTAGAGGGTAGCAGGATTCCAGGCTCAAACAAGGAGCCCCAGTGAGCTTTCCTGAGATGAGTGGTGGCATGCTGGTGTAATCCCAAGGAGGCAAGAAGTTCAAGGTCATCCTTGGCTACACAGCTGGTCCAAGGCAAGGCTGGGCTACATGAGACCATCTCAAAAAAGGACGAACAAACCTGTGGAACTGAACACATCCTAACAAGAGTGTGCCTTGACTTAGAGATGTGCCCTTTGGCTGATATCCCACTGGGAAAGGTGCCCCCGAAAGCATACTCAGAGAGGCCCCACCTTTTCAGAGGCTGTATCCTAAGAGTGATTCTCTGAAACTTCTGGAATGAGGAAAGTACACAATACAAAAAAATACCCCAAATGCTACAGACTTCAATGTCACCAATTCACCTGACAAAGTGGACAGGGCTGTTTGAAAAACTCAAATGTTACCAATTCACTGACAAGGTAGCTAGGACTCCCTATCCAAGAGCCAAAGCTCAAGAACAAAATCCGAATTGCAATTTGGCTTTGAAAAAAAAAAAAAAAAAAAAAAAAAAAAAAAAAAAAAAAAAAAAAGCTGGGTCAGTCTTCAGAAAGACGAGTTAAAGTCACCTTTGTTCCCTTTTCCTGTTCCGCTTCCACGTCTATAAGCCCCGCCCCCAACACATCTCCTTTCCCTTTCACGGAGAGCCAGGTGGGACCGACTAACAGGAGCATGGGTGGGTGCGGTGGCAGATCCAGTGGGACTGCAGAAGTCACTCACTGCATGTTGCTGGTGTGGATAAGTGCTCCTTCAAGGGTTCACGTGCTGGAAAGGGGGTCCTCAGCACAGCGGTGCTCAAGGACACCATTTTCAAAGGTAGGACCTAGGTCAGCGGCAATGCAGCCCTTGGAGGGGATTCTCCCAGGACCCTGAGTCAGTTCTCATCAGATGGTCCCAGGCGCTCTCTTGGCTTCCGCCAATATGATCTACCCTCTTGTCCATCCTGCCCACGGCGAGAAGCATCCACTTTCGGTCTGAACCAGACCCACGCTGATGCTGGCGCCACCTGCTTCACTTTCCAAAACTGTGAGCCTAATAAACCCCTTTCCCTTTGGAAGATACCTAGCCGCTGATGAAGAGCAGCAGTGCGGTACTGGCTGAACACACACAAGGTAGGGCCCAATCCCCAGAAATACAACCGCATGTACTTAGTTTTAGTTGTATGAAATGCTTTAATATGAAGGAGTTTTCAGCCAGAGAAATGTCTTGTTGACTTAATAAGCAGAAGCAAAACTGTTTAGACAGCAAGGGAGATTCACTCCTTATTGTCCATGAACACAAATCAGAGAGTTCAACTTGTTTTGAAAACAACAATTCCCTCATCTAGTCTCTCTCACTCCACATCTGAATTGGGCACCCCAGACGACTGATATAAATTGTCTAGATTTCAACACCTCCCACTAAGCTTAAAGGAAACAAACCATGCTTTCCTTTTCCACTCACAGACACACATGCATGTTTATGTTGTGTGTCTGTATGTTGTATATGTATGTATATGTACATGCATATGTGTCTCCACTAAGGAAACAAATGTTAAGCACTCTTTGGGTCACTGATACTCTGCTGTTATGTCACCAACCAGGCAGGGTGGCAGAGGACAGCGTGGCTTGGGTCATAGAAGTCAGGCCAGATTACTAGCTCCATCACATTCTAGATGATGTGGGGACTGGGCAATAGCAAACCCAATGTCCTCAGAACAGAGCTGGCCCTCAGAAAGTGACAGCTGTCACCACTGCTGATGGAATAGCACAATTAATCTAGACCAAAGAACACACAAGGAATTTAGCATGGTGTTCAAGTTGGCTGTGGCACAACCTTCAAAAAATTCAAATGTACCGTTCAATTGGTAGGCATACAGTCCAAGTCCAAAGAGAAAGACTTGGCCGCATTCAGAAACCTTTACCAGATTGGCTTTCAAGAATTATAAATCAAATGATCACAGCCATAATTCTAACCAAATATCTGAGTGCCAACGAGGTTAAAAAAGGGGGATGGGGTGTGTGTGTCAGTAGACTTGAAGTATTTGTAGTCTTTTAAAAGTAAAGACAGGGGCCATGGGACCAAAAAGAAGAGTCTGGCTCTGCCACTTTTCTATACCAGTATAATTTCCGATTTCATTCTAAATACTTACATTATACCCACAGATAAGTATAGCTCTCACCCCTCAGCCAAAAAAGCTTTTTTCCCCTCAGCAGTTGGAGACCATAACAGAAAGCTACAACTAGTCAAAATGCCGAGAACTGCCCAATGGATCCATCTATGATGCTGCCCCTACACAAGATCCAGGGAGCATCACAGAAGAGGGAGTGGAGTAACTGTAAGGGCCAGAGGACCAGGGTCTCTTATAAGAAAGTGTGTCTCCTACAGGATGGGGAAGCTACAGGCATGAAACCCCTACAACATGGCTGCCTAAACATGACCCGAGGATGACAACACCAGCTGCCCAGCCCAAGGGGACGGGGGGGGGGGCAACGGGGGGGACCTCAGAAGGTCCACTCTTGGAGGAAGAGCTATAGATAATTAATGGCTACAGAGAGAGGGAGTATCAGTCTTCCTCAGGAACAAGGCCCCTAACTGATTATCTAAACCCAAGTGGTCAGCCCTAAACACACAGAGATAGGACCAACAATAAATGGACTTAACAGGTTATGTTTATATTTATGTCCACACAGTACAGTAATATTAAAAAATGCAAATAAGAAAAAGGTAAAGACAAATATGAACATGAGTAAAAACATCCCTGCACTTCATCAGCACATCGCCGACACGGCTGTTCTAAAATCAGAAGAAAATCCACTTCTGTGACTATCCAGTGGTTGTCATTTATTGCCCTATCAGGAAAATTAAAACAATAACAACAAACAAGTTGAACCTAAACAGCTCGATTGAGGAAAAGCCCGTTTTCTCTTGGCTCTATTTCACATGGCTAACACATGCATAGAGCACTTCTTTAAGGTGAGTCTGAGGTGGGAAGGGCATGAACTAGCTGAATCATCTAAGCCTAGTTCAGTCATCTGTAAAACAGAGCCTGGGAGCTGCTCAAAGTATGAAAGCTGGTAGAGGATGTCTGTAGAGCACCCAACACAATGCCTGCTGCAGACTAGATGCTTAATTATAGTGGTCACTGAATCTGATTTTGTTCCAATGCTTACATACAAAATGCAGAAGCCTTGGGGCAGTGACAGTGTTATTTGACTTGGTACTGTTCCATGCTCTCTGGAAGGCTGCAAAAAATATTACTATTATTAAAGTAGGAGCAGCTGCTGGTCCAGCAGTGAGCAGCTCTTTTGATTTGCACTTTGTGAAAATAAGAAATATCTAATTTTATGTAAACGCTACTAATATGAATAAACATCACAAGAAAAAGGAAATAAGATTTATAAAAAATAAATGATTAATGAAATATAAAAGAAGCCCCCCCCACTAATTCCTTAAAAAAAGAGTGAGAGAGAGACTTATTTTTTCATGTGTAACTGGGTAGTGAAAAAGCCATTCCATGGAAGCAAAGCTTTAGCCCTTGTTAACTCTTCTCAGACTTGGTTATTTCACGGCAGGAAGATGACCAATCAAGCCAAAGAGAACCTAGCCACCCTGCCTAGTCTTCCATCCACCCTGGGTTCTTATGGAAAGATTACTGAAAGAGCACCATGCCATCACTTTGGATTAGACTGTTGGTCTGTCTGGACCACATCTGCAAAGCTAAAACTGGGCAGCACAGTTCTCTAACGACAGCCCTTCATGGTACCCCAAATGAACACAGGGTAGAAGGGTCAATGAGAGGTAAGACTTGCAGAGGGGGGTGTAGAAAAACTACCATCTTCCAAGCGTCACCAGATACCAGGTACTTTACCTGCCTTACATTACCTACTGGTTCTCCCAGCATAAGACCCCCGTTGTCTCCGTCCAACTCTTACTTCAATGAAAGCATAAACAGGAGGCAGGAAACCTGGATCTCGGTCCCAGCTTTGCTGTGTCAGCTGCTCAGGGTTGCGTTCCTAGCCCCCTCTTGTTCTCTAAGAACCATCATGAAGGGGTAGGAGGGAAGGCTTAACCCTACCAATCACAGGCCCATCATCTAGCCCAAAGCTGACCAAACCAGAGGCGATCTGCTGATCCAAGCTGGGCCAATCGGAACTTCTCTATGTGATGTGCTTTTCCCACAGCAGGGCACAAGAATACCAACTGGTGCCAGAAGGGTATATAGGGCCAGTGTTAACGTATCTGCCAGTAATCTAGAAGTGATCATTCTTCCTCTCCTGTTCCATAAAATATTCTAGGAGTCTTCCCAATAGATCCAAATGCTATTAAACTAGTTCTAGCTGCATTTGGCTTTGCTTTATATACATATGTATGGGGAGTAGGGGGGAGCAGAGATAAGTCATTTACAAAAAGGACCATATGCACCTCTGTTTTCCGGGCCCCGGCATCCTCATCTACAAAAAGACCAGGCGATCTCTAGTTATTTTTCTAGTTCTGCTGAACTCACGCTGTAACAACAGAATTATTGCCATAGTTATTACAGCCCACTGCATGCTGGGTATGTTCACTATGGTCATCCTGGTCCTAGCCCCTGGGGCATAATGTTACAGAATACAAGGTTATCTCTGCTGTGTTAATAACAGAGTTAATAATATAAGCAGAAGAGCATATATTTTCTTCACATCTGGCAGGGGAAGGAATAGCGTCCATTAACTTAGCCGACTTCTTGCTCTCTGCAATAGTTGGCACCAAATTCCAACTGTTTTGTGGGCCTTACCTCACTGAGCCATAAGGTTCTGATTCTGCTTTCCTGGCTTCTGGGTGGCTAAATTGGGTACTGTCCTATCAAAAGGACACATATTCCAGTGCTTTGAGGAAAATTATACCGGAGCCTCAGCATTAACATTCAGTTCTTATGTAACTGGCCGCAAACAGCGCCATGGCACAGGGCTGCTGGATAGTCCTCGGGCCTAGGAGGAGTCAGTCCACCGCAAACTCATAGGTTTAGTTCAAACAAGCAGAGTCACGTGGCTCCTACGACGGCCCACTCCTACCCCAGACACGATTAAAATCCACTCTACTGAAACCAGGAAGAGAGCGCAGCACACTCTGTGTCCCGACTAAACAGAACGATCCTGTTCACTTTAAAGCTCCTGCCACCAAACCAAAATAGAATTCCCTGTGGTCTCGGTGCTTCAAGCTATAATCAGCAAAGCACGCTGCATTCCAGGTAGGGCCAAGGCATACATACATGCTGCCCCCACAATGGGCAAAATCAAATACCTGCATTCATTATTTAACAAGGCGGCTCATTACCCTAAGCCCCAACAAAAATCAAAAGAGCAGTGTTGCCCAGAAATTTGATGCATCAATGGAAGGCACCCTTTGGATCTGTGGAAGTAAACAATAAATTAGCAGAGACTGGAGAAAGAGGGTGCACGGGGAGCCCATCAAGCTAGTCTGAGTCAGAAAGCAACACTGGGCCCTGGTTCCCTCAGTTAAGGACTAAGTATACAGCTACAGTGAGCTAGCAGCTTATTTCAGCTCAAAATGGCTATGACCATGGTGGGCCATAAATGGTCCGAACCTCTGGTGCTAACCCGGCCCTGCTCTTGGTCCAGTCTATGCTTCCACAATCCAGGTCCTTGAGGCACACAGAGTCAGCCCTGCCACCTGACCTCTTCATCACCTCCTTTTCTAAAACACATCTACCAACTGTCATCTCAATCGCATGCCAACAATCCTTAGATTGCACTCATAGTAAACAGCAACAGTATGGAGGATACAAGCCATCCCTTTTCAGTGACCACCGTGCCAGGAGGTACTCAGCCCTGCACATATACTGACTCACACTTTTCCATAAGGAAATAGAGACAGAGACAGCTTTGGTAACTCATGCAGCAAACACACCCTGGAAATCACAGGGCTGAAATGAACCTTGCTGGAGCTTCACCCTCATCAGACCATGTGTCTGCCATTCCTGGTCCCACCGGTAGAGCTTCTGTCCATGTACTTACCTACTAAGGAAAGCTCTGACCTCTCCCTGGCCGCCTTGCCCTACAGGACAAGTACTTAATGTAAGACTTTGATATTCACTGGCCACCTTTACCAGGTCATGAAATCACTTGATGAGTGGTGCCTCACGGGCAAGATCTCCTTGGCTATTTATTCAAAAGGATGCCATTTATCAAATGAAGAAACAGAGGCTGAGGCTTCATCTCCAGCCCCATCAGTTACTCATGGTTAAATGACCCAGGTAAGAATGGATGTGCCAAGAAATCCTCAAATGACGAGGTGACGTACATGGAAACCAACACTCCGGGTGTCACAGAGCCCCACACAAGGCACTTTGCAGATGTCTGGACAGTCTGAACATCTGACACAACTGGTTTCGATGGAAGCGTCTTAGCACACAAATCAGATGCCATGGACTCACATGACATGTTTTTAGAGATCAGCACTTAACCCAGCCGACAGGTATATGCAAAATGAACTTCCCAATTTCGGGCTTATTTCAGTCCTTCGAGAAGCGAGATCCAGAGAGCAGTGCTGGAGAAGACTCCCCTAACCAAAGTACAAAGAACCCTACATCAGGAGCCAAAAGCCCTGACTTCAAAAACCCCTCCCTAAGTCCCTTCTCATCTTTAGACCTCGGTCTCCACACTGAAAGAAACAGGGTTGACAAAACCTGTGCAGGTCCTGGTAACTCAGCTTTACTCCACAGGGATGCAAAGCCCAAAGTTTCTTCCGGTAAACAGTCATGTCAGTAAGGTTAACTAACACTTTGCTTCTCCACTTTTAGGCAGCTGTAACCAGCAATCCAGGCAGGCAGCGATCAGTGGAAGACTATCAGCACCATACTACCAGCCTGATCAGTTAAGACTCCAAATCAAATGCACAATGGCATGAGAGTTACACTAGCTGAGGCGTCCACCAACCTTTCTGTGATATTGCAACGGTTAGTAGACACTCACCACAGCTTTCATGGACCTCCTGGAGACAGAACCTCCACACTGACAACCCCAGACTGGGTAGTACTCAAGGTCCCTGTAACTCAACTATATTCAGTGATTGCTTAGCAACAAGTATCCTGTAAAAAGGGAGGCTATGGATGGCCAGGCAGCTCAAGGACAGACAGGCTCTAAGAAGCCTGCTGCAGCCATCGTATTTCTTCAGCCATATCTGTGGAGGTTCACAGGCAAAAGGCTGGTCAACAGTTCCAGAATACATATAGCAGGGTGGAGCTGGAAGCCGCATGGCCTTTTCATGGCTGACCAGTCTAACGGAGGACAGCTGGCAGTGCCATGTATGACCATAACAAGTATTTAGAGAGGCCTAAGCAGAATTAAGCAATTGGCTTGCTCTTTCTTCCCTCTCTAAATTTCATTTAAAAATTGTGACATATATAAAAAATAAATCCAATTTTAAACTCAGATATTCTGGATTCAAAGTCCAAGTCTGTTACTTTCCCTACCGGGAGATCTTAGACATTTAACTTTTGACCTTTTATGCACATATGAAAGGATAATGCTAAGAATATCATCTAATTGGCCTTTTGTTTTACGCAAAGATGAAAACAATTACTTTTTTAAAATACCAAAGATGTATATGAGGGCACATGACATTAATGTGGAATATAAAACTGACAGGTTCACACCTCGCTCTAAGGAGCACGGGTTCTGGCACTCGAGGGAAGCTGCTTTCCCCATTTTTGTAAACAAATAGTCATTGACCTTTGCAAGGTTCTGAGGAAACACACCCTAATCACTCCCAGACTGAATCAGAGGCTTGGCCTCCAGAGCTCAGACTTCTACAGAGAATACTGGTATCACAGGGAGAATTGTCTTTTGTTGGTTTAAGAGGTCAGGTACAGACCCAAATACTGTTTCTCTACATTAGGCAAAAGGGCCCACAGGGACTTTACCTAACCTCCCAGAGATGGGCTTTGTTGATGTTGTGTTGTCTAAAATGACATAGTCTTTGAAGGTAACTGACTAGCTCTTGCATACATCAAGACCTAGCTTTAGAATTCCTAGGTATGAGAGTCCACAGATTATCACTAGAGACCTAACCTCACTTGTCAAAGACTAGATCTCCAGTCATCAACATAAAAGACAACACCCAATAGCATGCCCCAAACTACAAAGAGAAGAGGAACACTTACAGGCATGCAAGAGTACTCTACAGTTGATAATAAGTCCCAAGTTCATTTCTGACTAGCTGTGAACCAAACACACACACACACACACACACACACACACACACACACACACACAGTTTTATGTTAAAATAGGACTCCTGACAATATGACAATAATAGGGCAAGCATTAAATAATAGTATGTATATATGGGGGTGGGAGGGATAGAGAAATGGCTCAGTGGTTAAAAGCACTTGGCTGCTCTTGCAAAGGACCTGGGTTTGGTTCCCAGCATCCACATGGTGGCTCATAACACTCTAACTTTAGTTACAGGGGACCAGAAGCCCTCTTCAGGCTTCTTCAGGCAAAAGGCACATACACGGGTAACATTATCTACACATACAGGCAAACACCAATACACATGAAATCTTTATTTAAAACAAAACAAAAAAGTATCTATAGTGCTAGCACACAGTGGGAACACCAATAGCTGACAACTATTTTGGTGTTACTATCAAAGAGACCTTTGGCAACCTTTAATCAAATGATTCTAAGTCTTCAAAACACTCTGAATTAAGACAAGCCTCCAAGCCAGAACCATACCTGACACCCAGCTCCCTTAGAAAGGCTTTTAGAGGGCACCTTGTAGACACAATTACTCACCTCTGAATCCCCAAGCCTAGCAGTAGAATGCACTCAACAGTGTGTGTACTGATGGGATGGAGATTGCAGTATATAGCTTGTATGCTGTGATGAATGTTTGATATTAATTCTCCCATCTATGAACTTAACCTTTCTGTCCTATTGAGAGTTATGGGCTTTTTTTTTTTTTTAATTTTCTTCAACATCCTTAGCTATCATAAACAATCCAAGTAATAGCTGCAGTACCTCACCAGGGCTTAGCAATATGACTGTCACACAGATACTCCTCAAAGATGTGTGGAGCAGATGCTGCTCACAGGTCACTTACGTAAGTTCTCACATTTCAATCCGAAACCCACATCCACATCTTTGAAGAAAGATTATATTTAAATATCACTGTTAAGAACTCCCTGGAGCATGGGCATGAAGAAAAGCTAAACTGCTAAGGAGGTTCCACATGTCTTCATGAGATCAAAACTGCAATGTACAATAAGGTAAAGCTTCATTTACGCCCTACCAAGTCAATGAAATATGACTTTGCAGACATTTAGACTGTGTATTTTATGTGGTAACTGTAATGAGTTCCCTAATTCCTTCATTTACTAATGAAATCTTGGGAGATAAATCATCTCTTTGGGCCTCAATTCTCTTCTCAGTAAAGAAGAGATAAGAACAGCCTTATCTCCCTTCATAGGGTTCTAGGTGTAGACTCTGCCTCGAGGATGCACGTAGCTCTGCACAGCCGACTACAGGTACTGTGCATCCCATGTGCCTGCAACTGGCCTCATATGGAGTGGCAGCTAAAGACATAGACAAAGTGTATCTTCTCCATCAGCACCAAACTAAAATGCTGGCCTTCTATCAAGTAACCACCAGACCCCCCAATGACTATGATGCACTCTCCCTCTTACCCAAGGCCCTAAGTATTGGTCACTCCAAGTCTTCCAAGGGAGAAACGCATCCCAACGTCTTGGTCCCTGTTCCTAAAATGCCTGCCTGCTCCTTTCTCAAGAAAACATTGTCTTCTAACCACTTTCTCACAACTTCCAAAGGGCCACAAGTAGAACAGCACACATGAGTACGCCCTGGATCCTGAATAAGCAAGGCGCTGGCTTTGTGCTGAGAAAACACTTACACGCCAGGATGAAACCTTAGCAGAATTCCAGATGATCCATTCCTGCCTCTCCAAGACAGCCACTTGTGTCCCGGCCAAGGCGTGACTCTCCAAACCATGTGTGTCCTTTAACACTAACGGGGAAGCCTTGAAGTAAGCTCTTAGCCTCTTCTCCTGTACATCTGATTCCTTTCCCAAAGTGCACGTCCCAAGGGGGTTCACACATACACAGCACCATCTGCACAACATGGCACACTGTTTGGCAAGGACATACACAAGAAGGGGAAAGTGGAGATTAATTCAGGGTTCCAAGCCTGGTGCTCCAACAGGATTTTAGCTGAGCCCCATGTGTGTTAATTAGTATTAGAAACAACAGACAAAGTCACAAATAAACAGGAAATGCCTAACGACCAGAACTAAGAAAAGACTTGTTTTCAAACAGAACTCCAAGCTATCCAAATTACTCTCTATTCTGGAGTTTCCACATTGGGGGGGGGGGGTAGAACCCAAAAAATCCTATATCTAAGAATAGCCACAAAATAGCACAAGCCAAATCCTTGCAATTTTCAAATCCCTCACTTGTGAAGCATAAGCAAATGAGATTTCCTGGTATGTTCACGAATTTTTCCTTTTATTTTGGGGGGCAGTAATTTTGGTCCCCTTTTCAAAATCTTTTGTTTTTTGAGACAGAATCTTCATATGTATTCTTGGCTGGGAACTCACAATCCTCTCCTCAGCCTCTAAGTGCTAGTGTAGTACCTAGAGCAGGTCCTCTGCCCCAGCATTTTTTAAAATAAGGTCTTACTGTGCAGCCCTCACTGGTCTGGAACTCATTAGGTAGACCAGGCTAGCATCAGGCTTGGGAAGAATCCTCCTGCCCCTATTGCCCAACTGCTAGGATTACAGGTATGTCCCACCATACCCAGCCTCCCATTTCTGAAGAAGCAAGTTGTGATCTACTCAAGATGTCCATAATAATGTACCTTCTCCATATAGGTAAGCTGGGAAGGAAAAATTAAAATTCAACTGTGTAATCATCCAACAATAAGAAACTAAACATACACTTTATATATGTGTATGTGTATATGTGTGTGTAACATATGTTATATATGTTACATATATGTATGTTATAATATATATATACGTTACACACACATAGAATATGATTCAAGAGTTAGAAGATACACATTGAGGGAAATGATTCTTTAACCAATTATTGTACTCAAGTTTAGAAAAATGACAAAATTTTGTTACCAATTACTGTACAATTGATACAAATGCAACATTTACTGCTATGTTTTAGAGACAAGAGTATATCAAGAGCTTTCTAGACTGGCTCCAATTCTTTCTCAAGTTCAAAGGTCTATTCTACCTAATTTTGTAACACACATACCACACACACTCACACCACACACACACACACACACACACACACACACACACACGCACACACACATGCACACACACAGGACGAGAGGGAGGGAGAGAGAGAGAGACAAAACGAACAACAAAACCTCACTGCTTTTGCATTTAAATGTAGCACAAATACCCCCCCCCCAACAGCACCCCAGCACCCTTATCATCTGCTGTACAAACAGAATACAGTAACACTATCTGAGTGTGCAGAAAGTTACAGTAACCGACAGCTCTGTTAGCAGCCACTGAAGTTATCTGGAAGGAAACCAACCCCACAGTTTAATCAATGTTAAACCCTTTGGAGGCATACCCAATTAGAAACGGCAAAAGATGACCACACACTCCTGGATGAGCATGTTCTTACAATTACACGAAGGACAGACTCCTTGAATGCCTAGCAACTCTATTTAATCCCTGATACTAACCATGAGGCAACTGACAGTTCACAGGGGGTGTGGGGGGGTGGGGTGGGGCACATTACCTCTGGCTTTCCCATACAACTAGTTAGGTGATACGACTCCATCCATTTCAACATCCACTTCCACCACTCAACAACGACTCCAGAGAAAATTCTAGAAACAACCCTAACTGCAATAAAACAGACTAGTTTACAGTACCTGGCAGGCAGGCATGATGGGATCCCAAGGTAACAAAAGTCTCCAGCCTCCTCACATTGGCATCCCTTAGGCATCCAATACCAGTTCTTCATACATTAGACAACATGAGTACCAAAGCCAGTGTCAGACTAAAACCCATGATTCCCTATATTACCGAGGGCTGGCCCTGCTGGCCTTAACTAAAGAAGAGCTCCTTGAATCTCAAATAAACCAAGCATATAATCCCCCCGGGGAAAACCCTCTTCCTGTCTACACTGTCATTTTCAGCCAGGGTAGGCCTGGCTGGTTAGGATGGGAGTGATGTTTTGTGGCACTGAAAAATTGTGCTGAGTTTCTGGGAAACTGCCTTATTTTCACTGAGATTATACAGGCTTATTTATGTAGCTGTAAACCTGGGACTACAGGTTTCTCCTCATCCACCCCACTCTATCATTCATTCATCGAAAAATTTGAAAGCAATCGCTTTGCCCTTGTCTCTGCCCATGGACATCCATCCACAGGGTTCTGCTGGAGGGTCCAGATAGCAGAGTTGTTCCTTCTGCAGCGTCTAGTTCCATCTAACAGTGTGGTCACCTCTGCAGACTGCACTGGCTTCAGCCCTCTCTTCACAACCTTAGGAGTGTCCTGCGGATCTGGTGCAGCAGCCCTGAGCCCTAGAAAACCAGAGCCACTGGAGCAAGGGGAGAGGGGTGGAGACCTGTTTGTACAGCTCTCCTTTCCACCTGGGCTTTTGCTCACTTTAGGCACAAGGGACTAGCAGACACAGGCCCAGGGGTGGCAACAGTCTCAAATCGGAGTTCCCTTTTAATCCTTTGGGTTTTTCCACCAGCCCTTATCTCTACAGCTAAGCCTGCTTGGTCCCGCTGGGCTGCGGAGAAGTGCATTCACGGCCCATCTCCAAGTCTCAGGCTGGTGACCTTGGCCACGCAGCCTCGCCTCACTGCCCTCGGTGGCCTGACGCCATGCACTTCGTGGGTTAGGAAAGGGTCACAATGATGTGGAAGCGCCGAGCAGACTGCCTGGCACCCAGACAGGGTGCAGACAGAGAGAGGATCTCTCTTCTACTCGGGCGTCCAGAGCTCGCTCAGTTTTTCCCCACTTTCGTCTCCAGGCTTTCAAGCCTGCAGGACCCCGGGAAGGGCTGCCAACTGGGGACAGCAGGGGCCGGGGGCTCTCGGAGGGGGTGTGGCTCCCCCAGTCGCCGGGCTCCCCAGGGCCCCAGCCCACCCAGCGGCCAGGCCGCCGCCTACCTCCTCCAGCAGCGTGACGGTGTTCCTGCAGTTGTGCAGCCGCGTGGTGAAGCTGGACGTGGTGGGCGAGTTGTAGTCCTCGGTGGTCTCGGCGATGAACTCGGACACGGAGATCTGGTCCGGCATCCTGCCGCGGGAGGGACGAGACACAAGCGGGGGCGGGCGTGAGTCACGGCGCAAGCTCCCGGGGCCGCCGAGCGGCTCATGAACGCCACGCGCGCAGCCCGACCCTCCGCGGCGCCCGGCCTGGCGCGCGAGGAGCGGAGCGGAGAGGAGACGAGCGGAGCGAGCGGCGCGGCGCCCTTCAAACTGCGAGCGGCGCGCGAGGGCGGGCGGGCGGGCGGCGGCCGGGGACGCGCCTCCCCCCCTGCGCACGCAGGGAGGGGTAAGAGGGGGGGAGACGGGGGGTAAGAGGGGGGAGACGGGGCGGGCGGAGCGGGACGGGGCGGGGCAGACGGCTCCGCGCAGCTGACCGGCGGCGAGGCCTGGCGGACTGCACGCTCGCTCCCGCGGCGCGGCGGGCGGCGCGCCCGCGCCGGTCACGGGGACAAACACGGAAGTGCTCTGCGCACGCGCCGCGTCCGCCCCTCCCCTCTTCCCACCCACCCACCCACCCACCCCACCCGGCCTGTGCGCGGCCCCCACCTCGCTGCTACACGCGCTGGTGCTCGTGCCCGTGGGGCTCCGGAACCGCGCCCCCCCTCCCCCGACACACAGACACACACACACACAGCCGCCCCCGGACCGGTTTCTTCAGCGAGCTGGTTACGCGAGCGTTTTTTTTTTTTGCAAGAAGGGGACCAAAAAAAAAAAAAAGTTGTATGCGTTCTTTTTTTAAGTCCCGAGTGGGTGCAGGAAGCGAGGCCCGGAAAGCTGCCTCCTGCTGCGCGGGCCGAGGCCGGAGGACCTGGCTAAGCCCCGCTGCCCTCTGAACGCCAATGCTGCACCTTGTGCAGAGAGGAGACAGGAAGTATTGATTGTTTTAAAATACTTTTCACCTGTCCATGTGCAATGTTTTTTTTTTTCCTTTTCTTAACCCAGAGGAACGGCGAGGATCAGGAGCTGCAAAAGTATTTCTCAGGTGCAAATGCTCTTTACTGTTAAGCAGAAATTCAATTTCTTTTGAGAAAAGTACCAGTTGGCCCTAGCAGAAGTCTACTGTTGTTAGTCCAAAATACCTACCTAACTTCTCACCATTGACTGGATGAAGTTGATTTGAAAAAATAGTAACAAAAACCACCTAGGCCTTGAGAAGTGTTTCGGGATTGGCCTACAGGAGCCTTTGAAAGCTTATTGCTGATCTTGATGCAAGCCTTCTTTGGAAGGCAGGCCACCCAGGCCTGCCCGCTTAACCATCCTATATGGCTGGGGGTTGTGTTCTCTGGCCCTTCTGCCCACAGCTCAGGGACCCGTGGTGAGGACTTATCTTGTGTGGAGACTGGTAGGGAGAGGAAGATTTCATATTAAAAGGAAATGGTTCACCTCATAAACTGCCCACAGATTCTGGGATGAGGGAAGTCAGTAAGGTAACATTCCTGCTGTCCTGGAACTTGGCCTCTGCCAGAGGGTCAGACAATTAACAAATAGGCAATCTAGTGGAGTAGGTAGATATAAGTATGAAAATGACAGAGTCATACATAAAGCCTGCTCAAAGTGAGCAGAACAGAATGAGAGTGAGCCATACAATATCCTGTTGCCTAGGGATCTCGGATCCCCAGTTGCCTCACACAAAGGTGAAAGGACACTCAGGAGGCTGAGTGAAGGCTCATGGGTGCATAGGAAAGACTTGCTTCCTGCAGAGGAAAAAACAACAACAACAACAAAAACACGGTTTAAATTGTGTGCTGTTATTTACCTCCCTGACTTGGCCAAATTGGGTCTGCACTGTGCCTCGGCTGAGGTTCTTAGCAGTGCTCTCCAACGCAGGCGAGTGTTTCAGCCTACTAAAGGAAGGGCTTTCTAAGGAAATGTGAACAAATAAACGCTTCCCTGGCAAAGGGACTTGTAAGAAATTCACCTTTTAGAGTCATTCCTGAAAAAAAATGTAAATAAAGAAAAATAAGTACTTTCTTGCCTTAGTACTTTAGAAGTTTGGTTTGGGACACCTGGAGGGTGAAGCTCTTAGAGGACAAATAGGCAGGACAGGACTGGCAGCTGAAGAGTATCAGTGACCCTTGAGGGTCACTGGACGAACTCACGTGCCATGGATGCAAAGAGTTGCTTTTGAAGTATGAGCCACCGAGAAGGAAACCCTACCTCCTTTTCCACAGCATCTGGAAAAGTCTGTAAGTTGGAACAAATATGACCCTTACTAGTTTGGAGTAACTAAGCTCCCTGAGCCCAGGCTCCCCCACAGAGCGCTGAGAAAAAACCAGTGCGCAGGAGACACTCCCCTTTAAAAGGACTTGTCTTCCCCTGGGCTGTAAGTGAATCTGGGCTTTGATATTGTCTCCCTCCCTCTCTTCTTCTGAGTTGTCATCTAGGACCTGTCATCTCTGCTGGGCTGGCAGCACTCCTCTGTATCTGGCATAAACAGGAACTATGAACTGTTGTTTGGAGCCTAGAATGGGTGCATAAGTGTGTCTGTTCCCAGAGGCCTTGGATTCCACAGCTTTCCCTCCTCATACAGATCTGTCACCTTGGGTTGGGGTGTCATGGCTTAAAATAAGAGGGGGTGTGTGTGTCAAAATGACCACACAGAGCCCTCTCATCTGAAGCTGATGTGTGCCTACACTAGGCTCTGCAGATGAAAGAAAGATTATTACAGCAAGTTAAGCGCAGCAGTGGTAAGCAGCCAGGGATTTCTTTCTTGCCTGAATTCACCAGAGAGCCCAAACTGCCGCCCTCAATTGCTGTTTCAGTTTCCTCCAAAGATTATGTTATGTATCTGCTCCTCCCCTGTCTCCTCCAGCCAAGAAAGGAATATATGAACAATGAGATATTGTGCTCTGGGTAAGTATATCCCTCCGTAGACCGGTCTGCAATTAGAATTTCAAAGCTTTGCACCTCAACCCACCATTTCTGGGGTTCATGGACCATAATCCTCTTGAAATTTGAAACCATGCCCTAGTGCAAGCCATCTGTACCTCCCATTTTCTCAGATACCCTGAGCACCGTTCCTGGATATCTGACGTAGGCAAAACTGAAAGGCTGAGTTTCTTTACAGGGAGACACCCAGAAATATACACTATCCTCTCCAAAACCAGAAAAAAACACACGCACATAGACTTGGGCTTCTGTGCACTCGGCTTTATATAAAGCAAGCATCATCTATGTTGTCATCACTATAATCCCCCCTCAAAGACTGTTCTTATGCCCAGGTCTCTCTTTCTGCTAAGCCCTGCTCACATTGTGCTCTAACAAATAAAGCTTGCCTGGAGATCAGAGTGCTGAGCTAGCCACTAGTGAGCCATAGAAGCCAGGCAGTGGTGGCGCACACCTTTAATCCCAGCACTTGAGAGGAGGAAGCAGGAAGATCAGGGGTTCAAGGTCACCTTGGGCTACACGAGATTGATACAGTTAAAAAGACAAGCCTCCAAGCCAGGCTCTTGCCTTTAACCCCAGCACTTGGGAGGCACAGGCCTTTAATCCCAGCACTAGGGAGGTGGAGACAGGAAGTGCTATGACTGGGTGGAGAGAGGAATGTAACGTGGGAGGAGACAGGAGCTTGCCCCTTTTCTGTCTGAGGATTCCTAGAGGTAAGAAGTCTCTACAGTGGCTGGCTCCTTTACTTCTCTGATCTTTCAGCATTTACCCTGATATCTGACTCAGGGCGGGGGAGAGAGGTAAGGATATTATTATGACGAATTAGATATAATCGCAAGATAGGGAAATGGAGGTGGGTCGTCAAGGGTGCTCTTGAAGTCTGAAAACCCATTGCTACTCTGAGCTACAGTGTTTGCGAGTCACAGCACCCATCAGATCCCTCATGGAGCCAGCAGAGGGAAAACGCTTCAAGTTCCTGCAACTTGAGTTGGGCCAGTCTGTCACTGACCTTGTTTTCTCATATGTAAAATTAGGGTAATCAGATCGTTACTAGAAATGAGAAGAGATGTGGAATAAAGATGTTGACACATACTGAATTCTCTTTGAACAGTTCTTGTGTGAAGCATGACTCTGAATACATCCCCCTTCATCCCACAACTCAGATATCTCTAAAATAGTCACCTGGAGGACGGAAGAGGGGGAGAGGGAGGAAGGGCTATACTATATTCCCAGAATCTGGAGGTTCAGATGTGGGAATAGGTAGTCAGTCACTGAAGTTTTTGTTTGTTTGTTTTTTTGAGACTGGGTTTCTCTGTGTAGCCTTGGCCATCCTGGAATTAGCTCTGTAGACCAGGCTGGCCTCGAACTCAGAGATCCACCTGCCTCTGCTTCGTGAGTGCTGGGATTAAAGGCATGCGTCATCACTGCCTGGCTGATTGGCTTACTCTTGTGAGAGGCCAGACAGACCCCTTAGTGATGGTTCTGGATTTTGGAAGTAAATGAACAGGATCTAATGTCAAATAGGATGAATTCCAGTCAGGATCAGAAATGAATTGTGAGGGCCAGCATGAGATAGCCCAGGGAGCATCGTACTCACCACCATCTCTGACAACCTGGGCTCAGTATCCGGAACCCATGGTAGGAGGAGTGAGCAACACCCTCAACTTGTTCTCTGGCCACATGCATACAAGGCACACATGTACCCAGACACACATACACAGATAGTTTCTTAGAACCAAAAATCGTATAATGAAGGATGGTGGTCTAAGCCAGCTTTCTAGGGGCTGTAACAAAGGATTCCATTCTCAGGAAGCAGCATTGATTTATGAGTGGATTCCAAATGAGATTGGCGTAGGCTCACATCTCTGTCATACAGCAGCTACCAGACCTTATTAAAGAGCCTTACTTCTCTGAGTCTCAGTTTTCATATCTGGGGGAGGGGGAGTGAACGACACAATGATAGTGCTCATCTACAGGAGTGAATGAGCTAAGGCATATAAAGAACTTAGCAACCCAAGTAGATGCCATCTTTTAGATATTATCATGGGAGCTTGAAACCCTTATGTGGAGATAGCAATTCTGAGATTTCTAGCTGATGTTCTCTTTTTGAATCCTCATGGCAACTTCCAATGTAAGTTTTAATTAGCCAAAGTTTACCACAGAGAAAACCAAGCCTGGAGAACAGGACAGGACCCTACTACCTGAGCACCCATCCTTGGCCAAGCACTGCATTGGTGGTATGTATGCAGTACTTGACACCACCACTCAGTCCTTCAGTGCGGCCACCACTGTGACATGAACTGAGGGACACAATGAACTCCCACTCCAAGTTTCTATCCCTGAGCCTGGCAGACCTGCAACATTGGTCTCCTTACTATGTGGCGCTGCACAGTGCTGCTGTCCTGGATGCTACACTCCCCGACACCGGCAACAAGGAAAGCTTCCTTATTCATTTCACTTGTTAAGGCATGGATTTTTTTTTCTGTCAGCTTAAAGAAATACTACAGAAAGGGAAAGCCCTCTCAGGGCAAGAGTGACAGATCTAACTCCACGAGTTATTCTATTAGGCTCACGTTACTCTACTCTCTGTGAAATAAAGGCTGTTTTCTTCATGTTCTTTGTACAAGGGTTTCCCAAGTGCACTCATACAATTTCATGTAATATTTTCTAAAAAGCCTGTGCTAGCCCCGATTGTACTTTAATTTAATTTAAATACATCACATAAAACCACTAGGGTGTTCTTAGTAAGAAAGGAGCAGGGTTTGTTTGGAGACACAAAAGCCCTTCTTTTCTACCTGTTTCCTACTGTTTCCTCTAAAGGAGTTAGGAGGGGAAACGCATGCAGAATGCTGGGAATGAAGAAAGCTCAGAGCATGGTTATCAAGTGAATGAACTCAGGAATATATTTCTGATCTGTCCAATAAAAGAAAAGTAGCAGTCAGAAACTGTGATGTTTATTTTGCATCTTGGCCTGCGATGTTTATTATGCATCTTGGCCTGCTGGGTCATTACAGTCATGACCTCAATTAACACTCACAACAACTATATCCTGTGGGTACAAGGTTATCCCCAACTTCTTTGCAGGGAAACTAAAACTCAAAGGTCACCCTGATGGGTTGTGAAGCAGGCCAGTGTAATGTCCTGGTGGTTAGTCAGTGTTCTGGCAGCTCAACAGAGTGATCAGAAACAGTGAAAAGTCCCAAAGCCCCAGCTAACTCCCCTGCCACATTTCATACATGGCCTTTTCCCTCTTCTGTGAGTCCAGTTTTAAATGCAAGCTTGGATCAGTCTTGGAACAGTCCCCTGGCTCTCTTGGTTGGGGATTAATCTGCATGTGGATATTCTTAATAACAGCCTCTTCCCTCTGTCATAAACCACAGAGCAATACCAGCACAGTTCCGACAGACTTCAGACTCAGGTACACACAGCAAACTGTGAACTTCCTACAGCAACAAGTAGCTCTGTCCACGTCAAGGCTTGGCTGAGAACTCAGAGCTTCCTACTGAGTTTCCTGCACTACCAAGTTCCAGGTTGTCAATTCTCGGGGGCACTCCGAAGCCTTGTCCATTTCTGTCTCACATACATCCCTCAGGAACTAAAGGAGGGGCAGAAGGAAGGCTACTGGCACTGTGGGCTTGATATTGTATAAGCACCGTCTCCTGAAACCTTCACAGGAACCTAGAGAGCTGGCACATTTCCAGCTGTAAGAACTGGAGACACACAGCCTGTTCAAGGTCAACAGGTATTACGAAGAGCAATGCTATTCAGTCTGTCTGACTCCAAACCCTGCAGGCTTTTCTTTCCCTCCAGAAGGCTCTGCCTAGCACAGGTCCCTGAGGGCTACCCATAAATGTGTTTTGAACTGTACTGGTTCCTTTGTTTATGAGATGCATCATTTCCAATATAAGCAAAACAACCTCCAGAGAAGAAAAATTGTGGTGTTTTATAGGATTCCTAAAAACCTGTGATCTATAGAAGTCTGGGATTTCAAGTCTCATTTTGTTTCTGCCAAAGAAACATGCCCCTGAAAAATGGTGGACTACTTATATGATATCCAGGTTTCTCTTTATCTTGGATGAACTGGTTTCGTTTTAAATTTAACTGATCACACTTAATCATGCCCATGTCTGTGCTATCTCAAGACAGAATACACCTCTTTCATGGACCACTTCCCTGGCCCCTTTTCAAATATTTTTATTTCTCCAGTCACTCTATGAACTCCTTGAGAAGACAGAGGCGGAGAACCCACTCACTGTTCAAGCACCCAGGCTCGAGATGCTTACGAGCTATTTACTGGAGGGATGGAAGGGTGAATGACAGCAAGTGAATGAAGGAATGAGAAAGCGTTGCCAAGGAAGGGGTGTGAGAAAACTTAGGACAGGGAAGTGGGAAGAAGAGAGTCATTTCCACTATCTATCACCACAAACTATGGGGGCCAGAGAGAATTTAGAGGGTAATGTGCTTTCCAACACATTTTCATTTTCCAGACAAGCCAACTGATTTCCAAGCAGGCAGGTGACTGGCCCGGTATTTCCTGGCAGGTGTGTGGGAACCAGGTCCAGATGCCCTGCTTCCCAAGAGTTTCCCACGTCTCCATCTTTCCCAGCTCCATGTCTAAGGAGGGAGTAAAGACCCTGTGGTAAGAAACTCCCATCTCTAGTGCAGAATGTTAATCATAGCATCAAAGTATCAAGGAATGCCTGGAAGGCACGTTTCTGCTATTAATAACTGTAATGAGGGCCAGGGTCATAACTCAGGGATAGGCTCTTGCGTACTACGTAAGGCTCTGGGTTTGAAAGTAAGAAACACACATGCATGCACGCACACTGCACCAGTATAAAAGTGGCATGCCGTCAATTAGAAGCAGAATTCTAAGCAACAGCACTCACCTGAAGTTTTCATTCTCTTCCCCATCACTACCACCCTTTTCTTTCCTGCTCTCCAAAGCCAATACATGTAAGCCCTTCCTTATCAGCTCCCATACAGGGAGTAAACTGTGACCTTTTCATAATCATACTCCCTCTTCTCCCATCCCAAGGCGGCCCTCCAACACACACAGAGTGCAGGTCACACTTCTCCTTTGCTCTTGTGATTAGCACCCAGCGTGGTCATTTTCAAAGACGAGATCACTGCCTCCCAAGTCCCCAGTGCATTTTCCAGTGGGTCTGGGTGGCATTAGGTTGAATCCCAGGAGACCGACTTTTGCTCCCACCGTTCTCAAACAGTCCCTAATCTTTCCACTGTGCAACCTGGATTCAGATTGCCTGGGTTCAGTGCCAATGCTGCCGCTTCCCAGGGCTTGTTACCTTAGGCAAGTTACTTCTTTCCAAATTGTTTAACCTTTAAAAGGAGGATTATGACAAGACCTCTTTTGTAAGTGTGCTGAAAGGTTTAAACAAGATTATCCTTGCAAGGTGCTCAGTGCTGTCCCTAACACATAGCTACTGCTATCATTATTGAAATTCTAAACAGGTGCTAAGTTAGATTGTTCAGGGGTTAAAAGTCATGCATGAGACAGAGCCCGTCATCAACAGGTTCCGTGTACACAGGGATTAATTAAGGAACTGTTTAAATACAAAAAGGTTCATTTTCAAGTGTGACCTAAGTCCAGGCAAAGGTGACTTGGATTTCTAAGTGTCTGATTAACCCAGAACCCAGTTAGACATCGCCCAGGTGGAGTGTGTGTGTGTGTGTGTGTGTGTGTGTGTGTGTGTGTGTTGTATATTTCTGTGTGTGTGTATAATCTGTGTGACTATGGGTATTCATGTCACTGTGCATGTAGAGGTCAGAGAAAAACTTCTAGGAGTCTATTTTCACCTTGTTTGAGTCAGGGTCTGTCTCCCTTGTTCCTGGCTAGGTGCTACATACTATGACCTCCGAGCTTCTAGACAGGTCAATTCTCTTGTCTATCTCTCCCATCTTGCCACAGGAGCACTGAGGCTGGAGATGCACACTACCAGATCCAGCTATTTGATCGGGGCTCTGGGATCTGAACTCAGGTTGCCAGGTATACATGGCAAGCACCTTTATCCATGGAACCATTTCCCAACCCGAGACCTATTCTTAAAAGTTGTCTTTTATGAGCGACTGCTCATCTGAAACACGGCTCAAGAAGAAACAACTCAGTACATGGTGGCATACAGATGTCTGTCATGTGGAATGCCAGGGAGGCTGGCTCCTTTTTCTTGGCTAAAAATTTTCACCTTCTTTGGCCTTTTTTTCCCCCTCTGTGGTTGAAACCAGAAGCCTGGGACAGATGCTTTCTGAGGTTACCTATGGCCATAACATCCCATAACTAGGTGATTTTTCTAAATAGCATGTGACAACTAAGCCTAAAACTCAGGATGCTACTGGTTGTGTCTCATGGGCTACTGAGAAGCCAAGAGCTTCCGGAGGGCCATCAGTCCTGGGTGGCAGGTACTTCTCAGGGATGTTTTCTATTAGTTAGTTTCTATTTTTGTTTTTCAGAAACGTGATGCTACCTGTAACATATTTGAACCCACATAAAATGACCTGTATCATATCAGAATTTTAGCAGTCTTGTGAAATGTAGGGCATTACCTCATTTGAAAAAGGAAAATTGCCCACCCGCTGCAGAGTTTTCTTAGCATATGTTACTGGTTAGCAACCTTCACAAACGTGAACATTCCAAATCACACTAGGGGTGCTAATTAAAAAAAAAAAAAAAGCAAAACCTTTCTAATTGTTAGCGAACCCTTTGACAGATGCATCTAGCTTCTGTTCTTTTTTTTTAATTTTTATTTTATAAGGCTTTTTAAAAAATTAGTCTTTTTGTTCTGGCCTTAGAGGTGGAGACGTATCATATATACTAACTTATAAAATTGCTGGGGTGGGGGAGCTGGTTTGAGTGCACACATGAAAGTGTGCATGTATGCTCTGGAAGTGTCTGAGTGCATGTGATTGGGAGGCAGGCAGATTGTGCACAGAGACCTGCAGTTAACCTTGAGGAGAGTTCCTTGGGAACTATCCATCTTAGCTTTTAAAACAGTGGGACCCAGAGCTTACTGATTTGGCTAGACTGGGTGGCCAACAAGCCCCAAGGAGCCCCCTCCTGCTTTCTGGCCTTTCTGGCCCTGGATTACAAACACACACCATCACACCTAGCCTTTACACAAATTCTGGGGATCGGACACAGCCAGCGCCCTAGTCCTAAAATTGCTGTCTTAATAGACGCAGAGACCTTACTGTTGAATGATTCCAGAGGCTGATTTCAATCTCTTAGGGTTTGTTTTGGGGTGTGTGTGTGTGTGTGTGTGTGTGTGTGTGTGTGTGTGTGTGTGTCTGTGTGTGTGTAAACTGACTTTTTCTCCAATGTTTGGGTTTAAAAACTAACTTTTATTTACCCTAATTTTAGCATCTTAAAATTACCAGCGGTTCAGACAAAGCTTTAGAACATTGCTTACATTCCCATCTTGTTCTATCTACACTCTTTTCTTTTAAGCATCTCCTTTCTCTGATCCCATGTGACTCAATAGGCCTTCCCCTTCATGAAGCTAGGAGCTAAGTAAATCTCCACCTAAGGTGCTTTCATCAGCAACTGGAAAAGGAACTAATACAGGAAATCATATCTCTGACAAAGGTAGACTCCAAAGTCTATAAATGCTTGCCACCCCAAACAAAAAGACAAATAGCAGATTTCAAAACAGGCTAAGGAGTTGAACAGACATTGCTCCAGCTAGACAGTAACCACAAAGTGATGTCCCACATGAGTCACCGGGGAACTACAAATCAGAACCACATGGGCCCCACTCACCAGGATGGCCACAGTCAGAAAGATGGACAGCCACAAGTGCTGCGGAGGACGAGAACCTGGGGCTAACACATGTTGCTGGGACATGAGCTGACACAGCTTGGGAGCAACCTGGAATTCTTTGCCACATGACCCAGCAATCCCACTCGGTATGGACCCAATGCTGTACACACACCCTAAGTCCCCATGTTCAACCACTGCAGCAACAGTGCTCCACTGGGTGTGCCCGGGAGGCGACACAACCTCTCTCTGGTCTCTTTCTTCAATAACAAGGCTCCAATGTGATCCAAGGAAGCAGCACAGTCAGCAAAAAGTTGTCTGTTCCAGCCTCTCTCGCGCTGTTGTGGCTAACCTAGCCAGTGAGAGATAAGCGTAAGTGCTATGTACGACTTCGGGGAAAATGCCTTTTTTTCTTTTTTTTTTCTTTTTTTGGTTTTTCAAGACAGGGTTTCTCTGTGTAGTTTTAGTGCCTATCCTGGAGCTCACTCTATAGACTAGGCTGGCCTCGAACTCACAGAGATCCGCCTGGCTCTGCCTCCTGAGTGCTGGGATTAAAGGCGTGCGCCACCACTGCCTGGCCAGAAAATGCCTTTTTATAGAGCTATACTTCAGAGTGTTATTATCTAGAATACACAAAACTTGTTAGAATTAAATGCCAAGAAACAACTGACAATCAATAAATGGGCCAATGAATTATTCTCAAAAGAAACAACACAAATGCACAACACATACATACACACACACATACAACACACACACACACACACACACACACATTATTCAACAATCTCACCCATCAGGGGACTGCAAACTAAAACACTGTGCAATTTCATCTCACTGCAGCCTGAAAGTTAGTCCTTGAGAAAACAGCAAGGGTTGCTGAGGATGCGGTAAAGAGGAACGTGTGTGAGTGGCTGGGAGTATTAACTAGTACAGACACTACAGAAATTGGGGTGGAGGTTTCTAAAACGACTGAAACTAGCGGTACCATGTGACCCAGCTGTACGACAGGCCCTAAGAACTCTACAGCCTACCACAGAGATGCTTGCTCATCCTGCTCATCAACACATGTTCATTGCCGCTCTCGTCGCAATAGCAAGGCAATGGAACCGATTAAGTAGCCATCCGCAGATAGATGGATCGTGAATCTGTGGTGCATAAACACAGTGAAATTTCACGCAGCTGCAAAGACGAACGAAGCTACGAAATCTGTGGGAAAGCGGAAAAGTGTTACATCTGGAGAAGTATGAAGCCAAGTATCTCAAACTCATAATGGCAAATACCCCATGGTCTCTGTCCTCTGGGAAGAAGCCTCACGTTAAATGGTCCTATTTATGTGTGTATGTGGAGGTGAGTACGGGTATAGAATGTGAAGCCAGAAAGGGGATTGTGAAGGGAGACATAAGGGCACTGAGGAAGTGAGGGGGCGGACAACAGGACACATGTAGCTCAAGAGCAGAAGGGAAGCCATGGACGTGGGGAAATGCCACAAGGACACCTAAGCCTTTGTATGGTAATTAACATTTTTTTCCTCTCTTTTTTAAGAGCTGCTTTGGCTGGAAGAGGAACCCTATCATCCTTCCCCCTTTCCCCTGTCACACGGTCTGTAATGCAGATGTGATGGTAGCCACTTTAGAGCATGAGACAGTAGGCCCAGAGAGTAGAACTTGAGAAAAGAAAAGTCTGAGTTTTCTGGTAACTATGGGGATATTACCTGGCCAGAGAGTCTCTCCATACTTCTCTGGCTTGGTGTTTGGTGTGTGTGTGTGTGTGTGTGTGTGTGTGTGTGTGTGTGTGTGTGTGTGAGATACCTAATTACTACTGTTACTTGGGACTTTGTCTACATATAGCTGAAATGTAACCCTAATTTATAAGTGAGGCTTAAGTACATACTGAGTCAAACAAGAATGAAATACAGCTCATCCTAAAAGGAATCAAATTAAAATCGTTCTACCATGGTCATTTTTCCAGCTTGTGCTCTACAGTTGGTATTTTATGTTGGAGGCCTTGGGATCCTACTAGGTTGTTTTGAAGACACTCACCAAGGCCTATTTTGTGGAGTTATAGAATTGCTGAAAAGACTGGTCTCAATTCACCATGCACACACACTACATTTTGTATGCACTTAAATTCCATCTTAGCAATTGCTTCCACAAACCAGCCTCCGAGGAGCCAAGGAGCTCCCACAGAGCCGAGTTCTGAAGAAGCAAATGTATTTACACGACCTTTGCACCGCTGGTTGAGAGCGGAGGCAGGGCTGATTCCAAACACAGTCAGATGATTAAGCCCAAAGATTTCTATGGTTTAAAATCAGTGTTGTCCCAGGCTCTCCAGTACAATCAGGTCAGAGCCCAGAAAAACAGCAGCAGTTCTCTCGAGGCCAAAATAGATAGGATCCTAACTCAGCTATTTGTTTAGCTGTTTACTTACAGCCCACGTGCTATTTATCAGACGGCGTGTTATTTATAATCCAGCAGCAGGCTGATTGGGTATTAGTGGGTCAAGAACAGCTTTTCCTTGCTTGCCTCATGTTCTTTAGAATTCAACCCACAGTGACATAAGTGAGGACAAAGCTTTGGAGAAAGGAAAGATCTTTGCATACAGATCCCCGCCCCCTGTGGTGGGATGCATTCAATTCTGTACATATTACAAGGGCTAGAGCTGGTAACCCAAGTAAAACTCCTTGGAGGTTAAAGTCCTGGTTTTCTCTGGGATTACGGGCAGTGGTCTGAGAGAAGGAATTCTGATCAAATGACTTCATCTCGTCTCCAGATCTTAGGTAGAATGTTTCCTCTCCGCTTATAGGACAGCACACACCTGTGCTGTTCAGTCTCCTCTTGTAGAACATGGGAATCAGAAAGAAAATCACACAGGTCCCTGGACAGCAAATTCATTTTGACAAAGTTCATCTGCTGAGACTTACGTGCTTTAAGGAAAAAGAACAAAGTCGATGGCTGTCATCACAGGTCCATCCCTCAGGTGTCCCCAGTTGTACCTTTCTTACTCGTCATATGATGGTGATCTCTGCAGCCTGATTTGGAGTCACAAAAGATACATACCTCTGGGTATGTGAGTGCATTTCTAGAGAGGCTTAAGTGAGGAGAGAAAACCCACCCTGAATGTGGATGCACTAGCCTCCTTGGGCTCTCCTGACTGAACAGAAAGGAAAAAGCTAACAGAACACAAGCATTCATCACCCTCTGCTCCCCGACTGTGGATTCTATGTGACCAGCTCTGGAGAGATGGAGGTAGGAGGCTCCCGGGTGCTAGCTTACCAGCCAGCTGCAGACACAACTGGATCTGACCTCCTTGTCATGATGTGACTGCACCTTCAAACCTGAGCCAAGATAAATTCTTCCTTCCTTAAATTCTTTTCACCAGCAATAAAGTAACTAATACACTGACAAAAGTTTGGTTTTCTTTCATCAGCAACAAAGTAACTAATACATTGACAAAAGTTTGGTTTTCTTTCACCAGCAACACAGTACCTAATACACTAACAAAAGTTTGGTTTTCTTTCACCAGCAACAAAGTACCTAATACACTTACAAAAGTTTGGTTTGCTGGATTTAGATTTTTCAGCAGGGTGGACACAGCAGTCATTCTTTGAATAGTAAAAAGCAGCGACAATGAAGAAAAACTACCAACTGCAAACTAAAAATTTGCTAATGCATGACCCTACAAAAAGAAATTCTGAATAAATGAGGACAGCCCATTCTACTCATCCAACCCTCATGCCAATGATCACATGAAAAAAAAAATGGCAAGTCTTTGTGATTTATAAAGAAGGACCTGGGTTGTGATGAGATGGTTAGGGTACCATGCTGCATGTAGGCCTATTAGAACCAAGAATAATAATATAAAATAGATATTGGATAATTTCATTGTGGCTACTGAGAGATTGCCTGGCATAGAGCACATAGTTCAGTTTGGCTCAGACCTGAATTCCTCATTGCTAAAATCTGGCTAAAGGCATATGTGATAAGATTCATAGCAGTACTGTGTGCATGTGCAGGCACATACATGCATGCGTGCGCACATGCACACGCACACACACACACACACACACACACACACACACACACATACAATTTTGTAAAGGCTTAAGAAAAGAATCTGCAGCTTCAGAGGGTTCAGAAAAGAGATCAGTTGGTAAAAAATGCTTGCTATATAAGCATCAGGACCCAAGTTTGATTCCCAGAATCCATGTAAAAAAGCCAGGCATGGTAGCATGGACACATAAACCCAGCACTGAAGAGGCATAGACAGGAGGCTTTCCCGGCCTTGCTTGTCAGCATGTCTAGATAAAAAGCAAACCCCAGGCCAATAAGAAACCCTGTCTCAGAAAATCAGAAAACACGGTGGACAAAATGTGACACCTGAGGCTTACCTCTGGCCTCCAGAAACATGTGTACACATATGCACTCACACATACATACATACAAGAGGGAGAGAGAGGAAGAGGGAGAGGGAGAGGGAGAGAGGGAGAGGGAGAGAGAGAGAGAGAGAGAGAGAGAGAGAGAGAGAGAGAGAATCTCATCTATTTTTTATTCTAAAACCAGACCACAGTGTTCTAGACAGAAAAGAGCCCCATACCCTGAGACACTAAAGGACCTCAGTACCTTGACTGTCAGGCCTATGCCAAAGTTGACTTGATTCTAACACATATCTATTTCCATCAATGGCCAACTACTATCATCTAGTCTTCAGTTAAGAGATGCTAAAAGAGGAAGGAAATTAATGTGTTTAGTTCATGTAGCACGAAAAAAAAACTCTTTCCAATGTCTCTCATTTCATCTTCTGCCCAGCCCTGGAAGGAGAGGCAGTTTTGAGGGGCTAAGCCTGCTCATCCTCAGCCAGCTACTAAGTACTTATGTCCTCATTGGAAACTATTTCTGGCACCAGATTCAATTCTGCCTCAACCATAGAGCAAATAAATCACAGAAGAGTCGAGGAAGATTTCCTGTAGATCTGGAATAGACTTGATCTGGGCAGCACAGTGTACTCTAGTGTTTAAACCTCAGATCTGCCCATTGTGAACCATGAAACTGCCAACTCAAAATCCCACAGAATACATCCAGCCCCCACCCCTTCAGAATGCAGGAAGGCATTTAGCCAGGGCCGTGCTTCTGCTGAGGAGTGCTATATTGTCTTGCATAATCACTTTTCCACAAGTTTCTCTACCTGTTGCATTTAATGAGTACACGGTTTTGCTCTACCCAGAAAGCTGGTGAAGATTTTCAGCACTTGATTCATTCTGGGAAGTAGAGTAGCCAGGAAAGCTGGGACAAGCACAGTCTAAATCCTACACCTTACATGGTACTGGGGACCTGATCTCCCAGCCCTGGGAATTGGAAATGCAGCCTGCATCCTGACATATTTTCATATGAAGAAGATAACAACTACAAATGTACCCATCTGAACAGTGGTATAACTGTTCAGAGCATCCACCCGCAAAGTCCCCTTCCAAAATCTCCACCTTAGCTCAAGAGCTCAAATCATGCCAGCTGCCATGTACCTTCCCCAACTGTACATTCGCTTTCCTAACTGTTCCATATATACTGGTCTCAAAGGACCTCAGGCCATGTCAAGCATGATTTATTGTTACTGACTTGTGTTCAGTCTCAGGGCTGATTCTTGGGCCATCATGCACTCTCTCTGATTAACAATCTACTGGTCACTGCAGGAATAGATCATGAATGAGAAGACTCTGGAGAGCTGACTGAAAAGAGAGACCTCAAGGTACCTGACCGCTGCCATGGGTGGAAGAGCAGACGAGGGAGGAGGAAAATGATGGCAGGGAAGGAAAAAGATGAGTGGAAAGTAGCAAACAAGGGAGAGAGGAAAAGAAAAAGGGAAGTTATCTTAGTTTTCTATTGCTATAACAAAACATCATGACCAAAGTAAACTACAAAAACCAGGCGTTTAATTGAGCTCACAATTTCAGAGGGTTAGCATCCATGATGGCAGAGAAGAGGCATAGACAGTGTCATGAACAGCTGATAGCTCATATCTTGATCTATATGCAAGAACAGCGGCCACAGTGGGAATGGCAGGAAACCTCAAAGCCCACCCCCAGTGACACACCCCCTCCAACAACGCCACACCTCCTAATCCTTCCCAAACAGTTCTACCTGTATCTAGGGACCAAGTATTGAAACATATGAGCCTATGGGGGCATTCTCATTTGTACCATCACAGGGAGGGAGAGACAGAGAGAGTAGGGGAAGAAAAGCAGGAAGTAAGTCAGTTTTTACTGAAAGGATTTTACAGGTGCTGAACAAAAACCACAGGCAGGGTCAGAAAGATCATGCAAGACTGACAGCTGGAGTTCAATTTTTGGAATTCACAGTAGAGAGAATGAATCAACTCTAGAAGCTGACTTCCGATCTCTGTACTCAGGCCATGGTGCACACATGTATGTCATAGACACACACCACACACGGGGGGGGGGGGGGGGGGATGATAAGCCATAGGCAAGTGGCTCCCACTGGTGTTTATCAGAGGGAAAGGAAGGACACTCCCATTACAGCCCACCTACCACTTCTCAGGACTTTTCCTCTGTTAAAGTTCCTTTCATTCTTATGCCATCCTGTGAGAGCTATAACATGGTCCCCAGTCAACAGATGAGGAAATTTAAGTTAAAAAAAAAAAAAAGGTTAAAAATGTGTATGTCCTTAAAAGTACCACAGCAATTTTTCTTTGTTATCTGTATAGAACAATAAGTGGGAAGACACAAGTCAACCCCATCTAGCAGGTTTGTCCCAACACACCCAACTTCATGCACCAAGCTTTTGAAAAAGGAATTATCATTAATTAGGAATTTCATTTATTTCCAGTCCTTCAGCCAGCAAATATGGAATCACAGATATAAGCATTACCCTTGAGACTGGAGACATGTCCACACATCTGGGCTGGGCCAGGAAAGGCGGGGTCCCCCCGAGGGCACCATCCAGGCCCACACAGGGCAGCCCCAGTGGACTCTACAGCTGATTTTCCAGCTGTTATCTGAGGAATTCAGGCAGAGGCTGCCAAATGAGGCCCAATGAAGTCAGAAATCACAGCCGTTTCTTGTAGAAGGTGTAAAACCAATACAGCATCTACCTACTTGCTTCTTAAATTAAAAGAAGAAGAGGAGGAGGAGGAAGAGAAAGAGGAGAAGGAAGAGGAGGGAGAGAGGAGGAGGAAGCCTTGTTTTCCACATTCACATTCAAACTGAAATGGAACAAGTGGTTATAAAAAGTTCTCTGAGCGCCTCTGAAAAGACGAGGACAGGTTGAGAGTCGGAGGGATTCTGCCAGTATCTTCCCCGTGAGCGCTGCATGGAGAGACAGGCACAAACATCCAAACTAAGAAAACCCATGAGCATGCCCGTGCATGAGCAACAAGCAGACCCTGTAGACTGTCTTATTTACTAAAGCCGATTCCCTCTCCATTTCCTCACCCTGCCCAAACCCCTCCTGTCTGTTCGTCACAGCGCAACATGCTACAGGTGTAAAAAAGCTAAGGACAGGCAGGAGCCTAAGTTATCCAGCAGCCAATGAGTCAGAGCAGGTAGCCTGCCAGGCTCACTCGACCCTTCCAGGTCTCTAGCTCTTCATCTTTTGCTTTGGTTCAGACCGACTGGAGGAAGAGCATTCTAGGTGTGTCTTCCTGTCCTGCAGGATCTAGCCATGTGGGTGCTGTCTGAGGGCCCTCCCCACACAACATCTCTAGGTACCACTTCCCAGAGGTACCTCTTCCCTCTAGAGACCTCCACAGGGGCCAGGGATGTCCCCATTCTCCCCTGCAGTTTCCCTGCCTCCTACCCCCTCTCTTCCTGTGTATCCAATTCTTCTCAATCATTCCTATTTTGAGTGTGCCATCTGTTTCCTGCTGGGACCCTGACTGATACCAGGAGGCAGCCCCATAAACAGACAATTATGGCATAATGTAGAACAATAAAAGACAATATTGCTCTCAGCAACCTAAGAATGCTGAAGTCTGATTGCCAGAAGTGAATGTCCTGGTACCATCTCTGTTAACCTCTTTAAGCTTCACTCTGTGCCTCTGAGAAACAAGGTTATGGGAGTGCCAAAAGTCTAAGGAGTGAAGAGAAGATGCACACAGGGTATCTGGCACCAAGATGAGGCCTGTATCAATGTTAGGAAACACCCAGCAGGAAACCTTCCGTTAACTAAGCAGTTCCTTCTTCAGAGAGGGTGCCCCACACATGTCTGTAAGTCCCTGGAATACCAGGAAAATTAAGTACCTGGGACACAGAGAGAAAAAAATAAAAAACAATAGCAGAGGGCACTACAACACAGGACTGCACAGAGCAGATGATGCCAAGCTACCTTCAGGAGGAAGTAGCTGGCTCTGGACCAGCTCACATTGTATAGTGTTAACTATGCATATATTTGCACAGCGGATACAAGTACACAGGGGACTGAAAACCACATCAGATAAGAGGTGGTGCAGACAAGTGAGTGTGAGGACCACCTAGGGACAAGGAGGAGGGATGAGAAGAGGCCAGAGGTTAGGCAGGGGCTTTGGGGGAGGCCTTGAATATTGTTGCAAAGAAGCATGTCTCTGTTCTAAAAGCCAGGGGAGCATTTCAGTTGGCAGCGACCACAAACAAGTTTGATGCTGAGATGGCTCAGCCTGGCTCTGACCAGGGCATGTGTCTGCATATTTGTTGATGAGCAGATTCATACCAGCAGTTCTGCATACCAAGGTCTGTCACCTCCCTGCTTCCTTCCATCCTTCCAACACCCATGCCGACATACATAATGGCATGATCCAGACAACTCACCAGGCAAAGATCTTTCCATGAGTTCTCATCCACTATCAGATAATTGATATGCTATAATAAAAGATCTGCATTTGGCCTTTGTCTGCCATTTCTGTCTTAGGTCTCCTAAAACCTTTGGAATCCTGAGTGATGAGTGACTTCACATGTTGATAAGGTGAATCACTGGAGGGCAAAATTCTTTTAGGGTGGTCTCCAGAAGCCCGGAGAAGGAAAGGGGCTGCAGAGAGGCTCTAATCACCAGCAGCCAATGATTCAGTCCATCTTGCCTGTACTAGTCCCTTTTTCTCTGAGGCGACCAAAATTCCTGACGGACCCCATATGTGAGCTTACAGTTTCAGAGGGTTCAATCCATGGTCACATGGCCCTGTGTGCTTGGATAGAAGAGCATGGCAGAGGACTCAGGTTTGGTTCCCAGCACCCACAAAGTAGCCCATAGCCATAACTCCAGTTCCAGGGGATCCAATGATGTCTTCTGATTTCTGCATGCAGCAGACAACACACATAGTTCATCTACACACATGCAGGGGAAACACTTGTTAAGGTTTCTATTTCTGTGATGAAACAACCTGACCAAAACTTGGCGGAGAAATGGGTCTGTCTTAGTTAGAGACACTGTGACCACGGCAACTCTTATAAAGAAAAACATTTCATGGAGGTGGTGGCTTACAGTTTTCAGAGATTTAGTCCATTATCATCATGGTGTAGTGCATGGCAGCATGCATAAATACAATGGGCATGTCCTGCTGGAATGTTCAGCGGACGTGGTACTGGCTCCATCTTGATCAGAAGGCAACAGGAAGGGGACTGTGACACTGGGTGGTATCTTGAGCATAAGAAACTTCAACGTCTGCCCCCACAGTGGTACAGTTCCTCCAACAAGGCCGTACCTAATCCAACAAAACGACACCTCCTAATAGTGCCATTCTCTATGAGATTATGGGGGCCAATCGCATTCAATCTACCACAGGGTTTACTTGGCTTACACTTCTACAATATAGTCCATCACTGAAGGAAGTCAGGACAGGAACTCACGCAGGGCTGGAACCTGGAGGCAGGAGTCGATGCAAAGACCATTGAGGAGCACTGCTTACTGGTTTACTCAATCTACTTTCTTATAGAACCCAGGACTACCAGCCCAGAGATGGCACCACTCATAATGGGCTTGGCCCTCCCCTGTCAATCACCAATTAAGAAAATGCCCCACAGGCTCGTCTACAGCTGGGTCTTATGGAGACATTTTCTCAGTTGAAGCTCCTTCCTCTCTGATGACTCCAGCTTGTGTCAAGTTGACATAAAACTATCCAGCATAACACTCAGATACATAAAGTAAAATAAACAAATCTTTAAAACACACACACACACACATACACACAGAGAGAGAGAGAATTAGAATGAATTGCAGTGTACCTGTTGGCTTTAGAAAATTGGAGAACTACATACCTATTGACTTCAGAAAATTGGAGAACTACATGATATATATAATAACATTTATAATAAACAAAACCACAAAAGCTTCATATACTGGGAGTTAGACATGGTTGTTTTTAGAAAAAAAAAAATAAAGGCTTGGCACCCATAAAATCTCTACTCCATTGTATGTGGGGAACAGTGCCTGCCCTATTCCTGCTGAGAGACATTCCCTGAACCCCATGACCTGGCTAATCCAAGAGGACTATGCTCTCCTGAGTGGCGCTGCCCCACTGACTCAGCTTCTGACTCAACCGTCCTCCTGGGTGTGTGCACAAGAAAGATGACACACCCCAAAGCTGTCAAACTCAATGTCCCTGCTCTTTGTCCTCGAGCTCAGAGGTCTAGAGACCACAGAAGACTAACCAAGGAATCTGTTGTTATGCTCACCCATCCCCATGCCCTAAACATGGGCAACCAGCCTGTGTACAGGATGGAGTTGATGGGCCCTCTTCTCCTCTACTGAACTGTTTATTGGATACAGGTCTAAGACTGGGTCCACCAAGAAGCAAGGCTCGAGACAAGGCTCTGAGTACAAGAACATATTTGGGAGTTGCTCCCCAGTAAACAACATGGAAGTCAGACAAAGACAGGAAGGAAGCCAGTCTTGAATGTATTAAAGAGCAGGGTACACAGATGGCAACCAGAGATCACCCCACTGGCAGCCTTGGAAGATGCTATGAAACACATCTCAGAATAGGACCTCCAAGGACAAGGAGGCTGGAGTACTTACTCTCCCACTCTGGCTCCTAGTTGGCTAAGGACTGTTCCTGGGCAGTTACCTCCACGTACCACTGACCTGGACCATGTGCATTCTGAGGTCACCAAAAAGATCTCTTGGGGAGCGTAGCTGTGGAGGCCTTGGATCCAAGGTGCAATGTGGGCCCAGGTGGCCCGAGTTAAGCACCTGCTTCCCAAGAACTCTATCTACCCAATAAAGTACTGGGTCTCATGGGGGAGTGTGAGCCAGTCAAGAGGTAGCTGTAACCATGCAAGTAAAAAAAAAAAAAAAATAGCAGGGCAGTGGTGGCACACGCCTTTAATCCCAGCACTCAGGAGGCAGAGCCAGGAGGATCTCTGAGTTCAAGGCCAGCCTCGTCTACAGAGCGAGATCCAGGACAGGAACCAAAAATACATAGAGAAACCCTCGAAAAACCAAAACCAAATAAAAACTCAGGATACTCCCAGGACAGTGCTGTGAGCAGCAATGGCAGTCAGACTACGTCGGGCACAGGAGAAAAGTCAAAAGAAGAAGATGAGATTACTTCTAATAATAGGCCATCTAGCCAAACAGACCAAAATGGTATCACATCCTCATGTTGTCAGTGGAACATGTCTGCATCTGTTTTGTCACGTCAACTCTTGGAAACTAATACAGCTTATACTCACATCTCAAGTTGGACAAGCCACACTTCAAGTTCTTAGCAGGCACTTGTGGCATCAGGCGATGGTGTTAGAGCACCATGGACGAAGACTCAACAGCAGTGACCTAAGGCACTCAGAATAAAATCTAAGCCCCACATATGGTCAACCCCTGACCTCACTTTTCAAGCCTTTGGACTTTTGTGACATCACAGACCTGGTTTTTGTCACTTCTGGATCAGACACACCTTGGGCATTTGCCCGTGCCACCCCAGAATAGCCCGCACCCAGATCTCTGCAAGCAGATCCCATTATCCTTGAGGTCTGACTGCACATGGTCCCACCTTCCTACCCACGCTCTTCTCACTTCGGATCGACCGCTCTCTCTTTGCTTATTTTCTTAAGTTACACACCATCAAAGATTATCTTGTTCTTTCATGTTTTTTATTGATGCCCCTGTCTTGCGTGCTGTGCACTGAATCCCCCAGCTTCTGCAGCGATGCCTGGCAAAATAGCAGGTGCTTTATAAATATTTGCTGGATAAATGAATAAACAAGCAACGGTTCTGGAGAATGTGGCCAAGAGGAGCGAACAAACCAATTCTGACAGCAGCACTATAAGAGATTCTCATCGGTATTCCATCACATGGCGCTACCGCCCAACACAGGCTTGCTCAAAAAATGGAACACCAGTGACAACAGGGATATGGGACTGGAAGGGAGAGAAGGAAGGGGCGACTTTAGCCAGAGAGAACTTCAGAGAGGAGCCAAGCCTCGGAGGATATGTGTGTGCTAAGTAGAAGAGAGAAAAGTATGTGCAAAGGCACAGGCAGAGAAGAGCATGGTCAGCCCATGTCACCAGCGTCCCCTATCTATTATTAATCTCCTCTGATGCCACAAAAAGGCTTGCAAGGCTCTTCATTCATTCTTCTATACAGAAATGGCATTGTCCATTCAATCTGGTCCATAATATCCATTTCTTTCCCAACCTGGCAGGCAGATTGCTCACTTCTCAGCCCTCTCTTCTCATGGGCTCTGCAAGTTGAGAGCAGATGCTTGTAGCCAGTTAAGCCTGAGACTTGTATCTCTATCCCACACCTTCTATGGGGAAAAAAAAAAAGACACACTTGTCAGCACACTGGAAATCAGGAGGCTGGGAGCACCAATCCATCAGGAGCCAACATGGGGAACTGGCCTACCTGAGAATGGATCGAATGCAGAACAGAGGGCAGAGCACAAAGGACCTACTATGTGCTGGGCACAGTGCTAAACACTTCTTTGAAGTGGTTGATTTGCAGCCACGCGTGGGATTTATTATTAATTTAACCCCAGCTGAATCAATCAGAGCTCACACAATAGTAGTTTGTTCAAGGTCACACAGCACAGAAGGGGCTGGAGAATCTTCCTTATAGGCATGGAGGTACCACAACCAATGGAGGAACCGGCATCCAATGACTCCAGTGGTATTCTTGCATCCAGGAGAATCTGAAGCCAGCATCTACCTGAGAGACAGCCAATGGCTACAGAACAGCACCATCATCCATCTCCCTGTAAGGTAAAAGGACTCTCCCAAGGCCCCTCAGCAGTTGGGTACCACAGGTAAAATCCCAGATCTCTTGGCTATTCTCTAGACATAGCTACTTTCCCTGCATACAGCTCGCCGTGAAGACTACCCTTTGTGACATAAACATGATTTCTCCTATTTGAACCCCGAGACAGGGAAGCCAGAGTCCTCTGGGGTTAAACATGCTATTGATGTGACAAGTCAACACCTCATCCTTTGCTTACAGCCCCCAAAAATTACAACAGTCCAGGGGTGACAGCCTCCGACCAGACAGACATGGAGGTAAGATGGAATAACCTCAAGGCACCAGCAGCGAAGGGCTTCTCTGATGAGGATAATAAACACTAACGCTTTCTCCTCTACATGTGGCAGACCTGCTCTTAGCAAGCAGCAATAACAATAGTTCAGATACAGCATCAAAGTTATCAGCGTTGCTATGGACTTTATGGCCTGTTACAGACAAGTGTTTGTCATGTGTCATAATTCCTATCTTCCAACTACTACTCAGAGAACCTCAGTTCTTAGCAGAGGGAACAAGCAGGACACAGGAAGTTGGGTGTGAGTTGGGTGTGAGAGGGTGGTACCTCTTACTGTCTGGGGAAACCTGGGCAAGTCACCTCTGAATGACTCCCCACGGCCTAAGCATCCATTCATTACCTACAATGACCAAGTGGCACTGGCTCTGAACCTATTCATAGCAGTAAGCAAAGCAGATGATGCCCCACCCTTCCAGAGGTCACAATGTAGTGAGACAGAGAGAGAGGTGAATGCTGAGAGCAAGATGGCGCCACGTATGTACACACACTTTGGGAGTTTACGTGAGGCTTGATGGAGCCATACCAAGCAAAGAGCACAGCCTCTGGGTGTTGTGGCTAAAGGTCTGCATCCAGGAAGCCCCGGAAATGGAAAGAATAAACTTTAATAAACCAAGAGAACTCTGTTCTGGCTAAAGCATAGATAAACGAGGAGGCTAGTGGTGGAGATACAAAGAGGCTCAGGCAGGACAGTGGGTGGAACAGAGGGTTTTCCAGGGGACATGGGAAGGACTTCCTTAGTGCTCAATGCCTGTCCTGCCCCTTGGGTCTGCAGCTTGTCACATCAAACTCATGGCCACATTCACCAGCAGGGTGCCAGACATGAAGGGGCAGTGACCTTAATCCACATTTTAGAGGAAACAAGTCGTAAACAATAGGCCCAAATTTTGTCATCGATGCCACGAAATTAGTGAGACAGAAGAGCTCCAGCAGAAATGGGTAAGAGCCATAGCCTCTGACCACGTGTGCATGCACACTGGAGCAGTTTCAGAGGGGAACAAGGTTGTCCTCCGCTGATGGTCGTGTGTGTGTGTGTGTGTGTGTGTGTGTGTGTGTGTTTATCCAAAGAGCCAAGCAGACCAGAGACTCCTGGACACAAGCTAATTAAGCTCGACCATCTGTGCTTCGGCCTGGCTAGCATCCAGGACTTGTTCTCATATATTATATTCCAAGTTCCCATAGGGGAAGCCATCTTTCCCTATTGTTCCTATGAGGCTGACCTTCAACCTCTCCCCCAACTCTGAGAACGGTCAGGTGACAGAGGACTGTCCTGTCAGCATCTTCCATCATCTGGTCCATAGTGACTGAAACGAGGCTGGGCATGTGACCCAAATTGGGGAAACCAATTGAGAGCTCCTAGGAAGCAAAGCTCTCTGTCTTCTGGGATTGTTAGCCTGGTAGCTATAAGGCAGGTACTTCTGAAAGTCCCTACAAGGAGTACCAGAGAATTAAGCCATCACCATTTTGTGGCCTCAAGGAGGCTGTGGAAACCTTTATGGGCTACATTCTGACTGGCAGAAGTAAGTTACATGGGATGGCCACATGAAGGTTATGCCTACCCCTGATTTCCAGTCTCCCTTGATGCTCCCTGGTCCACCATGATGTGAACAACCTCCATTACATGCTGCATCTACCATGGATTACGCTGCTCCAGCACACCCTCCCTGACATGATAGACCTAAATTCCTGAAACCATAAACCAACCTGTTTCCACCAGGTATCATGGGTACAGTGACCCGAAAGTAACTAATAACGTGATAAAGGGGAAGAGTTTTGGTGGCGAAGCAGAGAGAAAAGAGAGAGCGAACTTTGGAATCTAAGGGCTGCTGGGGCTAAGTTTTACCCTTAACTGTCACATGAACAATGAAATCCCTTCATTGCTTAAGCTGACCTCAGAGGGTATGACAGTTAATCAGCTGGATTTGGTAGCAACCAGCAGACAAAGCCCTGGACATGTCTGTGAGACTTCCAGAGAGACTTTGCTGAGGGAGACCAACCCCGCATGAGTGCTACCACCCTGTGGGCTGAGGTCTCGGACAGAATGAAAAGGAGAAAGTGAGATGAACTCTAGAACGCTCCTCTCTCTGCCTCCTGACAGTGGACACGGTGTCACCGGCCGCCTCCGATTCTTGCTACCACGCCTTCCACACCACAAACCAGAATCAGCCCTTCCTTCCTCACACCACTTTGTCAGATGTTTTATCGCAGTAAAGAGAAAAGTAAGTAATACAGCTGGAGTTCTGTCCCTCGGAACTAAAACTGCTGACACACAGGCAACACGCTCCCTCACAACTAAGTGTGCCACTCTGTACGCCTCTGGACGCCTCAACTTGGCCACTCTCTCCTAAGAATGGAGTGGGACAGGAGGAAATTCAGACAACGTCTTGCCGACATACTTGGGAACACCGAGCTGAGACCTGTGCCTGGCAGACCCACTCATCACTGCATTGAAGAAAACTCCGTTTCCCCCTCTCTGGAAGTTTCGAACACAGCTCAGAGCCGGCTCCCCTCAGCCATGAGCTGCAGTTCCAGAGCCTAACAGTTAATTATCTTGCTGCTAATGAAAGGAGAAGCCTTGAGGTGTGGGCCAGCTCCTGTAGCCAGCCCTGTTAACGACCTGTCTGCAGTTCCTTTGTAAACCTTAAAACCGCCCTTTTCAATAGTTCTGCGGCTTCGCCAAAACAGTTACTCCCCATTTTGGCCTGGCAAGCACATTTTGACTGTGGAGGTGATGTCACCGCTTGAGCTATCAATTGGCGGGAAAACCCATATACTTGTTTATCAGCACCAAAGAACCCTTTCAGGAGGACACAATATAGTTAGTTTTTTTTTATAAACAACAACAAATTTCCTATTCAAATCTGTACCATGCACTGATCAACTTTAGTATGGAATGGCTATCTAAGACCACTATTTCCTTTTGAGGTATCTTAGTAAAAGTTCTAATCAGCAAGGACAACTGTGAAAACAGAGACCAAGGTCCATTAAAAGGGCCCAAGTCCTATCTAACCATTGCCAATCGCTTGGATAATACATATGAGTATGGTCGCACCTGTGAAGGATTCTACAAAGAATAGGCCTGCATCCGGCACTTTATGTTCATGCTCAAATGAGCCGGGGTCACCAAATGCGTATTTTTCAAATGTGTCTATCCTAGTAAGTACTGTAAGCAGCCACCATGGATGTGTCGTATGGTGGAGGTGTCAGACCTAGCCAGAGGAAAATGCAGATTACCAGGGGAAGACCTCATGGGGGGGGGGAGCTGCAGAGATAGATCGGCTGGTGAGCTTACTGTGCAGGCATGAGGACCTCAGCTCCAACCCCGGCACACACATAAAAAGCTGGATGCAGTGCCGGGGAGGCGAAGACAAGAGGCTCTCCAGACTTCACTGGCCGCCAGCAAGGCGAACTCAAGTGGGGAGCGCAAGGTTCAGTGAGAGACCCTGTCTCAAAAGAAGAAGATGGGAAGTGACTGAAGAAGACACCCAACCCTGTCCTCTGGCCTTCACGTGTGTATGTACACACACACACACACACACATACACACACACACACACACACACACACACACACACACACACACACACACACTGAAGGGGAAGAAAATAAGAGGAAAGTAAAGGAAACAGAGAGGAAGCAGCCACAGAAAAGACAGGTTATAGAGCAGGTAAAGAGCTGTTTGAGAAGCTTTCACTTCGCCTGAGATGTGGGCATCTGAATGCCAGGAGCACAGTGTTGGGAGGTACAGAGAAAGGGGCCGAGAAGGCAGAGAAATGGCAAGAAGCCGAATCCTGAGACAGGACAGCATTTGTGAGAAACACAGAGGAAGCCAGTGAGTATGATTAGAAGCAAGGTAGGGGTGGGGGTCCAGGCAGCAAGGGGGCGGAGTCTCTAGATAATGGGCAAGAGGTGCTGTCGCCATTGACACAACATGCAGCCCAGCACAATTCAATGTCGTGTGCAAACAGGAAGAGCAGTCATGGTGGACATGAGAGCTGAGCATTCCTTACCTGAAATGCTCAGGGACAGGTTTGTTTGAGTTTTCAAATTTTCTCCATTTTGATATTTGCATATACATAAGGAAGTCTCTTGGGGATAAACTCAAGTCTAAACACGAAATTCATTTCTGTTTCATCAACACTTCAGGAACACAGCCAGAAGGGAATTTCAAATATCCTGAATACCAATACATAAAATGAAGCCCCATGGTGTGGAATTTTCCACTTGTGGCATCCTGTTCGAGGCCCGAAGAGTCTCTGGTTTTGAAGCATTTTAGATTTCAAATGTTTAGAATGGGATGCTCAACCTACATCAAGTTTGAGGCACCTGTTGAGAGTTAATATGGGCACTTGGTCTACCAAGTCTAGAACTTGGAGGTATAATGTGGAAGTCACCATGCTACAGACAACTTCGAAAGCATTCCAGGATTGGCTGGAACACGGGGCACTAAGAAAGAAGGGGCAGTAACCAGAGGGCATCTGGGTGGGCATGGGCTGTGGAGACTCAAGCACAGCAGATTTCAGAGTGAGGGAGGGGCAGCTGGGTCAAGTGCTTCTTGGAAGCTGAAATGACTTGAAGATTAATTCCAAAGCCCAGACATTCAGAGCCAGGTAAGAAGCATGAGGCTCACCCTCAAAGAGCTTTCCTAAGAGCCTGGGATACAAGCAAGAACTGCAACCTCCAGGGCCAGCTACCCACAACTGAGTTCTACTTATGCCATGTACCAGCACAGTGCTCTTAAGCAGTTTTCCAGACCTCCAAGGACTTCAACATGTGCAAATAATGATTCCGTCTTCTCACAAGGTTGCTGTCTGGTTGAAAGTTAACCAGCAGCAAGTACTTAGAAGAGAGGGAGCAATGTTGGGCTCACGTTAATACGCAGGGTTATCTACTACCGTGTTTTTGTTCTGATTTATGCCAAGTACCAAGTACACACTTCACATGTATTGTGCCCCCACTTAACAGATGAGGAAAAGTGCCTAGGACCACAGAGTAAGGTTTCAGGTGGACCCAGCATTCACGACCAGCTCAGACACTGTGGGCTCTTAATGGTTGCTGTGAAATCCCACTTTTTGATGCCAAGATGTCTGGTTGAGGTCCTCTGTAAGGAAACTGGCTGACTAATACACTAATTGTGCTCCACCGTGCCTTCCCACAGGTAATCATTGCTTTTACATTAGTGCTGGTGTGTCTGACAGGGATGGGTATGTCATGTGTCATAAGGCCATTTTGCTGTTGTGTAAACATCGAATTCACACAAACTCAGATGATATGGGTCAGTAACCACTGGACGTGACCTCTGGGAGCAGTCAAGAGGCATAGTAAACATGAACTGTGTAGGCCTGCTGCAGGCAGATCACTCAGGATGCTTTGATGGCAGAATGCTTTTCTTATTAATAGTAGTATACTCTAAAACAATAAAGAAGTATACTGCCGGGTGGTGGCGGCGGCGGTGCACGCCTTTAATCCCAGCACTCGGGAGGCAGAGCCAGGTGGATCTCTGTGAGTTTGAGGCCAGCCTGGACTACCAAGTGAGTCCCAGGAAAGCTACACAGAGAAACCCTGTCTCGAAAAACCAAAAAAAAAAAAAAAAAAAAAAAAAAAAAAAAAAAAAAAAGAAGTATAGTAGATAAATAAACACACAGTGCAATCTTCATTATCACTGTCTAGTGTGATGTGTATCATGGTATGTGCTGTTCCTTTACAACATCGCGTGCCCAGTACAATGACAGCCTGTGACAGTAGTTAAGTGTCCTGCTCTTACAGGACCACTGTTCCATATCTGATGTGTGCTTGCTCAGAACATTGCTATGCAATGCCTATGACTACAGCTAGCTACTTTGTATTTCACAAGATACAACAGTTGAGGAGCAGGATACTAGGATGCACTTTCCAGACTCAGTTGTATCAGAATCTCATGTAGTCGGTTCATGCAGATTCCTGGCTCCAAGCCAAACTGAAGGAACCAGAATGGCTAGAGGGAAGACACAGGGACCTCTTTTTTTTTTTTTCCTGGTTTTTGGAGACAGGGTTTCTCTGTAGCTTTGGAGCTTATCCTGGACTAGCTCTGTAGACCAGGCTGGCCTCGAACTCACAGAGACCCACCTGCCTCTGCCTCCCAAGTGCTGGGATTACAGGCGTGCACCACCACTGCCCAGTAGGGAAGCCTCTTAGTGGTGAGCTCCCCAGGTGGTTGGAGGTACACTCAAGTGTGAGAGGAGGTAGATGATGTGTCTGTTTCCTGCAGGATCCAACACAGCAGCCACTTGTATGGTTCATTTGAATTGAAATGTAAATTCATTCAAATTAAACAGACATTAAAAATGCGATTTCTCCATCCACTAGATGCCTTTTAAGGACACATGGCTTGCAGATGCAACAGACAAACATGTCTATTGTCACAGGAAATGCCGGGAAATTCCTTCCAGCCTAAGCATTCTGAGACTCTTAAGAAAGTGAAACTCAAGGACTTCACATGCTTCATGCCAAGGCACAAAACTCAGTCAACATTTACTATTTTTTTAATCTGTATTCAAGGCATAAGGGTATATAAATTATTAGCCCACTAGGATATATTATCAGCCCTATTATATTGGCTAGAAATGACCTATTTGCATATTTCTTTCCACCAACATTCCCTGAATCTCTTGAAGGCAGGAAGCATACAACAAATACTTAGGTTTGTTATTCTCTATGCCTAGGGCTTAAATAAAGGCCCAGAATTACTTAATTGGTCTAGACAACATAAGAGAAATATGAAGCTGCCCGTGCTTTGTTCTGGCTGAAAGCCTCCATACCTATGAAAATGGCTACTACCGTGAAAAGCAGAAAATTACAAGTAATGGCAATGTAGACCAGGAACAACCCTCGCCTCTGCTGGTGGAAATGGAATTGATGTAGTTGCTATGAAAAGCAGTACAGTGGCTCCTTGAGACAATTAGCATGGAATTACCATACAGCCCAGCAACTCCATTTCTGTGTATACACCCAAAAGAATCAGAAGCAGAGATTTCAACAGATATTTACACATGCTGTTTCACGGCAAAATTACTCATAATGGGTGCAAACAACCCACTGTCCATGAATGAATGAATCGTGGATAAAGAAAAGGTAACAAACACACACATACACACACACACACACACACACACACACACACACACACACACACACTGAAAGTTACTCCGCCTGAAAGGCAATTCCGACCTTGCTGCAACACTGATGAGCCTTGAAGACACTGTTTCAAGTGACATTGGTCACAAAAGAGCAAATCTTGTATAATTCTGTTGATATGAGCTACCTTGAATGCCCAGATTTATGGAGAGAAAGCAGACTGAAGGTTGCCATACACTCTGGGGGGAAGGAATGTGGACCTAGTATTTGGTGGGCCCAGAGCTGCAAAGGTCGGGAGACTTTGTCTGTCTGCTCTCTTTTGACTGTTTTGCAGTTGGGCCACCAAACCCAGGGCCTTCCACGTGCCAGGAAAGTGCTTTCCCACTGAACCACACCCCAGTCTCTGAAGTCTGGTTTTGCAAACTACAAACCTTCTGGAAATGGGGCGTGGTGATGGTTACACAACAGTGTGATTGTATTTACGACTATAGAACTATGCACTTAAAAACAAGTGATCATTTTATTATGTATACTTTACCACAATTTAAACATTTTAATAAGAATTAAAAAAAAAAGAAAAGAAAAGAAAAGAAAAGCATTCAACAGTACCAACCAGAAGAAATAAGTCAGTCTCACAGCTCTGAGATGTGAAAGAATTTTGGTTCCCTATCTGTCCTGTCATACCTTAGGTAGGTACTGGGACGGGAAGAAGACAATGCTAAGATGAGACATGGAAGTATTGTAATAACTCTAGTCTGTCATTTTCTTGACTCCTTTGCCTCTTGGAGTCTTCCCTAATGGCACTCAATTTAGCTGATCACTCAATTCCCCCCTCCAGAAAGGCCTCACATGGTGGGGGGCTCTCAGGTTATATGTCTGAGAGCCAGGTCAAGGGTATCTGTGTTTTCCCAAGGTCGTGCAAATCCATAGGATTTGTATTCCAATTCCTGTGGCAACCTGTCTCATCTTCTACCTGGATTTTCAGAGCTATGCAACATTCGCTGAGTGACAAAAAGCAAGTCCCTTTGAATAAGACATTGAATGGGGGAAAAGTATGTTCACCTGTATGATTAATTCCAATCTCTTCCTATGAAAAGTGTGCCACAGTTTAGGGCAGATGATCTGGAGTAAATGTTAGCATTTTGTGAGCACCAAATACATACCAGGTGCTGGACATGCCCTTCATAGGCTGTTGCCCATTTATTTCTCAGAGCAAGCCTATGGATGAGGACAGGACAGATTTCTATTGTCCTGTCCCCATCTGATAGAGGAGGAACAAGAGATGCAAAGGAATTAAGTCACATCCCTCAGAATAAAACTTGTCTTTACATGAAAGTCAGATATCATAATTATTCTTATATAAAAAGTGACCATCGCCGGGCGGGTGGTGCACACCTTTAATGCCAGCACTTGGGAGGCAGAGACAGGCAGATCTCTGTGAGTTCGAGGTCAGCCTGGTCCACAGAGCAAGATTCAGGACAGGCACCCAAACTACACGGAGAAACCCTGTCTCGAAAAACAGCAAAACAGTGACCATCATCTTTTTAATGCTACCTTTTCTTTTACATTGTTTCAGATCAATTTGTTTTTCATCATTTAAACTCATTATTCATTGGAGGGCAGACTTTCGGTTTGTAACTGTATCCCATTTTAAATGCTGCTGCCTCCCTCAGACATGTCTATGAGAGGCAGCTTTTCGTGTTTCTGAAAAACATGGTGATGGCCCATCCTGACCATCAGCTTAATACAATTTTGAATCAGGAGGAGATAAACTTCTGGATGTGTCTTCGAGGGAGTTTCCAGATCAGGGTTAGCTGAGGAGGAAAGGCCTGCCCTAACTATGTGCTCCAGAAGCATCACATGAGCTGAGATCCTGGACTGGACAAAGGGAGATAGTGCGCTGAGCTGCCATTCATCTCTCTGCTTCCTGACTGCTGATGCAACATGTCCACAGCCTCACACCCCCACTGCCATGCCTTCCTGCAGTGATGGACAGCGCCCTTGAATGGTGAGTGGAAATAAACCCTTCCTTTCTGAAGCTGCTTTGATTGGGGATCTTGTCATAGCAGTCAGAAAAGTAACTAATACACTTTCCTGGGGGAAGTTATGGCAATACACTTTGAGGATGAACAGCCCTACACAGTGAACTTGGGCCTTTGCTATGGAAAATGTGCTGCAGGAGCCGGGCAGATACCTCTTCTGGGAGGAATATGTCCTGGCATACCCCAGCCCAGGCACCCAGGGCTTACTATGAGCCAGGTAATCCTGCCAACATGATTTGATTCTAGCTGTTCTCACAAAGACCCCCTAGCATCAAGGGGCATATAAGATGCCCAGGGCAGACTGGCAAGGAAATGTACTTAGGCCACACAACAAGCCTATACTGTCAGTGGGGATTCGCCTCCTTGTCCAGGTCTTTACCCAGAACTCAATCACCCCACCTACTAGCCCAGGCAACAACACTGGTGACAGGCGCAAGAAGGAGGCCTCTTACCAATGGGGAATCCCACAGGAACTTCCCGGCTAATGCACAAGGGAACATCCACCAGTTGAGTTTCCTAGCTAGAAATAGGAAACATCCATTCAAGTGACCAAAGGTGTCACTCTCCAGACGTGTACCCTTTACTTGCAAACATACAACTGACGGAGGGTAAGGTCACCCAGACCCAGAGCTTCATGAAGCACTCTGGTCTATGTAATGAGCTTCATTGCCCCATTAAAGATATGCAAATCTCAACTACCAGCACTCATGAATGTGACCATTCATTTGAAAACAGGACCTATAAGCTGGTCATGCTGGCATTCACCTGTAATTCTAACACCTGGAAAGTACAACCAGGACGATCAGGAGTTCAAGACTAAACGTCAGCTCCATAACAAATTCAGGGGCTGCCTGGGCTAATGAGACCCTATCTCAAAAACAAACAAACAAACACAAGAAAATAGGATCTTTGCAGGTATAATGAGATATACATTTAAGTGAGGTCACAGAGATGCAGACAGTCCCTAAGTCTAGTATGACTGGAGTTCTTACAGGAAAGGGGAAAAGAAAACACACATTGCAGAAACAGGTAGCATGATTGACAGCCCAGAAGTACCAAGAATAGACAGCAAATACAGAAGTTGTGGGTGAGGTGAGGAGGGCATCTACCTGCAGACTTGCCTAGTATGTGTAAGGCCCTGGGTTCCTTAGCCCCAGGAACAATCAAAACAGGAACAAGATCCCATGTAGAAGTAGAACCATGTCTATGGTACTAAGATCCTTGAGAAAACAGGGCTAAGTACACACACACACACACACACACACACACACACACACACACACACACCCCTAGACACAACATGGAAGCAGACAGGGAATTTTGTTGTGGAAGGAAGAGGACCATTGTGAAGAGGGAGGAGGAGGAATAAGGGGGGGGGTAGTAGTGGAGTATGAACGTGAGCAAGATATAAGGAGATCTGAATATATACATGAAAATGTCATCAGGAAACCCATCATTATGCACATTAACAAAAAACATTAATTTTAAAAATAAACCTAAAAAGAAAAGAAAATGTAGCCATCTGTAGAGTGAATACATCTTTTAAAACAACGACTGAATGTGAATGACGCTCACAAAGGCCTGGCCATCAGAGCTTCTCACTTATTTCCAGGGCTCTGTACAGGACCCAGCATGCTGCATCATTTCCTTACTTTCTCGAAGGAAGGGAAGGAAGGGATGGAATGAGGGAGGGAGGGAAGAAGGGAGGGAGGGGTGAATGGGAGGGATGAAGAGATGGAAGGAGTGATGGGGATAGGAAGAGAGGGAGGGAAGGAGGGATGGAGGGAGGAAGGGAGGGAAGGAGGGATGGATGGGAAGGATAGAGGGGTATAGGGAGGGAGGGATGTAAGGAAGGATGGATGGAGAGGAAGGAATGGAAGGAGGGATGAATGGAAGAAAGGAGGGAAAGAGGGAGGGAGGGAGGGAGGGAGCGAGGGAGGGAGGAGGGAGGGACAGGATAATATTTGCCAGACTCTCAGTTTGGGGAGAACCCTCCAGCTTGAACCTGCATAACTGAAGCACTGACAGAGCTGGAAAGTAGCCGCAGGAATTTTAGGCTAACTTCAATTATAACAAAAGGTCTTTCACAATGGCACTTAAAAACTGTTTTTCTATCATGCATTTCTTTTTCTTTCACATCCAGACCCCTAAGGCATCCTGACCCTTTTGGCTATGCTAGAAATGCAGAGTTGAGAGGTTAGCCTTCTGTGTTTGGCTTCTGGGACACGTTTCCTGTCCATGTGCAGCCCACATTCCTGACCCCTGCCCTATGGCCAGAAAGGGACATCAGCTGGATGCAGGGAAATTCAATTTGGGCTAACAGCCGGCAGCATGATAATGACGGAGTATGCCTTGACATTTGGAAAGCAGAGGCTTTTCCCATGGCTTGGCTTAGGAGGGCTGCGGGCTCAAGTTAGATCATTTGTACATATGAAGGAAAAACCTGAAAACAATGCCAGCTGGTTCCCAAATCCGACTTAACAGCCATGGGCTGTTTCCCTGCCTTCCTGGTGTTATGCATGGCGTCAAAAAGAAATGGTGCTTATCATGTCCCCCCATACTCCAGGGCACGGCACCTGCACTGCTGTGGATTATGATTTCCTCATTCACATTGCCTTGACTCACAGTGTGGGAACCTCCATTCCTGGTCTTTCCTTTCCCTCCACTGAATTCACAGCTCCAGTGTGGCCTGCTGCTTGGAGGGCCAGGCAGCTCATAACTGTGACAGTGACAGGCAAGACAAGAAGAGCTGACCCCTTCTTAGTATTTGCTGGCAGAGGTGGTGAACAGTTTTATATGGCTGAATGTGGGCTACCTAGAGCTGGATTGCCCACTAATGTGGGAACATTTCCCTATCAATCACTCAGTGGAGTGGTTAGGCTGGCTTCCAGACCCATCCCGTGGCCCCAGGGCATCCCATACAGAAGCTAATCTAAGGGTCTTGTGGTGTTCCCCTCTTCAAGATGGAGTACCACAGGACAGGCTGTTTCATCTGCATGGACCCTGCATTCCAGTGTCCAGCACCTAAGAAATAGGCAATGGATTGTCCCTTCAGTGAAAGAACAAAGGAACTGAGTGATAGAAATGCAAGTCTTTGGATTACAGTTCAGAACACGGGCTTTGCAATCAGCAGGGTGTGACATCACTCATGTTCTACCACTTGCCAGCTATGGCACATGCGTGTGTGTGTGTGTGTGTGTGTGTGTGTGTGTGTGTGTGTGTGTGCAGGTACACACATATGTATGTGCATGTCTATGGAGGCCAGAGGGTCATGTTGGGAGTCTTCCTCAATCTTTCTCCACCTAATTTTTGATGCAAGTCCCTCACTAAACCTGGAACTCAATGATTTAGGTAGACTGGCCAGCAAACTAGGGATCTTTCTGCCTCCTGAGCACTGGGTTACAGACACGTACTACCACTCTTGGCTTTTCCCCCCACCGCCCAAGGCTTCAGGGGCTTGCATTCAGATCCTCATGGTTACACAGTACATACTTTACCAACTAAGTATCGCTCTACCCCTAAAGGACACGTTTTTTTCTGAAGTCTAAGATAAACACACAGAACCCTCTCTGTCTTGAGTAGCACAGTCGGGGAATCTGACATGCAAAGAAGCCAGCACCCACGACGTCAGGAAAGAGATCAGCAGAACCTCGGAAGCCCATCACATCTGCTCCCTTTCAGCTACCGTATGACTCTCATCTTCAAGATGGAGGGAAGCACTTAGACTCAAAGGCAGGGAGTGGTATGTCAGTGATTATTACATGGTATTAACAGTAGCACGGCATCAGGCAGCGGAAGGCATGGAGGCAGGAGTCACAGCATGACCTGAAGCTTTAAGACTAGCAGAGGCTGTGGGAATGCAAACAGTGGAAGCAGTAGTAGCAGTAGACGCTGCAGCAGCTGCAGCAACAGCAGCAGCAGCAGCACTAACAGTGGTAATAGAGAGGGAGAGGCAGGAGAAGGCAGGCATGGGTGGTGGAGGAGGCAATGGGTCAAAGTCGCAGTCAGGGTCAAAGCTGAGGCAGCATGCATGGCACACCGGGTACTGGGGCGGGGGCTTTGCCTGGGCTCATCCACTGCTCACAAGAACACTTCATGGAGCTGTATGGAATGGGTTTTCACAGCTGAAAATCCTGAGGCTCAGAAGGGTTAGCAGATTTTCAAGGTCACTTGACTAGTGTCCCGCAATTAGAACTCCAGCAGTCTGGCTACAAAGCTTATCTTCGTAATAGCATTCACTCAGTGAGTAGTAGCATGCCTAAAGAACATAGATGGTGAGCATATTCTCACTGCATAATGATTGTATTTTAACCCAGTCTTTTTTTTTTTTTTCTTTCTTTCTTTTTGGCAACTAAGTGTAGCCAGAGGATTAAATTTTGGTCAACAAGATATATGCAGAAGCACTACATACCCTGTGTAATGTGTGTATGTACATGAGTGTTCACATGTATGGGCAGGATCAAGCGCGCGTGCACGTGTGCACATGAGCGTGTGTGTGTGTGTGTGTGTGTGTGTGTGTGTGTGTGTGTGTGTGTGAGAGAGAGAGAGAGAGAGAGAGAGAGAGAGAGAGAGAGAGAGAGAGAGAGAGAGATTGATTTAATGTCAGGAATCCTTCTTCAAGCCTTATTCATTAAGAGTTTCTCATTGAACCGAACTAACCAAGTGGTTAGTCTTGGTAATCAGCTTACTCCAAGGATCCTGTCTCCATTTACCAAGGCTAGAATTACCAGCAGGGCACCACACTGACCTACCATTCACCTGAGTTCTAGGATCTGAATTCTAATCCTGAGGCTTGCGCAGCAAGTGCTTTAACTGTGGACTCAACTCCCAGCTCCTACTTCCTATATTTTTAAAGTCAAGGGTCTCTTAGGGTTTATGTCATTCATAGCAAAACCTAATTCCAATAATGCGTTGAGTTCTGACAACTACAGTACAATCCATATGCCCTAAAAAGATACCTACAAAATCAGTGCCACTTTGTATGGTATTCTTGACTTCAAAAACAAAACCTAATAATAAAACATAACAGGATTTGAAAAACCTTGTAATAGACGAACTATGAAAGCAGACATGTATAGATAGCCTTGCTGCCCTGGAGACAGTTTCTTGTCACCTCATGTCTGGATCACATCAAAAGCCTCAGTTTGGTTCCCCTCTCACTTCTCCCACCCACCCATTCAGTATTTGTGTGTGTGCGCATGCGTGCATGTGTGTGTTGTGTGTGTGTGTTAAGCATGTTCACGGATTCACCTGCAGATGCCACAGCTTTATGCCCAGACATCTTCCTCAATGACTTCTGCACATTATGCTTAAGACATGTTCTCTTAATGAATCTGGCTTACGGTTGCCTATACTGGCTGGCTGGAAAGCTTCAAGACTTCACCTGTCTCCACCTCCCCACCCCCCACCTCTACGTGCTGGAGTTACAAACTCACAGTCCCTTGGCCCTGCCCAGCTCTTGCATGGGTACTGGAGATCTGAATTTGGGTCCTCATCCTTACACAGCAAGCCTTCTACTAACTGAGCCACCTCCCTAGCTCCCTCTTCAGAAGACTTCCGCTTAGCCAACCATCTTTAAAATTTGTTTTCCGCCTGAAAATGAGATAATCACTGCATTCTGTGTACCTACCATATCCAAACACTCAATGGCATAACTTTTCTAACCTGTGCCAAAAAAATCTGAAACATAAAGATTTAATCACACACACACACACACACCCCTTTCCTAGATAAGAGAGCAGAAGTAAGAGATAAGGTCAATGGCTCCGCTGAGATCACACAAATCTGAACCGGGCCAGGAATCAGCCACGCCCTCCAGCACTAGCATGCATTCATCACACTACACTGATTTCCAGGCAACACCAGCCACAGCAGATGAACCTGTGCCAGTCAACCCTCATGATTCTGCAGATTTCATGGGGCCTCTTCCCTGAGCAGTCAGATTTCTAATTGACCCCGGAAGTTAAACTTCTCAGCCTCTCCTGTATCTGCCCCAATTTTAGGACTCAGTATTCCCAGCTGCCAAATGGGGTAAACCTACTTTCATGAAGGGATGGTGCAGAAGATCTGGGGGATAGGGCCAGAGAAAAATGACTTCAAATTCAGCTAGGAGAGTTATTTACCAACGCAGCAGTCATTCCTACGCAGCAGTTCAGATGGGCGGACAGGATGCAGTCATCTCCAATGAACTTCAGCTGACTAAAGTAGCACCCACAGTAATTCCTGAGCACGTCCTGATACATCCCTCCATCTCACCCTGCCCCACCCTGTGCACTTCCTTAGGATTAAAAGTCAGCAGGTAATGAATGTGATAGAAAACTGTGTGAAAGGGCTGCCAATGTAGTTCAGTTGGCAGACTGCTCGCCTAGCACGTATAAAGCCCAGGTTCCCTCCCCTGCACCCATAAACCAGGAGTGGTGGTGCACACCCGCAATCTCTGCACTGAGGGGGAGAAGGAAGATCAGAAGTTCAAGGCCAACCTCAGCTACATGGTACAGTCAAAACCAGCCTGGGGCTACATGAGATCCTGTCTCAACAAGAAAAGACGGTCAAGATGGCTCAGTAGATAAGAGTTATTTGCTACTGAGTCTGAGAACATATGTTGGATCCCAAGAACCTACGTGATGGAAGAGAGAAAACCAACTCCCAAAACTTGTCCTCTGACTTCCGCATGTATGCCATAAAACACACATGCACAAACAAATAAGTGTAAAACAGAAACAAAACAAAAAAAAGAGAGAGAGAGAGAAAGAAAAATTTCGTATGTCCATCATGCCACAAATACCAAAAGAGCAGTGGGCACATTTCCAGTATGCTGTTTCTAACCCGCCCTGCTCTTGCTTTTTAGCCAGTGTTGCTGGCTGAGCCCCCAAAGCATCAACGTGTTTCCCAGACATGGTGGGCCAGGGACCACTCACCGATTCCATAGTGAATCTCTTGAGGAAAAACTGGAGAGCCGGGAGGCCGAAGATCTCATGTCTCAGCCGTCACATCCGAAAACGACCTGAATCGTGTGGGGAGAAAAGGGGACACAGTCAGCCAGGGTGGCTGGGCAAGAAAACCTGCACCCAACCAACAGAGGTGGGGCCCTCATTAGGAGAGCTCTGGCTCCCCAGGGTGGCCAGTCAGCGTGTGAGGGTGTACAGCTAGCACATGTCACTCCCCACAGTGGGGCTGACACCTCCATCAGAGCAGCTCCGTGCAAGACTATTCAGGAACTTTCTTGCCTTCTATTTCTGGCTCAGCCTTAGAGAGCAATTTACAAGTCATTAACTTCTCTAGGCCCAGGCTCCTTAAACATGAACTAACGGTGTGTGGCAGGTATGATGGACAGACAGACAGACAGACACATGCAGCTATGTGCTTACTGGAAAGCAGAGAAACCTGTCCCAGGAAGAAAGCAGATGGAGATGAACCTACATATTTCAGGACAGCCCCTGTGAACCTGGGAAATGATTTTAATTAATGCATGCATACCAAAGCTTAATTAATTGCTGAGTTCAATGAATGCAAGAAGTCTGGAGTGAAAGACATTGCATAAGGAAGTAGCTTCACTATCTGGAAGATAGAGAGGAAAGAGAGGTGGGTTTGTAAACTACCATGAGCCATGGGGCCTGCTTGGTGCCTCTCCAGGGATTTCTAGTTCAGAGTGATACCTCCATCCAAGACCAGAAACTCTAGACCCTACCATCACCCTCAACCCTGTATCCGATCCATCCCCCAAGTCATGTCTACCTTACTTCTTAAACACCTATCCACTCAGCTGTCTCTGTCTCCTCTGATGCCCTGGACCAAGTTCCCAGTATTCTCATCAGGACCACTGCAACTGACCTAACCTCAGTACTAAATCATGTCTCCCATGATGAAATCAAGGGAAGTGTAGCATGACATCCACATATCCATCACCCAGCCCAGTCAGCATCAAGCAGTGTTGACAGCATCAAACTCGCGCCCACTCTTCAATTTCCTAGTAGCCAAACATGTCATTTGTCTTTTATAATCCATATCCAAACAGGACTCACATCCATTTTTTTTAAAGGTTTCAATTATGTGTATATGAGTGTGTCTATGTGATATGTGCACATGAATGCATGTGCTTGCAGAGTCCAATCCAAAAGAAGACAATGGATCCCCTGGAAGAGGAGTAATAGGTTGTTGTGAGCTGCCAGATGTAGAAGTTGGGAAATGAACTTAGGTCCTCTGCTACAGCAGTAAGTGCTCTTAACTGCTGAGCCACCTCTCCAGTCCCAAGACTCTGTCTCATAAACAAGTTGATGTGCAAGATAAAATTTATAAAAATCTAATGGTGTCATCTCTCACCTCTCCACCCCCAGCTAACCATCTTTCAATGGCTTCTTGGTACTCTAGGACAAAAGCTATTTAAATGTAGGCCGTCCCTATGGGGGAGGGGAGGGAAAAATCGAGCAACAGTAAGTTTCTGAACACCTAACTCCCAAAAGTGAATTCAAAATCAAGTGCATGATGAAGCTGGGGTGCTTTTGAGTACTCTCGGCCTTGTTTCATTGTATGAATTTCTTTACCCTGAGCTCTGATCATGCTGCAAACATACTTTGCACTGTGCAAGCCCTCACACTGATGAAGGCTGCTTAAAACACCTCAGCTCACATTTGAGGCCACTGTATGCTCTGAATTACAGTGCTCTTATGGAGTGGTTTGATTATGGAAAACAAGGACTTGCACTGTTTTCCTACAGTCATGTCTCAGTATCGAGACATTAAATCAGTCTGTCTTTGGAACTGTCCTGTAATCAGAATGTTTGGTTTTGGAAAAACGTGCTCAAATTGCTGACTTGAGTTTCATAGAACAGCTTACGTGAACTTTTGACTTAGGATCAGGACAAAATGTCCAACGATTTCTGAAACAGCCTTAAATACACTTCTATTTTGTACTATGTATCTGTGAGAAGCACCATTCTTTGAGCTGATGATTATAAAACTGAAATATGGATCAGCTCTGAAAAACACTGAAGATGCTCTGTGTCTTTCAATCTCAAGTATTCTGCCAGAACTTTAATTTGTGTAAAAATAAACAAGTACATCTATCTCATTAGTGTACATAATTGACTTCCTCTTTAATAAAAGGTTTCATTTGTATACATGCTTTATAAGCTTCTATAACAGAGGTTGCTTTAAAATTGTTCAAGTGAAAGAGGGTCAGGGATGGGCAAAGTTTAAGAAGCCCCGCTCCATGAGAAGAATGTAAATCACTAATGCAATGCTCGCCCGTCTTGTTGGCCTCAGTTTGCCACCAAGTCTGACAATCTGAATTCTGGGGACCCACATGGGAAGAGTAAAACCAATTCTCACAAGTTGTCCTCTGACTTCCACATGCATGTAAAAATGGCACGTTAAGTGCAGATATACAAAAATAAATGAAGAAATGTATGCATTTTTAAGACTAACTAGACATGCGAATATGAATTTATGAACGCCAGTTCAGAGCATGAACACGAGTTAGGGGAAAAAAATGAAACCCTGCACACAGACAGCACCACTAGGATGGCAATTGACACAGCTGTTCTTGCCGAGTTTCCACCTGCCTGGCGACAACTTGACCCCCACAAAAGCCCTGAGGACAAAAGTCCTCTTTATAGAAGAGAAAATCTAGACCAAGAAACAAAAAATACTGTTCTTGAGACAGCACATGGAAGAACCAGATTCTGGATCCAGGCTCAAAAGCTTGGACCGAGAATGTAGTTCGATTGGTAGAGTGCTTGCCTCACATGCACAGAACACTGGGTTTGATCTTTAGTGCCACATAAATCATGCACACCTATTATCCCAGTACTATGAGGACAGAGGCAGAGGCAGGAGGATCAGAAAGTTCAAGGTCACCCCAGGCTGCATAAGGAAGTTGAGGCTAGTCTGAGATACATGAGACCCTGTTTAAAAAAAAAAAAAATGATAATAATAATAAAATAAATAAACAAACTGTAGCCATACATCTTGTGCATAAAAATGTCTTCCACATGTTGCTACACGAGTCATGGTCCACTCACCTACCTCAGCCTTAACCTTTGATGGGTTCTCAGACCCCACGTTCATCAGTTAGCCTCACAGGCTCTCAGGTCCTTCTCTGTGAAATGAGGCCATAATTCTAGCCTAGCCTACATCAGTACACACTATGAATCTTCAGAGAGCTGTGTGTGAAAGAGCTGTGTGAGGTGTGACACTCTGCTGCCTTGATGATGACATCCTAAGATGAGGTCAGCATCCGTACAAGGCTAAGATGTCTTCCACGGTGCTCTAAGCTAAGCACACACATTAAGACTACTTTATCCTCTGAGACTGATTTTGTTTCAGAGGATATTTCTTTCCAGAGGGATCAGGAAAACTACTAAGACATAAAACAAAGACCATTTATTATCATAACACTTGAAGATAAAAACTGCTTTAATTTTAAGGCTGTTCCCCCCAACACACACACTAGCTTTTATAAAGGTGAGATAAATAATACATTTCAATTGAAATGATTTTCTTAGAGACTGAGAACCACAAATAAGTTTAAAAAAATCATACTATTTAACAAATTGGTAGGTTTTTAAAAAGATCTTCTAATGTGTATGTGTATATGCACCTGCATGAATTTATGTGCACCACATGCATGCTTGTGCCCACAGAGGTCAGAAGAGGGCATCGGATCCCTTGGAACTAGAGTTACAAGCAGTTGCAAGCTGCTTGATGTAGGTGGTGGGAACTGAACTTGGGTCTTCTGGAAGAGCACTAAGCATTCTTAACCACTGAGCTATCTCTCCAGCCCCAAAATTGGGATGGTAGTATTTTTGATTGACATTTATTCATTGTATACACACACACACACACACACACACACACACACACACAGGTTCATGTGTTGAACATTTGAACCTAGGCTGTGGGCAATGTTGCAGAGGGTGGTAGAACCTTTAGAAGATGGGGCCTAATTGGAGAAAGTAGGTTGCTGCAGACATGGTTTTGAAGCTCATACTTAATCCCAGGACTTCCTTTCTTCCTCTCTGTTTCCTGTCCATCATGAGGTGCAGAAACTTCTCTGCCACAATGCTCTGCTTGAGTACAGAGGATCAAGCGACCAGGAGCCGAGCCCTCTGAAAACATGAACCAAAATAAATCCTCCAGTCCTTGAGCTGTTTATACCAAGTATTCTGTCATAGACACAACCTAAGTAATTAATGGTTATAGTATTTATAGTAATTACAAATATACTCTCTCCAGTGCCAAACCTCACAGACGAGCTGAGTTTTATTTCATGGGCACCTCACAGACATTGAATTCACATCCTTTCAGAAAGGATGTTATGAGCTCTGGAGTCATCTGCAGCTGGCTACAGCTCAGACAATTGCTTCCTCTCGTAAAACCATGTCAGACACTTTTCCTATTTACCAACATGATTTTTCCTGTTCAGTGGGAGCTGTACTTAGACAAAACCAGGGGCCTAGAGAAAATACACCAAACATACTGTTGTGCTATTATTCCTTTCCATCTCCTAGCTGCTCAACTCGTTTCTTCAGGGTGAAGCTCCACCCCTTCTAGAAAGCATTCCCAGAATTTCCTAGCCCCATAGTTTACCCATTTCTGAGCTCTTGTGGCATCAATAATAATGGGAACGACCCCTCAATGAGCAGTGTGATGGTCAATCTCATGTGTCAGCTTGAATTGACTAAGAGCTGCCCAGGCAGCTGTAAAAACATTGGATGTGGATGTGTCTGCTGAGGGTGTTTCTGGGGTGAGTGGGCCTCATCCAGTCTGTTCAAGGGCCTGAACGAAGCAAAAAGCAGGAGTGAATTTGCTCTCCACTAGAACTGAACTCCATCTTCTTCTGTCTTTGAAGACCGGGATCCCTTGTTCTTAGGCCTCCTGATTCAGGTTAGGACCAACACCTTAGGTCTCCTGGTCCTCAGGCTTCCAGACTCAAACTGAACCCCATCACTGACCTTCTTGGCTTACCAGCTTGCAGATGGCAGATCATGAGACCTCTCAGCCTCATTAAAGGACAGTGCACCCTGCTGCAAGCAGCACCTGCCTCTCTCTTCTGTCTACCCACAAAAGGCAAGCTTAGGGGTAGCCAGGGAGCAGCTCCAAGATAAAGCCCTCAGACCAGGATGAGTAGATACGAGGGAAGAAACACACAGCGCCCTCAACACGGAGAGACCCCTAGAAGAACAAGGCACAGCACGGTGAGCGTCCCTCTACTGGGGACCACAGCTTCTCTATCTCTCTGCTTCACGCCTTCATCTTTCATATTTATAGTCACACATTTCCTCTGCCTTTGGCCTCAAGAAGCACACACCTCGAGAAGTATGATGACAGTTATGATGCAGTGTTGTTAGGGGGGAAAGGATCATGAAGTGTGAGAATTGCCTGTGTAGGGCAGATGTGTGGCTGAGGAGACGGAGGCCCCATCCTTCACTGAGGTGCTTGGCTGAGGTTTAGGCACGGTTAGATTAGGTCTGTGAAAGAAGAATGTTAATTTCGTGTTTAATCTTTTATGTAGGTACTCCTCAAGGGTTGTTTATTTTCTTTTCTTTTTCTTCTTCATTATTATTATTATTATTATTATTATTATTATTATTATTATTTATGACTGAAGCTGTCAGTTGCAGGGAGTCCCTGGCTTGATTGATAGCTGTCAATCTTCCTTTATTGCTGGCTGCAGTGTCATCTACTTAGGGCAGAACGGGTGAAACTGCTCCGGGCTGAGCAAGAGCATCGGTTAGATCAGAAGCACTAGTGTTTTCCCCACTCTCCCTGTGTCCTGCAAGGCTGTGACTGACATGGATGCCACTCCTGTAGGCCTGTCGGGGGCAGGGGCAGCTAAACTTCAGCCCCACTGTTTTCCCAGGAACCACAAAAGCTGTCCAAACAGACACTCCCTTGATAGTTCCTGGAGCTTTCATTGAGACAGCTGAGGGAGCTTTAAATGCCTTGTGACTGTTCAGGGACACCGAGACAGTGACAGATACCCAGATAAGACCTTGAACCAGCCAGCCCCAGATGCCCCAGGGAGACTCTGTTCCAGTCACAGGAACTATCACAACTGTCATGGCGGCTGTTCCAACCTGGCTTCGCTCTGGGAGATGCTGACTGTCACAGAAACTCCAGGCACCATTCAACGACTGAAGGAGACTTGGCTTTGTAATGACAGCTTCCAATGACTCACTGTGGTCCCACCACAGCCATCCACCATCCTCACAACAGTCTTCAATCTGGCAGGGAGGTGCCCCCGCCCAGGACATCTAGGGCTTATGTACAATTGTTTACAAGAAAGCAGCGATCCTGAGATCAGTCCAGTGGAGTATCCTTCTGTTTACTTCCCTATGTTGCCTCTACTCCTGTTGCAGTCCAAAATCTAATAAGGCCTCCTTGACGGTTTTATTGCCTACTTGTGGTCTTTACCACATGAAGGGCAGGCTAAGCTGATAGCATGAAGAACAGACAGCTCCCAGGGTTACCAGCCCCAAGCATACCTGTAGCAGCAGCTGAATAGTTCCAGAAGGTGGGGGCATGGACTGTGAAGAGTGGAAAGTACAGAAGAAATCCAGAAAGCCACCAAAAATTAGTGTCTCCCTCTCCCAAGGAACTGTAACATTATGAGCTGAGGGTTCCAACAGTCAAAGCTCCAAGCCATAGTACGACCTTCTGAGTGCTAGGTAGTTACTGTACTTGAAACTCAGCACTATAACATGGAATGCATGGGGTCCAGCCAAGGTAGGCTTAGAGATGCTGACACTAAGGGAGAGCTGCTATCTAAACAGAGCAAATGACCCATAGCCAATAGGTGATGGAACAAATAACTGTCACTATGGTGACAACCCCAAAATAGAAAGGACACCTGCAGCCCAGAGTCCTGACTTAGCAGCTTGTCATAAAGATCAGCAACATGGACATATTTCATATGCCTGCTCATCCTGTTGGGTGTGTCCAGTGACCCCTGTCCCAGTGACAGACAGAGAGGATGCTACTTCCAAGGCCTGCAAGTCACCTTCCAGGAATAACACCTCAGTGTCCCAGGCTCCACTCAGTCCAAGGATGGGGAAAACAGTGTGGGAAGAACGGGCACGGGAATTTTTAGTTTGTCTGGAAGCCTTGTGGCTGAGTGCTTCCTTGAAGCATTCAAGTCTCGTGTCAGCTCCTCTGCCACCTGCCATCAAGAGTCCTCACCAAGCCCAGGGCACCGAGAAGCATCTTTCTTGCTCCATCTTCAGGAGACAACAATAACCCACACAACCTAAATAACAATTGCTCTTTTTTTAAAAAAAAAAATAACAAAGCCAGCATGTGTTGCGTGGCAAGTATGTGTATCACACAACAAAAATGAACTTCTTTAATTTCATAACAACTTGAGAGCAGGCATTGTTGCTCCATCTCATGGGGAAAGGAATGGGCTAAGACAGGATGAGCATCTTGCGAGAGTTTTTATGACTAACAAATGAAACTTGGTGTCCTGGTTAGCTGACAACCTGACACAGCCCAGAATCATCCAAGAGGAGAGTCCCCACTGGGGAGCCTCCCAGGTCAGACTGGCTTGTGGGTAATGTCCGTGAGGGATTATCATGATTGTTAATGGATGTAGGAGGGCCCAGCCCACTGTGGGCAGAACCATTCCCTGGACAAGTGGCCTTAAAACTACATAAGAAAGCTATCTGAGTATAAGCCAACCATGGAGCTGGCTCCATGGTTCCTGTTGCACTTCCTTCTCTGTGAAGTGAGTTGCCTAATCAGAGGTTAATCAGAGGTAGTGCTGTGCGGAAGAGCAAGCAGGCCTTCAAGTTCTTGCCTCAACTCCTTTCAACAAAGAATGGCGATCTAAAAATTGTAAGGTGACTTTTGTCAGAGTGTTTTTATCACGACAACAGAAATTAAAACTAGAATACCTACATATGTCTAAATCCTTTCTTTCCCTTAGATCTCACGGCCCTTTCAGAGCAGGCTAGGCCTCGGGAGAGATGACTCTTGTACGCATCCCCCACTTGGGATGTTAGAAGTGAAAAAGAACTTTCAAGAAGCTAGCCAGACCAGCCTCACTCATGTTCATGCCTCATCCCATCAGCAGCCACCACCCTGCCACCCAGCCACACAGCCACCCGGCCACACAGCCTCATAGTCACCCAGCCACCCAGTCACACAGCCACACAGCCACACAGTCTCACACAACCACCCAGCCACCCAGTGACACGGTCACATAGCCACACAGCCACCCGGCCACCCGGCCACCCGGTCACATAGCTACACAGCCACCCAGTCACACAGTCACACAGTCACCCGGCCACCTAGTCACATAGCCACCCAGCCACCCAGCTACCCAGGCACACAGCCACACAGCCAACCAGGCACACAGCCACACAGTCACATAGCCACACAGCCACACAGTCACCCAGGCACATAGCCACCCAGCCACCAGGCCACTTGGCCACCCAGTCACATAGCCACCCAACCACACAGCCACACAGCCAGTCAGGCACACAGCCACCCAGCCACACAGCCACACAGCTTAGCTATGTTCTTCTCAATCATCTCATTTCCTCCCTCTGCGGTGGTCATATTTTCACAGGTTAGCACGTCTGACACAGAAAGTGTATTCCTGTCAATGCGTTTCAACTCCTGCTTTCTCTGCCAGCACTGTTAGGACATCAATAATGCATCTTGGAATCAAAGAAATCCCAGAATCAAAAGAAACAACGTACGTCTAAGTAACATTCAAATACCATCTACTGAAAGCCGAGCACAGACCTCACAGGACTGTCAATGTGAGAAACAAGGAGCCAAATCCCTCCTTCAGATATCCCAATGAATCCTTCTGAGCACACCTGGTCCCCCATGAAAACTCACCCACATAGCCTCTAGTCTAGCTGTAGCTCATACATCCTAGGCTTGGCATCCTTGCATATCTGCGGGGCGAATGAGAAAAGAATCCCAACCCCTCATCCCGACTGTTCACATATAACATGCAAATGAGTACCCGTCACACTGGAAAAACATGGACTAGACATCTGATTATCTTTTCTTTTGCCAGATCCATTCATTCCTACAATAGGTGGCGGATATTAACAAGGTACTGAGCCAAGCGGGGCACTGTCTTCTGGTGCAAATCACGTGGGTGAATAGCCGTGGGCACCTACAAAAGGAGAAGTTGCTATAAAGCAGAAAAATGATGCAAATGACTGGATGGAGTGGCTTCATGGAGCTAGAGGATGGCAGCATCATGTTTTGAGGTGGAACAGGAGGCTATCAGACAGACGGAAAGGAAGCGGAAATTCTAACATGTTAAGTGCAAGGCCACAGACTACGGAAACTGCTCATTGTGGAAATGTGTGTTGCTCTATCTGGCAGTGTTGCTACATCCAGAAGTGTAAGGCAGTATCTGTACGTTATTTCAAGGCACTAAGTCTATTTCCATCTACAGCTGTGACCAGATGCAAATGCGAAGGTTTGCATTATGGAGGCTCTCGACCTGAAAGTTAAGTGACATGGAAGGACGAGGCTTTGCACTCTGGGAACTGATGGACCGGAGTCCTGCCTCTTCCCTTGCTGGCCTCAGCTTAAGCTTCTCGCCTTTCTGAACCCAGGTATTCTAATTTTTAAAGCTTGCTTGCATAATAAAAGTAGCCTCAAGCCAGGCATGGTACCTCTACACCCAGCACTTGGGAAGGAGAAGAATGAGGATCAGAAGTAGAAAGTCATGGCTATGTAGCCAGTTTGAGGGTAGCCTGGATACAGGAAACCTTGTCTCAAAAAATAATCAATAAATAAAGCCACATCCAGCCTCACCTAGCCAATTCCTCAGCTGATCTAGTTTCCTCAAACTGGAAGCCTCTGTGTCCTCATCCAAATGAATCTCAGCTGAACTGCTGCTCAAAAGCCTAAAAGATTAAAAAGCCTCTAGTTTCTGGTCTTCACACCTTATATACCTTTCTGCTTCCTGCCATCACTTCCTGGGATTAAAGGCGTGTGTCTTTCCCAAACAAAACATGAGACCTCAAGTGCTGGGATTAAAGGTGTGTGTCACCATGCCTGGCTATTTCCAGTGTGGTCTTGAACTCACAGAGATCCAAATGGATCTCTGCCTCTGGAATGCTGGGGATTAAAGGCATGTGCTACCACTGCCTAGCTCTATGTTTAAAATAGTGATTATTTTGTTCTATGATCCCTAGATAAGTTTATTAGGGTGCACAATATATTGGGGGACATAATATCACCACAAGTAACTTTAGGGGAGTTCTGTGAATTAGACCTTCTAGCAAAACATGGGTAACTGATGCTTCTCTTGACCGTTTTTTTTTTGGGGGGGGGGCTCTCTAGTCACAAACCAGTACAAACTTGGTCTTCCAGGGGTAAGCCAAGACAGGTGAACTACTTCACATGCTGTTTTAAAGTTTCTTGATAGTACATCAGAATGTTCTAGTGCTGCAGCTAGGACTACTGTCCATTTTCGTAGCCCTAAGAATGCCTGCTGCATAGCAGGTAGTCAAAAGCACCTATTATGACCAGAATACATTCTCTGAATCAATTAAAATGGGGTGGGGCAGAAATACATCTGCATGAACTGTCAAAATGGGAAGGTTGGAATACCTTTTATATTTCAAGCAATCACTATCTTTCTATCTGTAGATATATATCTATATGTATATATCTCTATCATCTATCTATCTTTCTATCTGTAGATATATATCTATATGTATTTATCTCTATCATCTATCTATCTGTAGATCTATATGTATATATCTCTATCATCTATCTATCTATCTATCTATCTATCTATCTATCTATCTATCTATCTATGCACCCGCACATGCAAGTAGCCTTGCATGCTACTCTCTCCAGCTAGACAGGAAACCCAGGGACAAATTATCTTCTTGCCATACTTAGGGAAGCAATGTGAGCCAGGAGCACCAGGACCAGGCAGCTCAATCTTTAAACACCTCTCTGAAAAATCTGTTTCTCAGAAATGTTGCTGCCTGTCAACAGAAGAGGTTTTCTCAGTTTCAATAATGGCATTATCTTAGATTCTTTGCTTTTAATGAGGTTTTTAATACTTCCCATCTCAACAGCTGTTTGTCTCCAAGTGTAATGGGGTGGGTAACACAGTGACAGGATACAGAGCTGGATGTGCTGACTCAACTATTCCCTGAGCCATTCGGGGTCACCTACACAGGAGGACAAGCTGTGGACTTCAGGGTGTTCCATTGAATGGAAGGCTTTTGGAAAAGCTCTCAGGTGAGCAAGACATTTATGAGTAAAGCCATTCATTATTCCTCCCCTCCTTCCTTTCCAGAGAAACCTTCAGAGAACAAGAAGACCCTGCAGCCAGGATCGTACCTGGCCCAGTAGATGTTTGGTGAATTCATGAATTAATAAACCAAACAAATACTTCATGCCAAGACTTCCCCAGCAGAGTCCAACTCCTCGTTGCCAAAGGATTAGTAACACGTTATCAGGACATTGGTCCCTGTAAGCCTCTTGCTTGGCAGTTGTGTGTAGTGTGGGATGCCATGACAGGGCCCCATCTTCTAGAACCTGCTGCAAACCAAAGTGCTCTTAGATATTAACCTAGTCTCCTCACTTTCCCTAAGATCTTATCACCAATGACAAAGAATTAAAAGGATCTAATCAAGGAAGAAGTATTAGCCCCCTGAGGGTCAACATATATGGTCTTGGCTACCAGCTAAGGAAGGGTTACTAGCTCCTTGGGATCTCATGTGCCAGCAGAGAAGCAAGGATCAGTCAGGCCATCTACACCTCACAAGCACTATGAGGATTCCTGTAACAGAAAGCACTTCAGAGACATAGCTGGCATGTTAGCATCTTAGCAGCCTGGCTTGACAGGTACTCCAATCTCACAAAAATCTTGAATGACTATGACTCAAGTGCATCACTACCTGGCAAAATGGAAGAAACTGGACTGGAAATGTAGCCCAGTTAGTTAAGTACTTGGCTCAGCATTCATGGGAATGGGAGAGAGAGGGGAGAGAGACGGGAGAGAGAGAGAGAGAGAGAGAGAGAGAGAGAGAGAGAGAGAGAGAGAGAGAGAGCATACCAAAACCAAAGGCCACCAATTGCAGGACAAGCATGGACAGATGCATATACACCCTAACATGAAGTGCAAAGAAAGGTACACAGCTGTGGCAGGGCCCTTCCCTATGGCCAGCTGCAGAAAAGCAGCTGGGTAGTTTCCAGATTCCCCGAGGGGCCCTGACTGAGGACTTCATGTGCTGGATCAGGACATTCCAGCGTCAGCCTGCTTCCTCTGCAGAGCCGTTTCCCTGGCTCAATCTGGCAGGAGATACAGGCTGGAAGAACTGCCCTTCCTCGCCCCTCCCACCTCCATGCTGGGACTGCTGTGAAAAGGAGTGGCCTGGCCAGAAGACCTGGAAGCCCGGTGGCTTACCTAGACATCTCTTGGAAGATAGAATCAGCAAGCATTACCTTATTGGAAAAAAGATGTGGAATTTACAGACTGACAAAGCTGACCCATAGGAAGCAGGAAAGAATGGAGTTTCAGCCATGGCTCCATTCCAGAGCTCTTGGGATGTAGTCAGGGGGAAAAAATCTCTCTCTCTCTCTCTCTCTCTCTCTCTCTCTCTCTCTCTCTCTCTCTCTCTCTCTCTCTCTCTCTCTCTGCATGTGTGTGCTCGCGTATGCGCTCTTCAGAAGACAGAGAAGAGTTTTCTGGCAAGCTTGCCTCAAGTGGGCTACTGGCCTGTGGGCAATACCCAAACACAGCACCACAGCCCCAGGGAGAGGAAGCCTCTCTCATCAGGCAGATCTAGTAAAAGCTAGCATCTGAATGCACATCCAGTCTGGAACTTTCTTTGCAGCAGCATTGAGTTATCTATTCCATGTGTGTCCAGACAGTGCATGGTACCGGCTTAGAGAGGGAAAAGAAAATTTACCCAAAAGAAAGTAGGAGAGAGGAGCGAGGGGAGAGAGCGAAAGAGAAAAAGAATTCTCTCTCAGTGGTATAGAAGTTGTTTTAGAAAGGATGTGCTCTGTGTGTCTCTCAGGTGGCAATGATAAAACAGGCATTATCCTACCCGGCTGTAGCCAATTTCACAACCAACTTCAGGGAAGAGGCCAACACACCACAGCAGCCCTTAGCTGACCTCAGAACTACAGAGGGGCTCCCTACCCCTAGTAGCAAAAGGCTATAGCCAACAAGGAACCCCAACAGTAGATGGGCGGGGGGGGGGGGCGTCCTGAAGATCATCTTTCAGTCTCAGCTCTGCCCAGGGCCACACCATTGAGCCTTTGCCTTTTTGAGATTCTGCCAGCCATTCACTCTCTGCCCCTCAAAACCACACATCCACAGGAACCCTGAGGCTGCTACTCTGGAGGCTGCACTGCCCCCTACCTGACCACACCTTCCTAAAGCTCCTTGACATGGCCAGCAAGCACAGGAGAAGCAGCGCAAAGGCACAAGTCATTAGGGACCTGCAAGCCACACCACAGTGACATGCCACCTCACATCCTGCAGACAAGAAAACGGGCACATAGCGAGTCTTGGCAAAGGTCTGCTGGCAGGTGGGAGTGTCAAATCGCTCAGCCACTTTACAAAGGTCTGACAGCTCCTCCCGAGTTAAAAATAGTTAAAATAGTTAAAAATAGTTAAAATAGTTAAACATAGTTACCTGATGGCTGAGCCATCCCACCCCAGGCATATGCCCCCTAGGAATTGAAAACATACACTCAAACCAACACTTGTAAATGAATGTTCACAGCAGCACTTGCCAGGACAGCCAAAAAGTAGCACTAGCGTAGATGTCCATCACCTGGTAAATGAATAAACATCGCAATCTACCCACACAATGGAATTATTGAACTATACAAAGGCATGGAGGGCACATGGTGATTCAAGGCAGCCAAAGGTTACCTAGCAGGAACCTGTCTCAAAGAAATAAACCAACACAAACATTCAAACAAAAGGATTTTGGGCATATACTGTACCATTGGGTAGATCATTTGAATGTTAATACTGAAAGATGCTAAATGAAAGCCATACATGAAATCTTACATGGACAATTCCATACACATGAAACATCCAGCCAAGGTACATACATAGAGATGGGAAGCTGACTGGTGGTTGCCAGAGTTTGCAAGAAGGAAAGGGGACCATGAAGTGTGTTGACTGAGTACATGGCTTCCTTTAGGGTGATGAAAACATCTTGGCGCTGTACAGAAATGATAGTCACTCATTATGAATGGACTCAATGTCATTGAACCGTATGCTTCCATAAGACTAATGGGTAGTTTTACATCAATTCTACATCAATTGTATGTATGTGTGTGTGTGTCATGCCAACCCTTGACAAAGCCATCCTAATTCAAGGGAGTTGCGTGTTTCCTCCTGGAACAAAACAGTCTATTGCTTGGCCTATGCAACTACAGTTGTGAACTGGTACATTTCCCTCCTGTCTCCTTTAAGCCAGTCTTGCTCTTTGCAGCCAAAAGCTTCTGAGTGGACAGGACCCTCAATGGCCTCCCTACTGTGTGACCTCAGAGAACACTTCTCTGAGTCTTCACTTCTTCATCAGCTCAGTAAACAGGGCTGATTATAACCTGCTTCATTGGGTTTGTTTCAGAGTATTACCACAGCTCCTATGAGAATATTAGGTGGAGTTCCAAAGGTGACTTCATTCATTCCTTGTAACATAAATTATGACTCTCAGTGGCAGTATCATCCATCTGGTAGATCTGGTGTTGGGTTTACACCAACAGGAATGGCAGCTGTGTCACCAGCTTGCTGGAACCTGAGCTTGAACTCTGTCCCTCAACTGTGACCTTGGGAAAATTGCTGCTCAGGGATTTACAGTTCACCCGCCTATGAAATAGGAGTAATTATAAGTAAGGATGGAACAGATCAGTGTCTGGAGCATGTACGTTGTTATTGTCATTGTCACAGATCATAAATACAGGGCCTAGTCACTGGCACAGCAGAGTTGAGGTTGACTTCATCCATGGCCTCCCTCCTTCTTTCCCACCAGCAACTGCTTACAGAGTGTCTTCATCACCAAGTAGCATCACAGTGTCTTGGATCAGGCAGGATTTCAGCTCCTCTAGAGCAGGAGTTGGACAGCTATGACCTTGATCACAAGCATCACTTCCAAGGAGTTCTGCTTCTTCACACCAAACATCCCCACTCCTTCAACCAGGCCTTACCTACCGGATTTTACAGCCAACTCAAGTTTCCAGACTACATTTCCCAGACTCCTTTGAAACTGAGGGTGATAATGGGTCAGAGTTCAAGGAGGAGGGTGGAAATGGTGTAAGTCATTAACAGGCTTTTAAGAAGTAGGTGTGTCTCCTCCAGCATTTCCTCCTCTGCCAAGGAATGAACAATATGAGAAGTGTTAAGGCCACAAAAGCAGAAGAGGCCTATGTTTGAGTATGACCACTGAAGGAATTGGAAATACCCATTTTGAAGAAGAAAAAAAAATAATAACCTCACATTTTTATAAACACTGTGGGGACTTTTTGTTGCTGCAGATACTGTTGCTTTATTACTATGGTACCATGATAGTTGACTGAACTGAATTATGAAAGGTCTCATGAATAGCCCCCCAAATACTATATCTGAATGCCTACTAATGTCAGAACCTGTAGATTCAAATAACACTGCACTAGGATTTGCTCTGACAAGGCCACAGGATACTAAGGGAGACAGAAGCATCTTGAACAACAAAAACATCCTATGATGGTGTGTCAATCATCTGAAGAAAAGCTTGGCCAAGGAAGGTACACTGAGGAACAGACAGGGTGAGGTCCACTCTCCAGGAACCAGGCTGCTCAGAAACAGCTCCCATAACGTGGGTATTCCAGCTCAGGAGAAGAGACATTCTTCCCCTCATCCCAAGTAGACCAATATGAAAGGGCAGAGAGGGGGACCAGCCTGAGAGCAGAGAGGGAGAACACCAAGGGAAGATGTACCAGCTGTGGGGTGGAGAAAGGGAAGGAGGAAAGCAGGAAAGAAGGAAGATGAAGCCGAAGAGGAAGGTGAGGCAGAGTCATTGATAGACACCTGTGGCAGTTCAGGGACATGTGGCTGTGTCATAGAAAAAAGCTGAATGATTTGAGCCAGCGCATTCCACGGAAGGCCTGCCTGAGGATTCCATTTGCCAGCCTTTCTCAACTGCTGCTCTCTGGCCTGTGTGAGTCCCACAGGGTGTTTTCCTGTCCCCTCCCTGATCTGGGCTTCTCTGCTGCTTCTCCCAAACTCTGTCCAGACTCACTCCACAGTCCTCAGATACACAATCATTCCCCACAAAGCCTCTGCTTTCCTCCTTCTCTATGTCCTCAAAGCTCTCTTCCTTGAGTCAGCCTTTTAGGAAGGACCTACATTACCCTAAAGAAGCCCTGGAAACTGACTGTCATGATGTCAAGTCACACAAAGGTGCCTAGAGCCAGAGGGGATGAGAGAGCTAGAGGCAGGGGTCCTGGGTTTAAATAAGCTATTACCTTTGATTTGGGGACTTTGAACATTTAGTAGAAAGGTTCGAGCCTAGTTTCTTCAAAATGGCTTATTTCTACTATTCTTTTTTTTTGTTTGTTTTGTTTTGTTTTTTGTTTTTTGTTTTTTTGTTTTTTTGTTTTTTTTTGAGACAGGGTTTCTCTGTGTAGCTTTGGGCCTTTCCTGAATCTCGCTCTGTAGACCAGGCTGGCCTCGAACTCACAGAGATCCACCTGGCTCTGCCTCCCGAGTGCTGGGATTAAAGGAGTGCGCCACCACCGCCTGGCTATTTCTACTATTCTTAATAAAAAAAAAAATAATAATGTCTCTATTTCCTCACAGCCACTTTCTAGATGAGGACACTGAGGGCCTCAGAGGTTGAACAAACAGCTTGCGCTCACAGCTAACAGCAAAGTCAGTTTCTAGAAGCCACATCTATTTAAAATTACAATAGAAGGCAGTAGAACTAAATTGCTCCAATTGGCTTGGGCCAGTTCGCAAGCATGATTGAAGTCCGTACATACATACATATACTACTTCCTAAGAAATTATGTATTAAATTTCAAAATGCAAATAAAAAAAACTTACCTTTGGCCTATTGATTATACAAAGAAAAGTGTACCTGATTGTGCCTGGAGCTGACAAGGACTTGAAGATGTGAATATCCTCAAAACCCTGCTCTAAAGACATGAGCTGGTCAACTTCCCTGAAAGCAACTTAGAAGCATGCATCACACATGAAAATGTGCCTGTTCTTTGGCCCGTCAATTCCACCTCCAACAACTCATCACAAGTAAGTATTTAGACGAGGATATAAGTGAAAAAAAAAAAAAGCAAACAACCTGTACATCCACTATAAAGAGTATTTGAGTATGGGGGCTCATGCCTGTAGTCTCAGCACTCAGGAAGAGGCAGGATGATGGGAGTTGGAGATCATGTGTGACACAGAAGAGCCTATTTCAAACAACAGATGATAGTAATAAGTATGATCTGAGATTTATGTGAAGGGTTGTATATCATCTATCCCTATGGCCATGTGTTCTCTGATCTACACAGCCAACCCAACAGAGCAATGCCTACAGACACTGTTTGGATCTCTCTAGATCTCCAGCCCAGGAAGTTTAATGCCCTCTTTTGCAGCCTGCCAATCAAACAGCCAAGGGTTGCCTCTCTTGTCAGTCACATACACGTCTCTGCCACACCAACAAGCCCTGGAGAGCACTCCACTCTCCAAGAGCCCTTCAAGGTGGCTGACTCAGACCACACACATCTCTGTATTTGCTCTTCCTTTCAAAGAGCCCATGGCCCACCTTGTAGCTAGAGGATTTTAACAATGTAATCTTCCCAGGGATGTGCTGGGATCAGCACTGACACTGTCTGGGAACGATGCCATGTCCTGCTCAGCAGGTGATGAAAGGGACGAGCTGGATTCACTCAGTTACTTCCTCAAGACCTAGCCGGTGGTGGGCACCAAGGGTAGATGAAAGAGTGTCAGCCTAAAGAGACCACAGGCCAGCAGGGTGAAGAGACAGTGAAACATCAACATGGCCTAGGTTTTGATGAGGTCCCAATTTTATCTTAGGGATCAGTAAATGGCAACCTGGTCACCCACATAATAAACAGTAAGAATGCTATCATCAGTGCCTCACACTAAGCCAGGTCTAAGAATCTGTAAGGAAGAAGACAAGGGACCACTGTGAAGAGCAGAACAGCAGAGGGGCACGGAAGGGGACATTTCAGCTGGCCAGGTCAAGGGGAACCAGCTTTGCTGCTCTGCCTGAGGGCCGTTTTTAAGCCATCCAGACACAGAATGCAGACCTTTCCAATTCTATTCACTCTTTCTGCCTCTAACAACTGGATTTTGCACACTGACACGCCCTTGTCTAGAGCCTTGTGTCTGGATAGGACTGGGAGAGAACAGGCAACTTTATCCAGAGTCTTCCAGGGGCCACACAAGTCTTCTTTTAGCTGTCTCCAAAATACTCTTCAGTGGATGCCAGGAGCATGGATTGAAAGAGAGGAAACTGAGTCTCAGAGAAAGGAAGCTACCCACAGGCACAAAGCAAGAGAAAGAGTCAGCCTGCCAGCCAGGACTCTGATGGCTGTATCTGTGTTCTTTGTTCCACATCACACTGCCTCCATGACAGAGAAGGACTCACAGGGTTACTTTCCCATCATTTACAATCTGTGTTTGGGGGCTGAGGAGAAGGCTCAGCCAGCAACATGCCTGCTGAGCAAGCTTTAGGGCCTGAGTTCAAACACGCAATACCCGTGTAAAAAGTTGGGTTTGGTGGCACATGTCTGAAACCGTGGTACTGGGCAGGCAGAGACAGATGAATCGATGGAGTTTGCTGGTCAGCCAGTATAACCAGTCAGTAAGCTTTGAGTTCAGTGAGTAATCCTGCTCCGCGCCCCCCCCCCAAAAAAAAGGTAGAGAGAATAGAAGACACAGTGACATTGACCTCTGACCTCCCCACCCTGCACCAATGTGCACAGACACACAAATACATACTGCAAAATACATTCAAAAGAAAAATAGATAAAACTCAGTATGCGTCCCACTGAGTTCCTGTGTTCTCCCAGTGTGCCTGCACAGAGAGCCCAAAGGGTGTGCCATAGGCCCAGCAAAAGGCTTCTCTAAAGGTACAGCTCACAGCTGTGGTACAGGATAAAGCTGAGTCTCCTCAGGCCTGCCCCTGCCCACCTGTTCACGTCCATGCTGGCTCTGCCTTCAAAGCCCACCTCCCTCTTCCCATCCCCCACCACCAACTTCTTCCACAGTGTCTGCACACACTGGCCCTGCTGACTCGCCTGTACCTGGGCAGTCTTTGCCCTTGGCCACAAAACGCCTTTCACTCCTAGTCAAAGGCCATTCACCATCTCTGAGAAGATTTGGGAGCCCTCTTTCATGAGTCCCACAGCACATCAGAAGTCACTTTGCCTTGTGAGCAGTTCACATGTCTTAACCCTGCAGACTAGGGGATGCCGATGTCTTACCTCCTAGAACATCAAGAAAGTTCTCACTAAGTGCTTCCATCACATGGTGTCCACAGAAATCCCAGCAGGATTAGTGTCACAAGCCAGCTGCAGTTAGACACAGGCGATAATTTTCTTATGCTTAGGTCAGATGCCCAATCATCATGATGATTTTTAACATCACCATTGCCATGGCTGTCTGCATCATCACCATCATTACTGCCATCACGGTTGTTATTATCATTGTTACGGTTCTCCTTATCATCAGAAGCAGCATTACCATCATCATCATCATCATCATCATCTTTATCACCACCACTACCATCACCATCAACATCACCAACATCACCATCATCATCACTGTCATCACCATATTAGTTGTCTAAGTGTGCCATAATAAATCACCAAAAATTGGGTGTTTTAAAACAACAACAAAAAAATGCACTCCTTCATAATTCTGTAAGGCCAGAATTCCAAAATCAAGATGTGGGCAGAGCCATGATCTCTTTGATGCCTTTAGGAGAGACTCTTCCCTTGTCTTTTCCTAGCTTTTGATAGCTACCAGAAGTCCTATCTGAGAGTCACACCACCCCAGCATCTGATGCCAGAGGCTTCCTCTTCTTCATTGTCTTCTTCCAATGCGCTTTCTCTTCTTCTCCCCTCCCCACCTCCTCCCAGTCATACCATCCTATCAAACTCAATGTCTTAGGTAGGGTTTCTATTGCTGTGATAAAACACCATGACCAAAAGCAATTTGGAAAGATTATTATTTCATTGATACGTCCAGGTAACAGTCCATCACTGAGGGAAGTTGGGGCAAGAACCTGGAGGCAGGAACTGAAGCAGAAGCCATGGAAGAATGTTGCTGATCAGTTTGCTCCCCCTTGCTTGCTCAGTTTGTCTTCTTATACACCCCAGGACCACTTACCAAGGGGCAACACCCCTACATGGGGCTAGGCTCTCCCATATCAACATTAATTAAAAATATGCCCTATAGTTTGATCTTATGGAGGCATTTTCTCAATTGTGGGCTCCCTCCTCTCTGATGACTAGCTTGCATGGAGTTGATCGACAGAAGGAAGGAAGGAAAGAAGGAAGGATCCAACACATTCAATGAATTCATTTTAACCTGATTTCCATTGGTGAATTTATTTCTCCATAATTTACAATCCAAGGCTCTAGGGATTAGGACTTTAAAAATACATTTTTGGAAGGGCATCATTCAACCTGCAACTATCGCCCAACTCTCATGAAGGCAGCTACCATTCCCCCTTCTCCTAGTCCCCAGGTAGCAGGCATGCACTCTCCACCTACCTCTGCCACAGCCAGAAGCTTGATTTGCTCCATTTGAAAGGAAACAAAACCAAAGCTCAGAGAAGCCTCAGACTTTCCTCAGGTCATCAAACAGCCAATCACAAGCCAGGCTGTGAGCCCAGCCATCTACCACTCAAGAAGCCTTGTTTCTGCTACTCACTCACTCACTCTGCTGACAATGGCTGCCATCTGCAAATACTTCACATGGCGCCTCTCCTCACACGGGAAATTTAAAATATCCTCACTGAACTCAGCTTACCCCAACCAACTCGAAACCCATTCCAAGATGAGAACATCCCACACATTCACGTTCTGTCCATTAAGATGCTTTAGGAAGAAAGGAATTCTGAAGAGCAACACCTGTCTTTTTCACTGCCTAGCTCACACAGCTCCGCTTATACAAACACCTGCTTTTACTGTCTCCAGTGACAGCAGCCCCTGGGGCCTCTCTCATCTTCAGCATGATACACAAGGTACCAGGACCCAAGCAACCTGCCCTAAGAGGTAGCACGCAATTGTCTGGTTACAAGTCCACACGTGGGAAGAGCACTAGGCACAGGTTTACCTTCCATGTCTATGTGAAAATCCCTGAGCACCAGGGCACAAGTCCTTCTAGTCCTCAGCAACAACTCACAAGCTTTTCAACTTTAGCAAAACACAGGATGCCAAAGAAGAATAGAGAAAGACGTCATCATAAAAGACAAACTACCCATCTGCTGCACTACAGGGTGGGAACTCCGCTGAGCACGTGTCAAGGGTCCTGGGTCTGAAGGTGGTGAGACCCAACTACTTCCTCTTTACCTGATCTTCTCCCTCTCTAAGCATGGGATGGAGTCCAATGCTCATTAGGTGGGAAGGTGTCCCCATCTGAAGCTTGAACCTCCACTAACAGTCAGTGGATTGAAGGATGGACTAAGAGGCAAACACTGAGTTAGGAAATAGTTGGACAGTTTACAGGAGCTACATGGAAGCCTGGCACAGGAACTATGGGGCAGACAGAGGGGCTGGACAGTGAGTGCTGAAGTCCACGTATTCCTTTGTGGTTGAATGTGCAGAAGAGCAGCAGAGAAAAAGCAGTGATGATGAGCAGTCTGCAAGGTGCCTTTCTCCTCAGCCAAGGAAACCAGAACGAATAACTAAGAAATCCATATTACAATTCCAGTTCCTGTCACAGGACCCTCAGACCTACCAGTGTAGGTAGAAAAACACAGGCTTGCTTCTGCTGGGGCCAGGAACAGCCCTTATGGGGATGCAGACACTGGTGGGACCAGGAAGCCACGGAAGCTACAGTCTTAGGTCCTAGACACAGGCATGATGCCATCTCACCAAGCCAAAAAGTTCAGTCATGGCTCGCCTTCTCTCCTCACACCCCCAACCAATCAGTCCACATGACAACCATCATCTTATTCATTCATCTTCCCTCTCTCTCTTCCTACCCACGCCCTACCAGGGAACCCTCACTGGCATTGTCTCTTTTAGTTCTTGCCCTCAACCCTTTGATCCATTCAATCGCAGGTACCCAGAGCCTTTTTCCAAAGGTGATATTGCAGTTCTCACATCATAAGCTCTCAGTGTCTTCAAGTTAAACACGAAGCTTCAGGATGTGGCTCCTGCCACCCCCCTCCAACCCCAAGGCACCTTGCTTAAAACATCAGGCTACAACCATCCCAAGTCCCTCACAGTTTCTAGGACAAACCATCAATTTCTATCATCAACATCTTTCAACTGATCTCTGTACCTAGATGTTCTTTTCCTTCCTTCTGCTCTTTCCTAGCTATCTCCCTTTTACTCTTAAAGATTTAGCTCAAGGGCTAGAGAGATGGCTGGGCACTTATGGGCTGCTTAAGCATAAAGATAAGGGTTGGGATCCCAGCACCCATGAAACAAGCTGGGCTTGGTCCTATACACACACACACATACACATACACACACACACACACACACACACACCTACCTATAACCCCAGCACTAAGGGAGACAGAGATGGGAGAATTGATGGAGCTTGCTGGTTGCCCCCCTAGCTGGAAAGAAAAGATAACAAGCTCCAGGTTTAGTGAGAGACCCTGTCTCAAAGGAATAAAGAATAAATGAAACAATACCTGATGCCCTGTTTTGGCCTCCACATGTGCAGATTGCAGAGGCATGTGCAGCCACATACTCATATGTGCATATGCCACATACATCTATCTCTCTCTTACAGAGAGAGAGAGAGAGAGAGAGAGAGAGAGAGAGAGAGAGAGAGAGAGAGAGAGAACAAAACATAATACCTAGCAATGATTCTCTGACCTTCCCTGCAAGGCAGGGCCCAGTACCTCTTAATAAGCACCCCATGGTACTATATGTGCTTGCCTGACAACACAAAACACACTGGTCATTACTCTTTGTGCATGCATGTCTGCATCAACATGGAGATCCCAGATGGGCAGAGATGGCGCTAATGCACAACACAACAACTGCACTCAGTAGGCACTTAATAAAGAAAGAGGGAGGGGGAGAGAAGGAGGAAGGGGAGTGTCAAATGTTGAGGTATTCAAGAAGATAACGGCAGCCAGAAGGGTCAGAGAAGGCATCATAGAGGAAGTGGATTTGAGTCGTCATCAGAGAGGCAGCGGCATCTGGGGAAGGCAAAGGGAGGGGAAGAAAAATTCAAGTGGAAAAGTGAGACAGGAAAGACACAGATGTACACAGTGCAGTGGAGACCTGCAGAGTGGCTGTCCCATCAAGTTGTTAGTTAAGTTTGGGGTTTTATTTTTGTTTGTTTGTTTGTTTGTTTTGAGACAAGCTGGCCTTCAAATCATAGATATCCATCTGCCTCTGCAGGGAATAAAGGCATGCATCAGCATACCCAATTGATTAAGATTTGGGGGATGCGGGCTAACGTAGCAGATTATTATATAATAAATAAAATATCCAGTGTCTCATTCCTTCCATTCTTCTGCTCTGACATCTTCAAAATGTTCTCCCTAAGCTAGGTACCCTTCTCATTGTCCCAATGGCTATATGAAACAGTTCATGGTAACACAAAAGTTTGTTAATTTGTTTTGTTTTGTGACTGGCCTTAGGATCACTGTATAGGGGAGGATGACCTAGAACTCCTGATCCTCTAGCCTCCATCTCCCCATGCTGAGATTACAAGCATGCTCCACTGCACCAAGTTGGAGAATGACCACTGGGTTTCACGCATGCTAAGCAGTGCTCTAGCAATTGAGTCCTAAATCCCCAGTCCGAAATTTCTTTTTTAAGATGGGACAAGATCTTTCCCCAATCCTACATCTTTCCAATTTTCCATCAGAAGGCATTGGCCAGAATTATGTCCTAAGCCCATGCCCAAACCAATCACTGCCAAGGGGACAAGACCATGGTAATGACTGGAGCTTCACTTGCCTCCTGAATAGTCCCTGGAATGTGGACTTTTGAAGATCAGTGTTTTGTCATCAAGAAAGATGGGGAAATGATACTGGTGTCTGCTATGTCTTCCCACTCACTCACCTCCGAGATATCTGTACCCATAGAGTATGTCTTAAGACTTTTGGGATCGTTAATATTAACTGCCACCTCAACAGATCTATAATCTTTTAGTCATGTCATTGAGGGAGTTTCTATTTTAAGCTAACTTAGGTGAGAAAAAAAGACACTAAATTTGGACAGAACCATTCCATGGGCTCAGTCTTGGATTGACTGAAAAGGAGAAAGTGAGTTAAGCATTCATCTCTCCCTGTTTTATGACTGTATGCAATGTGATCAGCTACCTCAAAGCCTCTATGGTGTTCCCCTTGCCATGGTGGACTGTCCCCTCAAAGCATAGCTAAATAAGTTACTTATGTTTTTGTTTGCTTGTTTTTTTCAAGACAGGGTTTCTCTGTGTAACAGTTCTGGCTGTCCTGGAACTCGCTCTGTAGACCAGGCTGGCCTTGAACTCACAGAGATCTGCCTGCCTCTGCCTCCCGAGTGCTGAGATTAAAGTAGTTACTTACTCCTTGTCAAGCGTTGGTTACAGCCACAAGAAAATTAATCAATGCAAGTTTCGTTGCTACAACAGAATGCTTGAGGTATATGAAGCTTTTCAGTTTTGAGAAGTTAAAAAAGAACGTGACACTTGTATCTCAGAACATTTCTGATGAGGGCCTCGTGGTGGGTGGTACATGCTGCCTAGCAATGGTGACAGCAGGTGTCAGAGCAAGCAGTCTCATTTCTGAGCCAGGAAGCAAAGAGAACTGGGTGGAGCCAGGCTGGCTCCCTTTGTAGCAACCCTCTTCAGGCATGGCAGAAGTACCTTCCCAGGGCAGCTCCCCATCCCACCCCCTAACTCTATCCCACCCCACCTATTGCCCACACAACTTCCCATCTCCTCAAAGTTCCACTACCTCTCAAGAACACTACCCAGAGAATCCAACCCCAGAGCACACAATTAAAGCCCATCCAAGCCACAGCACACGGTGCAGTCTACAGAGAGCCCACACCTCCACCCCTCTGCCAGTCTATTTTAAGCCTGAGGAAGTAACTGTCCTAGGAGAGGAAGCTTGCTAAAGGCTATTACAGGAAGGTCTATAACGATGCTGCTGTTTGAGTTTCCACATGAAGAGTTCCGTGATAGTGGGGGGACAGGAAATAGTGGGGACAACTGAATTCCAGAGGCAGCCCTGAATGCAGTGTTATTTCAACTAAGAGGTTTACCTTTCTCCTTGAGCAAATAATGCTACACTTAGACCTTTCCCAAAATAACTGGCGCACTCCTACCACAGGATTTGATCCACCTTTTTTCAGACTGGACTCTCCTTCTTTATTGTCCACTAATGGAAATCCTGCCCTGAGCGCAGATGGCACCTCTCCATTACCAAGTTCTCCCCCATCACGCCCCTGGAATGACATCTTGTGCCCTGCAAATTCAGGGCTGCTTTCTGCCAGCTCTTCTGTGGGGGTCTGGGGGACATGGATTCAACATTACAACATTACACCTTTCTCTTCTGCCTGCCTGCCAAGTACTTGGGTACATGGCCATCATCATCATGTCCTAATCTAGCATAAAGCAAAACATGCAGGAAAACTCTTGAAACTGAATGGAGCTTCCCCATGCTTCCTTTCCCTATGGACCGTGCAAATGAAGACTCTTGTCTCACTTTTGTCTTGAACCAATCATGTGTCAGGAGCTCAGGCACTTTCCTTATATAGTGCTTATTAACACCCTTTAAAAAAAAAGAACTGAGATTTTTTCACTATTTACAGAAAAGGAAATGAAAGCCCAGGGAGACTATGAGAAAGGCTAAGGATGCACCCTGCTGGGTCATATGAGGAATCAGGACATGATTCATATCTTTAGGAACCGTATCATACGGAGTGTGGGTACTGAGCTCAGATGGCCTTGCTTAAAGTCTTGCCACTTACTAGCCATATGACCTTGAGGAAGCTAATATATCCCAGTCATCCTGTGTTTACAAGGATGAATACCTTATTTCTTCAAAGGGTTATGATGGAGAGTGAATGAGTTATAGAGAGAAACTGCTTAGGACACTGCTGGACAAACATCCACACACAAGTACCATTATCCATCATCATTGCCTCCAAGTCCAGGAGTTTCCCATGGCATCATGAAGAACATTCTCCACTCAGCCAATCACCTTAGGCAAGACCAATGACCTGCCAGAAGGACAGGCCACTTGAGTACATGAAGCCCACCACTCAGAGGAGCAGGCCGAGATAACAGTGGGTCAAAGCTCACTAAATGCATTGATTCCACCCTGTAATGGCTCTCAGTGGCAGCTCAGCACTCATTTGTGGAATCCCAGTGGAAGTTACAGAGGAAGTGGGCCACAAGAGCTGGCTCAGCTCCTCCAAATCCAGCTGCTGACAGCACACCAGGGAATGGCCCTTATTTGACTGAACGAGCTCTGAAACTAACCGACACAGTCCCCCCTCTCCCCATGTCCACTACCCCACTATAATCTGGCAAGGAAGGTGAATCCAGGCAAGAGCTACTATCCTTAATCAGTTTCAATTCCTAGACTAGAATTCAGAATTCCCAGTCTTAATTTAGTAATTTTTTTTTTATTATCTTATGCCCTTTGTATCTGTCTTCTGTACCCCCACCCCACCTCCTTCTTTCTCCTAAGACAGTTTTATTCCTCACCACTAGGCAATGCTAGACACTGAAGGTTACAGGGTCCCTCCTTAACCAGGTTCCCTCCTTAACCAGGAGTAAGTACCTACAGCAGATGAACATAAGAGCAAGCTCAGTAAATACTTGCTATCTGAATTCAACCTTTTTTTTTTTTTTTTTTTTTTGAGATAGGTTTGCATGTAGCCCAGGCTATCTTCAAACCTGATAGGATGACCTTGGACTGTTCCTGTTTCTACCATCCAATGATATTACATGTGTACACCACCATAGTAAGTTCACAGAATACTACAGATTTGACCCAGGGCTTTATCCATGCTAGACAAACACACTACCAACTGCCTCCCCATCCCTGAAGCCAAACTTTCATTGCTAATGTGCTCATATAGATCCTGGTTCTCTTTTCTTGAAATTGCAATTTTTACATCTTCATGAAGGCTCTTTCTTCTCCAATCCTCTTAAGAAGTTTGAATGACCTAAGCCACCTGATTCCAACTTGGTACCTACCAGAAGGAAATGAAAGCTGAGACCTCTTTACAAAGCCAGGGCCCCATAAAGGTCAAAGTCTTCTCTGAAAAGAAGGCCTGAGTGATTTTTTTTTTTCCCATCTGTCCAGAGAAGTGGCAAGAAAGTCTTAGGGCAATGGTTCTCCACCTTCCTAATGTTGTAACCCTTCAGTATAGTTCCTCATGCTGTGGTAATCATGAAATTATTCTTGTTGTGCTGTGGGATGTCTTTCTGTATGCTGTGAATATGTGTGGCTCCCATTGGATAATAAATAAAGCTGTTTTGGCCTGTGGCAAGAAAACTTACAGCCAGGCAGGAAATCCAAGCAGAGATACAGAGAGAAGAAGGGTGGAGTCGAGAGAGAAAGAGAGAGACACCAACTGCCACTCAAGGAGCAACAAGATGCCAGCAAACTGGTAATGCCACAGCCACGTGGCGACATATAGATTAATAGGAATGGGTTGAATTAAGTTGAAAGAGCTAGCTAATATAAGCTGACCCATAGGCCATACAGTTTGTAAGTAATATAAGCCTCTGTGTGTTTACGTGGGTCCAAGCGGCTGCGGGATCAGGTGGGACACAGGAAAACTTGCGACTACATCATTGCTACTTCATAACTAATCTTGCTACTGTTGTGAATCATAATGTAAATATCTGATATGCAGGATATCTGATATTCAACTCCTGTGAAAGGGTTGTTTGACAACATACCACCACCACCACTACCAAGTAAGTCACAACCCACAGGTTGAGAACCACTGCCTTGGGATCTGGAGTAAGGGATATGACTCCCATGCAAATACTGAACACTCTGGGTGTGGAAAGCTTCTTGTACCAAGGATCTAGTGATCAAATGTTCATCCCAGAAGCTCTGGCAGAAATAGTCAAGGACCCAAGAAAGCTTAGGGCTACTGCAGAAGCATGAAGCCACTCCATAGAGACAGACACCTCTGATACACAGGATAGGGGAGGGCCTCCTGGGCACAAACCACCATGTCTCCAAACCAGAACACACCACAAATAGAAGAAGTAAATAATCCAGAGTGAGCATCACAGGTCAGTCTGAAAGTGAATATCAGCATGTTTGAAGTGATGCAAACAGAAAAGAGAAGCCCTAAGGAAGGAGCAGGATCCAAGGATAAAAAGCAAGGATAGCTTGAACAGTAAGCACTTTTTAGCCTGGGCCATCTCCCTAGCCCTTCAGGGATAACCCGAAAAAGAACCAAGAAGAGTTTCTAGAAGTGACATGAACAGTCATTAAAACGGAAAACTTAAGGATGGCATATTCTACAAGCAAAGCACCATAGCTGACCAGTGTGAGCCAGTGCGTCTAACTCTACCTCCTCTCTGCTCAGGGCCGCACATAAAATTGGAGTCTCGCTCCTACCACCAATCCCCTTCAAAATGTCCGATGTTTTAGGAAAACAACCAAGTGAAAAGTTTCCCTAAAGATGGCCGCAGCAAAGCCCTGTAGGGGTTCCCCTTATGCTCTTCCTATGTTATGCCAGTCAAGTCTGTATAGTTAGTGCAGCAGGGGCAGTAGAGGGGCAGCAGGGTCAGGAGTGGAGCCCTGAGTCTACTGGTAACCATTCCCTCCGGCCATCCTGATTCAGTGATGGTCATAGAACTCGGGGACAACTACAAAGCCTAACTAAGCATTCTTTTTACATTCTACCCACAAAGAAAAACAGAACCTCAGTGAAACATGCACACAGGATATTCCACACATGCAGGATTTTAGGAAGCCAGAGGAGCTCTGACCAAAACTTCATGCTCAGCTTTGAGTAGGGTAGGGAAGCGTGGGCATTTCCGGAATGGGTACAGTTGCCCTCTTGACATCCCTTTTCCCGTCCTGCCCGTGGAGATACGCCAGAGTCTGCTTCTGCAGAACTCCTGCCTCATCTGGAGGAAGTACCGTGAGGTGTGAGCTTCTTCATCCCAAACCAGACTCCAACTGCACCCCTAGGCAAGACTAAACCTGCTCACTCCTGTTTTTCCAAGTCTTCGAGCACCTTCATACTTCCTGGCTGGAGGCAGAGGAAGAAGAGGAAACACCAGAAATACTACTACAAGACTCCTGGCGTTTTTTTGTGGGGACAAGGGTGGGGAGATGGGGGTGGGAATATCAGAGATGAAGAAGAACCTCAGATAGCCAATGACTTCAGCTGTACAGCCCAGCATGCTGGAGGCCAATGGAGTTAATGTGGCTCTCCAAAGTGCTTACATGGTTTCAGGAAAGTGTCTGGTTTCCAGGAGTATTTGGGACAGGAGCCCATTTTCTCTAACTGAAAGCCTGCTGAAATCTGGTCCTAATTACCCCCTAACAGCAACGTGGCTGCACAACACATCATGGCTGAGTCTCTTGCTCTCAGACAATGAGGCCACCCACCCATGCACTGCTAGCAGGCTGGGCCCTCTGTTAGTGTTTCCCCTAAGGCTTCAGACATATTTGTCCTGGTCCAACACAGGTTCTTTCCTGACCTCTCTTATGCCTTTGGGGACAGGGCTGACTCATGTTGGGGACACTAGCTATGACTTGGAAACCGAGGTTTTAGCTGTACAAAAGGGCTTTATGAAGTGCTGAGAAATGAATCATAAACCAACCTTCAAAGAGAGGAACAGTCCCCTACTCCCAGCTAACCATTTTGGGGAGAGGGTGTGAGGACAGGTGAGCTGGGAGGACTCTCTTATGGCTGACAATTTAATTCACTGTTGAGGCAGGATAAGAAGGGTTGAAAGGAAACCATCAGGCCTAACTCCCCACAGCAGAGTACAGAGGAAGGACTAAACATTCATCACTAGTGTCACAGGAAATGTCCATGACCTGCCTTACTTGCTGGGTTAGCAGTCTCTCCCCTGACCACCCACAGCACCTCCCCTACCAATCCCAGAGGCATCCTGGGAACATGCTCAGTTATATGGCAAAAAGGACTAATGGCTGAAGGAAGAAGCAACGTCACCAATCAGCCCATCTTATAAGGACTGTGGGGCTGGCGATGTTGATGCTTGCCTAGCAGGCATGAAGTCCTGGGTTCTAGCCACAGCACTCCATAAACCAGATGTGGTGACATACACTCATAATCCCAACTGTAATCCTCAAACTTATAGGACAGAAGCAGGAACATCAGAAGTCCAAGGTCAGCCTCAGCCACAAACGGGTTCAAGGTTAGCCTTGGCTAGGGGAAAAACAAACCTAGGGTCAGCAGCTGAGATTACACACACAGCCCAATGCAAACACTTAAAGGGTCCTAAAGAGTAGGAGAGAGAATCAAAAGTAGGAATCAAGATGGCAGCATAAAAATTAACGTGGACATTGTTGACTTTGAAGGCATGAGCCCAAGTACACAGGAGGCTTCGCTTCTAAGGCTGGGGGAAAATAAGAAAAGCAAAAAAGTTCTCTTTAGAGCAGTGGTTCTCAACCTTCCTAATGCTGCAGCCTCAAAGGGGTTGAGACCCACAGGTTGAGAACCATTGCTTTAGAGCTTCCAAAAAGAAAACACCTTGATTTGAGAACACTGAGGCAGTTTTCAGACTCCCATAGCTGTAAGATGGTAAATTTCTGTCGGCTAAATTATGACATTTCTTTTATTGCTGAAGCAACAGATAAACTAATATATGATCACTACACTTACCATATAAAAAAAAGACTATTTTTATTTACGCGCCTATCGCTGTAGTCAATAAGAATAGCTGACATTTCTTAAGCTTACATTTGCTTTTAGTATTTACTATGTCGTGAGGCCAGTCTGAATGTTTCATAGGCCTAAGGTATGAAGAAAAGGTAAGTTCAGTTGAGCAGAATGATTGAGTGGGCCAGGAAGTTAGAGGCATCTTCCAGGAGATAAAGACATGGATGCATTTTAGGAGATAAATGGGAGTCAGCCATCAATAGAAGAGCACATCAGGCAGGGAATAACATAAAAGACGCTGAGAAAAATGATCATAGTAAGCATTTCAGTGGCTCAGCTTCAGGCTGACAACAATGTCTCCAGCCTTGGCATCTTGTCTTCTCTTAGTTTAAGTTCTTGTGCCCTCCTATCTGCCAGAGACCTTCCTATGGATGCCAGCCGCAGCATAGTCAATACCCAGCTTTTTCTCCACAAACCTAATTCCTCCTGCATTCTTTCTGGTTTCTAATAGGATGCTACCATGCCCCAGGCTGCTGGAGATAGATCCAAAGACTCCCAAGTTTGAGTCTTCTCCTGCCCCCAACCAGCCCACATCATCTCTATATAATCCATCACGTATAAATTCTATCTTCAAGCCGTGACCGGGACCCACTAGCTCCTTCCTGCCTCCACTGCTACCACTCTGGTCTACACTACCATTGCCTTCCTGGAATAGCAAAATGGTACCCTGATGCATCTTTGCTGCATCTACTCTTTGCTCCCTAGGACCTTCATGAAGCAGTCTCTTAACAATGTCAGTCAGATTCTACTCCTGAGCCTCAACTCAACAATGCTCCCTTTACACTTGATGGGAGGATTTCCAAGCTGTGTGAACTTGACTCTAAAATACTCTTCAACCTCAACTTGCAATGGGCTCCTCATTGCTCCTGACTCTGCTCACTCCCTGAAATACTTGGAGCCCTCCTGCGTATGGAAGATTTTGTATATTCCTACCCATCTCCTCAGAATGTCCTTCCCCGACATCCTCTCCCCCACATCCTCTCTGTTTATCTCCTTCCTTCTCTACTTTCCAGCCTCAGACCTGGCTTTCCCTGGTAAACCAAGAGTCAACATTGTATTCCCATCCTTGGCTTTATTCTTTGATTTCCTGGGGGTGGGGGGTAGGACTTACATCCTACAAGTTCTCAGGCCTACTTAGAAGTTACCAGCTTCATCCTGGATGCCAATCTCTTTTAGTGGAATGCAAGCACCAGGAGGGTGGGGCTCCATCCATCTTGTTCATCACTGTATCATAGGGACTCCATGGCAAGGCTTAGCATAGAGCAGGTGCTCAATACATGGTTGTGGGCTTGATTAATTAAATGAAAGAATATAATCCTGACAATGAAAGACGGGGCTGAAAATCAGAGTCCTTGAGAACAGGGTTCTATTCATCTTTGCATGATTAGTACCTCCCACAATGGAGCCACTTAGCAAGTGTTTACTGGATACAAGAAAGAATGACTCAATCCAGATGAATTTGAGGAAGGCTGTCCTTTCTGGGAAAGGCTCCCAAGGAGTCCCCTCTCTGGGGGAACACTGTGTGTGTGTGTGTGTGTGTGTGTGTGTGTGTGTGTGTGTGTGTGTGTGTACGTGCCTGCATGCATGTACCCATGAGTGAACACTGCGGTCAGACAGGGTTTCTCATTGTACCTAGAGCTAGGCTAGTGCATGCCAGCAAGCTCAAGAAATCACAGTGCTGAGCCAGGGTGCCTGGTTTTTTTTTACATGAGTTCCAGGGATTTGAACTCGGGACTTTGTGCTTATAAAGCAAACACTCTTTCCAACTGAGCCATCTCCCCAATACTTCCTTGGTCCTTGTAACAAGTCTAGAGCATACAAGTGCTCAAAAAGTGCTAGCTGTCGCTGTCAGCACTGCTTAGGTAGGAACTGTTTGTGCAGACTTCTAGAAAAAGAACAGGGGAGGAGAAAATGAAAAGGGAAGATCCCATCAGATACAACTGAGACCATAGTAGGGATAATACATGAACAGCACAGGTAAGAGGAGAGTTCTCTTTTTCCTCTAGACCACAGCCACCTGGGTGCAACACGAAGCAGCCAGCTGGGAGGAGGGTCTGCACCAGGAGGGCTCAGCTTGAATGCACACATTCATCTCGGGGCCTGCAGGGCTCACTTGGGTTTTGGAAATCTGGCTTGCTGTGGGTGGGGAGGACTGGAGAGGTGGAAGGAATTTCAATTTCCTTCACCAAATGGCAAGATTGCGAGGAAGTCCTTTCTCTCCCGACATTATCACATACTAAAAATGAAGAGCCAGCCACTCAGCTTTCATGAGGAGGAAAAGAGGTGGGCTGGCCGAGCTCACAGCAAGAGGAGGATTCAAAATCAAGACTTCTGAAAATCTCACAGCACAGTGTGTGTCAAGACACTGTCCTTTTGGAGTCTGGGGAGTTTGTATGTTTTCAACAAAAAGGAGAGAATAAAGAAAAACACAACCTCCTCCCTCCACCAACACACATAATAACTACAATTGTATATTTCAAATCCATTTGAGAGCTGAATGGCAAATCCACTTGGGTCAGTAAACAGGAGAAGTTGGGTAATGTTTTATTTTTTTAAGCCAGGATACAACGCACTAAAAATCATTATGCATTTTTGAATAGGGTAATTTAGAAATGCCTTATCACAAAATACATTCTTTCAGATAACTGCGTATCTCAAAAACAGCGGCAATAACAGATAAGCGAACCAGAGAAGGCGCTAATGTGGAGAGGGTTGAAAGACAATTCCACGTCTGGTTCATGGCTGGCCCGATCATAATCTGATACAGTCAGAGCAGCCCAGGCCCCAGAGTTTAGAGAATTGGAAGCTAGCTAGCTATTCCTGGCTAGGCCACCAAGTGGTCATGTGCCCTTTGACAAGACAGGTAACCTGTTTGAACCGCTTCCATTCCAAGTTAAAGAAAAGTGGAGACAGTTGTTTTCTGAGATTCTTTTCTTCTCTACGGGACCGCCCCCCCCCACTCACCCCATGGCCCTACACAGGGGCCTTCCAAAGGCCCAGCAAGAAGACCTGACCATTCAGGTTAGAACAGACATGAAATTGGCCTAAAAATTAAATTCTGTGTTTTACAATCTCAAAACATTACTCAGCAATCCTGTACCGCGGCTATTCCAGAATCAATTCTGCTAAAACAACCTGATGGAGTAGATGAACAACAACAAAAGTGGTCTTTTGGAACTGTACAGCTAAGGCTAAGGTCAAGTTAATGATGGTCTAGACTTGGCTAAGCCTCTCCATGATAAAAAGAACTCGCCTTACGAGTGTACGGGATGATGTCTCCGGATAAATCAAACAGCAGAAAATCAGATACCAGCGAGTTTCTTTTTTCTTTAAACTTACTGTCGCTCATATAAAAATCAGCAGGTCCCCAAATGGTACAAGAGGAAGACATAAGGCATTTCCCAGCTCCCAAGTGGGATTACCAACCCCCCTCGATTTCTTTTGCTTTAAGTAAGTGGTCTGGGGCCTGCCTGGCAGCGCCATGTCCAGGCCGGGTCCCGCGCCAAGGGGAACTTTCCTCCACTGCGCCGGAGACAATGCAGCGGTGAGTGCCCGCGCCTTGAATCGGCGCGGAAAGAGAGCACCGGAGAACCGGGAAAGTGCCGGGGAGGAGGAGGAGAGCGCCCCAGCGGGCTGGGAGAGAGCCTGAGAGGAATAGGAGAGAGCCCCAACAGCAGGGAAGAGTGCCCAGGAGGACCGGGAAAGCGTCCCCGCGGACCGACAGAGCGCCCCCACGGACCGGGAGAGCGTCCCCACGGACGGGGAGAGCGCCCCGGCAGCTGTCCGGGCCTCGTCCAGGAATGGGTGCATTGCGCCCCGGGCGCATCCCCCCAACCCGGGTCGCCACCGCAGAGCAGGGGAACGCGCGCTCCAGCGCTGCGGATGCGGAGCCCCTGGGCGGCCTGGCCAACCCCGCAGAGCCGGCTGCGCGCCCCACACGCCCCCAGACCCCGCGCCGGTGCTCTCCGGGAGGAAAAGGACACCCAGAGCCCGCAGGGGTGCGGGTGGCCGTGCAGCGCCCCTCCGCGCCCGTCCCGCCGCCCCGCCGCCTTGCCACTCACCGGGACCGGGCGGGCCGCTGGGCATTATTCCATCGCGGGCGCGGCAGGGCCGGGCGAGGCGCGGGAGCGGAGCGCGGCGCAGGAAGGGGCGGGCGACCATGTGCCGAGGGGGAGGAGGCCGGCGACGCGAGCCGCTCGCTCGATCCCGCTCTCGGCGGCGGCGGGCGCGGGCTGCAGGAAATCCAAACACTTCGGCAGGAAATCGGAATCCTGACTAAGCACTCCCGGCCCGCGGCTGCCCCGCGCCGGGGGCTCCCGCCGCGCTTAACCCTTGGCCCGCCGGCACACTGCAAGTCGCCGGAGTGGGACCCCGCAAGGGATGCATGGGGTGGGCCTTGTCCTTGCCCACAGAGGGCAGGGGTAGGGCTCGTCAGCAGAAAACCTTGGCCTTGAAGTGAGGCTTGCTAAAGCTGGGGCACCGGGAGAGGACTGTAGTCGCTCTCCCATCCTGCCCTGCCTGGATGGCCTTGCAATCTCTCCTGACTTCTCCCTGTCCACTTTCACTGGTTCCTTTCAATCGAATTCTCTCTTTTTGCCCAGTGCCTGGAGGCAGAACCTTTTGGGTCGGGATAGCACAGGGATGATCTGGCTAGCTTAGGCAGATTTCGATGTCTGAACCCAGGTTAGAGAATGGCCTTTTCCTTTCTCCTGCAAATGATACTCCCTTGAGCCTCAGTTTCTCGAATAAAGAAGGAGTGTTTGTAGACTCAATTGGGAAACCAGATATTTAGAATGGCACGTTGGAAACACCAATGATAGCCATGCTTGGCCTTATTGCAGTCTAAAGACCCCAGAGAAAGGCTTCTAACTTATGGGATGTGTGTTCTTAGTATCTACGTGGACTTACATTGCTGGTGACAGGTCTGGACTTAGGACATCAGTTTCCCCCGATCGCTGGGTGATTGTTTTTCTTTGAGTCTTCCAGAAACTGCTGTCTGAAGAAAAGGTCAGCCGCTGCACAGACTCCCTTCTGGTGAAACATGAAACTCACCAGGCCTCACAAAATTTGAGATTTTGTTCTTAACCTGAAGGCGGTGGACTCGGGGGAGGGCGTGTTAATAAGCCTTGAGATGCTCCAGGAGGTTTAGGAAACCCAGCATGGAAGTCTGGGAGGCCATTGGGAGTGATTCATTGTGGTTTCCCGAGGAAATGCCACTTTTTTTTTTTTTACCTGGAGGCTGCAGTTTGGTGGTTTTGCTTAAGTGTTTCAGATTCCTCTGAAACCCAGACTTACAGGAAGGACCCACATGTGGATAAGTGAGAACTGAAAGGAACATGCTGGGAACTGAAACTTGGGTACCAGCTTGTCTCTAAAGGAAGAACAGACATACATTTTGCACCCCAAATCCATGTCTTTTCTGTGATCACATGGCGGTGGTGGCAGACACCTTTAATCCCAGCACTCAGGAGGCAGAGGCCCGCAGATCTCTGTGAGTTCGAGGCCAGAGCGGGTTCCTGGACAGCTAGGACTACACACAGAGAAACCCTGTCTTGAAAAACAAACAAACAAAAACAAACGAAAAAAGTCATAGGAGAAGCTCCAAGCTGGGCATCAGGAGCCCAGGATCCTGCCCTTCACAGCTACCATTCTTTGGAAAGAACCTCTACCCAACTGAGGTTGGTGGATAAATCATGGTACAGAAGTCAGGTCCTCAGAGTTTCCCCCTAACCATTTGATCTACTTGTCTGGCCCCCACACCCTCACTCCCGTGCCAACCCCCCCCCCCCCGCCCCAGCATCCCATCCCTGGTTCTAATGCTTCATAATTCTTGTCACTATTTTATCTTTCAGGATGCTTATTTATCATTTCCCCATGGCTAAAGCTGCATTACAGCAGGATTCTTGACTGTCTCTTTTGGACCATGTTCCAGTGCTAAGAACCATACTGGAACATAGGAGCCCCACAATAACATATGCTGGAGTGAGGGTTAAGAGGGATGAATGGGGTAAACGGGGCAAAGACTCCATCCAAGCGAGGCAGTTCACCCTGTCCCTAAGCTCCATGAATCTTTCAATCAGAGACTTGACATGGAATGTTCAGTGTAATGGAAGAAGTGCCGTGAGCTCTGCTAATGGTCCTGGGAAGTGAAGACTGCGAGTAATTAAGACTGTCAGCTGAGGTAACTGTAGTCTCATTGGTACATCACCAGTTAATTATTCCCTCCTTTGTGCTTCCTCAGCATTTCTGGTCATTAACGGTCTTACAGGTTGGGCCAGGGCATGGTGGCACATGCCTGTAATCGCAGCACTTGGGACGATGAGGAGTTCAAGGTCGTGTTTGGATACATAGGGAACTTGAGCCTAGTCTGAGATACATGAGACCCAGTTTCAAAAACCAAAGAAGACTTTACATGTTGCATTAGATGTTCATATTAGATGGCTAGCCTTTCTTCAGTGAAATGAAGGGAAGGGTGTTGTGCAATATTATTTTAAGATGTGTTACATTTGTTTATGCTGTGGAACATTTGTTTAATGATGCAAAGATGTGTTGCATTCTTTTATGTTGCATTTGTTTAACTCTGTGAAGCTGTGTTACTTTACCTGCCTAAAACACCTGGTTGGTCTAATAAAAAGCTGAGTGGCCAATAGTAAGGCAGGAGATAGGATAGGCAGGGCTGGTAGGCAGAGAGAATAAATAGAAGGAGAAAAGAGGGATCGGGAAGCGAGAGAGATCAAGGAGCAAGAGAACAAGCAGAGGAGGACTCTAGGGGCCAGCCACACAGCCACACAGCCAGCCATGGAGTAAGAGTAAAAGTAAGATATGTAGAAGTAGGAAAGGGAAAAAAGGCCAGAGGCAAAAGGTAGATGGGATAATTTAAGAAAAGCTGACTAGAAATAAGCCAAGCTAAGACTAGGCATTTATAAATAAGAATAAGCCTCCGCATATTTGTTTGGGAGCTGGGCGGTGCCCTCCCCACCACCACCCCTGCAAAAGACCAAAGAGTCAAAGAGCAAAGAATAAAGACAACCAACAACAGAAGAGACCACATTTATTGACCACTTACTTAATCTAAGCAAGACCTTGAGAGCAAGGTGAATTTAGTCCATTTAACATTGGTCAGAGGGCTCAAAATTTTGTGGACAGATGTTCTTGTTCTCCAAAAAAGACAGGCAAGAATTGCCATTGAGAGGACTAAGAGGTTAAGGTCTCATCAGGGTATGTCATGGGACTGTATAGACCATGGGTTGGGGTAGGGTACAAAGAAGTTGAGCAACACTTCCAGGAAGTGATGGGAGCCCTTAAAGTAAGCAGAAAAATGAATGTATGTCTAGGTGACAGTTGGCTCTAATAACCTGGGCCCACCTCTAATAACATCTGCAGCTGCCATATGGTGCCCTCTGCCCCCCCCCCATACACACACATCTCTTTGCCTGGAGTTTCTCCAAGGCAGTAGAATCTTGCCCCACCTAGAAGTACCCAACAACTCTAGGACAGTCCCCCAATCCATAAGGGGATAAAGGACTCTATTCTCCAATGGAGAAGAGGTGTAAACTGCTCTCAAGATTATTCCTCAGAGGGTCATCATGGGACTGAATCCATGCAGTAACTGCATTAACCCATTCCTTTATTATTCTCCTTTCTTTCTCACTTTCTCCTTTGTTCTTCTTGGGATCATCTCCCAGATAAAGTAACCACACCTAACTCCTTGTCTCCAGGTTTGCTCCTGGAAAAGCTCAGTTCAGAACAGCATTCATCTATGTGTACATGGATACTGACTGACTGGATACTTCCTGTGCACCTGAGCCAAGACAACATGAACAGGCCTCATAGTTGGGTAATTCTACAAGGTTCTGCATCATCAGATGAAATGGTGTATGTTCAGAACTGAAATCAGTAAGACTAAAACTCTTTTATATTATTTTATAGTTAAGAAAACTGAGGCACCTGAACGTTGAATAACTTGCCCAAAGCCAAGAATTTAGTGAATGAAAGAGCTTTGGACTCCAGACTCTTTGCTATCCTATACTGCCTTTCATGATGGTTGAAGCTGTGGGTACGAACTGTAGCTGAATTTCCTTAAAGAGTGGGAAGAGGGACACGGAAAAGGACCAGGGGTCAAGGGAAGAAATTACTCCCAAAGAGAGGCGATGGCCAACACTCACAAATATCCCAGAAAATTCAGTTCAGTGAGGATTGGAAGGTGAGTATCCATTGCACTGGACAGTTGCAAGGTTAGAAACTTTTACCAAGGCTGTGTGGATGGACTGAAGGGATCGGAAGCCAGATTGCAGTGGGTTGAGGAATGAGTGGGAGGCTGCAAGTGTAGACAACTCTTTTGAGAAATGTGGCTGTCTAGCAAGTAGGAGGCAAGGGTGGAGGCTTCTCAAAGATGGCTCAGCGTGCCAGCATCTGTGGGTGATGGGAAGGTTTTGTTGGAGCGGTAGCAGAGGCAGAACTAGGCCCCCATGGGTGAGAGAAGAATGGGGGCCATCTCTGAACTATTGGAGAGCCACTTTGTCCACTGGAGGGGAAGGGCAGCTGTTGAGGTCCAAAGCATCATGAATTTATCCTAGATTCATAGACTGAGTGGGTCCTTAAAGCTCCGCCAGTTGGATTCCTTATGAAATTCATGATCAGGACAATCAAATGTAGACGATATCAAGTGCCTTCAGCCTCATGACTGGAAAACAGAATAAGAAGCTATTTTGGCCCCAAGTATGTTAGTGACGCGGGAGCAGTGAGCTGAGCAAAGAGTTAGGAGACAGCTGGCACTGTATGTTGGCTGAAGGGGGTGCAGGGCATACTAGGAGGGACAATGGTGCTCACCTGTGAAGAGGAGGAGGAGGAGGCTGGTATTTTTAACCATCATAAAGAGCATGAAGGAGAAGGTTCTGAGGAGGAAGATAATGAGTTCCTGTTTGTGCTTAGCGCAGAGAAGGCAGTGTGGGTGTGGGTAAGAGTCTGAGGCACTGCCGAGCTGGGGTAGGGGCCAGGCTTGAGGGTGGAGGGAGGGGGAGGTAAAGGAGCCCGCACAGTTGGTAAGAGGGGGAGTGCGCACTGAAAAAGGCAGCACCCTGCCCCAGCTTCTCACTGTCTTGCTTTGCACTGATTTCTCCAGCGCTGGGTCTCTCATCCTTGGAGCTGCTGGACCAGTTCGTTCCTTATTGAAAGGGGGCTTCTTACAGATTGATGGGATGTTGAACAACATTCCTGGCTACAGCTTACTAGATGTCAGCAACAAAACCCAGTCAGAAGAACCAAAACTATCCCTAGTTGTCCAGTGTCTCCTGGCAGCAAAAGTGCCTCCCAGACAGAAGCCCTAATCCATTATCTTAATTTTTTTCCCTGCAGATAACCTTAGAATTATTATAAAGTGAACGATATGGAGTCAGTAAGGTGTTTGCTGTTCAAGCACAAGGACCTGAGTTTAATCTCCAGCACCCACGAAAAAGCCTTGCTGTCATCAAGAGCTGGGGAGGCAGAGACAGGAAGATCCGTGGCTAGCAGTCTAGGATAACTGGTGACCTCTAGGTTCAGTGAGAGAACCCGTATGAACAACAACAATGTGATGATGATGGAGAGAGAGTGACAGACATTTGATGTCAACCTCTGGTTTACACACACACACACACACACACACACACACACACAGAGAGAGAGAGAGAGAGAGAGAGAGAGAGAGAGAGAGAGAGAGAGAGAGAGAGAGAGAGAGAACACTTACTCCTATTACTCTACAGGCTGAGGCAGGAAGCCAACTTGAACTTTATAGGAAGACCTTGTCTTAAACAGACAACAACAACAACAGAGGTGGTAGCACATACCTATAATCCCAGCACTTGAGAGGTGAAGACAGACAGATCAGGAGTTCAACATCATCCTAGGCTACATATGAACTTCTAGCCTAGGCTACCTGAGAACTGCCTCAGAAGACTGCCCCCTCCCATCCCTCCAAAAAAAATGAACCTTTGGATAAAAGTATTTGTTTCCAATTCAAATCCTGACTTTATCATCTTCTGGGCTCATGACCTAACAAGTCTTTTCTATTCCCTTCTCTGGGCTTACATTTTGTGGTTTTGTTTTTATTTGTAAAATGAAGTTTTTGAGAATGAGATAAACAATCCATGTAAGTACTGGCTTCAGACAGAGTGTCTAGTCGGCATTTAGTCATTACTAGCTACTCTTAGTAGTATTTAGGCTTTGGTGATACACCTAGTAAACATTTTGAAATTGGGGCCTCTAGATATTGACCTCACAGACGTGTCAAAGATAAGAGGGCATCCTAGAGGTGATGGACATTTGCATATAAGCTGAAGAAAGAAGAGAGACTGGAGCCAGAACCCCAAGGAACATCTACATTTACCAAGCAGGTAGAGGAAGCAGAGTCTATGGTAGAGCATGGGTGATTAGAAATATGGATAAGGAACAAAGTGTGAGTCAGTTTTTCTTCCAGACAAAGTAAAAAAGTAGCTCAGGTTTTTGGGCAATATGTGTGAAACATGTCAAATGATTGTCACCTTGTGGAATCATAACCCCATTGATAAAGGAACTAACTGTCATTGAGTGCTCACTTTTAGTTAAAACCTATATTTATGATATTAACAATAATTTAATGCTCACAACAAAGCTCTAGTGTAGGGACTACTTGTCATACTAAAGTATTACACAAAGGAAAGATGAGCTCATCAGGTAGGATTGAAGGTGAGCCAGGGCCTTGGTTTCTTTTCCTATTGCTGTGATGAACTGACAAAAACAACTTGATGGGAAGTCCATTTTAGCTCCCAGTTCACGGAGCATCTGTTAGAGTGGAGAAGTCAAGGCGGGAGGTTCAAGCAGCTGTTCACATCGCATCCACAATCAGAAAACAGAATGATGAATGCAGGTAGAGTCCAGGATCTTAGCTAGGGATTGATGTCAACCAGAGTGGGCAGTGTTCCCACCTCAATTAACGTAGCCAGGATAATATCCTATAGGAATGCTCATAGACCTATCAGGTGATTCTAGATTCTGTCAAGTTGACAGTTATCACTGGCCATCACAAATGACCTTTCACAAAGAGAGACCAATGTGAGGAAAGAAAAAGGCCCAAAGAAATCTTCAAGAATGTGACATAGAGTTGGGGTGGTAGCACATGTCTGTAATCCCAGCACTAGAGAGGCCTACCTGAGCTACGTGGTGAATTTGAGGCCAGCTTGAGCTATGTATCAAGACCATCTCCTCCCCCAAAAACGAAACAAACAAAACAAAACAATGGAAGGGTGACACAAAGTGTTGGAAGGTAAAACATGGTGGGCATCTATTTAGAGGACGGATATACCCATCTCTACCTATGTGGTGTTAGAGCCTCGGGCAAAAGGATGAGTCACTCATACATACTAATCAATTATTTATTTAAAACGTCACCATTTTGTTTGTCTTAGAATTTTCATGTGAATTTTTCATTTAAAATGTTGCACTGACTTTAACAAAAAAAATCTTGATGACTGTGATGGTTGATACTGTCAACTTGGCAGGATCTTGAGTCACCTAGGAGACAAGCCCCAGGCATGCTTGTGAAAGACTGTCAGGTTAGGTTAACCGAGGTGGGAAGACCTACTTTAATTTTGGGCAACACCACCATTCCATTGGTTGGGATCCTGGACCAAATAAAGATGAGGAAGTAAACTAAGCGCTATGGTTTATCTCTCTTTCCTTCTTTAGTGCAGAGTCAACGTGCAAATAGCCTCTTTCTTCCCTAAGTTGCTTTTGTTTGGGTATTTTATCACAGCAATGAGAAAAGTCACGAACTGAGTTACTGCCTCTGTTGGTACCCTTTGGGGTATATCAGACAGAATGCCAAATTCTTTTAGCTTTCCTAACCTTGCTGTTTATGATTTGATTTCTAGCCAGGGTCATTCCCTTATCTCTTAGCCAAGGCAGAAGCTAAGATCTTGATTTCAGCCCCACAGGATCCAAAGCAATGGGGAACATTAATTCCATGAGAACCCAAGGGTTTCCAGGACAAGGAAATGGACACAGTAAACATCCAAACCCTAAACAAATGTCCACTCCAAGAGGTTCTACTTTAGGCCAGCTGCAGATGCAGAGCACACACTGTGTGGGAGCTGAGGAGAGGAAGGAAGGAAGGGAGTTAGCTCACGCCAACCAACAGAACCAAGTGGTCGAGAACCTGCACTGATGTTGGTAGCCTGGGTTCAAATTCTGACTTAACTATCTATGAGCAGTGTGGTTTCTACATTGTAACTTAAAGTGCTGAGTCTTAGTTCCTGAATAAAAAACGGAACAATAGAAGCATCCCTCTCCTAAGGTTGCTAGGAAGATTAAAAGATCTCATTTAGCACAGACTGGCTTCCAACTTGCTATGAACTAGAGGCTGACCTTGACTCCTCAGCCTCCAGCATCTCTCTCCCCATTGCTGAGGTGACAGGCATGTGCCACCGTACTTGTCCAACTTTTTTCTCTTTTTAAAGCTGTGGTTCCTGTAGTTTGAATGTGTCTACCAAAGTTTATGGGTTGGAAACTTAATAGCCAGTGAAGTAGGGTTAAGATGTGGGCCCATTAAGAGGTGATGGGATCATGAGGATTGTGACCTTATGACTAGATTTATTATTATTATTATTATTATTATTAATTAGTATTACAGAAATGGGTCCTCAATAAAAAAAAAATGAGATCCATTCTTATTTTTTTAATTCTCTCTTTCCCTCTCCCTGCCTCTCCATGGCTGGTCTCTGATTTTATATGTAGTATAACCTTGAACTTCTGATTTTCTTGCCTCTACCTCCGAAGTTCTGGGATTATAGATATGTGCCAAAGTGCCCGGTGCTGGGAACCGAACCTAGGACTTCATATATGCTAGACTAGCACTCTATCAACTGAACTATATCCCAAACCCCCTACATATTTTTTTGTAAATTACCCAGGCTCCAGTGTTAAGCATTTTGTTACAGCAACACAAAAACACACTAAGTATCAGCATTTTAAAAAGTAGTTGTTTTTACAAGCTACTGAGTAATAAGTGTGGGAACAGAGGGAAAGCAGGGCAAGCTTGATTTTGTTTCCATTTCTCCCAGTTGGAAGAGCAAGAACAGTGTCCAGAAGGGTGGGAATGTCAGAACCATGTAAAGAACAAGGAGTTACCTAAGCTGGAAATATCTGTTACACATCCTTGAGTTGGGCTTGTCAAGTCAATAAAAGTTAATGACTAGAGCCCGGCCACGCACACTTAACTGGCACAGCCCAAACAGAGCCCAGGTCATGAGAACGTCTTCCCCATCATTCCATTATTGCAACACCCTCTGCTGAAGCTCCCCCTGCAAGGGCCCTGGAGATGAACTCTCACTGGCATTTCCTCTGGAGCTGCCGAGCATTGGAGAAATACTTTCTGTTCTTAGGTTGTTAATTTTAAAGGCTTCATTTTCCAGCTATAATGGACCCTTGTGATAAAAGGATCAAGCAAATGGGTCACTGCAACAGTCCCTTAAGCAAGTAAAGCCCTTTTCCATTTTGTGTGAAATTAGTAAGCACTTCACCTGAGAACCCCTGGTGGCCCAGAGAAAACCATCTCTGACCTTTTTTTTTTTTTCTATAGTGAGGTCTTCCCCTCTTAGGCACTTCCATAACTCTTTGGAATCAGGGCTGGTCAACCTGTCCCACGGGGCATATCATCTCTCCCCTGTAGCCTCCAAAGGCAGAGACTCTGCCATTCATCTGTGTGTCCTAGCCCCTATTAGAGTGCCTGGCCCACAGGGTGCTCTCAGCCTGTGGCTCAGGAATTAAATACTCACATGCCTTTCAGAGCATCACCCTCATGAGCTATTTGAGAGAAACTCTCATGCCCTGAGTCAGCAGAGAATGGACACAGGAGACCTGAGAGCAGGCCTTTTCCTGTTGACTGGTTAGAGAAGGGGACTGTGATGGTAATGAAGATGATGGGGATGACAGTGATTGACAGTGACACTACGAATATCTGAAACTTATGTGTGCTCACCCTATACCTCGCACCATCCTAATGACTCTAATGTCCTTTTCCAATGATTATCTCATTTAATCTCAGATTTAAGATGCTGCAGTCTTAATCCAGTTATCAGTCAAGGACACTGAGTCTTAGGAAAGTTGTGTGCGGAGGGCATATCTGTGTTTGTGTTCACCGTTCTCCACAGAATCTTCTGAATGCTGAACTTTGGGGACCAACACTGGAAATGGAAATTGCAGAATCAAACTATAAGGGAATTTTAGAGATATCTGAGTCTAGGTTTTTTTTTTTTTAAGATTATTGTGTGTGTGTGTGTGTGTGTCTGTGTGTGTGTGTGTGTGTGTGCTTGCACACACGCGTGCACGTATGTGGGCCTGCATGAATTTATGTCCACCATGCAGAAGCCTACAGAGGCCATCCAATCCCCTGGAACTGGAGTTATAGAGGGTTGTGAGCTGCCATGTGGATGATGGGAACTGAACCCAGGTTCTCTGCAAGAGCAGTAAGTACTTTTAACCACTGACCCATCTCTCCAGCCCCAAGATTTATTTTTGAGAGAGAGAGTCTGGGGGTAGGAGGTAGGAAAGGAAGGGAGGAAGGAGGGAGGGAGGGAGGGAGGGAGGGAGGGAGGAAGGAAGGAAGGAAGGAAGGAAGGAAGGAAGGAAGGAAGGAAGGAAGGAAAAGAAAAGAAAAGATGCAGGTCGGGTCTCAGTATAATCCCAGCACTTGAAAAGCTAAGGACTGCTATGAGTCTGAGGTCAACATGAGCTATATAGTGAAACTTGTCTAAGAAGAAGAAGAGGAAGAGGAAGAGGAGGAGGAAGAAGAGGAGGAGGAGAAGAATGAAAAAGAAGAGGAAGAAGGAGGAGAGGAAAAAAGAAAAAAATTAGATACATCAGAGCCTTAGACATATAATGGAAATAACAGAGTCCCCAGAGTCTGAGTCAACTATTTCAGAAAAGGGAAAAAGTAGCTCCCTATTGCTTTTGTAAATAGTCCTTAATTGAACTCAGCTTTGGTGTCATAAGCAGCCTTCTGCATCTATCTAGGCTGGAGACTGCTTGCTAGGTTGCTGTTGCAGAGATGTTTACATACCCATGTTTTAACTTTCGGTCTGTGAATTACTTATTCCACTATAATTGTAGCTGCTAGGAAAATGCCTGAGGCCATTTCAGGGGGAAAAAAAAGAGATGAGAATTCCCCTCAAAGCCAACTGTTGTCACCCTAGAATTAACAACATTAGCAATTATGAGCTAACATTTACATAGTGCTTTAAAATTATTGTTTAACAATATCTTGCCTGCTTTTTTTTTTATTTCCCATGCTAGTTGGAAGGAAAAGACAGCTATGAAGAATTTCAAGGAACCCCCAAGACCTGTTTCCTCCAGGACTAAAATGCATAACTTTAAATTAATAAGTATTCAGTGAGCATCTACAATGTGCTGGGAACTGTCCCTGGCCTCTGGGAACTTATAATCAACTTGGGGGAAAAGATACGATAATGGAGTAAATAATGAAAACAAATAGATACAAAAATCACAACGATAGCAGTGCTACCAGAGCAGTATCAAGTGAGAGAGCCTTTAATGGAGGGGGTGAATTAAAACTGGGGGAAACTTCTCTGAGCTGTGGTGAATAAGAACTGATTAAGCAGAGAAAGAGAGAGGAATGTTTCACATGTTTCACGCAGAGAACAGCCCTTGCAAGGACCCCGGAGCTCAAGGTGAGCGTAACAGTCAGTTTTTGCCATGTAACAAACCATCCCAAACATCGCTCAGCCCTTGTTCCTGCAGATTGGTAGTTTGGGCAGAGTCAGCTGGGTGGTCTTCCTCTGCCTTCTGCTGTGCTTCTTCATTGTGGTGGTTTGGATGAGGTTATTCTTTTTTTTTTTTTTTTTTTTTGGTTTTTCGAGACAGGGTTTCTCTGTGTAGCTTTGCGCCTTTCCTGGAACTCACTTGGTAGCCCAGGCTGGCCTCGAACTCACAGAGATCCACCTGGCTCTGCCTCCCGAGTGCTGGAATTAAAGGCGTGCGCCACCACTGCCCAGCCGAGGTTATTCTTCATAGGGTCATGTATTTGGATACCCGGTCCCCAGTTGGTGGTGCTGTTTGGGGAGGTTTAGGAGGTGTTGCCTTACGGCAGGAAGGATGTCACTGGAGGCAGGCTCTGAGAGGCAGAGATTCACACCATGGCCAGTCTACTTTCTCTGCTCTGTGCCTGCGGTTGAGGATATAAGCTCTCAGCTTCTTGTTCCCGCCACCGTGCCTGCTCCTTGCTGCCTGGTTTCCACTTGGCCATTGTGGATTCCTTCTGGAGCCACAGGTCAAACTAAACTTTCTCCTTCTTACGTTCCCTTTGGTTGTAGTGTTTTATCACAGCAACAGAAAAATAATTTATACACTCATACACTTGTGGTCACCTCCCAGGCCAGCACGGGTGGTGGCACATACCTGTTATGGACTGCTTTTCCTCTGGTAGGGTGGTCCAGGTTGTTGATAAAACCAACAGGATCCTGAAAGAACCATAAAAGGAAGTTGCCGGGATGTGCACAGCCTGAGCTTAGAATGCACACTCATTACCACCATGTTCTATTGGTCGTTATCTTTTTCCAAAGGACCTATGAGAGACAGAGTCTTGGAAATGAAGAGGGCTGGGGCTAGAGATACAGTTCAATGGCAGAGAGCTTGCCTAGCATACCTGAGGGTGTGGATTTGCTCCCCAGCACCATAGGAAAGATTTCCTCTGTGTACAAATCCAGGCACAAACAGTAGGTGTGTACCTAAAGTTCTCCTGCCTTAGATTCCCAAGTATTTGGGACTACAGACATGTACCACCATGTCCAGCCACTGCATCGACCTCTTTTCATATTAAATTTATTACTAAAATTGGCCTACTTCTGAGCCATATTTCCAAGCCCCTTCCCCACTTCTTTCTTCCACTCTGGGTCAGCTATGATGTCCTGGAGGGTGACATTGGTGATCATGGTATTAATGTCCAGCCTTTTCTCCACATAGTCACTCCTCAGGCACTTAAATGCAGCTCTGATTGTCCTCCCCAAGTGTGCCCCTGACCACTGGATTCCAAAACAAGAGAACTCTAGACCCTATCTCTACCCAGTTGTCCTTGCTGGGCTTCACAATTGCTGAATCATATCCTCTTAAGACATGGCTCTCAGAAGTGAATTAATTCTCCCTCCATGTTGTGGGCCCAAATTTGCTGACTCCTTAAATGAATCCATGATGTTTTGAGTTGTAACTGTAAACCCAACGCCTGCTTCTTTAACTAGACATTTTTCACAGCTCTAAGTGAAAGCAAACCTGTCTCCCCAAAGCCTAGGTTGTCTGTGGTCTCTGCATCACACCTCCAGTGTTCATTGGGCCATTTCCATTGCTTTAATATCTTTTCTTTATTGGACTTGAGAAGTTGAGTAATTTACATATGCAGCCAGTGCCCCTCTGGTCCTTACTCATTCACAGTCGTGACTCAGCTGGCATATGCTGCTTGTTCTGTTTGCCTTAGCAGGAGCTCACCTTCCTCCCCTCTGAATCTGACCCAGTTATTTTGATACATTCAAGGTGGTCTCATGTGGGTTCTATACAGGTCTGCCTTGTTCTGCTCCAGGCCAGCTGCCCTGGAAGTACTCTCATAAATTATGAGAGTATCGATGGCATCTCCTAGATTTCTCATCTATAAATTCCTTTTCTGTCATCCTGGCACCTCTTGTCTCCACTTCTGTAGGTGTTCTGTTCCTGTCCTTCTTCTGTAAATTCCTCCCTGCCTAGAGTTCCTTCCACAGGAAGGCTGGAAGGGAGCTTTGAAGGGAATCCTGCTCCCTCCATTAGTCATTCTAAATGTTAACATAACAGGGAAAGCATGACTAGATGGATCTAGAGAACTATTGGTGAAATTATTAAGGCCACTCCACATAGTTAAAAGGGAGATTTATTTAGTGGCGTAACTTACAAAGGAAGGGATAGGTAGGTTGTGGGTTCTGGGAAAGATGCAGCAGTAGTCCAGCGGTGTTCTCTGGAGAACTCTCCTCTGTCTACCTCTAGTGTCCAGGGTCCAGGAAAATAAGAGCGCACAGTGCATTCAGATATGGGGTCTTCAGGACCCTCTCTCGGCCCTGCCTTGTAGGCGTGACAGTTACGGAAGCCTCAATAGAGGTTGGAACTTCCAGACCAAAGCTGGAATGGCTACCCACTATAGAGAACTCAGTCGTTTTTATTCCTAATACAGAAAGTAAGCTAGTTATCATGGTTCTGAAACTGTAAAGGCCACCTGACATGTTTCCCAGGGTTCCTCCTACCCCATTTTGTTCAAGCCTCAAGCTGAGACCCAGCAGAGAAAGTTATATTAGCAGAGGAATTTTAAAACTAGGAGCCAATCCCATCCTCCTGCAATCCCCAGGACAGCATACCCACAACAAAACAAGCAAATTCCCAGCAGCCCTAAGCACCTGAATGGCATATACCTGAAAACTGGAAGACATTTTTAAAGACACCATTGAGAAATTATATTTTGTGATAAGTCATCTTTTTTTTCCTTTTAATTAGGCAACAGTCTGGTTTCAGCTAGGAGAATTTTGACAAAAATATAGCAGACATTGCTAGAAAATATGAATTAAAAACCGAAAGTATAAATTAAACAAGTTTTTCCTGGCAGGCAGTAGGGGCGGGGAGTAGTTGGGTGTCAGTTGGGTGTGGTTATGTTCATTTGTTTTTTGTTTGTTTGTTTTTGTTTTCCTTTCCAATCAGGCATCCTTTCTCTGCATGTGGTTTCTGACCCAAGCTTCTCCTTGAACCATGGAAAAAATTGGTATTCTTATCCATGACTCAGTTTATTCATAAGAGGAATGGGCTTCTACAGTGTTTGAACAACCATGGAAGACTGTATTGAGCAAAGGAGGTTGGCTGCATCATTTCCGTCCATTCCTGTGTTCCTGAAGGTATATCCAGCAGCTCCTAGCTTTACTGGTCCCGCATGTACTTCTAAGCATCAGCTATGTGAAAGGCACTGTTCTCGGCACGTAGAAAATCACTAAACAAAATACAGAGATTGTGCTGTTGTGTGTTGGGAGTTTAGTGCCAAGTCGAGGGTAAGAGGAGGCTTGAGCAAATGGCTCCCTTTCTCAGCTTTCATCTATTTGCTGAGGATAACAAGTATACTTACAAGCTCATGGAAAGGGCCAAGTGTCCTGCTGGCCCATCTTTAGCAAGTAGAGAAACATTTCTGCTCTCCTGCTTCTCTGAGGTCAGCAGATGACGGAACTGCACTCTGCCCCAGGACAGGTACGGTTAGGCATCTGTGGAATCAAGTAGGAGGTAGACAGTGCAATGGGGAGGGGTGTCTAGACGACCTCTACCTATTTTCAGCTATCACCCAAACCAATTGTGGACGTCCGAGAGGAAGTGGTGTCAGTAAAGAAAACCCATTTCCCATTGAGAAATGAAGATCACATGGACTTCACAGTGTCATTGTTACAACTGAAGAAAATGATGGAAGATTTTGCTTTTAACTTATCTGCCCCAAAGGACCTGCTAACACTCCCTTTTCCCAGATCCATGATTTTTGGTTTTGTTTCATGACTCTTTTAGCTTAACCTGTGTGACCATTGGATTGGAGCTTTCTGTTGCAGTGTGGCGGGGTCACTGATGGGTAAATAATGGAAGACAATGACTACCCCTTTCCCTGGATCTCTTAGTGGGGAATAGTTCAGCAGTGTGGAGTAGGGCACCGAGTCCCTCCTCCATCTGCATCTGGTTGTTGATGCGCCCATTCCTATGCAGACCCAGTGTAATCACAGCTGTTGAGAGTTTATGATTACAGTGGCTATGCCATGCCCAGAACATGACATTTCACACCCTTTCTCAACATCTTCCAGTTCTTATAGTCTTCTTACTTTCTCTTCTACAGTATTCCTGGGCCTTAGAGGTGATGCGATAAAAATCTTGTTGAGGGCTGAACAATCAACCAAAACTTACTCTCAGCATCTTGTGTAGCCAGACATTCACTGAAGATGACTGGAAAAAGAGGCTCCACTGATGAAAGTATAGCTGTCTATAGGCTGAAAGTGATGACTGTCTATAGGTATAAACATGTGTATTTAGGGGGGTTTGACACCATTAACCTAAATGACAGTATGGAGCTGTCCTTCCCACCCAGGGGCTATGAGTTCCCTTATCATGGGCTTTTGAGCAGGTTAACAGTACCAAATATGAATTTTTGACTGTGAAATGGGCCTCAAATCCAATCAGCAAACATATGGTTATGCCCATACATTCATGCCACTATTGGACAAGTGGATATATTTTGCCTGGTAGTTTGATACCTAATTCATCATAGTGTGCATATCTGGGTAAGACTGTTGATATCTTTTCTCCCTAGCAGCCTGCATAGCACCTTCTAGATAGCCAGAAGTAAGGAAGTTCCTGTCTTTTCTGTCATACAAATAAGGTGTGTGGTGTCTTCAGTAATAGTGAAGGATGGCAAAAGTATGTGTTGTTTGGGAACTTTCTGCAGACTCCCTGACCAACAACTCATAATCATCCCATACCTCCCCTGCGGATTTACTATCCCAAAGTTTCTAAGAAGGGCTTTGTTTCCAGCCCTACAGGATATCTCCCGCCAACTCCTTTTAAACATTTTAATGAATTGCAATTTTTACCTTGGCTATAAGATAGTAGATTTCCACATGACTTTTATATCCCCTTAATTTGGTTAATCCTCACCCAGCCCCTTGTCTTCTCTCCACCCTCCTCCCCAAGATTAAACCTCTCCATTGTCAGTAGTCTCCCCTCTCTCTATTACCTACAGTCTCATGAAATCCAGGCTGGCCTCGAACTCTTGATCCTCCTGCTTTCACCTCCCAAGTGCTGGGATTGCAGGCGTATGCCACCACACTCAGTTTATAGGGTAGTCTTCTTTGGAGGTGGTCCCTGTAAGGCAATCAACAACTCTTGTTTATTTTAGCATCTCTGGAGTGTTTTACTCAGAGAATCAGAGTCTCCCTGCTTATTAAGATACCCAGAGTAGCCCTGTAGGAGTCATATTCAGGGGGACAGAAAGCGAAACTGGTTGCAAGGGGCTGAAGCATGAGGAGGACAGGAAGTCAGTATCTAATGGGTTATGGTTTCCATCTGTCTTCCCTTTAAACATTTATGAACTTATTCTGTGTGTGCATGAATGGATATGTGTGGGCACATACATGCCATAGCACGCGTGTGGAGACCAGAAGACAACTTGTAGGAGTTGATTCTCGCCTTTTCCCATATGAGTCCTAGGGATCAGACTAGAGCTAACTACCTTTATGTGTTAAGCAATCTTGCCTGCCCAAGTTTCCATTTGTCATGACGTAAAAGTTCTGGTGGTGGGTAGTGGTAATTATTACACAACGATAGGAATGTACTTAATGTCACTGAACTCTGCATTAATGGTAAATTTTATTGTGTGTGTGTGTTGATTTAAAAACAAGGAGACTTACATCTGCCTCATTTTGTTCTGATCTCTGCTTTTCCTCTCTGTGGTTCTTATTTTTGCTAACCTTTTGTGCCATTTGCTAGTTTCTTTAAGCTATAGTTTCCTCGTGGAATGTAAGCTTTGCAAAGGCAGGGATTTTGTCTCTCTTTTCTTTGTTATTTTTCTGTACTGACATTTACTAAGCACCAAAAGCAGTTCCTGTCACATAGTTGGTGCATAAGAAACAATGATTCTGTTGCCTGGTTTACTGGGGATCATTTTCCATTTAGGCCAATTTTATTCCCAATCAAAAGACAGAATAACCTTTGCCAGTCATTAGGTTATGGCAAATTATAACTTGTATTCATTTTTTATCAGTTCTTTAGGATATGTGCCAAGCGCTATTTCTAGTTTTTTGTTTTTAAGCTTCAGAATCATATCTGAAATGCAAATATTGATAAATCTTTTAGAAAATGAGGAGGGGCCATAGAGATGTATGTATACAGTGTACAAAACTCTTTCATAATAATTATGAATTTATCTTTCTTTCTAGTTCTGTCAAGTTTTGCCGTGTGTGTGTGTGTGTGTGTGTGTGTGTGTGTGTGTGTATGGCAAAACTTGTGCACATATGTATATATACATATATACACGAATACATACAGATATTGAAAATATAATGAGAAGAAAATCCCTCAGGTACAAAAGAGCATAAAGAATAAATATTGTTTCTATCTTTGTGCAATCCACTAACAGGCAAACTAATCTATAGTAATAGAAACCAGAAAAATGATGACGTGTTGACCAGATAGAAGCCTGAGGTGAAGCCTGATGAAGTGGTAAGAAGTCTATATTTTTGAACAAGGAGTTTACACAGATCTAGCTATATTTGACACACATGCAAAATTTATATATGTAACTCTTTTTCTTTCTTCCTTCTCTTCTTTTCTTTCTTTCTAAAATTTGAGAAGAGTTCTCATGTAGTCAAGGCAGGACTCAAATTTGCTATGTAGTCAAGGATAACTTTGAACTTCTGATTCTTCTGCTCTCCCCATCCAGGTGCTAGTATTACAGGGGTGTGCCACCATGTCTGGATTATATAGTGCTAAGCATGAGGACCAGAGTCTCATGCATGCTGGGCAAGCACCCCATAAACTAGGCAAGCGCCCCATCAACTGAGTTTTACCCCCAGTCTCTGTACATGTAACTATCATAAGTTGAACCTTAATAAAAAAGAAAACAAAAATCTGGTAGCATTGAGGAGGCCAGGTTGGCAGCCCTGGCGTCTACACCCTAATTAGGCTATTGCTGTGACATGCTCTTGGCTGTCTTCTCAGTAGCCCAGCCTCACTTGGCCCTTAGTTGCGATGGGAGCCAGTTTTCCCAGCCTGGCTGCTGATTCCTGAACAGCCTGCTTGCATTCCTGCCAATAAATTCTTTGCATGCTCATATTGGCCCAAGCCAGTCTGTGCTGTTGGCAGTCAAGTCTCCTAACTGCCACATGAAGAAAGAACAGAGGGCTGGGTGACGGCAAGACCTGCCCAGCTCTGAACGGTGGTTCCTCGGCCAGTCAATAAAAAGCCGGCCACCTTCAAGATGTTTTCATTTTGGAAGGTAGGTTACTGTCGTCAGACCTGCCGTCTCAGCTATGTGGTATGATCATGAGACGATTCTGTGGGGATCTGTTATTTCTTAGAAAGTCCACTTCAGTGCTTTTTAAAAAAAAAAAAATCACTGCCGGGCGTTGGTGGCGCACGCCTTTAATCCCAGCACTCGGGAGGCAGAGCCAGGCGGATCTCTGTGAGTTCGAGGCCAGCCTGGGCTACCAAGTGAGCTTCAGGAAAGGCGCAAAGCTACACAGAGAAACCCTGTCTTGAAAAACCAAAATAAATAAATAAATAAATAAATAAAAAATAAAAATAAAAATCACTAAATTGGAGTTCACACGGAGTTGTTTCATTAAAATTATTAAATGATTGTCCCACCCCCCTTTTTTTCTGTCCCTCCTTGCCACCGCTGCTCTTTTAACCAGCGTCTGTTTTGTTGGCGATCTCAAGCTTGGCATGTAATCTCTGCAAAGGAGATCTATTCAAACAACAAATGTGATTGTGTTTTGTAAATTGGAAAAGAAACTGAACACATGAAAGACATTACTATTAGTTTTTAAAAGGCCAAGGAAATTGGTGCATGAAATGCTCAGCTGGTCTGAAACATTAACAGCCGTTAAAATGATGCTTTCCCATGCTGCCTAATTGCAATAGCCGTAACTGTCTTGGGAAACAACCATCTTTAAAAAAAAAAAAAGTATGACATTTCAAAATATATACAAGTCAGGACCAACTATGCCGTGATGTTTATTGTAATAGAATCATTATTTTGGCTTAATGGGACACTTTGAAATTACAATTAGATCTTTAGAGCCTAGTAGAATAAAAGCGCATAATGAAATGAAGATAGCAGGTAGATGGGAAGATAATGTTACATAAGGAAATGCTTTCAGTGAGCGTTCTCTGAATCAGAATGCTCATAATTGTGTAATTAGATGCTTCAATTTAAACATGGACTGCGATAAATTCCACAAGTAGCAAATAGAACACCTCTCCCTGGCATTTTCAATGAAATATATTAATGAGACATTGATTTTTTTTTATCCCCAGACAACAAGTTTTGATTAGTTGATAAGCTGATATCTGCAAACATCTCCTTTTATGTTGAAACATGAGCATTCATGGTACTGGTTGCCTTTCTTGTCTTTGTTCACTGTTCTCCTATGTCTGATGTCCCAAAGAGCTCATGATTCACCCTGGCCTGGGAACTCTGGAGTTTCTTAGTGGCCACTCATACAATTTCTGGGACATCTTGGATGGCTTTTACCTATAGGTCAGACTCTTCTGCTTTCTCATTCACTGTTTCATTGTCAGAATCTTAGGTTGATGCTCTCACTCTAGGACCCAAACAGATGTCTCTCCTACCCCTTTCTCCTGCGATCTTTGTTCATACAAGAGGTAGCCAATCCACATTTTTTTCCCGGAGCTGAGGACTGAACTCAGGGCCTTGCACTTGTTGGGCAAGTGTTCTACCACTGAGCTAAATCCCCAACCCGCCAATTCACATATTATACATTTGGTACAGTTTTACAAATGGTACAACTCTCTACCTTATAATTCCTCAGTGGAGGCTCTCCATCACCCAGGATTTTTGTTTTATTTTGTGATACTGGGGATTGATTTCCAAAGGCCTCACTCATACTAGGCAAGCACATTCTACTACTGAACTACATCCTAAGCTCCAGAATATTGTCTTCAATATAGTGTTTAGTTCTTTTTATTTAGAAGATGAGAAATGATAGTAGGGATGGTCTCTAAACATGATGGCCAGTGGCAAAGCAGGATCAGTATTGGCTAGATCATCTGGCCCTGGAGCAAAATAAATACATGAAACCTCTTAAAAAATGACTTAGAACTTTAAGGGACTGACAGTAGGATCCAAGTTTATAGGCACTTGCCATCAAGTTAGATGACTTGTGTTCAGTCCCTGGGCCCACATGGTAGAAGGAGAGAACCAACTCCTGCAAGTTGCTCTGATTTCCACATGAGTACCAAGGCATATCTATCTATCTGTCTGTCTGTCTATCTATCTATCTCTCTCTCTCTATACACACACACACACACACACACACACACACACACACACACACACATACACTCAAAATAAATAAATAAAATATCTTTTTAAAAAAGAGTGTGACAGTGGAGCCTGAACACAAGCATAGAGCTTACCTTTATAGGCTGTCTTCAGAGACTACCTGTCCAGCAAGCCAGGCTTGTTTGTATTCCAAGCTTCATCTAGCATAGTTGTACCCACTTGGGAGGCAGAAGCAGGAGGATCAGGAATTCAGCATAATTTTGGACTACATAGTAAGTTAGAGGCTAGCCTGGGCTGCATTGAGACCATGTCTAAAAAAATGAAAGAAAGAAAAGGAAGAAAGAGAAAAAAGAAAGAAAGACATTGGTGTTTGAGGTCTGTCTTTTTTCCTTGTTCTGAACCAAAGAGATAACCTGAATTGTCTGGCAGATTGTAATTTAAAAATCAAATGAATTTTAGATAAAGGCAAGGTTTGAGATTGTGGAATAGGCATAGATAGGTACAGTGGGCTCCCTGATTCTGAGTCCAGAATAAGGGATTTGCCACCAGTGGCTCAAGAAAATGGATGCTCCCAGGGGACACGTGCCTCTCCTCTTAAGTTACTCGTGTGGCTAGTAGCAAAGCAGATGTACCGAAGCATGATTGTTTTGGAATGAGATGACCAAACACGTGTTGGATTTAACGATCAAGGAAAATGTCATTCCCTAGGGTTAGACTACCATGAAGTGTCTTAATTGGGGTTTCTATTGCTGCACTGAAACACTATGACCAAAAGCAAGTTGGGGAGGAAAGGGCTTATTTGGCTTACACTTCAGCATTGCTGTTCATCTTCGAAGGAAGTCAGGACAGGAACTCAAACAGGGTGGGAACCTGGAGGCAGAAGCTGATACAGAGGCCATGGAGGAGTGCTGCTTACTGGCTTGCTTCCCATGGCTTGCTCATCCTGCTTTCTTATAGAACCCAGGACTACCAGCCCTGGATGGCATCACCCACAATGGGGTGGTTCCTCCCTGTCAATCACTAATTAAGAAAATGCCTTGCAGCTGGGTCTCATGGAGGCATTTTCTCAATCGAGGTTCTCTCCTATCAGATAACTCTAGTGTGTATGTCAAGTTGACATTAAGACCAGCCAGAATATGAAGGGACTCTTCTCTAATGACTTGAGGTTTCCTCTCTGGCTCCTGACTCTAGCTCAAGATAAGACAACCCAGACTACAATACCATGGGAATTGGAAGGACTAATTATCTTGTATCTTGAAACTATTATTGGTCATTGTCAAGGTGACAGTGAAGACTAGCCATCACAACCTCTTTGTGAAGACTCCTTTTCTTCCTCCCATCCCCCTCCATTGTGCTCTTAACGTATTTCATTGAGAGCTGCATAGATCAGTAATCTGCGAAATTTGATTTTAAATGAGGGTATACTGTTTTGAAATAAACTAACCCATGGGTTTAGCCAGTCTTTGAAACTTAAGTCTCATCTTTCTCTTTTATATGCTATCCCTGTTGGCCTTGGGTACTCCTAGAGAACCTTTGAGGTGTATTTCAGCTCTATATAACACAGCTGAAAGGCCACCAACTAGAATGGTGTCAACAGTCTCATTCTTCATTTTTATGATTAACTGGTCACCTGATTCTATCTTCTCTCTTTTCACCTGTTTTTCCCCTGAAAAATTACCTTGACCTTCTCAAAAGCTATGGAGGCATCTCCATCATTTAGGTAAAAGCCAGATCTTTCTACTTTCATATCCAATGTGTTTCACAATCTAGTCCAAATCAACTTGGTCAATTCTGACCTACATGCGAAGGAGAGGAAAATGCTGGTTAAAAGGGGATACCAATGGATAGGTTTTGAGAATATCCAGGTATATAATAAACCCTGCAGTGACAGTGGTCCAAGGCTTCCGGCTTTGTTCACCCATTTAGTCATCCATCCATCCATCCATCTATTCATTCATTCATTCACAAATACTCACCATCTGGACATTTCTCCAGAGGTCAAGGAACAGAAGAACTAGATGATTTTTAATACTCAAACTTACACTCTCCTTAGGACAAGCAGACCATAATCAGATAACAAAAAAAAATGTATATTATTTTTGGTATTGAATAAGGGCAATGAAAAATAATCAATCAGCAAAATGTTGAGTTACTGTAATTTAAGATAAGATTGCTTCTATGATGGTGTCTAAGAAGGCCAGGTCATAGTGAAGCCTTATAGACCATCAGACACCTCTTGTTTGCTGACTACTGAATGGAGATGTACTACTTGGGCAAGTCACTCGCCTCTATACCTCAGTTTCCCCTCTGAAATATAATGGTACCCACCTCAAGCATTTGTACACATTAGAAGAGATCATGAGTGTAAGGAGGATCCAGATTAGCTGATTCTTTCAACGGTGAATTTAAATGCCTGCTACACGCCACCAGCTGTACCTAGCACATAGGAATGTGCACACTGGGCTATATTACAAGTATTGAAAGGAGGGAAATTGAACTGAGAGTGTTGGTGTATGTTGTCTTAGTTTCTTTGCCTGTTGGCAAAACTACTCTGACAAAAAACAGTTTAAGGCAGAAAGGGTTTATTTGGACTCATAATTCAAGAGTGCTGTCCATCAGTACAGGTCAGCCAAGGCAGCTGGTCACCTTGCATTCGTAATTGGAAAGCACAGAATGATGGATGCTTGCGCTTAGCTCATTTTCTCCATTTTATATAGTCCAGGATCCTGGCCAAGAAATGATACTGCACCCTGGGAGGCTGGTCCTCCCATCTCAACACAATCAAGATAATTCCCCACAGGCCCAGAGGTCCATATTCCAGGTGATTTTAGATTCTATCAAATTGATGGTTAATACTAACCATCACATCAGTAATCCCCACACTCAGAAGGCTGAAGCAGAAGGATCGTGAGAATAGAGAGAGATAAAGAGAAAGATGGGCAGGCAGTATATCATATTTTAACACTCCCCCGTAGTAGCTGTCAGAACTTCAGCCTGATTCACTGAGGACCATGGAAATGATACCAGTTCATGGGTAACTGGAGATCACTCTTTTGTTTGTCACCCATAGCCTTACTTGTCATCAAGAGTCCACAATGTTCACCTGATATGAGGACATTAGCTAGAATAAAGTCCCTGAATAGCTTGCAGAAAACTTGAAACTAAATAATCAACCACACAACGGCCAGTAAGAACACAAAGATAAAAGACATGGGTCCTACCAATTTCCACTGTGCTGCAGACTGAATTTCTCTACCCTGAGCTAGAGGCAGGAGCCAGAGAGGAAGCCATTTAGAGAAAGTCCTTTAAGTCAGTAGAGAAAGTCCCTTCATGATAGCCAAATCCTGGGGACTGAAGTTTCCCTGGGCCATTGAATTCAACACCTGTGTTTAGGTCACCTGATCCTAAAACAATGCACTGAACCCCTTGGAGTGGTATGTGGCTGCCTATGATGATTGGGGGACAGGGACAAAAACAAAACACTCAATGGAAGCCTTTGAGGTTTTCAGATCTTCATGTCTCCTTCAGAGAAGTATCGGAACTCAGTTTCTTTCCTGCTCAATCAAACTAAAGAGTGGCCGCTAAGCATTTGATGTAGTGCTAGCCATTGGAGTATAAAGCTGGAATGGACAGAGCCCTTGCCCTTGAGGAAGTTGCTGTCTGCTGGGTGAGACATATATGCAAATGATGGTGATGCTCCCTGACACAGGTTATGAAAGACTGGGTGAGACATACATGTAAATGATGGTGATGCTCCCTGACAAGGGTTATGGAAGAGGCAGGTGTGAAATGGAATGGGAATGCAGCTAAGAAGCGATCACTCCCTCTGTGTGTGTGTGTGTGTGTGTGTGTGTGTTGTGTGATACTGTCTGTGAATTAGTAAGGGCTGCTAATGTTGCAAGATACCATTGCTTGTAAGCTGCTCTCTGATTTGATATCAATGTTATAGACAGTGTCAGTTGTCAACTTGCTGTACCTGGAAAGAGGGAACCTTAATTGAGGAAATGCCCCTATCAGATTGGCCCGTGGACATCTCTGCAGGACATTTTAATTGTTAGCTGGCATAGGAGGGCTGAACCCACCGTGGGTGGTGCCATCCTTGGGCAAGAGGTCCTCCGAGGTATAAGGAAGCCAGTCAGAGGAAACAAGCCAGTAAGCAGTGTTCCTTCATAGTCTTTGTTTCAGTTCCTGCCTTGGTTTCCCTCCCATGATGGAAATATATACTTACTATAAGCCAAGCAAACCCTCTGCTTCCCAAGTTGCTCTTGGTTATGGTTTTATCCCAGCAACAGAAATCTAACTAGAATGTTGTTGTTTGAATGAGAAATGTCCCACGTCAGCTTGTGTATTTGAATACTTGTTCTCTGATGGTGGCGCTGTTTGGGGGAGGCTTAAGTGGCGCAACCTTGTTGGAAGAAGTACATCACTTGGGGGGGGGGCTTTGAGATTAATATAACTGCACCCTACTTAGTTTACTTTCTTTGCTTCACACTTGCAGTAAAGGGTGTGAGCTCTCTGCTTCCTGCTCTAGCCGCTACGGCTACCCGCCACCATGTCTCTTGACCATGTTAGACTCTTAACCCTTTGGCACTGTAAGCGAAAATAAACGCTTTCATCCAAAGTCAGTTTTGGTCTGTGTTTTATAATAGCAACAGAGAAACAAACTAATACACAGAGCAATTTGCTTTTGAATAAACAGTAAAAGGTACAGCCATGCTCAATGGCCACAGCAGTTGAGATGAATTCCAATGACAGAAAATGAAAAATGCATGGTTAGAACAGTCTTTATCTTATGTAGGGATTCCTATACCTGGGGTGGGTAGAAGATGCGGGGAAAGTCTGTCTCAGCATCAGTGATGGGTGTTACTGTCTTAAGGATCCCATTCAGAGCTTAGAGATTCAGATACTCCCTAGGCTGAGAGTAAAACATAGGTAACCCACACTGGAGGTATTAGAGAATGGAGGTGGCACCCCCCAGAATGTCCTTTTAGAGGATATAACCACACTTGTGAGAAACTTGTAAGAAATACCTCCATTAGATCCTTGTGGAGGTGTGGGGATGGAAAGTCTCCTCAGGCTGTGTGGTGGTTTGAATGAGAGTGGCCTCCATAAACTCATATATTTTCATACTTCACTGCCCCGTTGGTAAACTGCTTGGACGGATTAGGAGGTGTGGCCTTGTTAGAGTAGGTGCATCCTTGTTGGAGGAGATGTGTCTCTGGGGGTGGGCTTTGAGGTTTCAAAAGCCCATGCCAGGCCCAATCTCTCTCTCTCTCTCTCTCTCTCTCTCTCTCTCTCTCTCTCTCTCTCTCTCTCTCTTTCTTCTTTATCTCTTTCTGAAGCATACTATAGCTCTCAGCTACTTCTCCAGCACCATGGCTGGTGCAAGCTGTCATACTCCCTGCCGTGAAGATAATGGACTAACTCACTGAAACTGTAAACCAGCCTCCAATTGAATGCTTTCCTTTATATAAGAGTTGCCTTGGTCACAGTGTCTCTTCACAGCAATGGAAAAGGGACTAAGATAGGTGGCTACCTTGTTTTGGGACCAGATGTGGTTTCATAAAGTGTAATGTGCAAGCCCAGGCCAGATTGCTGTGATAACGGAGGACAGTTGGTCATCAGCAGGTCCTTTCCCAGTTCAGCCTCTCTCCTTTCAAGGAGTTCAGAACAGATATTTAAGGAATATCTCTTTAAGGAGAGTGAGGTTGTTTACCTGTCTGGGAGACCAAACGTTTCTTTTCCAGCCCTGGTTGAAAGGTTGGTTGTTCAGAAACCACAGCCAAAGCCATTAGTGTCCAAGAGATGATAGCTCAGGAGACTGAGCTGAAAGAGGCTGCAAATTCAGAGGCACCTGGGACACCAGAGCAAAGCAGGTGGGTTCAAAACACAGTGGGAGATAGCAAGTGATGGAGCCTCCTGCCCCAGAATGCTGGACCATATCCATGTCCCAGGAGGCAGAGATAGTGCTTCTTATCATCAATTGGTAGATTATCTTCTTCACGGCCAATTTCCCAAGTCACTGCATTTACTGGGGAACATGCATACACATGTCTGCATAGGTACATTTGTGTGTGTGTGTGTGTGTGTGTGTGTGTGTGTGTGTGTGTGTGTGTGTTTGAAGCTGAAGGAATTAGGGACATGAGATAGAGGAGCAACATATGGGCACAAAGGCCATCTTGGCTCACAGCTTCCTGGAGGCTACCTTGAGTGGAACAGGATCCTTGGATAAGGAGGAGATGGCAAAGGGTCTGAGAACACAAGACTAGGAATCCAACAGGTTTTTGGTTGGATCTAGATTTTGGCATTGGCCCATATAAACTTTGGAAGTTTACAGTTGATCATGTGACCTTGCGCAAATTCAGTCTCCTGATCTGTAACCCCTATATTGCAGAATTGTTGGCAGAATTAAGCAAGATATGATCTTAACTTCATTATGTTAGGCATGAGTCCAACCCCTGCTACCTATCTCAGAGGGTATAACATCGCATTACAAATGCTTAGTGGGCAGTGCTTGTCATTGTTGTGATAATTGCATTAACATATTTATACTAGGACTCATTTTTGGACCTTTGGCTCAAGCCAAATCTTTAAAATAACAACAATAGCAGTCAGTAGGCCAAAAGACCCTATCATGGACTTCCAAGTACAATTACCTCTCATTGAAATCCAAGGTCAAGTGTAAAGGCCCAGCCAGGTTCTGTTGTTGATCTTTCTGGGTCAGTTTCCTACCCAATTAACAGAAGTGGAAGTTCTCAAAACAGATACCCTTGCCTTCAGGAGAATAACTCACAATGTAGAGGATCGGAGATAAACACTGCATCTGCATTTCCAGGAAAAGGAACATTCTCCAAGCATGCTTAGCTAAGAATTTTTTTTTTTTTTACTGTTCTTGTCAAGGGCCACTCCCTAATGCCCATGATGGGTGCACAGTAGGTGCTGTCTAGTTCAGAATTGATGAAAAAGTAAACAGAGCAAATCTTGCATTTTTTTATGCATCCATTTGATAGACACACATGACCCAGACAAGACTTCTTAGCCAGAGGATATGCCCAGCCTGCTCATACAGAGCCCTTTATCTCTCTAGAGAGAATAGGTTCTAAGAGGTAGAATACCAGTCATGTGGGAGGGTAAAAAGGAAGGCCTTCCATTAAAAGTGGAAGCTAAGCCAGTCTCCACAATAAAGAATGGGGAGGAACCAGATCAGAAGAGAGGATGCCAAGAGGAATAACAAGCAAGCTGGAGGAGTTTGGCTATCTGTCTCAGGGTTGGCAAGCAGCACTCAGGACACTTCCAGAGCCCGAGAGCATTTGGGAATGGGAGGTGTGGGGTATCTTGGGGGAGTGTGCTAGTGAGTTGTATATCCTGTCTCATTTTTTTCCTGGAGAAACAAAGATAGAAATGGGATTGTCTTTTCATTATGTTAGCTGCTGGTCCATGCATCTTTCCATTCATCTGTGCCCAGAAACAAGACCCACAGGACCCAAAATTTACAAGCTAATGAGTTACAGCTAATGAGCATTCACCGCATGGTAGGAGCTGGGTGAGGAATCAGAAAGAGACTTAAATAGTTAGAGATGTATGCAAAAATGCTATTGATGGTATCTATCATGGCTTCACAGAAGAAGCGTATCTGAGCTGGGCCCAGAAGGGGAAAAGCCTTTGTGGAGCTTATAACCTAAAATAAAATATGAATATTTGTCTATATGCAAATTAATAGTAGCACATGGCATGAGGTTTATCTAATGAACATACAGATAAGATGCATTGTTAACACGGAGGAAAGAAGGGCTGAATCTCCTCCTGAGAGCATTCACAGGTGACATGATCAATAAATAATCTGTGTCTACAAGGTTGCATATAGTTCTCCAGGTCAAGACTGTGAGGTGGGACATCAGATTCCAGATGGAGGGAACATTGTATGCGGCCTTAGGGAGACCCAAGTCTCTTGGTCCTGTGGGTAGACTACAACTCCTCAAGCTTGACCCTGTCCTGTCTGTGTCTTGAGCACTGGCTCTCTGTGTTTCAGTGGGTGGAGAGAAATGATCCAGAGTGTGTCTCAATGAACAGCACTCTGAGCAGCAGGATACCTTGTTACTTTGTGAGGAAGAACAAATAGCACATGGTAAAGTGACCTTCTTAGAAACTAACCCTCCTGGGGCTGTCTTTGCATTTCTACCTGGGTAAAAGATCTGTTATCTCTCATAGAAAGTGGTTCCTGGGCTCTGTGGAAGCTTCTCGAAGCAGGTTCAGGTGGCAGACCATGAAAGTGGCAGATCATAAAAGTGGCGGGCCATGAAAGCAGCATACATTTGGGCTGTCCTTGGTTCATAGTCCTAGTACCTGGTCATTGGGATAATTATTATGAATATGAAGGGGAAGCAGGCAGGAGCTGTAACGTGAGATATGACTGAGCTGGGTCCTGAGGCTGGGAATCACTTGATATGCAAATAACGGGTGGTAAAGAGCCTCTCTCTGGCCAGCTGTGAAAGGGGTATCATCTGATTTCCTGGAGCTAGGAGACTAAGTGGGAGCATATTCTCTTGCTACACCATGAAGCGGGCTCTGTTCCGCAGTTGAGCACTCCGAGGCCTGGCACATGGTAGGTCCTCAGGACGTGACAGCGTTAGTGTTATCAATACAGCTGTCATCATTGCCCTCAGCATCCCTGCCCTTTGCACTGATGTGAAAAAGACACAGGCAGGTGGGTAGCTGCTGCCTGGTTTGCTGCTATTCCCCAGGGCTTGAGAGTAGCACCTGCACATTGAGACCCTCCGTGAAGGTTTTCTCTGAGGATGGGTTCTTCCCTTCTCTGTTTACTACACCTGACTTTGGAGAAGCCAATGACCTGTATGCGCCGTGTTCTGCATCACTTTGAACTACATCTGTCTCTGTATTTATCTATCTCTGTCTGTCTCTGTCTCTGTCTCTGTGGGTTCCTAGAGTGTAGGGACCACTTCTTGATCACACTGTGTAACTCTAATGCTTAACACATCAAGGGAGAGGTTAAATGCATGTTGGTCATGTTGGTTGAGTTGAGTTGCTGGAGTCGATGCTTAGTATTTCGGCCTCACATGTCCTCAGCCAAAGCCCTCTCTGCCAAAGCCAACAGGATCCTTGACAGACATCCAAGGCTGGACATATCCCTGAGTGCTTTGTAAGTAGGATAATTTGTCTCTTTTGGGGAGATCATGTCATTCCCTTCTCTCTGGAAATAAAGCTATTTTTAGAAATCTTGGCAGGAAACAAGTCCAGTTGGAAAATGACTTGGAGTAGGGTGAAGAAAGGAGCCAGAAGGTGTCTCTTGCAATAACCTCTTACAGACATCTCTGAAAACGGAGTACAATAATGAAGGTCACCAGGATCTTCCCTGCCAACAGTATAATTAAGTCATCCTCATCTGTGCCTGCAGGTATCCCAGGGACTTGGCTGAAGATGGTGCCATTCATCCCGTAGGTGGTTCAGTGAAGGATCCATCCTACACTACCGTCGCAGCCATTGAATTACCCTGTGCCTTTATCATAAACTTTGATAATCCCCATTTTGAAGCTGTAGCATTGAGGCTCAGAGAAGTCAAATAGCAGGCTGAAAGTCACACAGCACCACACATCCGTAGCCAGAGACCCTAACCATAACACACACTTTCCCCTTCTCTCGCTCTCTTTCTTCCTGGGGGAGAAGTTACTATAGCAACTCTCAGACCGTGTTCTTCATGGAAAGGGGTGAGAAAGTGTTTTCTAAAACCTTGAATATGCAAATAATACAGCAGGTGGATTTACAAGGAGATATTCTTGGTCATTACCAAAGAAGGAGTAAAAACACGGGTCAGGCATTATTTATTATTCTCAATAATTCTATTAGGCGGTGAGTGTCATCATCGTCCCCCTTATTTAGGTGAGGGAATATGGGGGGGGGGTTAAGTGGCTTCTCCAAGCCCAAGAAGGAACATCGAGGAGTGAGGTCAAGGAGGCAGGATGCTTGCTCCACAAAGCCATCACCTCTCTGGCTGGGAAGGACTCTTCCTGCTCCTGTCACAGTTTTCCAGACCTCGCGTTAATCCATGCCGTCAACTGGTGCATTTCTGGTTTCTCCAAACTTCAGACCTCATTTGCACTGCAACTTGCCTCCAAGGCACGTCAATCACGCCTTCAAATGGAGACTTGTGCTCATTCATCTAGCGAACTTTCAATGGATTCGTGAGTTTTGTTTTGTTTTGTTTTTTTTTTCTTTACAGGCGTGTGGTTGGAGATTAGGAGAGGCTCTAAAGGACAGAGAGATGTGGGAGGAGGATGTCATGCTAATCCAAGGGAACTGGTGAAGACCTAAACCAAGCTGATACTGAATTTAGGAAAGAGGGACACCAAGTGTGAAGGATTTGAGGCCAGATTTGCATTGAGTGAGAGGCAAAAAGTCTAGACTATGTCCCCCTGGGCTAGCTGTGGTTGGTGTCAAGTGCCACCAGGTCCCTGATGATAGTGTTCCAGTAAGTGGACCCATGTTTCCACAGAGTCACCTGGGTGCTTCTGGGTCTTCTGGGTGCTTCTGGGTCTTCTGGGCACGGAGACCAGTAAATTGGTGCACAGATACGGAATCACCGTAACACACAACCTGAGGAAGACAGGATGTTTCTTTTTTCTTTTTTCTTTTTTTTATTCCTTCATGTGATAACATGGAAGACATTTCAGTTTGTGTTTCATAGTATTTCAGTTTCATCTGACTTCTTCTGATCTTCCTTTTGAACAAAAAGAAAAAAGAAAAAAAAATCCTAAAGTTCATCCTGTCCATTTTTTATTTCAAGTTACTTTTGTAAAACAAATTTATTTACTGAGTTTTTTTGTTTGTTTGTTTTACAAGCTGGTCTGGAACTCAATATGTACTGAGGATTACCTTTGACTTCTGATTCTCCTGGCTCCACCTCCCAAGTGCTGGGATTATGTGTATGTGCCAAAATGCTCAATTTATGTAGCGCTGGGGATTGAACTCAGGGCTTTGAGTATTCTGCTGCCTGAGCTGCATCCCCAGCCTACATTTACTCAAGCTGGGAGACTGGGGATATAGCTCAACAGTAGAGAGCTTGTTTCACCTTTCTGAGGCCCTCGTTAAATTGCCAGTATGGCAAAACAAATAGCAAACACGGAATGGGACACACAGCCATATCTCACTGTCAGATACCAAAGGCAGCTGTGTCAGATGAGTATTGAATTCTAGTATTCTTGGCCTAATTATAAATGATAATTTAATCTTCACTCAAACAACTTGATGTTTCCACATTCTCTAATGTGTTTAGAGAGGCTAGTAGAGCCATAAGAATTCTTAGACACACACACACACACACACAGAGAGAGAGAGAGAGAGAGAGACAGAGACAGAGACAGAGACAGACAGAGAGAGACAGAGACAGAGAGACAGAGAGAGAGGGAGGGAGAGAGAGAGAGAGAGAGAGAGAGAGAGAGAGAGAGAGAGAGAGAGAGAGAGAGAGAGAGAGATTTGCAGAGATGGGAGGGGATAGGCAGTTCACAACAGTGTGGAAGAATTGAGAATTGTGTGTTTAGTAGTTTCCCTTCTCATAAGTGATTCACATATTGCCCATTTCACTGGAGTTTTGATGGAGCTGTTATGGGTCTGTTATGGATGAGATACCTAGAAAAGGCAGAGGGCAGTTTGTTACGCTTTGAATCTGAATCTGAGTCCCTCAGAGGCTCATGTTTTGAATACTTGGTTCCTAGTGGGTGGTGCTGCTTTGAGAGGCTGTGTCACCCCACAGACGTGAGAGCTGGCCTGCAGAAGCAAGGTCTTTAGAGCCCTATGTAGGTGATGATAGCCCAGCCCCGATTCCAGCCTGAGCTCTATTTCCTGGTCACCAACATATAAACAAACCTCAGCCACATGCTTCGACTACTGTGGGGTGCTCTGCATGACTTCCCCACTATGATTTTCTGTGTCCCTGAAGCTGAGCTAAAAGAAACCATTTCTCTGCTTGTTTCTATCGGGTATTTGGTCGCGGTGGTCAGATAAGTCGCTAATAGAGATGTGAAAGACTCACCTCTGACCACATCATCAGCACTGATAACAGCAGCTTGCCCCATGAATTAAGCACTGGCTATGAACCACACACATGCTGCACTCTTGGGTTGTCTTTGCTACATTTCCAGAAGGTAGGGACTGTTACTCTTGATTTTATGTAACTAGGCCATCACACAGCCAGCAATTGGAGATCTAGGATTTGAACTCAAGTGGTCTGACAACAGAGTCTGTACAATCAGCAAATATGCTCTCCCGGGTGGTCATTAGGCCTCTGACCTGTACTCTGCGAGCATTAAACATTTGTTGAGTGTCTATTATGTTCTAGGCGCTGTGCCTAGACACAGGGGCAACAGAGATAAATCAGACAGGGTCCCCAGTCTCTGGAATTGCAGAGTCTGATGGGCAAGGAGAATGGACATATTTAACCCACATAACAATCTCCATGATCATGGCAAAAGCAATAGTCAGTGGAGGCACAAAGCGGGCGAAGAACTCCCTCAGGAAGGGTGGCTGAAGGTGGCTTTAATGGGGATCAATCAGATGGATGTGTGTATGTAGGACATAATGGGTTGGGGAGAGGAGGCCCACATGGAAGAAGCCACTGGTACAAACAGGGGTATGGCAGGGAGACTGTCATAGGGTCTGGCAGGAAGAAAGAAAATAGAGCTATCCACTACCAGGTAACCACCGGTAAGGTACTCATTCAAATGCTGAGAAAGTGTAAAAGGATACCAGCAAAGAGCAGTCCCACGAATGCAGTCTTTAGGCTACAGGTGTAAATACCCAAGACAGAAAAGAGACAAAGGTGATCCCTGGAAGCCCCTAGCACTCAGGTCCAATCAGCACTGCAAGAACTCCTCCTCGGCCTAGCGACTCTAGGACATTTGTCATTTCCCCATTCACCTGTTATTTCCATCTTCTCAGCATTTCAGCATCTTGCTCTGAGGAGGGGTGGTGTAGCCCACCCCAGCTCCAGTCATCCACTTATGCTGAATCCACGGAGGAGACATCAGTATAGCAACCTGCCAGCAGAGCCCATGTTTACTCAATTCTGTAGTCTTGCAATACTCACCTTTGGAAATGGCATTTGCATAAATTCACAGGCACTTTGAGCAGAGTGACAGGCACAGTCCCGGTTACACACAGACTCGGAATTCCAAATGATTTCTAGGTATCTGTGCTGACTGTCAACAGCACTCAGGCAGCATTCATAGAGCAGCCATATGGTCTGAGACTTTTAGTGGAGGGCTAGTTGGAAGTAGAGAATGAGGAAAAAAAAAAAGAATGGAATAGTGGGACAGCCAATGGAAGCTGACCTGGCAGGGGAGAGAACAAAATGTATATGATTATGACTTGGACAGGCATGCTGAGAACCTTCAGGTATGCCTTAGAGATTCAGAGGTTCAGGGAGTCAGCAATGGCTTTTGGATGGTTCTACCAAAAGTGAGTGGCCAATAGCTTACCTACAAACGTGTGCTAGCTTAGGGATGAGAATTCCTCTCTACACTGTGCATCTCTCCTAAGACACCCCAGCATAGGGGATGGCTATTTAAGCAAGGGGATCTTGGGTGCCCCCTGTTTTCTCTCAAGAGAAACGGGTCTGAGAAGTATAGATGCAGCATTCAAAGTAGAGCTTAGCTCATAGCAGATTTATCTTTTCCCATTCCCCTTTGAAACACAATTCTGGGTTCAAACTAGCTGGTACCAGGCTTCACCCCAGAAATCCAGAAACAGAATGTGACTCCAGTCAGGACCTCAGCACCCATTTCCCTGAGCCCTCTCAGTGTTATGTATAGCAATTCATTTCTCCATGGTTTACTAACGACTTCAGTGGGCTTGAATAGCCATATTGTCATCTTTGCCGCACTATTCTTACAGCCTGCAGTGACCTTGAAACTCAGTTCTGGGCTGGGCAGTGGTGGCACATGACTTTAATTCCCAGCACTTGGAGGCAGAGCCAGGCGGATCTCTGTGAGTTCGAGGCCAGCCTGGTCTACAGAGCGAGATCCAGGACAGGCACCAAAACTACACAGAGAAACCCTGTCTCGAAAAACCAAACCAAACCAAAACAACAACAAGAACAACAACAGCAACAATAATAAAACAAAACAAAACAAAACAAAAGACAGAAACTCAGTTCTGGATGCTCCTGTGTGCCACAGCATCTCTTGGGAGGAGACTTCCGGAGGAAAAAGTAAAAGTCATCTGAGGTAAACAATGGACTTACCCGTGTTTTAGCCCATTCTGCCAGCTCTTCTCAGTTGTAACTGAATGCATCCTAGTGGACACAGTGTCCTGGAACTCTATTTCAGCCATCCTGGGAAGAGTCAAGGACACATGCATGACTAATACAGAATGAACATGTTCTCTGCCTGCTGCTAGCTTTTCTCCTCAAAGCTGTGACTCTCCTTGGCAAGTGAGTGGATCCCAGTTGGCACCTTCTAATCAGAGTGCTTCTTGCCATTCTTCTCAACCATGATTTTTTAAAGATACTATCTACATTGCCAGACTGTCCTCAAACTCATGGTCCTCAGCCTCCTGAGTGCTGGTATTGTGGGTGTGTGCCACCTCACTTGGCCCAGTATTCTTGCCCTGGCTGTAGAGTGAGGGTGATTGCTTGTCTTTGTATTAGGACACAGGGATGACAGCTACATCAGAAAACAATGCATCAGTGGGTTCCTTAAAGGCACAGTTCCCTGTCATAATAACATCAGTTGAGTGCTCTGTATATAGTAGGTGTGCAATACATGCATAGTACTTAAACAAATGTACACAATTTGGCATTTCATTTACTTTCCACATCTTGTTTTGGTCACTGTCTCATCACTGATGAACATTTGAAGATGAAGTCCTTCCCTTGTGTCCTTCTTGGATCCCTCTTCATCATAGGGATCTATTTCTTTTTTCAGCCATAACTTAGTCAGCACTCAGCCTTTCCTGAGTGCCTTGTGTGGGAGGGGTGCTGAACTGAGTATCATCTGCTCAGATGACCGAGGGACTGACTCATGCTCTCTTTCTAGCCCTTGGGACTTGGGTGCTCCCTTGACATCTTCCTTGTCCTCAGGAATTTCTGCATTCCAGCCAATGTGCAAGGTCCCATATAGGAAGCGCCAGGCTTTAGAGTGGCAGTTCCCATCCAAGAGACCATTTCCCATCACAGATTGACCTAGTGATGGAGGCATAGGCTATGGCTCTAAGTGGTTCTGGTTCCTGGTTCAAATCCCATCTCTAGAGATAAAAATTTTCTCAAATTATTTCAGGTAATGGGTGTGGGGGCAAATGCCTACAATTCCAGTAATTGGGAATTACTGAAACAAGAAGATTGTGTGAGTTTAAGGCTAGCCTGGGCTACATAGTGAGTTTGAGGCCAACTCGGGCAACATAGTGAGTAGGCTATTATATAGTAAGAATTTATCTAAAAAAATAAAAAAAAAAAAAACCCCAGGTTGCTAAATGTCTGCAAATTTGGACTCAATCTCCCTAAGATGAGGTGAATGAGCTGTTGAGTCCCTCTGGATGGCTGCTGGGCTGCAGGGATGATGCTGTAGAGTCTTCAGTACAGCACTGATAGTCATGGAGCTTCTCATCATTGACTCAAGGCTTCATTGTAAGCAGAGCCTTCTCCCTTACCCGCCTGTTCCCAAATACCTGGCAGCCGCTTCCCAAATTACACACAGAGGCTTATGTTAATTATAAATGTTTAGCCAGTTGCTCAGACTTATTTACTAACTTGCTCTTACATTTAAATTAACCCATTTCTATTAATCTATGTATTGCCACATAGCTGTGGCTTTACTGGTCCTCTGGCATCTTGCTTCTTGGGCAGCTGGCTCATGTCTCCCCTGACTCCACCCTTCCTCATTCCAGTCCTCAGTTTGATTGTCCTGCCTAACGTCCTGCCTGGCTACTGGCCAATCAGCGTTTTATTAGCAAATGAGAGTAATACATATTCATAGTATAGAGAAGAATCATCCCATAGCACTTCATTCTGCTTTCAATTCAGGTGCTTGCTAGCTTTGGGAACTCTGGTGAAGCTCCAGAATATTCTCTGGGCTTCAATTTCCCTACTGGTAAAATAGGGTAATGCTATGTTCCTCCACATACTTCCTGAAGGATTACTGTTGAGGTTTATGTAAGTAGAGATAGGTGAAAACTCCTAAAATGGTTCACTTTGATGACAGGAGGGGGAGATGCTGTGAGCAGCTTTGCAAACCTCTGAGAAGGCGCACTGAAGGGCTGGGGATGCAGCTCAGTGATAGAGCACTTGCAGTCCACTCATTAAAATGGAGCAAACACTCAATACAGTACAGGAAGCCGGCCAGTTTCAGCAATGATGACAGCAAGAAATCTGTAGCATGAGGCACAGCAGGGATCTGCTTTAGCGTGGAGAGAATTTGGGAGGAAGGAACCCCACAGAAGCCACTGTTTACTCAGTTCACAGGCCCGTGGGCTCAAATGCCTCAGAGGGTGGTCCTGAGGACCTTTCTCAGGGTGTGGTCTGCTAGCAGCAAGCTCTGTAATAGAGCAGATATTAGAGCTTTTGTCCAGCCTCCAGCTCCCCTCCCAAGTTCCCTTCCCCCAAGGGTTCAGTTGCCCGAACAGAATGGTGGGAATTCCTCTTGCATCTGAATGGCAAGTAGATGCCTGCAGGAAGGAAGGGCTCTGCCAGTAACCAGAAGCTGAGTGGGCACAGACAGAGCCAGGCTCAGGCAAAGCTGGCTCCCCTGGGTGTCATCCTGAAAGTGGTGCCTGAACCTTGTTGTCTCTGAAGGCAGCCTGGGGGGAGGTAGCCTTAGGTTCAGTGGCTCCAGGAAGCTGGGTCATGGGATTCTAGTCTCCCTGGGGAAGGGAGGAGTCTTTCCTGAAGGAAGAACTTACAGTCTCTCTCTGCCAAATCCCCTGTCTCCATGGAAATGCCAGAGAGGCCCAAACAAGAGGTCAGCTTCCTTGGAGGAAGGTCGAGCCAACCGTGGTATTGAGATGCCTGCTGGTAGTGTCTCTGTTCTGAGCTGAGGCACACGCATGAGGCTCCATGTCACCAGGTCCTATATGGAAATGTCAGTGGCCAAGGGAGTTAGGTGTCACTCAGGGCAGCCCAGAACAAGACTTGGAATGTCTGAGATCATCTGGGATCTGGAAGTGACATGGCTTGTCTAGGCTACATAGGATGTCCTATAGACTAGGATCAAACCCCCATCTTGTGTACCCCCCAGTAATTCAGAATAACTCTCCCTTCCTCCCTCTCTCCCTTCATCCTTTTCTCCTGCCCTTCGTTCTTTCCTTCCTCCATCAGCAGTGCTGATCCTGGATTCTAACTTGCTGGATGTTTCTCATGTATCAGGCCCAGCACTAATCCCTTTCCGCACATGACCCTGTTATTTCTCAGTCCTTGAAGGTACCCATGGCACCGTGTGTAGGTAAGGTAATGATCTTAAGAACCCAAGCGTGTTGGCCAAAATCCTAGAGATGGTAGATAGTTAATCTGACCCATAGACCCTGAGCATCTGGCAGGGGACCGAGACCCAAGAAATGTCACTCCACTCTTTCAGTTTTGGGGGTCTTCTGCTTCCTTGAATGATCCCACTCACTGGCCCTCCCCTCTGGACCACAGTGGCTCCAAATCTCTGTCAGCCTCTGATGTTTAAATGCATATCTTGTTGTAGAACAAGACAGCAGGGAAGAAGCCCGGGGCCTTTTTCAAAAGAGCTGTCTGATTAATAGGAGAGTTCTGCTTTGATTGCCAATGTAATATGGATGCTGCTTGCAGAATGCTGAGAGACTCAAAATAAACAGACAGAAGGTAGAAAATAAACCCTTGTATGTTTCTTTTGGAAATTGTGCATGACCTTGTCTACTTCCCCACTGATGATTTTGATGGTTTCTCTATCAATTTGCTTAAGAACAGCCCTGGCAGCTAGCTTCTTCACTTTCCAATTTCTTGTTTGGTTTTGCCTCTTACATAGTGGTTTTGATGCTCCGTGGCTTCCTGGGTTTGAACAGCCTGGTTCTTGCCCTGCAGATATTTCATCGCAGGATGGGGCTGCTGACGGGCACTGGCAGACTGACAGACCTCAACACTGATTTCAGCCAGTGCTTGTCTAGAGCTGTCAAGGTTCTTCTTGCCCAGCTTGACCTGAGAAACAGCAGACTTGTCCTCAAAGGCCCCAGTGTCCCAGTTATAAATGCTATTGACGGTTTATTTTCCTTTCCTGGAAAGTACAGGGCCCTGCTGAAGGGGCCGGAGAGCAAGCCAGAGTGCCATCCAGGTTCCAGGAGAGTGTTGCATCACCCCTGGGTGGGATTTAAAGGCAAATGATCCTGTGGTGTAGTTTCCATGTGGCTAGTGATCTGTAGTGCCCAGTGCAAGGACGATCTGCGTGGCTGCTTGAAGGCCCTTGACAACGGCAATTCCTTATGGCTGATGTTGGTGTCTGCATGAAGTGGTTTCCACCCAGGAGGTGGGCTGACCCAGTATTAATGGCTTACTTTGAACATGAGAAAGTAGAGGATCAGTGGGAAAATTAGGGGGAGGAACTGAGCTCCAGTGAGCCTTTCTGGTGAAGGAAGAGACATTGTGGGCCTGGGGAAGGGAGCTATCCTAGAGCTGGAGAAGAAGAAGGGGGGAAAGATGGCACCTCTGGGAATATTCGCTTGCTTTGTTTATTTTTCTGGGCCAGTTCTGTTTTCCTGTGTTCCCTAGCACCATTTCTATCCTTATTCTAGTTGTAAACACACACACACACACACACACACACACACACACACACACACACACACACAATGCTTAATCCTGCAACCCTAGTCCCATTAATGTTTGTAACATGGTATATACCTCTAATGGCCAGTGTCATTGAAGGCAGAGGTGTAAAAAAGATGCAGGCACTAATAATGAGGCAAAGGTTATTGGGTATAGATATGGCCTTATATTCAATAACCTAAAAATCATCTTCAGCCACTAAATACAGCATGATATCCAGGTGACAAAATTAGTCTCTTCCAATACAATAGATAGATGAAGTGGAAAAAATTGATTTATAATAGCTACAGACAAATTACATTCCATATCAGGTTATATTACCATGTATATGAGGGAAATAGGTGTACAATTCAGTGTATGCCTGACACATATAAAGCCCTGGGTTCTATTCTTAACAACACACACACACACACACACACACAACACACACACACACATTAAATCATATATACATTATATTTTATATATAATATAAATATATATTTTAAAGATGTCATTGAGGAATATGTACAAATGCACAAATATATGGAAAGAAATATTTGTAAGAGAGGTGGCACCATTCTGATACTATACAATGTCTAATGTCCCTAAGTTAATACTTAAGTTGAACATAATCTTAGATTAAATAATACATTTTTGGTGCATTTTTTTGTACATAGTAAAGCTTATGTGAAAAAGAATCCATTAAGAAAATATACAAATCCTGAAAAACATAAGATAGAACAAGAAAGATACACAAAAGAAAGTACACAGTAAAGCTCGAATAAAGTAAGCAGTTTGGTAATGACGCACAAATAGACACACCAGCAAACAAGTGTAGAGAGTCTAGGAATAGGGGCAGATGGATCAGAAATGTAATTAAGAGGATTCTTCAGATAGTGGGTGATTATTTAATAATTGGTATTTTGTTTAGACAAATGGAAGCCATCTAAAATGAAGTTCTTAGTTTCTATGCAAAAATCAATTCCAGATGAAGGAAAGTTTTAAATAAAAAAAAAATCCATGAAAGTATTAAAAGAAAACATGAGAGATTTTATCAAAATGTGAAAAGGCTTGGCCTTCTTAAACACAATAAGTCTCTGGAATCCATAAGAGAAGATTGAGTGAAATTATATCATAAACTTGAAATTTTCTGTATTGCAAAAATGACTAGAAAGTCAAAAGATAACAATGAATGTGACTGGAAAAAATGTTCCCAACAGGTCACAGACCCAAAACAGTGACTTCCTCCATGTTTGCACAAAGTCCTATAGGATCTCAGGGGAAAGGCAAACAGCTTGATGGAAAAGCAAAGGACATGGACTGTGTCCCAAGTGCATAGGAATAAAAAAAAAATCCGTGAGCTTTAAAAGCATGGAAGGTAGGCTAATGAGCCAGCTCAGGAGTAGACAGCACTCGGCTGGGCTAGCCTGAGGGCCATCCCAAGTCTCACTGTGTCCATATGTGCAATAGCACATGCGTGCTTGAACACACACACACACACACACACACACACACACACACACACACACACACACGCAGAGAGAGGGACAGAGAGAAAGAGGGAGAGGGGGGGGCAGAGAGAAAGAGGGAGAGAGAGAGAGGTTACTTAATAATGTATTTAATAATGAAATAAGTTCAAATCTAGTAATAGAAGGAAAACCCATGGTTTGCCAAACTGAAGGTAAGAGAAGTCATTTGACTTTATAGGGCACCAGGGTCCTTCCTGGGGTCATAGAAATTCTTTCTAGGTCCTCTATGATGGTCCTGGTGCATCTGAATATACTGCTAAATCTCGGTGAATTTTACATTTTATTAAAAATGGTAGAGCTGGGCATGGGAATGCTGCTTATAATCCCAGGCTTGGTAGGTAGAAGCAGGCCAGCCTAGACAACACAGTGAGTTTGAGACTAGCCTGGGTTATATGAGGCCCTGTCTCGGCAATAACAAACAAACAAACAAACAAACAAACAAACAAACAAACAAGAAAATGGTAACTCAATGAACTCGATAAAAAAAACAAACTACAGAAGAAGTTTTGTCAGACATTCCTATCCCATTTTTTAATTATTACAAAGCTAAGCAATAAAATTACACCTAGCGGGATCAACTAGATTCATTTTATAACCCATGGATGCACAACAATCCAGAGTTTGCCAACTCTAATCTGTTTGTTATAGCTAGTGTAAGTAAAAGATGGTACATATCATGTGTCAGGAAAAGGCTGCAGAACTATGTATGTGTAGACATGGTAGATATTGGCAACGAGGAGCTGGCTGTTAGCAAGGAAATGGGTAGCTGAGTGTCATGGGAAGAATGATACTAAATTTTGCTGTAAGCACTTTTGTAACATTTAATTAAAAAATTTAAACCATGGGCATTGGCTATTTTTTTTTGAAACAAATTCTTATATATTTCAGGCTGACCTAAGCAGTTTTGAATTCTCTACTTAAGCAGAGGGTGTTTTTGAACTTTTGATATTCTTATCTCTACCTTCTGATGAAATTGCAGGCATATGCTTCTGTTGTGACAAGCTTAACCAAACCTCCTCCCCTTCTCCTCCCCCTCCTCCTCCTCCTCCTCATCCCTCCCTTCTTCCTTCTTCTTTTTATGAATGTGGTGGTTTGAATAATAATGGTCCTCATAGGCTCATATATTTGAATATGTGGGACATGGAGTAGTCCATGAATGGATGTCTTCTGATGGAAAGGCCAAGCAAGCATCCTGTAGTTTTTCAGTTGTTTATGCATCTGTGAGACTGGATGTCTCAGCAGTCCCAGTTTGGTGCTGGAGTCCCAGGGATATCTGAGAGAGCTTCAGTGTGTGTTGGAATCCTGAAGGAATGGGTTCTAATACTGGAGAAGGGATGCCGCAGAAACATGGTAGATGAACTTGCCATGAGGGTGAGGGCAAGCAGGCAAGCAGAAGGTGAGATCCAGTTAAAAGATGAATCTCCTCACAGAAAAATCCTTCACAGCCATGCCCAGATGCTTGGGTTTTAGTTGATTCCAGATGTAGTCAAGTTGACAACCAAGATTAGCCATCCTACATACCAGGCCTGCTTTATGAGATGATTCATGCGTACTAGGTAAGAATTTTACTAAATGAGCTGCACCCCCAGCACTTGATTACCTTTTGATTGTTTGGTTTTATTTTTTCAGGACAGGATTTCATGTAGTCTAGGATGGCTTCAAGCTCAGAATACTGCTGAAGATGACCTTGAATTCTTGTTTCTGCTGCTTCCAACTCCAAATCAGTTACTTTAAAAATGCATACCCAAGATGCATAAAGAGGAGGGGGGGGGGGGGGGGGGAAGTGAGAGAAAGAAAAAAAGAAAAAAAAAAAAAAAAAAAATGCATACCCAAGATGCATAAAGAGAGACAGGCAGGCAATAGAGCTAGGATCCACTTCCATAGCAATGTCTAAATTGCTTAATGTCCCTGGGTTGTTTTTCCTTGTCTGGGATATATTAATACCCGTCTATTGAATTCTGTGGCCCTGGCCTTTCGCATATTCTGATTTCTCACTGAGTCAATTTTCAGTGGCCCCTATCTACTGGGGCAGATTGAATTATGAGATAAGAAGAATAAGTAGTGAAACTCAGTGTGGCAATGCTGAGAACCACCAGCTTGCAGAGCCCTAGGCTAGAACTAAGAACACAGTCTCAGTGGTCTCCTGAGGGAAAGAGGCACATCTATCAGGTGTCATTGACTTCTTTCCCAAATGTTCCCAAGGCAGGGACAGAGGAGTCTTGCCCCCTATGTGGATGGGTGAAGACAGGCTTCAGAGTGGTGATTATAAAAGGGCTTGATTTAAAGGACTATTGGGAACAGGCAAAGGCATCTTGTCCTAAGTTCAGACTCCATTTACCTGTAGGGTGAAACAAAGTTTATGTTCTGAAGCCCTAGGGGAGCCAGGAACCTTCTAATAGCTGACCAACCTCCTCTTTAAACAATAGAAATAGTCTGTTATGCATCTTTATTTCTCTAAAAACATCATGGCTGCTACTAACAACAAAAAAGAGCAAATGAATCTGATTGGTTGGACTTAACAGCTTACATTCTGTGTTGTTGATAATGGTGGAATGCATAGGAGAGGCCTCAAATCTTTGAATCCTGATTGGTGGAATAATGTAACTGTAACTTGGCACAGATGTTTGTGGGTTTTGTGCTTAAATATGTGCTGAAATGATGTTTGGGGATGTAGTCAGCTCCGGAGTCTGTACTGTTGTCCCTGATCGAACAGTAGTGCTGGCCAGTAATAAATCTTGCTTTGCAGAACCTCTTGTATATGCTCAGGTTGATTAGACCCACAATAGGACATGGCTGAGCTTGTCTGTCAGAAGTGGATATTGTAAGCATTGTAGCTCAGAAGGAAAGGGATCCTGGCAGTCGGGAGTCAAGCAATGCCACAAAGTCACCTTAAATGTAGCAGCTTACAGCCCTGTTCCAGGGAAAGGTTTCCCCAATGTAACAACTCTGCTCTGGCAGGGAAGGGTTCCCCCAGCCAAAGTTGTTACAGCTTTGCTTCTCTCTGGCTCCAGCGAAAATTGAAAATTGTTACTTGTCTGCTCTGCCCCATTCCTGCAAAAGAAGGTCTCACCCAAAACTTATTCAAGAGATTTATTGGGAGAGAAGAATTGGGGAGGGTGGCTGCCTCTGCCAGGGTGGAATGGCAGCTTCCAACTGAATAGCTACAGGGCTTACATAAAGCTTCTTAGGGGTGGAGTTTTTCCAGGGTGAAGTGCTGTGGAATATTCCTTTACACTGTGTGAATATATGTCACTGTGATTGGTTTAATAAAGAAGCTGACTGGCCAATAGCTGAACAGAATAGGGTTAGGCATGAAAGCCAGACTAGGAGGATACTGGGAAGAAGAAGAAGTGTGAAGTCAGTGGAGAGCACAAGATGGGCGTTCCCATACTGAGAAAAGATACCAACCCATGTGGAAAAGCGTAGATAAGAAATATAGGTTAAGTATAAGAGTTAGCTAGTAACAAGCCTGAGCTATTGGCCAATCATTTATCTATCTATCTATCTATCTATCTATCTATCTATCTATCTATCTTAGGTTTTTTGAGACAGGGTTTCTCTGTGTAACAGCCCTGGATGTCCCGAAATTCGCTTTGTAAACCAGGCTGTCCTTGAACTCACGGAGATCTGCCTGCCTCTGCCTCCCAAGTGCTGGGACTAAAGGCATGCACCACCACTTGACAAAATCTGGATCTTTAGAGCTAACATTAATAAAAAACATAGTTGGGCCCTCTTCTAAGCACTTACTTATACTAACTTACTCATTTAATATCTTCAAAACACCTGGGACACAGTTTCTAAGACCAATGTCCTAGAGACAGTAGCTGAGGCAGGCATTTGTGTACATGGTTTATCAAGGCCATGCTCTCTGTGCTGGCTAGTCTCATGTCAACTTGGCACACAAGCTAGTTATCTGAAAGGAGAGAAACTCAGTTGAGAAAATGCCTCCATAAGACCCAGCTGTAAGGCATTTTCTAATTAATGATTGTGGGGGAGGGCCCAGCCTATCGAGGGTGGTTTCATCCTTGGACTGGTGGTCCTGGGTTCTGTATAAAAAAAAAATCAGGCTGAGCAAGCCATGGGAAACAGGTTAGTAAACAGAACCCCTCCATGGCCTCTGTATCAGCTCCTGCCTCCAGGATCCTCCTCAGCTTGAGTTCCTGTCCTGACTTGCTCAAGTGATGAACTATGATCTGGAAATGGTATTTTGTTGCAGCCATAGAAACCCTAAGAAGACACTTTCTGGAGACACAGAGAGAAAGAAGCAGTTCAGGGTAGGGGAGGAACTAGAAAAGGATGAGGTGAATCTCAACTGGAGTTCTCTTCAGGCTGGTCCCTTGGGGGTTCTCTCAAGCATGAATCATACAGCACAGTTAATCTTGCTGGGAGACAAAGTTATTCTGATGCCTGTTAGACATTTCTCTCATTGCCCTTAGGATTAGACAGGGGAATCCTCATTCAACTTAACACAACTCTCTGGAGACTAGCAGTAGTGGGACCAACTAACTTGAAGTCTGCAGAGCATGGGAGCATGTTGGAAACCAAGGCAGGAGCTGATGCTGCAGATTTGAACCAAAACTTCCTTCTCTCTGAAAAACTACAATTTATGTTCTTCCTGCCTTCAGCTGATTGGACGAGGTCAGCTCATGCTATTAGGGGGAACTGGCTGTGGATGCTAGTCTCATCTACAAAATACCTATAGGGTAGCCTCTAGTTAAGCATTTGATTAAATAAATGGGTGCTAGAGCCTGGCCAAGATGATGGGTGGAACTAATATTACAATAGATGCACTAACTATGGTATTTTATTAACTAGGTAGCTCCTAAAAGGGATGTGAAGGGGTCCTTGGCGTAAGCACAGAATACAACCAGACACCACATTCTCAGCACAAAGGAGAGTTTTCAAGGGGGACAATAAAGGGACAAGTGGGTGGGGGGCTGCCTCTGGAATGGACAAAGATAGCAGCAGGTGTTTTCGCAGTAGTGGCTTTTAAAGAGAACACAGGGAAGTCTGTGCTAGGGTGAGTTGGTAAGTCCTGATTGAACATGTTAGCCAAATGAATTTTGACTGCCGGACCTTGGTGTTTTAGTCAGACATAAGGAAAAGGCCAAATAAGGGAATAGACCTTGGTGGCTAGCTTTAGGAATGTAATCTAAATGGGTTAGCAAGGGAGAGGGAAGGAGGAAAGGCAAGACATGCTGGTGCCATGTTTGCCACGCTTGGGCCTGTTAGAGAACCCTTCAGGACTAGTTAAAAATTAGTAAATCAGGTATTGATATGATCATATTTCATTGTACCCCATTACAAAGTTCTGAAGAATAAAGGGAAATTTGAATTATGATATATTAATGCAAAAGCTGATAATACATCCATTTAAAGAGCAGGCAGGATATAGTTCATGTGCTCACTTGGGAAGCTACCAAGATGTGTTATGTAAAATATATATAAAGTATACTGTGTGTAAGTGATGACGTAGTGAAACCAACTAACTAAACCACTCCCTGGGTAGACAAGACAGGTTTATTGGGGATCAAACTGCCATTGCTATGGGGGAGGGGGCAGAGAGAAGCAGAATGGCTGAAAAGCAAACTGAGTTTATGTTAGAGGGTAGAGGTCTTTGCTCTGATACAGGCCACTCAGATTAACAAGGAACTAGATGCTATTGCTCAAGGTAGTTGACCTTTAGGGACAGATTAAGGGAGGGAGTTGTTTTCCTGGTAAACAGAAAGCCACCATGGAGCTTCTGTTTACCCAATAACAACCCTTCTGCCAGAGTCCTTCTGTTTAGGACATTGTCACCAGCCCTGTCATTTGGGGGGGCCTGTTTTTGGACTTAACACTATGAGTGTGTGTGTGTGTGTGTGTGTGTGTGTGTGTGTGTGTGTGTGTGTGTGTAAATGCATTTAGGTATACATACAGACACACGCACCTCTGTGTGAATGCACAGAGCATTTCAGGAAGGATATAGAAGAAAGAACTGTCAGGAATTGCTTTTGTCGATAAACGGCTTTTCCTTTTGTGTTCTTTGTGTTAGGAATACTGTCGTATTTTATGTCCAGGGTTAAACAGAGTGAAATCGAGGACAGGGAAATGCAGTGCAGCTCCAGGGGCTGATGGGATAGGGAGTGGGAGACACTGGCTCCTCACAAATCACAACGCATGGAGCCAGGAAGGTGAGGACAGTCTGGGAGGCATAGTTAGTAATGGAATTCTGGAACTGTACAGCTTACTGGCTTTTGCCAGAATGTGCTGCGGGGTGAACAAGGGACACTGTAACAGTACTCTTCCTTATGTCACGGCCTTGGCATGCAGACATCAAATGGAGAACAAAGAGGTGTCAAGTGTCCACTAGTGGAAAGAGTAGCATTTCTCTTCAAGGATTTGGAAGCCTGACTCTTTCCTGCTAGCATCTCCCAGGAGTGCTGAGCCTTTGGCTGCTCCTATTCATGTCAGGGCATCAGAGGCTGTGCCTTTCTCGTTGAACATCCTGCTCATGAAGCAGGCTGCCTGCGCTAGCCTTCCCTTCATCTGAATAGGGAAGGTGGGCAAGGGAGCAAGCAGCCTATGGGGCACAATAATGCATCCGTTCTCCATTAGCCTAGTGGATGCAGAACTTAAGACATTTCTCAAGGAACAAACGACTAGGAGAGAATGAAGGGCCAGGGGCTCCAAAGAAGCTACACTGGTGTAGGTCTCCCAAGGAGGGGGAAGTAGGCTACAGGAAGGTTTCTTCCTCTTGGAGAAGACCATGGGCAGCTGTAGATGCACAAGTGGAACTCTGGGGAACTGATCAGGGATTATGATGGATGCTGAGGCTTGAATAGGAGAAGCTCATGGAGACCCATGCTGGGGCCTTGGTTACCAGCTAGAATATTTTTGGAAATGATTGGATCTTGATGGCTCATACCTAATCAATGGATTAATCCTTTGGTGTATTCATAATCTGATGACATTACTGAGAGGTGGTGGAAAGAGGTTGGGACTTGTTGGATGTAGTCACTACAGTGTGCCTTATGTGACTGTTTCTCTCTCTCTCTGTCTCTCTCTCTCTGTCTCTCTGTCTCTGTCTCTGTCTCTCTCTCTGTCTCTGTCTCTCTCTCTCTCTCTGTCTCTTTCTGCTTCCAGGCTGTCACAAGGTGAGTGACCTTGTTCCTTCCTGCCCTTCCTGCCACAGGGGCCCCTGTTTAAGTGTGAGAGTCAGTCATCTGTGGAGCAAAACTCCTGAAACCAGGAAATCTTTCCTTTTAGAAATTGTTTCTGGAGGTGCTGGTAACTTTGATGCCCAAGTCTGACAAGTATGGGGATATGAACATACCTGGAACAAAGGCCATGGGAATCAGAGAACTCACCATAGATGTTGTGTGTTCTGAGGGAAGTAGGAGGTAGAGCTGGAAACCTGAGAACATCACTATGGACCAGGCAGATGAAGAGATGTCAAGACGAAGAGTAGCCACATTAGAGAATCAGAAAACATCAGCAAGGCTGTGGCACAAATATTCTACCATAGCTTCAGATAGTTTGTCTTCCCAAATGGATTGATGATTTATTTGATTAGTGGATTAGCAGGCTAATGAGTTATCTCCAGACTGGATCTGCTTCTAAAACCTAGTTTGCCTAGGGTCTCTCACATTCCTCCTATCTTTCAGCAGATAGTGTTCTCTTGGGACAGAGACAGTCCTTTCCCCTCCCTGCTTAATTAGAAGGATTGATTTTCCCAGTGGAAGTGATTGGGCTGACTCTTTTTTGTTTTACATCCTTAATGTATATCACTGCTTCCCATATGCTGTTTTGGCAGGGATCTTTTTATAAATAGGTTTACATGTATACATGCATATGTATTTGTAGGTACACATACACTTAAGTCAATTAAGCTGATATTTACTGAGTCTTGATCATGTGCAAAATACTTCACATGCCAGGCAATGGATTTGGCCAGGTGCCCTACAATATGCCTGATGCTGGAATCCAATAACAGGGCATGCAGGAACAGATGGCTCTCAGGCAGGGGTCTCCCCCAAACACGGGGCTGCAAGAGCAGCTTTCTGCAAGCCATTTCACACCTGGTAGGAAATCTACCCTGGATCAAATTATAAAGCAGAGAAAGCCATGCTCATTGCTTTGAATACAGTTTGTCTCAAAAACTCAACATATTTAAGATCAATGGATTAGTTCACTTATTTAATTAATGAATTAACAGGTTAATGAATCACCTTGTGAGTGGGTTGTTCTACAAGCCAGTTTGGCTAGGTCTTCACATACTTTACTCCATCTTGGGATGCTGCTACTCTGCCAGCCAGGAGGCCATCACTAGATGTTTCTTGTAGACCCGGGACCAAAACCATGAGTCAAGATGAGAATGCCTTCATAATTCATCCAGTTGTTTATATTGTATCGTTACTAACAGAAAATAGATTATGACACCCATATTCTCTGACAACATCCTGAAATGGTAGAGGTGAACACGACTCCAATTAGTGTCCTCATACTCCCAGAAACACAGCTGGGGAGGGCGTGGGGCACTGGACCTAAAGGCACCAGCCTATGAGGATGCTGGTCATCATGTGATGAAATCTGTTTTGTAGCCTCTGTTGACTGAATTTGCTTAAACTCGCAGTTGTGTCTGTATCCCGCGCTGCCTTTTCATGTGCTATTCTCATTTTCTAATGCCAGGGCAGGGTGGTGTTCCAGGCAGACAGAACGTCCTCTACAGAGGTCAGAGTGTGGAGTAAGGGTGCTGCCTGGGAGAATGGTTCAGTCCTGGAGTCCAGAGCTGAGGGTGGGTAGGATGGTGGGTCAGGGATGGAATTTGGGTGTTGGGCATGGGAGACTGAAGCTGTAGGGTCGACATGAATTTTGAACAAGTTAGAAACTATTTTGATGGCAAGTGTGACAATTTTGGCAAGAGTAAGGAATAATTCTGTTCAGAAGCTAATCTTTTTGCAGACTGAAAAAAAAATGTATCTTTTTCTGCGATGCTGCTAGAATCCATGTTGATTTCCATAATCCAGGCTGAGCCAGAAACCAGGTTGATGTCCATGATCTGTGTGTGTTACTGCTGGCTGCTATGAGCAGAGAGGCATCTTTTGCAGTGGTGTGGATGACTGCAAACTCATAACTGGGAATGAGAGACTTTGAGGCTTCCGTGTCAACCTCTCCCCAACAAAAGGAACAATCCAGACACGAAGCTATTGAAGAGAGTCCCTAAAAATTGTGAAGAAGATGCTGAAGTGTAGCTCTTCACAGTTGATGACTTCTGGGAGGGATGGGGGTGGGCTTAAGGACTCATTTCTCTTTAAGGGGCTGGCCACTGACTGAGAGTTTGACCAAGAGTTGATCCAATGAGTATATGGGCAACACAAATTAGACTTTTTTTTTTTTTTTTTAATTAGACTTTTTTTAGGGGGAAGTATGAGGGCGGGCACAAGGGTGGGAGGATGGACCCAGGAAGAATGGAAAGCGAATGCAATCTGGGTTCATTGTATGGAATTTCCAAATAATTAATAAAAATATTATGTTGGAGAAAATGTATCTTTTGTTAAATTTTATTCTTTTTTTTAATTACACAGAGATTAATAGAGCAATGGAATTAGTCACAAAGAAACCCATTATTTTGTATTTTTACTTACTTAAAATTTTAATATAATTGGTTAATCACTCCAAAATAATTGATATTTGGAGTCAATTAATATTGATTTGACATATTGATTAATATTGATATTTGGCATAATTAATATAGTTGTGAAATTTTCTATGTAATGTTTAGAGGTTTAATTTTTACATTTGATTTTTAAGGAAGACAGCTTACTAGGTGGTGTTATGAGTGTCCATTGGAGGCACCGAAAACCTGATTGTCTCCCTTTAGAGGAGACTCTTAGCAGACTTTGATGGTAGTGCCATCAGTTCATGAGGAGATACAGACATCTTTGAAGTGGTATCAAAGTTGGCACTCTGGTTCCTCTGCCTCAGTTCTCTAGTCCTTAAATCCAAACATCAGACTCACCCTGTGCTGGCCACTTGTCAAGTTGACCTTCTAAACATTTCTGGAACTGGACCGCCGGTCTCAGTTTCTGACACTTTCCTTTCCTAGAAGCTGGACCTTTGGCTGGACTCAGTACATCCTCCACACTGAAGCCTTCAGGGCCCTTTAGGAGTCAGCTTCTGGGCTCAAAGAGCTTGGATGATATTGCCACTCTTGTTAGGTAAGAGCCAAGCTCCTTTACATGCTCGCCTCCTCCTCTCCTCCTTACTTGCTAACCCCTGCAGGGTTCCAGCTTTTTAAGCTGCTTGAGCAAGGTTAACTCTTAACTGATGGACTGTTGGATCCACTCTGGGGGCCCTGGGGATGAACCTGCAGGGACAAGGCTAAATTTATCAACAGTTGGGAAGTGATGCCGCATTTGAACAATTGGTTCAGCTCCTGGAGGGTGTTGGGGGAATTTTTTAATCTGTGGCCCTGAAGCCTTTCTTCTGCCTCACTGGCTTTCTTCAGGTCCAGTGCTTCTCAACTTTCCTGATGCTGCAGCCCTTTAATAAGATTCCTCAGGCTGTGGTGATTCCCCAACCATGACATTATTTTGTTGCTACTTCGTAACTGTAATGAATCATAATATAAATATCTGAAATGCAGGACACTCAATATAGAACCCCAAAGGGTCGCGACTCACAGGTTGAGAAGCAGTGTTCCAGTTGCTGGAACTTTCCATATTGCTGTCAGCTAAAGGCATTCTCTTGTTCTTTAGCTTTCAGTCCCAACATTCAGCCACTCAGGGAAACCTGCCCTGTGGCCTTCTCCCGAGCCGGATTTAGGATTTACTGTTTGTCTCCTACATTAGCCACCCCCCCCCCCCACACACACACTGTGTGTTCATTCTCTGCACTTGGTGGTGACACACATCAGTCACCTACTATTGAAGGAATAAAATGGGAATTGGGTAGTTAGATTGAGTTTTTACTTTGAAAATTAATATACACTGATAGTACAGAGTAGATGGTCATCTCCATCCATGCATGTAATGAGCCCTGATGCACTGTCATGTCCTCTTCTACACTGTCTTATGCCCCTCTTCCCTTTCACATCTCTGCAATATGAGGAAAAAAGGTCTTTCTGGGGCCTTTTTATTTCACTTAACATGTTGTTCCCCAGTTCCATCCATTTCTCTGTAAACACCATAGTTTCATTCATTATGACAAAATTAAGTTTGCTGCTATATATTTTCCATGTCCGTTCATTCTTTGGTTGTCAGTATAGGTAGTATTTTAAAATATTTGATGTTGTGCACAGGCATTATGCACGCTGTCCCAATCTTAGTGCAGTCATATGTGCAACTGTCCTACTGCGTGTGTCTAGAATGCACTGTTCACTGTAGTTGTCCACCACGTCTGGCTCTAATAGTATTTCAGCCCCCTCTTGCACCATGATCTTGGATGGCCATACACCTAAAAGAAATAGGTGGCATAAACTGGACCTGATGGGTTTTTAAAAGATGAGGATGTAGATTAGGTAGATCTGGGAGGGCTTGGGTTTTTTGAGACAGGGTTTCTCTGTGTAGCTTTGCGCCTTTCCTGGAACTCACTCTGTAACCTGGGCTGGCCTTGAACTCACAGACATCCGCCTGCCTCTGCCTCCCGAGTGCTGGGATTAAAGGTGTGTACCACCACCGCCTGGCTATAAATATTTTAAAAATATTTGATGTTTCACTGGGCTTTTGTTCTTTTTTCACTATATTTTTTGGAGTCAATTTGTCCAAATAATATTATGGAATAGTTATTGTAGAATAGAATACTACTATATGACAATAGAAGCCTACTCAATTGTCGTGAGGAGACCTGGTTTCTACCCATGCTACATCAACTTTTCTCTTCAGTAGCTACCCAGACTGCTGCATTCTACTTAGAGAACAACAGAGACCAAAGAAATAATTGTGTCCAAGTATAGCTTGATGAACCAGTGGGTTTGGTGGGGTTATTTATAGGAGGAGTGTAGATGACCCAAAGGTGTCACTGAAGACTCTTATACTCATGAGAACTGAATTACTGGAGTTTCCCCTATACAGCTTGCAGGCAGCTCCACCCAAGATAATCCTCTCTCCCAGCAATTTCTTTGCTGTTTATATAACCTCATGGAAGGGCCTCCTGAGTCAGACTCCACCGAACTTCCTGAGTCTTGTAAGATTCTTGTTGAGTTTCTTGAGCCTTGTGAGTTTCTCTGCTCCTTTCAGGAGAGAATGTTTCAATTCATTATAGCTATATAACACTAAATCCTTGACATTCAAGGGCACCTAGTGCCAATTTAGCCTAGGGGCAGACAAGTATTCATAGCATAGTCTGCAGGGTGCAGTAAAATCACACCACCCCAGTGAATAGAGATGTGGAGGAAGGCATGTGTAGTGCCGGACTGGTAAATTAGCTGGAAGTGTTAGTCAAGAGCATCATTTATTGATACCTTATCTAATTCTTGGAGCACAGGGGTGAATGAGGCAGAATGGGCTCTTGCCCTCAAGGAGCTTGTATGACAAGGAGAGACATGCTCTGACCAGGTCTGCACAGGAACAAACCACAGTTCACACTCTGCTGAGTTTTGGAAAGAAATTAGGATGATTTGATAAAAACCAGGAGCCCAGCTGCTGCAGTGGGTGGTTGGAAAAGGCTTCTTGGAGGGGAGGAGGTAAAATTTGAGTTGATGGTGAAGAAGGAAGGGATGAGGACTCAGCTGGAAAGGACTTGGGAGGAGAGTTCCGGCCTGGTGAAAGAGTTATTTGAGTGAAAAGGACCAGAGTTGGGAAGAGTCCACTGGTGATCTAGGGAAGAGAACTCAACCTGTTCCCACATCTGGAAAATGGTGGCAGTGGCACCTATTTCAGAGCCTGCAGCTGTAGATGAGGTTGTGATTGTCCAACTTAGGAGGGGCTTCGCCTAAGATAATTTTATCTGGTCCAGGAAGCAAAGTCGATGATGGAGAACACAATTTAGGCTTTGAAATTGATGATGACATTACATCCACTCTCATGCACACACACACACACACACACACACACACACACACACACACACACACCTCTTTAGGCACATGTGAGCGCATAGCACTTGCACTGGATTTGGACTGTGACTGTAGGATCTCACACCCAGACATTGCCTGGGAGAGAGTGCAGATTTTGGCATTTAAGACTCCCAAGAATTCAGTTCCCTTTCCCGGCATTCTGTGGGAGGAGCAGGCTGTCAGAGGCACAGAAGGAGGGGGGCGAGGTAGTAGGTGGGGGCTGAGCTGCTAATTAGCATAGTTGTGTGGAGCTCAGAAAGCCTCCTCCAGAGTTCCCCGGCACCATCGCCCTGCAAGAAGAGGCCAGTTTGTAGTCGAACCAGGGCTTGAAGGTGGCATGGATAGGAATTGAGCATGAGCTAAGAGAACCCCTGCTGGGGAGCAACAGGTGATTTCTGGGAAAACAGAAGGAGCCAGGGGAAGGGAGGTAGAAAAATACATAGGCCAAGAATAAGAAAGAAAGATTGTTTAGAGGGTATACTCTATCAGGCATCAGAATGCAGGATGCTTTTCTGTGTTACCAGAATGCTAGGACAGTGCATAGCCTTAGACCATGATCTTCATCAGAGAAGCATCTACATTTCAGTTCAGAGACTAAATATATGGCAGAGTCATACTTGACTCCTGTCTTTATCTCATACCCCACATCTGATCTAACAGGAAATCCTATTGGTTTCTACCTTCAGAATATACCTAGAACCTCACCAGGCCGTATCTCCCTGCCCCATACTTGAGCCTGGTTGGTCTCAACCTCCACTGTATCTCCTCTGGGGTGGTTAGGCATCTCCTGGCAGAGCTTCTAGTTTCTACCCTTGCTGTCTACAGTCTGATTTGTTGGCCAGAGCAGCATCTTTTAAGGCCAATTGAGAGAGGAGGCTTGCAGAGCCACTTGCAAGGTTCTGGGAGTGGCCCTAGTGACAGCTTCACATGTTCACTTTTTTTAAAAAAAATAAAATCTGCAAAAGCAAGTACTTTGTCCTGCAATCGGTTAAGACTGTGGACTCTTTCCAGTCTTGTTTTCCTCCCTTGCCAGTCTTTTGATAGTGTTTGAGTGACCTAGAGAATTTGGAGCATCGGACACACGGTAAGAGGCGTTGGTTTTGCCTCGTTGGGTGGGGTATATTTATGCACTGTACAATAACTCCTGTGTGGGGGAACTTTTCACTAGATGATCCAAGATAGGAATTAAGTTTCCAGGAAAATCGGTGCCTTCTGTATCCTGAGACTAAGATTTGATGGTGACAGGAGAGTGTCCTACAGGCCCTAGCCGCAGAAGTATGTTGCAACAGTTTCTCATTGATGCCAGAGCAAATGCCAGAAGATTGGTGGCATTCCACACTGAATTTGAAGGGTAAACAGAGACAGCCAGTGGACTGTCAGCATTCTCTTCTCTCTATTTTTAGGATCTTCCGGACACAAGGAGTCTCAGTCACACGTTCCTGGCATCATTAACTCCACCCATGCCTTCCTCACCACGATGGACTGACTGTATGAAAGCTCTCAAGTCAAAGCAGACAATCCTTTCTTCCCTTAAGCTGTGTCTTGTCAGGTGTTTGGTCACGGGAAGCCAAAAAGTAATTAATAAATGGCTCTTCTCTCCCTCTGATGGTTTCCATTATGAAGCTTCATAAATTCCTTTCTTTGAAGCTAATTTGGGCTAAAGGGTTTGTCATTTACATGAAACATAATTCTCATTGACTTCTTTTTTTTTAAGCCCAAGTTTCTCAACTCTAAAAATGGAACATGATAACTTAAGCAGTTAAAATAAAATTTGAATGAGATGACTCTTATAGAGTGTATATATATATATATATATATATATATATATGAGTTCCTGAGACATAGAAATTATCTTTGTGAATAATGACTACTTAAATTTGCATTTATTTGCTTCTTACTTAGGTGTGTGTATGTGTGCCTGTTGGTCTGTATGTGCACCATGTGTTAGCTGTGCCTGTAAAAGTGAGAAGAGGGTGTCTTACCAGCAGTTGTAAGTTGGGAACAAAGCTGGGCCCTCTCTAAGAGCCATGTCTAACTCTGAAGACTAATACTTAACAGTTTATTATTATATGAGAGGAATTAGCAGCACTGGGTGTATTATATTATATATTTTTAAGTTATAGAACTTTTCTAGACTTGAATTTACTTATTTACTACTGAAAGTTCACTATAAGAATCCCTCTGAGTTCTTGCCTGGCCCATAGTCTGGTGGAGGAGGGTGCACCGATCTGTTTATCAGAAGTAGGGACTGGGGCACTAGAATGTGGTGGGATGTGCAGGAACCAGCAGTTCTCTAAGTTTCCAGGAAGCAGTGATGTTAAAGATGATGCTGAAAGATACACAGATGTTTGTGAAGTGAAAAATATGTGGGGCAGAGGGAACTGGATGAAGTCGGAGGGACAGAACATTGTAAGATAGGTAGGCAGAAAGACTGTCATACCACCTAGACCATTGGTTCTTATAGTAGGACCCATCAGAATATTATTACTAAATGGATGACAAGGTATAGAAATCTATATGCAGACAGGAGATGACGATCACTTCAAGAGAACAAGAGGATTGTTAATCAGTATGTGTTGTGTGTGTGTTTATTGATCGTCTTGCACTACACTGTCGTCTTTGCAAGAGCAGTGACTGGCCTTGTCCTGAGTCCTGCTGAACTGTAATTGTGTAGAACACAGACTGACACCCCAACCAGTACTTAACAAATAGTTACTGAATTGTGAATGCAGAGTTTTCCAAGTGAAATGGTGTATTATGAGGGTCCAGGGATTGTTCTCACTGATTGGCTGAAGAAGACTGGAGTCAGGGTCAAACTTATGACAGTGGGGTTCAGTACAAATTGAAAACATAAAACTGCTAATTGAAAAAAAATAATTGAGATTTCATAGGTGGAGACAGCGGACTGTGAATTCAAGCAGGATCCTGCTGAGTGTGGAGGTCTGTGTGGCTTCCCTGATGGGAGCTGATCCTGGAAAACTCAATGGGGGTGGCAGTTGAGTTGTGCCAAACCTAAGAATAGGAAGGGGTACCGGTAGAGCAAGGAGTAGATAGAATGGCCAAGTCAGGAGAGTGGTGAAGCATGCCCAGTGAGTCTCCTGATTAGAACTCCAAGAAAGGGGAAAAAAACTTGATTTCACTGTTAAAAACTAAAGACCATGTCAATCACGGATGGAGGAGGAACCTGTGGGGCAGTCTCTCCCTGGGGAACTATTGGCTACTTACAGATGCTTGGTGGCAGGGGTTATTGTCTTCAGTTGAGTAAGTCACTGGTGAGCCCCCCCATGCTCCCATAGATAATTCCATGTCCATGCTCACATGGATGGCCCTGGTTAAACTCAATGGTTTGCAAAATGAAACAAAAAGACATGAACATGGGAAAGGGACTTATAGAGAGGAGGTGAGGATTCATGGAGATGGGAGGGAGATAAGAGAGACTGTGGGAATTGGGGGCGGTAGGTTACTTTAAAAAGGACAGAAAGTTGAGAGGGGGTAGGAGCAGATCTGGGAGGTTTTAGGGGAAGTGAGTTGAGTATGATCAAAAGATATTATATGCACATAGGAAATTCTCGAAAGAAGCAATAAAATATACTTGTAAAGATTTGTTTATTTGATTTTATATGCATGAGTGTTTTGCCTACATGTATGTATGCACATCATGTGCATGTCTGGGGCTTATAGACGAAGGTATCAGATTCTGTGGAACTAGAATTACAGATAGTTGTAAGCCATCATGTGGGTGCTGGGAACCAACTCTTGCTCCTTTATAAGAGTAACACATGTTCTTAGTCACTGAGCTATCTCTCCAGTCCCCTAAGATATTTTATTTATTTTTTAAAAGAAAGGGGTATGGGGTGAGAGTAAAAAGAATTAATTATATTCATACATGAAATAGTCAATGAATAAATTTAATTAAAACAAAACAAATAATATATCATTAAAAAAAGAAAACAGAAAGCTGAAGTCTAGGTCTCAGTCCCCTGACTTCTGTATTTCAGTGAGTGCTGGTAACACATGCACCTCAACTCTGGAGAAACCAGAGGTCACTTTCATTTCTAGTAGGACTTAATGAAGACAGTGACTGTTATGCAGAATTATGACTCATTGTTATGAATTGTTTCTACTTATGCACTTTACCACCGAATGACAGCCATCAGCAAAGAGGTCCTGTTCAAACACAAAACCTGTATGATGCTTTTTTATGTCAGCAACTGTACTGCCTGGCATTTGCTGTGATGAGATCACAAAGTAGCACAATGCCTGTGTCTGCCACACCAAGAAGAGTATGGCCAGATGGGGATGCTGTGAAGTATTGCGGTGGTTTCAGTAGGTATGGCCTGCTGGGGATGCTGTGAATGTGTTGCTGTGATTGACTGATAAATAAAATGCTGACTGGCCAGTAGCCAAGCAGGAAATATAGTGTAGGTGGGATAAGGAGAGAGGAGAATTCTGGGAGGTGGAAGGCTGAGTCAGGAGACTCTGCCAGCTGCCACCATGAGAAGCAAGATGTAAGGTACCAGTAAGCCACAAACCATGTAATAACTTACAGATTAATAGAAATGGGTTAATTTAAGATATAAGAACTAGATAGCAAGAAGCCTGAGCCATTAGGCCAAACAGTTTAAATAACATAAGCATCTGTGTGTCTATTTGGGTCTGAGTGTCTGTGGGTCTTAGAGGGACTGGAGAAAACTCCAACTATAATGGTCCCCATAGACTCATGTGTTTGAATGCTGGTCATAGGGAATGGCACTGTTTGGTGGTGTGGCCTTGTTGGAGGAAGTGTGTTATTGTGGAGGCAAGCTCTGAGCTCTCATATATGCTCAAGCCATGCCCAGTGAGACAAACTCCTGCTGCCTGCAAGATGTAGAACATTCAGCTCCTTCTCCAGCCCCATGCCTGCCTGCATGCCACCATGTCCCACCGTGATGGTAATGGACTAAATCTCTGAAACTGTAAGTGAGCCCTAATTAAATGTTTTCCTTTATAAGCATTGCTGGGGTCATGATGTCTCTTCACAGCAATAGAAATCCTGAGACAAATATGTTATATTGTGCTCCATGAAGTTCACCTGGGAAACTGGTCATAGAAGTGGCCTAGTCATTGGTAACAATGATTAATGCCACCAAGAATAAGAACAGATATACCCTCAAATAGAAGTAACAAGAGAGGAACCTTTCTACAATATGTTATAGTAAAGATGTCAAAAAATACAAAATGAAAGAAACAATATTAAGAGCTGTACAAGGAAAATGCCACTCACAAAGCAAACACATCAGAATCACATTTGACTTTTCAAGAAGACTCCCTCCCCCAGTCAGGAAAGGATGAAATGATTTATTTCAAGCTGTGAAAATAAATATCTTCTAACCAAGATTGCTGTATACTGCAAAATGGTCTTTTTAAAACAAATCTCCAGACTGGCAAGATGACTCAGTGGGTAAAGGTGCTTGTTGTCAAGTCTGAAGACCTGAGTTTGAATCTTAAGACCTACATTGTGGATGAAAAGGATCAATCTTCTCAAGTTGTCCTCTGACTTCCACATGATGCTGGGCCATGTACATGCCCACATATATACACAGGAGCACATATACACACAGTAAGTAAGTAAGTAAGTAAGTAAGTAAGTAAGTAAGTAAGTAAGTAAATAAAGACATTTCAGAAAAAGCAAAAACCAAAGCAATTTGTAACCACTAAGCTAGCAATGTAGAAGATACTTACAGAAATCATATCCCTAGAGGAGGAGGGACAGTGTCGACCTTGGATGCACCAAAGAAGAAATTTCATGAGAATGATAGATGAACAAAAATGAAAGAGGTGAGAATCAGCTCAGTAAATAGAAAACCTTTAACCTCTGATACAAATAAGAGAGAAAAGGGTGAACAGAGACCAATCTATTCATTCAGAAAAATCACCAAGAAAATCACAGGAATTAGCAAACCCCTCTCAATAAAAATACTAGATGTAAATACTCTTAATTCTCTAATTAAAAACACACACACACACACACACACACACACACAAATTAGATGTTTGAATTAGAAAACAAGACTCAACTATCTGTTGTCCTGAAGAAATATATTTCATGGGCAAAGGCACAGAGATATAAAATTACAGGGTAGGAGTCAATGTAATGAGGAAATGGAAACTGTAAACAAGGCACTGTGGCTATTCTATGCCTGATAAAGTGTGCTGTGGTGGAGGGAAGCTAGATATTAATAGCAAGAAAAACTACTAAAACTATGCAATGCATTGAAATTGAGCAAATACACTCTTGAACAACCAGTGGAACATGGAAGACATCAGGAAGGATGTAGATGTAACCAACTGTCTTATTAAATAAGAAACACAGAACCAATGTAAAAGAGAAAGCCAAGAGGTCAGAGCTCAGAGCTAAAATCACCCTTCCTCCTGCGGTGGTCCTAGCTCTCTGAAAGAGAGCTACTTCCTGTGTGTATGTCTTTTCATAGTCTTTTTGTTCTGCCTTCTCATTGGTTGTAAACGCAAACATGTAACTGCCTCGTCACTGTCTGCATGTACAGCCCCCCAGGTCTTAAAGGCATATGTCTCCAATGCTGGCTGTATCCCTGAACACACAGAGATCTACCTAGCTCTTCTACCAAGTGCTGGGATTAAAGGCATGTGCCACCACCACCACACTCTTGCTATGGCTCTAATAGCTCTGACCCCCAGGCAACTTTATTTATTAACATACAATCAAAATTACATTTCAGTACAATTAGAATACCACCACATTTCCCCTTTTCTATTTTAATAAGAAAAAAAAAGCAAAAGGTTATAACTAACATAAGAAAAACTATATACAAAAGTACAATAACTATATACAATATATACAAGTAATAAATACCTAAACAATGTCTAGTCCATTTGTATTTGACAAATCAGAGAAAATAATTCCATTATCTATCCTATTTTGTAAGTCCAAAATGTATTTAATTCCTTTCTATCCTAGTTAATATTCAACTATAACTAACTAACCTTCAACTATAACTAACTAATCTTCAACTCCCTCAGAGACCCAAGAAGGAAATAATATTAGCTAACAAAAATAAAAACAGGAAGTGCATGCAAGCAACTTCCAAAAAATTTGTGAGTTGACAGAAACAGCCAGCTGCCTAGATAGTCACCTGAGGTTTCTCTCGAAGTGTTGGGGCATCATCTTCAGCCTATAGGCTTAGTGTATCTGACAGACTCATTTGTGAAGTAGGATGTACACAACGTCAACAGTTCAACCTCACATTGGGTGAGAGTAGTCCACGTACCAGAAACACCTGAATTCCACTAGTGTCCTGTCATGATTCAGGATTTTAAATTCTGGAAATTGTTGATGGTTTTTGAATTCAGCTGTCCATTCTTCTTGGCTGTGTATATATGGCTTCATCTCAGCATCCCGTTCTTCTCCACATCCCTCTATTAAATGCCAGTCTACTATTCGAGAGGCGTGAGCTTTCAGCTGCTGTTCCATTGCACAACAGAAGCCATCGGCCCTCTGCCTGTTAAGCTGCCTTCGAAGAAAAGGGCACTGTACCTTTTCTGGATTGCAAAGGCCACTTCAGGGATGGTGCATATTGTCCTGGCCTCAGAAGATGCCTTTTGATAAAGCCATAACCACACTTGTTTTGGCAAGAATCAGTAGTCCTTTGTTTTGTGTTCTGTCTGTCCATTTTGTCCTGTTGATTCGAGGATACTTTGTTGTCCAGTGGCTAACTTTTGCCACAATGAAAGTTAACTCCATATGCAGTTTCTTCAATGCCCATATTTTCTCTGAAGTAGATTGGTACTGCCAGGAGCCGACATGTCTCAAAAAAGAAAAATTTCTAAGTTATTAAAACATTTTAAATGCCATATTCTGTAGATCTCTGAAGGGTTTGAAGATGACCTGTCTAAAATATATCTGCTCAATTTTTAAAACATATCTAATATGACTACAAGTTCTAGTGTAATGTCTAACTACTAACTTTCATTTCTTTATATCCTAAGAGTTGGTAATAATAACATTCAAGGATCAGAAAATTGCATTACATTGTTAAATGAATGGTATAAATACAATTAGAAATATACATATAGCATTTTCTAACAATATCAATTTCAAATTTGTATACAATATAAAACAATCCAATCCAATGTAAAGTATTTAAAACTAGTAATTGTCTTTTTTTTTTTTTTTTTTTTTTTTTTTTTATACTGTTTCATGTTTTTCAGTCAATTCATTACTTTACCATTGTTCTTTCAATCATTATCTTTCCTGAATTCTTTTTTTTTTTCTTTCTCTTCTTTTTTTTCTTTTTTTTTTTCGAAATTTTCTGTATAGCTTGCTTTGAACTACTATTAGTCAACTACTCACCTCACAGAAAGCGTCGAGTGCGGATTAAAAGAAATTATATTCCTGGAATCAAATGAAAAAGGAAAGCACAACTTACCAGAATCTCTGAAAAATAATGAAGACAGTTCTAAGAGGAAAGATTATAGCTACCAGTGCCTATACTAAAACATTAGAAGGGGGGCTGGAGAGAAGGCTTGGTGGTTAACAGTGCTTACTACTATTGCATATGACCTAAGTTTGGCTTCTGGAACCCATAACAGATGTCTCACTATAGCCTGTGACTCCATTTCCAGGGTGAGCCAGTGCCTTTTAGCTTTTATAGGTACCTAAACACATGTAGCGCACATATACTCATGTAGAGCCACATACATACACATAAAAATAAACATTAAAAGTATCAAACAGAATTGAAATAAATAGTTAAATGATAGGCAACAAAGTCTTAGAAAAACAAAGACAGGTCAAAACAGAAAGCATCAGAGATGAAGAAATAATAAAGATCAGGAGAAAATGAATGGAATGACGAATAAAAGAACAACAGAAAGAATCAATGAAATAAACACTTGATTCTTTGAAGAAATAAATAAGACTGATAAACTTTTAGTCAAACTAACCAAAAGAAAGACGAAGAAGACCCAACTCAATAAAATTAGAGATGAAAAGGAAGACATTACAACAGACAATAATGAATGTCAGAGCATCACTAAGGGACACTTTGAAGAGTTATATTCCCAAAGGCTGGGAGCCCAGATGAAATGGATGGGTTCCTAGATTTATGTGACCTATCAAGATTATGTTAATAAAAAAAAGATTATGTTAAGACAATATGAACAACCTAAACAGTTCTCTAATGAGCAACAAGACAAAAACAGTATCTTAGTTGCATTTTTACTGTTATGATGAGTCACCATGAACTTAAAGAAGGAAGAGTTCTTTATTGCAGGCTTGCAGCTTCAGAAGGTGAGTCCATGACTATCATGGTGGGGAGCATGACAGCCAGCAGGTAGGCACGGTGCTGTGGCAGTAGTTGAGAACTTACATCTTGATCCACAAGAGGTAGAGAGAGGGAGAGGGAAGGGAGTACAAACTGGGAATGGCATGGGATTTTGAGACCTCAAAACCTGCCCCCAGTGATACACCTCCTCCAATAAGACCACACCTCCTAATACTTCTCAGTTTCATCAATTGGGAACCAAGCATTCAGATATATGAGCCTATGGGGGCATTCTCATTCAAACCACCTCATGTAGTAATAGAGTTTCCAGGCAAGACATGCTTAGTGTCGGATGGATTCACTGCCTAAATTCCAAACCTTTAATGAATACCTAACTCCCCCAATGATTCTATAAGGCAGAAAAGGAAGGAACATTATCATATTCATTCTGTGAAGCCAGTGTTACCTTGGTACCAAAACCAGATAGGGACCCACCTGAGGAAACTAGAGAGTAATTTCCCAGATAAACATAGCACACACACAAAAAAACTTAATAAAATACTTGCAAACTGGGTTCAACATCATATTAAAGAGATCATAACATACATCATGGTAAAACTGGTTTCATTCCAGGGATGCAAGGATGCCTCAATACACTTAAATCAGAAAAAAGTAATTCAGGAAGTTATTAAATTCTGAGTTAGAAATCACACAACCATCTCAATAAATGCAGGGGGGAAAGTCCCAAGCACTAGAAAATGGGATTATGGGACACAGAATAGGAAACTGTGAACAGAGTCAGGAGACAGTCCACATGGTGGGACAAATGTCTGTGCTAACTCTCCATCAGATAGGGATTTAATATTTAGAACATATAAAGAATTATAAAAGTTAAATCCCCCTAAAATAAGTCATCCAACCAATAAATGGGCCAATGAACTGTATACACAGATATGAAAAGAAGAAATGCAAATGGTAATAAATACTTGAAGTGCTCACTCTCTTTAGTCATCAGGAAATAGAAAATAAAATTGCTTTGAGATTTTTTCTCACCTCAGTCAGAATGGTTCTCATGAAGAAAAAATAGTTTTAACAAATGTTGGGGAGGATGTGGGAGGAGGGGGATCCTTATTCAGTGCTGGTGGAAGTATAACCTAGTGCAGGCAGTTTGGAAATCAGTGTTGGAGTTACTAGAAAAAACTAAAGGTAGAACCACCACATGACCCAAACCTTTCCTGGGTGTGCACTCCAGGGATTCTAAGTCAATATTCCATAGATACAGTTGACCATCTTTTTTTTTTTCTGACATATTCATGGCATCTAGGAAATGGATCCAGAGCACACATTCATCAGCCGATGAATGGATGAAGAAAATGTGGTATAGACACCACAGTGGGGTTTCCTTTAACCATCAAGAAGAACCTTATTGTGTCATTTGTAGAAAATGGATGGAACGAGAGATCATCATATTGAATGAAACAAGCCAGATTCTGAAAGACAAGAGAGCATTTTATCTCATATATAGTAGACAGACGTAATTAGGTTTGTTATATACACATCCAATGTGAAGGCAGAGGGCAACTGTGTGAGGGGAGGAAAGATTTTAAAGGGAGGAGGCAGGTGTAGCTGGAAGTTTCTCCACTTCAACCCAGCACCGTGGGCCCACAGCTACTTGTAAAATAATCACTCAGAGGCTTATATTAATTACAAACTGTATGGCCATTGGCTTAAGTTTCTTGCTAGCTAGCTCTATCATCTTAAATTAACCCATTTCTGCTAATCTATGTTTGCCACATGGCTGTGACGTTACCAGTCTACTGGCATGTTGCTCCTTGGGTGGCAGGCTGGTGTCTCTCCCTCTTCTCCTATGCGTTTCTTCTCTCCATGTATCTGCTTGAATTTCCTGCCTGCCTCTAAGCTGTCTTGCCATAGGCCAATGCAGCTTTATTTATCAAGCAATCAGAGCAACGCATAATCACAGTGTACAGAAAGACATCCCTCAGCAGGCAGGGGGTAGTAAAGAGGGTAATGGGGCCTAATAGAGATCAAATGCCATGTTTTCTCTCACACGGAAGTCTAGATTTAAACACACACACACACACACACACACACACACACACACACACACACGAATGACATGAAAACAGAATTGGGACTATTTAGGATAGAAGGGGATGAACAGAAGGGGAGGAAGGAAAAGGAAGGGTATTAGAAAATTATAATGATATTTTTGTATGAAAATGTCATATGGAAACTTATCATTTTCTACTCCAAATAAAAGGCAAGAAAAGAGATGTAAAAAATGAATGAAACTGGATTGTGATACTTGTCCAATTTTATAAATTTATTAAAATTTATAGAATTGTGTCCTTAAGATAGTAGAATTTTATGGTATGTAAATTATATCTGAAACAAAAATGTTGATGCTTGTAGGCTGTACGACAATGGACAAGTTGCTGAGCCTCTCTGTGACATTGTTTCCTCATCTATAAAAAGACAGTTTCCCTCAGGCAGCAGAGGTGTTCTGAGAATTTGGGTGGGACAACATCACGAGCCTTGCATCTGGTATGTCTTTTATTGTTGAGATCAGGGTGTGCCCTACACTAAGTTGCTTTGTATTGTGTAAAGCAGTGATTGTTTTTCGAACTGGGTCTTGATTAGAGAGACTCTGTTTACAAGTAGATTTAGACTCTGTTTTGAGGAGGATGACTGTCCACCTGGATGGACTGGTGAAGGGCACCCATGCCACTCGGACTGATAAATAACCATTAGTTATTTAACCCATTAGGTACCACCTCGTAAATTTGTCAGGGTGAATTGAGACTGTAGGGGTACATGGGTATATTAAAGTCCTACCAGGGAGCCAGACCCAAGAATATGTTGAACACACCAGACTAAGGCAAGGATGTAACTGCCTCACCTGGACCCCACACTAAGCACTGTGATGGAATGGCTCCACCTGTCAATCTGACCACCCACTGTGTGCATCAAGGACCAACAGGTGGGGTGCTCCCAACCATTCTGTTGAGATGCAGCCTCTTCAGTTGCTGTCTGCCCATCCCCCCTCCGTTTACCCATCTGGACCTGCCGTCTGTTCACCTGTTCGTTCCTTCATCTGGATACAGTCCTGCCCTTTCACCTCCACAGATGTACTCAACTCTACAGTTTTGCCTTCCAACCTGTTGCTACTAGGTTCTCGGTCTTAATGATAACAGAATTTAAAATTGGACTCTGTAGGAAATGCGAGGACTTAGGATTTGTGAAGAATTCCTGGAAAGAAGCCGTGTTCCCAAAGGCTGATTGACTGATATGGAGAGGTTTGAATGTTGTAGGTCAAGAGCCCAGTTACAATTTATCCCGGGCTGTCTTTAGCCTCCTAAATAGCTATTCCCTGCCCACCTTTGTATCAGACCTACAGACCTAACCTCCTGTAAGTAACAGATAAAAATCCTTGGGAATGTATGAACATATCCCAAATTTCCATCAAGCAAAGGGCTAGCAATGTTGTCATACAGCATCCTAGACCTATGGCAGAGCTGTCTCCATTTTGCTGTATCCTGCCTAGCCAATGTGCCCACCAATGTACTTGAAAAGTGTCTTGATTTATGACTTTTGCTGTTCTTCTCCTATAAAAAGTTTATGAAATTGCTACCTCATTGAAACATGGTATTTGGGGAGATCTAACTCTATGTTCTTGGGCCATGGCATTCACTTGGTTTCTGAATAAATTATGACTTTTATTATTTGGTGGGTTAGCTATTTCTTTCCCTCAGTAAGTTTGAGAGAAAACCAGCAGGGTAAGCAAACTATAAATCTCCACAGTTGCCAGGAGGAGGGGGAACGAGGAGAGGAGAGTAAGTCCTCTCTTTCGAGTAAGGCCGGAGAAAGCTGGTATAGCCAGCAAAGGAGACTGGCGGGCAGCTGAATGGCAGAAGGGAAGCGGGCCTTAGAGAAAGAGTGGAGAAAGCCTGGAGTGTCGGGAAAGCATGCTGAGGCTTCGGGCCAGCATCTAAAAAAGCGATAAAGAGAAGGAAAAGGAAAACATACTTCGTGCTGGGCCAGGAATCTGATTTCAGAGGGGACCCTATTCCAAGCTCTTGAAGCCCAGGACTGAGGACGGTCCCGGGGACACATGGTTCCAAACAGAAATAGAGATGGTTTACCTACAAAAGAAAGCACTCCCAAGAACAGCCGTGGGCTAGAGAGCTGAGGAGAAATGCCCAAAAATGCTGGGTCACAAACTGTATAGCCCTTTATAGGACACTTCCACAGCACTGGCTCTCCTGTTTGTACATGGGCGCTTTTCTCTTCCCTACGGTTTGTTAGATGAAGCCTGGGTGAGGGGGCCTTCTAGTCTTTCCTTGCAAACTGGTTCTTTCTTATGTTAATCTTGGTAGTCAGTCTCCAGTCTCTGCTTTCTGGCCACATTGTGACAGCTGTAGCTTCTTCCCTGAATATCTTGATTCAAGATCTTCTTCTCTCTCTCCTCTCTGTTTCTGTCTCTCTGTCTCTGTCTCTCCTCTTTCTCTGTCTCTCTCTAGTTAACACATAGTCCAGGCTTAGAACTTCTAATTCTTATGCCTCTACTTCCAAATACTGAGGTTACAGGTGTGAGCCAGCAGGCCTGTTTTAGGTAGTGCTGGAGATGCAAGCTGGGGCTCTATGCCTACAAGGCAAGCACTTTTACTGACCTAACTACAAACCTAGCTAGTAGATTCCATTTGAGGTGCAAAAGTCCAGCAGCTCTTTGCCCTTCCCTTCAGCCCAAACCCCCTCAGACACTTGAGGGTGGGGACTGTATTTTTTTTTTAAAACAATTGAATTGCAAAGGAAAAAAAAAAGAAACTGAAATTAAATCCAGAAATTAAGTTCTAATTGCACAATTACTTCATTTTCTGGCTTGGTGCCAGGGTTGGGAGACTGGCTCCCACAAATGGCTTTTTTTTTTAAAAAAACACAAACTAGAGGAGAAATGGGGAGGGAGAGAGGGTCATGGGACCATATATGGGAACCAAGGAAAAAGGCACTTTTAAGATTAAGCTGTCTTACCCAGGACTTGATATCAATGGTCTGACTGGCATGGTTGTGGGTGAGCCTAGAACTTGGGGCCTTTTCAGAGTTAAAATCAACCACTATGCTGAGCTACTGCTCTGGTCTGTCTTCCATTGAGACTTGCTCTCTGAAGGCATGGGATGGACATCCTTGGTTTATACTTGGGGGTGGGGATCATCTCTGCAGGTGGGGAATCTAGGAGCTCACAGTTGCTGCTTAAAGAAAGGAATAAAGCTGTATACTCCCTAGGCTATCCTAGATCCTTCCAGAGAACAGGGAGGGGGCGGGATGTAGATGTTGCCAGCACTGGGTAGGTCATTGTTTGTGTGGTCAGGAGATATCACAGACGAGAAGCTGCTGCATCGTTTGGTGGATGCTGTGGGCAGGTGCTGAGAGCTGCTTCTTGCCTCAATGGAACAAAGACTCAATTTGCTTTCTTTTTCATTTATTCTCTCACTCATTTGTACATTTGCTTACACATTTCCCCGTTTGCTAATTCTTACAGGGCCACTGATTTGCAGAAGGCTTTATAGGAAAAAAAGATTTAATATGGATCTTGGACTCAATATATGATTTTGGTTCAGTGATTATTGAACACAGACAGTGTTCTCAAAGTACTACAACACATTATTGTTAAAATCATAATGTCCCATCTTCAGAGGAGAAATCTGGTACCGGAGAAGGGCTGACTATCTCCCATTTCTAGTCCCGTGGCAAGTCATCCTGAGAGCTCCAGGAATTTCGATTATGAAGAGTGTGACCTTTTCATGACCTTCATGTAGGATATAATAATGTGTTCCAGAGAGACACAGCTGTACCAGGAGGCATGGAAACACAAACACAAACATGGCTGATGCCTCTCAACCAAAAACATAAGTGTATTAAATGAAGAGGAAACTTGTTGACGTCATCACTGGGGATGATGAGAGGTTTGGTCCCTCTGGCAGGAGTCCTGACACCTTCCTGGGCTGAGCAGCTGGCACACTCATGGGGTGCCCTGGCTCATAGCAGCTGAGCCCTGCCACGCCACAGAGTGTGCGCCCAAATCACTCACACTCCAGTGAGCCGCCAAAGAGAAAGCATTTCTCGAGAGGGAAATGCCACATTCTCCTTTGCAGCCAGCTCAAAAGCTCCAGCACTCCAGCTATTAAAAAAAAAAAAAAAAAAAAAAAAAGTCAAAATCAAATGCAGGAACAAGAACCACCTGAACTATGCTATTTCCCAGAACCCCCCAGGACCAGAGCGGTGGATGGGACGCAGGGGGAATGTAAGGACTCAGCTCTCTTCTGACCATCTGGTCTCCCTGGATTTTTCCAGCATCATCCGCTGCTGTGCCTTTTCCAGCTGAGGCTTAAGTCCAGCGCCAAGAACTGTGTCCCCCCTGGCTCTGGTTCTCTCTAATGTTTTTCTCTGCAAGTTATTCTTCACGTTCCTGCTCAAGAACCCCACTCCCACCCCATCCAACACATGCTTCTCTAACTCACGTCCCCTTTCCTGTGAGACTCAGAGACTCAGGAATTAAGACATTGGGCTGAGCCAGACGTGGTTGGACTCCAAGCCCTGCTTCTCTCCCTGTGAACGTTCACCTCAGTTGTCTGCTTGTCAGTATCTATGTCTGTATCCTTGATACCAAATTGTGCTGGTTAGTTTTTTTCGTCAGCTTGACACAGGTCCTTAAGGAACTTCAGTTGCTGCCACACCGTTGGCCTGCAGGCAAATCTTTGGCACATTTTCTTGATTAATGATTGATGTGTGAAGGTGTAGCCCACTGTGGGAGGTGACACCCATGGACAAGTGATCCCAGGTTGTATTAAGAGGGAAGCCTAGAAAGCCATGATAAGCAAGCTAGTGAGCAGCACCCCTTCACGGCCTCTGCTTCTGTTCCTGCCTCCAGGTTCCTGATTTGAGTTCCTGCCCTGACTTCCTTTCATGGTGGACTATAAGATGCAAGTGGAAATAAACCCTTTCTTCTCCAAATTGCTTTTTGTCACCGTGTTCATCCCAGCCCTAGAAAGCAAACTAATGCACAGATCAGGACCTGTCCCCAGGGCAGTTCTTGGACAGATGATCCAGAGCGCCCACTATGTGTTAGACTTCATACCTTACATCGAGGATACATGACAACAAAAAGGGGTTGGGGGAGGGCTTCTTTAAGGCTTTGATAGAGCTATTTATGCACAAGGCCCAATGCTGTTCCTTGGACCAGTAAGAACCCAGTAAATTGGCCCTTTTGTTTTGATTTGTTTTGAGACGAGTCAAGGCTGTCCCTGAACTTGTGATGATTTCCCTTCAGCCTCCTTCATGCTGGTATTACTACCATGCCTGGCTAGTAAATTGGTTCTTAAGATCATTGCCCTGTAGACTCTGAACACAACTCTTTCAGATTAATGTACTTTGTGCACAGGCTCTGAGCACCATGAGTACATGGATGGTCTTACATGGTTCTCTTAGTTAGGGTTTTTATTGCTGTGAAGGGACACCCTGACCATGGCAACTCTTATCAAGGAAACATTTAATTGTGGTGTCTTGCTTACAGTTCAGAGGTTCAGTCCATTATCATCATGGCAGGGAACATGGCAGCATGCAGACAGGCATGGTGCTGGAGAAATAGCCTAGTGTCCTACATCTTGCAGGCAGCAGGAACTTGACTGACAGTCACACTGAGGGAAGCTTGAGCAAAAGAGACCTCAAAGCCCACCCCCACAGCGACACACTTCCTCCAACAAGGCCACTTCTCCTAATAGTGCCACTTCCTTTGGAGGCCATTTTTTTTCAAACCTTGACAGTGGTCTTATGTTCCTAGTGCCTGGCCAATCTCTGACCTGTAGTAGGTCACCTTCCTGCTCTGTTGCTAGGCATGACTAAAGACAGCAACTCAGCATCTGTCAGCTCTTTAGTTACAGAGGTGGTTTGCAAAGTAAGGTCCAAAAGTGATGGGCAGAGGAAAGAAAAGTCATCAGAAGACACTCTGTTGAATTTGCCCATGGAGCTCAGTCTGGTACCTGAAGGGATGTCCAATCTCTTATCTTTATTTCTGGCTTTCTTGGGCAAGAGCCCTGAAGTGTGGTGCTGGATCAAGTTCCCACAGAACTAGATCATGAGAGGAGGGGTAAGGAGGTGGTGGAGCAGAAGGTAAGGGGGAAAGAGAGAAGGTGGCAGAGCAAGGGAGAAGGTATAAAAGTCCTTTCTATAGCAAACAAAGTACAATGCAAAGTCACCTGGTCCGTCCCGGCCTTGGGAGGATAGCAACAGCTTTCTTCTCTACTCCAGCTGCTAACATCCCACCTCTCCTCTGCTGAAGCCCTTTCTTGTCTTTTCTGGGGTATTGGTTGTAATATTAAGGCAACTCTATGTAGTTAAAAGGGAGGTTTATTTTGTGGGGTAACTTACAAGTAAAGGAATAGGTTACAGGGTCTGGGAGACGTGAGATGCAGCCCAGCAGTGTTCTCTGGAGAACTCTGCTTGGTCTACCTCCAGCATCCAGGATCCAAGAGTGCCAGCACATCTGGATCCCAGGTCTTAAGGGCTCCTGTCTCAGCCCTGCCTCAGAGGTGTGACCATTACTGGAAGCCTCAGTGGGGGTAGTACTTCCAGGTCAAAGCTGGAACAGCTACCCACAACACTGGGGTTGAATGGACATTTTCTCAATGGACTCCTGGTTCATCTTCCAACCTGTAGGCCACAGATCCTATCTAAGATGAATATCTAAAAGCCCAATTTGCCTGCTCTCTTCCTTGGTGTTTCTTTATGTCTGTTTGAATAAAGTCTGAGCTCCTTAGATGCATGGAGGGTGCTGTGTCTGGCTCCTGCCTAGTTTTCATCATCTCTTCTCACCATTATTGCTATGCCACATCCATTCTGTCCAACTGCTCTGTCCCATGCCACACACCCATGGTGCTCAGATATTCTATCATGCTCTTAATGCATCACCTGGTTCTCCCTTCACTGCTTGTCAGACAACTCGTTTGCCAAGACTATCCAGGCGCCATAGTCTTCTCAAAGCTTCCCCAGACTCCTACATGCCTGCCCCTTGCAAAATTATCCGCTGGAACCAGTACAAAGCCCTCGCACGTTGCCAACAACACTTGAATGCACTTCTTAATAGCAGTTAAGCCTTGCTGGATGCCAGCACGGGGCTAAGAGCTTTACATCATAGTTCATTTGAAATCTCTGAGCCATCTGTGAAGGAGGTGTTTTACTATCATTTACATTTTGAGATGGGGTGACTAAGGGTCAGTGAACAAGAGAAGAAATTGCCCAGGATCACACAGCTGGTCAATCCAGAGTGCACTGGAGTCCATGTATGTCTTATTAATGTTTGTCTCTTTTAGAAGTTATCATTGACTGGGTGGACCTGGGTGTCAATATTTTGCCACGGGCTTGAAATGGTACCCATCTTATTGGCTCAGCAATTGGCCTTGAACTCACTAAGGAATCTAGTGGAGTGAACTTCTATGGATATAATGGGTTCTGAATCCACCACTTTGGCCAGCACTGGGAAGAAGATGTATGTAGGTGGCTTTTTTTGGCAAGGGAGGTACTTGGACTTTAAAGTGATGAACCAATTAAGGTAATAATAACAAGCAGTCTCCAAGTACTAGTCATTGCCCAAACAGCAATAACAAATAAACAAAGCAGAAAATCTCAACATGGCAATTGTCCATCTGGGTGGACCTGATTTCCCAGGGATGAGCTCCTGGAGGTGGAAACACCTTAGGGTTGAGGAATCCCTGGTCTCTCCTCCTACGCAAACCAAACCAAAACAAACAGACACATTCTCTCCACTCACTCAAGGATTCCTGGAACTCCCTTGCCCTTGGGCATGGTCTAGCTTTTTGCTGCTCCAGACTGTGATGGTCAGTTTTAATTGTCAACCTGACAGCATCTAGAATCACCTGGGAGAAGGACCTTTGAGAATGTTTGTGAGGGATTATCTCCGTTGTATTAACAGGGAGACCCATCTTAATTATGGGTGGCCAGGGGATCCTACACTGTATAAAGTGGGGCAAGCGAGCTGGGTTCATGCATTTATTGCTCTCTGCCCTTGATTGTGGATGTTAATGTGACTAGCTGCATCAAGTCCCCACTGCCTTGACTCCCTACAAGGATGTCACCTGGGCTTGTGAGCCAAATACACTCTTTCTTCTCCCTTAATTTGCTTTTGTCTCTCTCTCTCTCTCTCTCTCTCTCTCTCTCTCTCTCTCTCTCTCTCTCACACACACACACACACACACACACATATGTATATGTGTATATATATGTATATGTGTGTATTATGTACATTATAAATATATATTCATATATATTTAAAAATCACAGCCATAGGAAAGCAAACAAAGAGATAGATTATTTTTAAAACTAGTATTGTCATGTACCTTGTAAAATAACTTGAATCAGAACAGAGGTTATACACTGAAGGATGTTTCTTCTCATTGCAAACCCAGAGTTTGCTAAGCCAGGAATGAGCACAGCTTACCAGCTTTTTGTACAGACTTTTCTTAAGTTTTTTTTCTAAAGTAAAATAAAATGAACTGTCTCAACATAATCATGAATTAAAAGGATCCAAGTCACAGGAAAATATTGAGCATATATTCTGTCTTACCTGAATGAACTATATTCTTAAGGAACCCCAAAAGCTGTACTGAGGAAGAAAAAAGATGTATTTATAGAAAAATTCTAGCTAATAAGCATAGAAAGGATGTGTTATTGTTTAAATGCTTATGTTCTCAGACTCTTGCTATGTAACCTAGGGTGGTCTTGAACTCTTGCCTCAGCTTCTTAAGGGTTGAGATTACAGCTATGTACCACCATTCAAAGCTTCATAGGTTGTGATCCCAGTCCTCTAAATAAAGGGATTAGGAGGTAGAGCCTTTGAGAGGGTGAGTATATCACGAGAGAGGAATCTGGATGAATGAGATTGGTACCTTTCTAAAAGAGGTCACAGAGTCTCTGTTTGACAAGCTATAAACTGCTGTAAACATCTCTATCTGTTGCAAAAAGAAATTGCTTTCATAAGGGGTGAGATCTACACTTATCTGTAGGTATAAGGGTAAGCATTTATAATACAGTTAGACATTATATTGGTTTAGGAAAATGGAAGTAGTTGGCTCTCCTCTAGGGTCTGTTATCTCTCCAGATATGGGTCATTGACTAAGTTTACAGTACCAGTCATAAATTCCCTCTGAATGAATATTAAGTCCAATTGGATATTTGTTGATTACCTCCAAGATGTAAGTGTCACTATGCATCAGAGAAGACATCTTGCCAGGCCATGGGGTACCCAGCTCCAACTGATACATTTACAACACAACCCTTACACTTAAGGTTCAGGGAACCATGCAAAAAGGTGTGTGTGTGGGAGGATTATAAGAGCTAGAGGACCAGGGCATCTGTGAGACTGTGTCTACTATACAGGACAGGGAAGCTGCCCCCATGATAGCTCAGCAATATTGTTCTCTAAACAAGACCTGCACATGACAACACCAGTTGGCATGCCAACATGAATGGGGGAACTCTCACAAGGTCTCATCCCTGGATGAAGAGCTACAGGCCATCAATGGCTACTGAGAATCATTCTTCTCCAGGGACATGAATTCTGATAGGTTATCCAATCCAAGTGGTCAGTTCTAAACACATTTACATATGAGCATAACATAAGTAGACTCAGTTTTACATATGTGTGTGTGTGTATAATAATAATAATAATAATTAAAGAAGAGATCATGGATTTGAGGGGAAGGGAATACAGGAAGAGTTGGAGGGAGAAAGGGAGGGGTAGAAATGTTATACATGAAGTATAGTACATGGCAATCCAAACAAATATAAAATTTAAATAAAATTAGAAGACTTTCAAACTTAATTTTTATACAGTGTATTGAGCATGTTTTACCCTTTCTCAATTCCTTCTATATCTTCCCCACCTCCCTACTCACCCAACTTCATGAGACAGCAAGAGAAATACAATTTTTACAAAGAGAGACACAGAACGGTAACTAGCCTCTTCCACCATATAGAAGATTAGAAGGATGTGAACTTCTAGCCAGAATGTAGTCCCTCACCTAACATTGAATCTGTCAGCATTCTGACTTTGCCTTTATCAGTCCTTAGAATGAGAAACACATTTCTGTCTCCAGGAGCCCACAGGCTCAAGGGTCACAGATAGTCTAACCAGTAGTTATACGGTGATCTATAGGAAGTGTGCTGCAGCGTGCCTGGCACAGGGCATGTGCTCAATGTGCTAGTACTTTCCTTAGTATTGCTGTTGTCTGTCATGTGACCTGATCCTCACTTATTTTTACCAGCCAGCGGCCATGTTGACCTCTCGTGCTCTATAAATTCACCTCTGGATTTCTTCCTTTTAAGCTTCAGCATTTTGTTTACTCTGCCTTGTAATTAATTCTTAGAGCTTGGAGGTTTATTTAATTAAAAAAAATTTTTTTTTTCAAATTATGTGTGCTGTTGTCTTATTTAGTCTCCAGCCTCTGGCACATGAAACACCTAACATGGATTAGGCATTGCGAAAAGCACTTCACACACATGGTCTTTAGAAGATCAAGACAGCCTTCGATTAATGTTTCATTAATCAAATAGCTTCCCTTTGGGGCAGAAGACCACAGGAAAACCTTTAACGGTCTGGATAATTAGGTTTCTCAACTGTTAAACGGGATAATGATGGCACCCCTACTGGATGATCATAATGCATCTAGGCATGCTCATGAAAAGGTGTGTCGAAGTCCTGACTCTTAGTATCCACAGATATGATTTGATTTGGGAACACAGTCTTTTTAGATGTCAGCATGAGGTTCTGGGCTAGGACAGACTGTAAGTTCTGTGACTGGTGTTGTTATGAGACAATCGGATGCAGTGACAGGGACACATACAGCAGGAAGAAGGTCCTGTCACCATGGAGCCACAAACCAAAGAACCCCAAGGGCTGCTGGGATCCAGAAACTAGGGAGCTGGAGGCTGTGGAGAACTTCCCTAGTGACTATTGAGCTCAGTATCTGGCCTTCTGGACTTTGAAAGGATAAGCTCTGCTGTCTCAAGTCACTTGCTGCAGTAATGTGCCACAGAAGAAATGCATGGATTAAATACAAACATTGATAAACAACTAGCATACTGCATGGATATTTTCCATGGACGTTAGGGAAGGAAGATGGACCTTATGTTGCTTCCCTATCCCCCTCTGGATGCATGTTGGTTCCCTATCACCCTCTGCATGAGTGTTGGTTCCCTATCCCCCTCTGGATGCATGTTGGTTCCCTATCCCCCTCTGCATGAGTGTTGGTTCCCTATCTCCCTCTGCATGAGTGTTGGTTCTCTATCTTCCTCTGCATGAGTATTGGTTCTCTATCCCCCTCTGCATGAGTGTTGGTTCCCTATCTCCCTCTGCATGAGTGTTGGTTCCCTATCTCCCTCTGCATGAGTGTTGGTTCCCTATCCCCCTCTGGAATCTCCCAGTTTTAAGAAATATTATTTGTCTTTAGTAAATATGAGAAACATAAGCTCCCCAAGTATAATAATTTAAAAGTGGACAATCAGTGATATTTAGGACAAGTCTAGTACTGTGAAATCACCACTGGTTCTGAAGAACTTTCACCGTTCCTGAGGGAAGGCTCACACACATTAAGTAGCTATTCCTCACTTCTCCTGCCTCCCATTCCAGGCACCTTGTAGCTAGTTACTTTCTGTCTTGATGGGTTTTCCTGTTCTGAATATGTCATGCAAGCGCAATAAAAATATTTTTTATGTGTCTTGCTTTTTCTTTTGCTTAACAGAATGCTTTAGAGGCACATCTGTACTGTAGCATTTCTTATACATCCCTTCTTTATCAAGATTTTATTGGGGAAAGATGCCCATAACATGAAACTTTCTGTATTTGGTGCATAGTTGTGATATTAAGTGAATTCAGATTCATGTAAACAATGTTCTTTCTATCACCAGGATCCTTCATCTTACAGAACAGAAACTATGCACCCCACAAGCAACTCCCCAGCCTTGATAACCTCTGCTTTTGTTTCTATGAAGTTGAGGACCTTAAGTATCTTAGGGAAGTACAACCACACAGCTGTCTTCTTGTGATTGATTTAATGCCTCTTAGCACGATGTCATTGAGTTTTCCCCACATTGCAGCCTATCTCAGGATGTAATTTGGAAACTGAATAATACTGAACTCTGTGCGTCCTCATATTGTTTACCAATCCATCTACTGATGAACGACTGCTCACTGATTCCATTTGGCCATTGTGAATCGTGTTGACGTCAATAGGGCATGGGAATCTCTTCAAGATGGTGCTTTCATTTCTGTGTAGATCAGAAGTGGAACCATTGCATGCCTTGGTAATTTCTTTTTAATAATCTGCTGATAAATCATCATACTGTTTTTTGTTGCTGCATAATTTTTACATCCCTCCTATAGTGTACAGGGCTTCCAGTTTTTACACATTCTTCTTGTTAAAAATTGTTTTCTAATGCATTTTATTTTTATTACCTTATTTATTTACAGTGTGCATGTATGTGTTCACATCTGTGTGGGTGTATGTGTATGTGTGCGTGTGCGCGTGTGTGCATGTTTGTGTGCCTGTATGTGGGCATGTGCATACTATGGCACACACATGGAAGTCAGAGGGCAACTTGTGGAAATTGGTTCTTCACTTCTGTCAAGTGGATACTGGAAACATTTGTTTCATGGTTTCCTTTAATGAGAAGACTTCTTTTTCCTGCTGTTGGTCATAGATAAGGTTTATAACTGTTTATCTATTCATTAGAATACATGTTTATCATTATGGTGGTGCCACTCTGTTTTGATGGCAGTAACTTTATTGTATTTTTTAAGACAGTATATCCCCTTGTATGAATATATTGTGATTATTTTTTTTCTATCATTGTTTTTTGGGCATTTGGGTCACTTCCCACCAGTGAGAATGACTTTTAAAAAGAGAAGTCAGATCATGCCATTGTCTCTTCCTCCCTCTCTCCCACAACTCTTCCATCACACTCGGGACCAAACATGAAGTCCTTCTTGTGGTTCTTTTGACTTGCATCCTTTTCCTGATGGCCACAGCATTCCTCAGTCAGCTCTGGCCTCTGGTTGTTCCTTGGGCATACTTGAGGTCCCTATCGTGTGTCCGTACTTGTCCAGATAACCTCCTAATATGCTCACTAACCTCATTCCAATTTGCTAAAATGCGCTCTCCCTGCCTGCCTAATGCTTTCCTCTAAGCTGCCCTCCAGATCCTTATTCTGCTTTACTTTCATGGCCTTTATCACTGCCTGGTTGTCTTCTAAATATTCATTCATCCACCTGTAGAAGACCTTCTTCACTAGCATGTAAGTTTCATAAAGGTTGCAGCTATGTCTGCTTCATTTTCATGCACCTCAGCACCTGGAGTGGTTATCTGCAGCATCATGCTGAGTGGTTGGAGATGCTTTCCTTTGCCCACTTGCTCGTGCTGCAGGGCTTAGGGGGTTCTAGTGAGGAGAACTTGCAAGAAGCCTTATGCCTAGATTTCTAGTTGGGTTCTGACCCGCTAAAGTACAGATAGGAAAAAATGCTTTCTTTCTGCCTTCAAAGATGTTGCAAGGCAGCTGGATAAGCCTGCCTATTCTCTAGTTCCACCTGCAGAGAGAGAGAGAGAGAGACAGAGAGAGAGAGAGAGACAGAGAGAGACACAGAGAGACAGAGACAGAGAGAGACAGAGAGACAGAGAGAGACACAGAGAGAACACTCAGTCTGGGGTTCAGAGTGGTGATGTTACAGAGAGTACCCTCTCTGATCCAGGAGCCTGAGGATTTAGGTGAAAGCTCTTTTGAATGTGCATCTGGTTCTTAGGCTTACGTAAGCCAGTGAACCCCTCTGAGTAGCTGGGTTGCTGGAAGAACAAAAAGATAATGGGCATGCCAATAATTATCAGCAACAGTCAAATCAATGCTAATTATTCCTATTGATTTGACAACCCTTGATGATTAATAGTAAATTTGGGGTTTTCTGGTACAAGGAACAGAAACAGGACTCTGATTTCCATAAATAAGGAAGGCTTTATTAGAAGGATGCCAGGGAGCTTCTAGGAGGTGAGTGCTGCTGCAGGGATCCTCCCCTGAAAGGAACTGGATCATTTTGGTTCCATAAGGGCTGAGGAAGAGTCTTGGTGGTGAGGGAGGGAATCCAGTCTGTCCCCAGGAAAGGGATATCTGATTGGCTCTACTTTACCTCAGTGCCCACTGACGGGTTAAGGAAAGGAAGATCCTTTAATTTGACAATCCCACAAAGGGTGGGAAAAGAAAACTGAGATACAGTGACCAGGGAAAGAATCCATAGATGCTGGCCCGGGAATACAAGAAATATTGCTAAAATAAAGCATCATGGCTCCCAAGGACCTAGTTTTGCTCAGGATTGTGGGAAGGGGAAGCAAGAGAAATCTTTATCACAGTGTTTCTGCTCTTTACTGCAGTCACAACATCAGAAAGCTGGGCTGGGCTGGGTCTGTGGCTTCTAAACATGGATCTTTTCTAGTGCAATGTGTGGGCTTCTTCATCTGTTTGCCTGGGGTTCTTGGTTATTGCTATGACTCATTAGAAGGCTCTGTCCATGTGAAGTTCAGGGTCAGAGCCTGCCAGCCTTCCCAACGTTGTTGTCTGGTCCCACATTTCCCTGGGAGTGAGGATTCTCTGCTAAGCAGGGTTAGGTGGCTGTTGGCTCTCAGGCACTTTGCTGTCTGGGTAACAGAAGCCACTTCTGAGTCATCCTTCTGTGATCTCACCTTGGGACAATGACGAACACCTGCTGCTTTTTCCTTTCCCAGCTCATGTCCTGAAATGAAAGGAGGCAAAGGGAAAAGGGTACAGGTACATTTCTGTTTCCCTTGAGCTTACAGATCCTTTGCCCAGATACTACTATAAAAGCATCTCAGTGGCTGCTTTCGTAACTAGGAAATGAACCAAGTCTTATTGTGGACAACTGAAAAGAGGAAAGATAAGAACAACATAAAAAAGAAACCAGTCATTCCCCTGAACCCCATCATGGTTCCTCTGTGCACTACCAGCATTTGGAGAATTAGCTTTATTCTTTCGTTTCAATTTACACACACACACCACACACACACACACACACACACACACTGTGCTGGTTGGTTTTTGCCAACTTGACACAAACCACAGTGGACTGGGAAGATGGAACCGCAATTGAGGAATTGCCTCCCTTTGATGGTCCTAGGGGTCTATCCGTAGAGATTGATGTAGGAGGGCCTAGGCCCCTGCGGATAGTGCTATCGCTAGACAGATGAGCCTGGGCCATATAAGAGAAATAGTTGACGAAGCCAGAGGGAGCAAACCACTAAGCAGCACTCCTCCATACTCTCTGCTTCAGTTCCTGTCCTGACTTCCCTCAGTGGTAGACGATGACATAGAAATATAACCCCAGTAACCTCTTTCTTCCCTCAAATTGTTTTGGGCCTTGGTGTTCATCACAGCAACAGAAAGAAAAACAGGACATAAACACCAGCTTTTCTAGTTCCTGTTATTTACAAACTCAATAGCCAATGATGAAGCTCTGATGTTACATGCAGAACATTTTCAGAAGAAGGAAATGAATTACTCAACGCATAGTCAGAATGGAAAATCGCAGTGGAGGCCCTGTTACATCATGGCCCAGGCATGGCCAACCTGCAGCCCAGGATGTGGCCATTTGTGATGGAAGATAGTTATGAATGTGGCCTGACACATGTGGCCATTGGTCTGTGTGAAGCAATGTTCCATTCCAAATGGGGAGTTCCCTAGGCTTCATCATTAGCAATGCCCTCTGAGTTCACTAACACTGCCATTCATTTCTTACTTGACCCAGTCCAAATCTATCAGTGTGGCATCCTGATTCCTGAGTCATGGTTGGTAACTCTCACTGTCTCCTGAGTGCTCTACTTTGTTGTTCTGTCTTCCTATCAGATTTGAAAGAATCCAACCAGGTACCTCTGCAGATGGAGGGAATTTGTTTTACAAGTGCACGGTGGGTGAGAACCTAAAATGGTGTAGCTATAGTGGGAAAAACTAGCGTGGCTTCTCAGAAAACTAAAGCTAACATGACCATAGGATACAGCCTCCAATTTTGGGCATAAGGCTGCAGCTGGATATGAGTACACTCCAAGTGTATAATGGCACTACCACAATTATCAAAGGGTAGAAATGAGTCAGGAATCTATCAGCAAGTATATGGTATAATGACTACTTTCAGTTAACTTGACCCAATTTAGAGTCGTCTGGGAAAGGAGTCTCAGTGCAAGATTGCCTATATCAGATTGGCCTATGGCCATGTCAGTTCAGGGCCAGGGGTTGTCATGATCTTATTAATAATGTGGGAAGATCCAGATAAGTGTGGGCATCACCATTCCCTAAGTATGTGTGTGGGGGTCCTGAACCATATAAGCATAGAGAGGGAGCTGAACACTGATAAGCTGCATTTCTTTTTGCATTTGATTGCAGATGTGATGTGACTAGCTCCTTCAAGCTCCTGCCTTGATTTCCTTGAGATGATGGACTATAGCCTGAAATTATAAGCTAAAATAAATCCTTTCTTTCTTAGGTTGCTGTGTTTTATCACAGTGACAGAAATGAAACTAGGATGTATGGGCAAACAAAATGAGGTATGTAGTGGGTAGCCATTCCAGCTTGGATCTGGAAGTTCCAACCCCCATTGAGACTCTGGCAACTGTCATGCCTACGAGGCGGGGCCAGGGGAGGCGCCTGGAGACCCGAGATCTGGATGGGCCAGTGCTCTCTCTGTTCCAGGACCCTGAACGGTGGAGGTGGACCAAGCAGAGCTCCAGAGAACACTGCTGGACTGCGATACACCTTCCCCAGACCCTGCGACCTACCTATCCCTTAATTTGTAAGTTATGTCATTAAATAAATATCCTTTTAACTACGTGGAGTGGCCTTAATAATTTCACCAATAGAGGTAGATCCTTACAATGGAATATTATCTTTAAAATGAATGGAAGTTCTATCAGACGCTGCACTGGGGATACATCAGGGAAACTGTGTGGTTCTACTCACGTGAGAAGCCTGGAGACCAAAGGAACGATGACACCAGGGACCATTCCTTTGCCTGGTGGAGGGGCAAGTGTGGGAATTGTTTACTTACTTATTTTTTAGATTCAACAATTTATCCTTGTAAGAAGCTTTTGTTAATACTGTGCATCACATGGTTTATATTTGGGGACACTTCCAGCAGATCATCTGATGTGACTTCTCTTTGAGGTGACATCAAGGGGCCATATGATAACAAGTTGACCAAGAAGCAAGTGAATCATCAGAGTGGACATGACGGTGTGTGTGTGGGGGCTTTGAAATAGTTTGATATACACTCCCCTTTCCTGGAGGATTAGCATATGGTAAGCATTTTACAAGGACAGCTGTGTCTTTTGGATGTGGAGATGAACCAAGCTGAGCTACAAAGAGCCCGAGTCTAGCTGCAGTCTGTTGTCCATAAAGATACAGCTAAATGGCTTTCGTACGCAAGGAACATTCTATTCATCCTTTACTAACACATATTATTCCTGGTGAGAGAGCTGGGGAGATGGCACTAGGCTTTATGGCTGGAAAGGCATGGCCTGGGTAACCACACCCACATGGTCTCAGTGCTCAAAACAGCCACCCATTTTCACCACTAAGAATGAGAATGAGAATAGAAATAGAGCAATAGTCATCAAATCTGAAGGGGACAACTGGAGTCACATGTCCTCCTGGGTGTCTCCTCATGTCTTCCTTCTCCCTACTTTATAGCTTGACAGATAAATAAAAAGAAGTGTGTGTATGGTTGAGGACAGTTCAGGAGCATGTGTAAACACTGTGAGATGAATAGGTTTTTGTCTTTACAAAATATTAAGAAAATGTATTGAATTCTTAGAAGGAGCATTGACTTCTCGAAAGATTCTGATCATTCTTACCAGACTTACAATAATGTTTGTACTGTTTTAATTTAGGACTAGAGTCATTTTGCAGAATCTTTGGTTTCATTGAAACATTTTAATTTAGTTTGATCCTGGTCACTCCCTATTATCATCTCTTGCTCCCTTCCTCATCCCTTACCTCTCCCTTTAAAAAATTATTTACTGTTTCTACTTTTAGATTTATTTGTTTTATGTGAATGAGTGTTTTCCTGAATGCATGTGTGTATGTATGTGTATCACACGAAGGCCTGGAGGTCAGAGAAAGGTACCATATTCCTTAGAACTGTAGTTACAGATGTTTGTGAGCCATCATAGTGGTGCTAGGAACTGATCTTGGGTCCTCTGCAAGAGCAAAAACTGCTCTTAAACACTGAGATTATTGATTTGGGAAAATCACTGCAAAGGGCAGGACTAAAGGAAGCAGGCAGGAGGAAGCAAGGAAGAAAAGCTAGTGGAAACATGTACTGTTGAAGTTACTTTTCTGGGAAACCAGGTATTGATCCTGCCCAGGATCTCAGGAGATACATGGAAGAAGTTAAAGGGAGCAGATGTTATAATTATATTACAGTCTCAAAAATATAAAAAATATCAACAGATGAAAAAGAATTCTGAGACTTGTGTACCTGAGAATGTATCTATTGTTGTGATGACAGCCGTCCTCAGTTCTGATTGGCTGAGAATGTATCTATTGTGATGACAGCAGTTGTCAGCTCTGTCTGATTGGCTGAGAATGTATCGATTGATGTGATGACAACAATTCTCAACTCTAGCCAGGCGGTGGTGGCGCATGCCTTTAATCCCAGCACTCGGGAGGCAGAGGCAGGCGGATCTCTGTGAGTTCGAGGCCAGCCTGGGCTACAGAGTGAGTTCCAGGACAGGCTCCAAAGCTACACAGAGAAACCCTGTCTCAAAAAAACAAAGCAAAACAAACAAACAAAAAATCCCCAACTCTGGTTGGCTGAGAATGTATCTATTGATGTGATGATAGCTGTTGTCAGCTCTGATTGGCTGAGAATGTATCTATTATCATGATGACAGCTGTCCTCAGCTCTGTCTGATTGGCTGAGTTTGCATCTGGGGCCCCATTTTCCTGGTATCTTGGGGATGATGTACATACTCAATGAACGAGGTTACTGATGCTGTCTGATGGCACTGAAGCAACCTTGGTGCTGACACACTGTGGGTAACTGTGTAGTGCCTTCATGGTAGCAGCCCACACAGCTTTCACTGCAAAGTGGTAAAAATGACCATCCATCATTCCACCTTCTATCAGCTACTAGCCAGGCAAACTAGGGAGAGAGAAAAAAAGGCTTCTTTTCCACAGACCCAGAACTGTTCAAGTTTATATTCTACATCTTCTCTAGATAATCCTGTGGATGAAGAAATTGAAAATTTCTAATTGAACAGACTTGGGTCAGATGCCTACAAGAGTGAAAGGACTGGAAACCAGAGATACATGATTACCCAACGCACATCAACAGGAAAACTGCCATAGGGAGGAACAATCTCAAGTGGGAACTACAAGTGTATGTACATGTGTGTGACATGACATAGAGACAAGGCATATTACCAGAGAGTTTGGAGTAATAGAAGACAGATGGCTGAGCATTCACAGAAGAAGAGGCATGCCAAATACCATGATTCATCCATGTTGGGAAATACATGCAGGCACCTCTGTGCCTCATTGGGCAACATTGGTCAGTAAACAACAGGCCCACCTCTGAAACAGGGGCTGAGACCAGAAAATAGAAGTGCATAGCTCATTGTGGGAGAAAGAAAAAGAGATGATGATGTGAAGAGGGAGCAACTGGGGGATACATTGGAGGGAGGAAAAGGAAAAAGGAAATGATAGAACTACATTTTAATTAAAGAGAAAGAAAGAAAGAAAGGAAGGAAGGAAGGAAGGAAGGAAGAAAGAGAGCAAGCAAGCAAGCAGGCAGGCAAGCAGGCAAGCAGATTTAGCAAGCCAGTAAGCAGCACTTCTCCAAGGCCTTTCTGCTTCAGTTCCTGCCTCCAGGTCCCTGCCCTACTTGAGTTCCTGCCTTAGCTTCCCTCAAGGATGGACTGTAATCAGGACATACAAAACAAAACAAAACAAACAAACAAACAAACAAACAAAACAAAAACAAAAAACCAAACTAGGATAATTTTACCATTTCTGAATTTTCATCTGTAATTAGAAAGCCTTTACTGATTTCCAGACTATAAAAGAACATATATCTTTTCCCCTCGAACTTGTATAACTTCACTTTTAATAGTTTTTAGATCTTTGATCGTTTGAAGTCTGCTTGTATGTGTGAGGTGTGTATCTAATTTTAGCTTTTTCAAAATGGCTACCCAGTCGTCTCAGTACAATGTGTTGAAAGCCAAGGCTTTGCTACCAAGGGTGTTTTTTAAGCACACTTACAGGGCAGTTATTTTGGCCAGATAGAATGCTTGTCTCAAATTTTGGGTTAGCGTGTATTGCCCAGGCTTATTTATCCCAGTTGGAATGACACTGACCCCTGGTTGGCCAGCTAAACCCCAGGTGCTCATGCCAGGCTGGTATTGTGATGACAGGGTCTGCAGCAGGGCAAGGTCATGTGGCCAGCTCAACATCTGGATCCTGCCCTGCCAGTGGATTGATTCCATGGTAGCTGTCCAATGCCTTGCCTATGGTTCTTTCCACATGTTGAAACATCACCAGCTGCTCTTAGCCCCAAATTGCTATGATGTGTTTTCCTCTGGCCTCTAAAAATGCAAGGCATCCTTCTAAACACTAGTTTCCAAGTTTGTTTTGCATTATTCTTATTCAGATGACCCTGGTGGTGTAGCAAAGGGTGAAGGCACAAAGAAAAATGCTCACATTTCTTTTGGTGTTCTTTTCATCTGTTTGGACAGGTCTTAGGTTGAAGAAATCAGAAGTGTCACATCTCTTTCTGCAATAAGCACACATTGAATGCCTACTGTATGCTATTGAATGCCTACTGTAAGCTAGTTCTTGGAAAGCCCTGTAAAAGGTATGATCCCGACCCTTAAGCTGGAGCACATGACCTAAGAGGTGGAGGGGACCAGATAATAGCTCTTAGGGCGAGGTATGAATTACTTTAGAAAGCATAGGAAAAGAGTAATCTGTGGTTTGAGATTTTCCAAGATGGTATGAAGGTTGGAGAAAAGCTTTGTAGATAGTTCCTCACAATAACAGCATGGGTATGTTTTTTTTTTTTTTTTTTTTTTTTTTTTTTACCTCCATCAACTTGATCTTCAGTGTGCCACTACTATGTAGGTGTCCATACTAAATCTACTTTACAGCTGCAGAAACTGAGGTCTAGGGAAACAAACGTGCCAGGGGCTGGTACATGAACCCAGAGCTTTTGACTGCCCCCCCCCCATATAGGTGTTTTGCTTACTTTTCCTAGAGTTTGAAGGAAGATGCAGGCATATCTGGCCTGCCGTCTTTGGGTGTGTGATTTATTTTCTCTGATGCTATGGAATGCTGGCCTCCAGGCACAGCTCGAGCACTGCCCTCTCCAACTGTCAGCAGTGGTAATCATGCATAGGAGATCTGCATGAGACTGAACTCATTAACTTTCCACCATGGAGGGAACCCTGGTCTCACAGGCCCCTCCTCACACAGGCATGTATAGATCCTTAACAGTTGCTAGAGTCTCCGAGAGATTCTTTTCTTTAACAGTGCACACTGTCCACTCTTCTGTAAGTATCCACTCACCCACTGTCTGGTAAGTAATCCTCGTGAACTCATTGTTTTACCAAGCTAGACTTGAGCGGGATTGTTATTGTTGTTGTTTTTTGCATGTCATTAGTGTTCTACCTGGTGTAAACAGATGCTTACTGATCTCCCCAAGAAAAGACCACACCGCACCTGCCTACTTCCAAGTAGATAAACCAATACCAATTTCCCTCCCCTTCCCTCGCTCACGCATCCCTTGTCTGCACATCTTTTTCCATTTCCCTTTCAAAAGGGGCATCCATACTAGTAATAAAATCATCTTCAGATGGCTGAACACATGTGACAGGATGGGAAATGACAAATACCACCCCATCAAGGATGATTATTGTAATTTTCTCCACGACGAAGGGCTCACAAAGACCAGGCAACAATAGCCAATAATAGCGGAGCACTTCGGTAGGGTGCTATGAGCCTGTGGCTCTGATAGGGACTTTAATAGAAAATGTCATTGAGGCCTGTGACAAATCAACAAGGAGGGATCCCCACCCTTGTTTATACACGAAACTCACAGGATGAAATCACAGTCGCGGGACGGCAGTTCAGCACAACACCAAAGGCTGTTCTTTAGAAATCTCAGTTAGATGAGAAATAGGGGAACAAGCCTTCTCTACTTCATGCCCTCTGCCCACTATGAGCCTCACTTCCCGATTGCTAACTTCTACTGACTGCGTATTTTACATACCCAGCCCCTACTTGGCTCTCCTGCTCCCAGCAGGGCTAGAGAATGGCCCTGAGGTTCGTGGGAGGAAATTTTGGTCTCTCCCAGGCCTGGTGAGAAGCTCAGATGATATCCCTTTGAGTTGCAGCCTGTATTCTAATGTGTACCACACTGAAGCATGGATGTGTTAACTCTTGAGGGCCAAGATGAGGGAATGAAAAGGGCAAAGGAGGAAGGTATGGGGTTGTGTTATCTCTTTCTTGCTGAGCTCATTATTGCTGCTGCTGCTTGGCACTGCACTGTGACTGTCTTCAGCTAGCATGTGGGACCCATGGCTGCCCCCACCCCCCCTTTTTTTGTCTTTTCTTGGAAAATGTAGGCTGCCTGATTCTCAGGATGTGTGAGCTGCTTCCAAAATGGTTTGCCAGGGCTTGCCGTCTGCTGAAGAAGGGGAAGTGGTGAGGGGCACTAAATGTGTCAGTAAGACCTGTATGGGCACAAGAAAGAGAAGTTGAAGTGGACCCAGCTTAGCATGGAGGGGATCTGATGCCAGGGTGTGGGGCTGTGGGAACATGGAGGAGTAAGTTGAATGAGATTATCTCTTACGTTTTTTTTTTTTTTCCTAAACCAGAATCCTCATGTGCCCCCATCCTTCTAAGATTCCCTTTCACATACCTTTCTGAGGGCTTTCTAGGGCGTGTGCATGCCAGTGTAACCATGACCTTCACCCCAGGTTGTGAAGAGATCCGTGAGAAGAGCTTTTCCTCTGTCTCACAACTTAATACATCTTTATTTCTAGCACATGACCCAAGCAGGATCACTAAATGTTCTGTTGGTTTGGGGGGCTAAAAAAGGGGCCAGTTTACTAGTTTTAAAGCCATAGCCTGTAGTGGTATTTGCTCTGCCCTTGACCTTGGGCTATAGGGCCCAAAGGATACGGTGCTTCTTGCCATTGTACATGACCTCTTAAAAGGAAAAGGAGAAGGGTCACAAGCGCCTCTCCCTGTTGCCTACTTCCTGGTGTGATCGAAATACTAGGTGGATTTGCTCCTGGTCAGATCAGAGCATGACTTCAGCTGTCTACTCCATTCTGTATTTCTTCAATTTACCCTAATAAATTTCCCTAATACTTCTTAAGCAGACTCCATGGATTTATCTCATTGTCTGGTGCCTAATGTGGGGCACAAAATGTTTTAAGAACTTACACTTTTCTGGACATTGAGACATGTCTGCTCCTGGCAGCACCAGTCTACTTCAAAGAATTTGATGGGCATCGAAGACACTCCATACAGAGTTTGCTTTCTTTATGGCAAAAGTTAGCCAATTGGGCAAGAAACTGCTCTTGCCTGGACTGATTGACAGTATGTTGTATATAGTAGACATGTAGGACCCATGAGAAAATGACCACTAAACTTTGCCTAAACAGGATGAGATGGTCCTTCAGGTTCCTGCTTCACAGAAGATACTGCCAGACATTCTGCAGGACACAGAGAGAAGCAACTAATGAACTTTGTCAATAGGTGAGACAATCCTTAAAATATCCTACTTTGCTGGGTGGTGGTGGTGCATGCCTTTAATCCCAGCACTCAAGAGGCAGAGCCAGGTGAATCTCTATGAGTTCAAGGCCAGCCTGGTCTACAGAGTGAGATCCAGGACAGGCATGAAAACTACACAGAGAAACCCTGTCTTGAAACAAACAAACAAACAAACAAAAACAACAACAAAATTTTCTATTTCACCAAACGCTATGCCAGAGACTCTAGGCCTATAAGCTAAAGATAGGTGCCCCAATGTTACAGAGGAACTTTGGGTGACTGTCAAGGCAGTCAGATGTCTCTGTCATTTCTAGAATAATTGAAGTTTCTTGCAATGCACTTTCTGTTTACTCAGGCAATATTATATCCTTCTGGGGTCTTTGATGGAGTTGAAGACTAGATAGTTATAATTATAGTTTTCCTTAGTCATGATAAATGATAAATTAGGTATGAAACTTTAGACTCACAAATATAGGATAGATGATAGAATTATTTTCTTTAATTTTACCAAATACAAATAGACTAGATACTGTAACTGTAATTCTTGCTTGATAATTGTTCTATTACATGTACTTTTACTATGTTAAAGTTAAAACCTTCCTTTTGATTAGACAGAAAAGGGCAAAGTGCTGTGGGAAGTCTTTCTGTATGCTGTGAATATATGTTGCTACCATTGGTTAATAAATAAGTTGCTTTGGCCTATGGCAAGGCAGCATAGAGGCAGGCAGAAAATCCAAGGAGAGAGACAGGAAAGAGAAAGGTGGGATGGGAGAGACACGAGCCTACTGCCAAAGGAGCAACAAGATGTCAGCAGACTGGTAACACCAGACACCAGCCCTGTCTTCTTTGTCTCTCTTCTGTGCCACTACCTACACAGACCAGGTATCTAACCTGTATTGGGGAAAGGAAGGTTGACTTCTGTTCATATTAGCTCAGGCTTTAGCTTTCTTTGGTTTAAAACATTTTTGCCCCAGTGACATCCATCTTGTGGAGAAGCTTGGTATGTGTGTGCCATTGCTGTGCAATGAATTACCCCGAACCTAGTGTTTATTGACCATTGAATTCAGTGCTCCCCAGTCACATAATCCTGAAGGTCAGGAATCTGGGAGCCACCAGCTGGGATCCTGCTGTCCATGAGGCTGCCAGCTCGGGCTGTGGCAGGCCCCACACTCCCCTGCTTTATTTACAGACCGTGTTTTCGAGGCGTTGCCCTGGATTTGATCTTTGCTTATTAAGTTTTTCTACTTTTTAAGAGTGTTTGAAATCTAGGGAGGATGAGCTACTAGAGAACCATCAAGACCCAGCTCCGTCTTTTTTTATGACCCATCCCCCATTTGTCCATCTCCTCTCATATTTTATTATAGGCAGTGGGAGGAAACTGGGTGGATTCTTCAGTGCTTTGCTTGGAAAGATTCTTAAGCAGACAATGCAACTCCCTAGCTGTACTGTGTACTTTCCATACAACTACAGCAGACAGTGTTGCCAAGATTTCTGCTGATCCACAACCGTATATCCTGTTAGCTTCCGATGATGTTTCCTTTGATTTTCTAGGTTCTCGAATTCCCACTTGAAGGTGTTATTCATTTATTTGTTTATGTGTTTTTGTATATGGGTGTATGTGCATGTGGAGGCTAGAGGTTAATATTGGATGTCTCCCACTATCACTTTTTACCTCACTTTTTGAGAAAAGGTCTCTCACTGAACCTGGAGCTCATTTGTTGGCTAGACTGAGTAGCCAGTAATTCCCCGGGATCCTTCTGTTTGTGTCTCCTAGTGCTGGGGTGACAGGCATGCACCACAAAGCCCCCCCCCCTTTTTTACATGGGTTCCCGTGATCCGAACTCAGGCTCTTATGCTTGTGTGACAGGGACTTTAATCCCCAAGTGTTCTCAGCTCTAAAGGTGATTTAACCTTTTGTTAACATTGCTTCAAGTTTGTTGCCTGGTTCTGAGGTCGATCCCACATTCTAGACTTTTGTTAGGTAATCACCCCCCCCACACACACACCCAAATCTGTGTTAGCTGTCTATTTCTGCATAGCTTAAGACAAGCATTTCTTACAATTTGTGTGGGTTAGGAATCCCTGTGGCTTAGCAAATGTTTCTGGCTCCTGGTCACTCATGAGAATGCAGTCAGGCTGTCATCCAGGCCTCAGTCCCATCTCTAGTGAGACTCAACTAGATGCTGGGAGATAAATTTGCAAGTTCATGTATGTGACAGTGGGCAAGCTGCATCCTTTCATAGGCCATTGGGTTACAGATTTTAACTCTTAATGGGCTACTGAATAAGGGCCTCAGTTCTTCACTGAACCATAGAGGCCTCTATGCAAGGTGGCAACATGATTATTCTAGCCTGAGCAATCAAGAAAGAACAAGGTGGTTTATAATGTTGTCTTGGATGTGACATCCCATAGCTTAGATTTCATCAGTTAGAGGTGAGTTATTAAGATGGGTAACTTAGATTTAGTCAGTTAGAAGTGAGTTAATATGGATATGGTAGTGCATACATATAACCCTAGCACCTAGGCTAAGACAGGAAGATACTACATTTGAAGCTAACTTGGGATATATTAAAAAAAAAAAACTTCTGGGCTAATCTGGACTGCATAATGAAACCCAATAGAGGTGAGAATGGGGAAGCTGGGTGCAGTGATGCTCGTACTATAGAACTTTGGAGGTGAAGGCAGGAAGATCAGATTTGAGGTTATCATAAGCTACATAATGAGTTTCAAGAATGTTCCAGGTGACCTTTCTGAAATACAAAACTAAATAAACAAGCAAGTCATTAATCCAGGCCACACTCAAGGTGAGGGAGTTACCTAAAGGTCTTAATAGCAGAGAGGGAATCACTTGAAATCGACTTTGAAACCATTTACACACTTAAATGAGAACCTTTATAGGCACAGGTATTTATTGAGCAACTACTTTGTTCTACTGAGCAACTACTTTGTTCTAGATATTCTTCTAGGTGTTTCAGATGCATTGATGAGGAAAATTGACAAAGATGACCCTGGTCTCATGGTATTTCCTGAGGGAATCATGGAGGCAGGGTGTGTTTGAGAAACTGATAGAGGTTCAGAGGGATGGGACTTGGATATGTGGTAGACATGAACTTCATAGAGCCTTACTCACTAGATTGTACATTTGGATTAATAACACAAGCAAGGAGAAGTTCTTAATGACCACCAGTGATACAGTTGTATTGTATGATGGGCTCCAAAATGATCACCATGACAAGGGTGGGCAGTAGTTTATGTGAGAGATGTAGGTTTCTACCTCCTGCTATTGAGTCAAATGTGGGACTGCACAGGGGAATATTATTTAGAAATGGAAAGGAATGGCATATTGGCAGATGCTACAACTTGAGTGAAACTTGGAAGCATCACACTAAGGGAAATAAGTGAGTCACTAAAGACCACAGACTGCATGATTCCATTTATATGAAATGCTCAGAATGGGCGAGTCATCCGTGGAGATGGAAAGCAGATTAGTGGTTTCCTACAGATGGAGAGGATGGGCGTGGAGGATGCTGGCTAGAAGATATTGGGTTTCGTTTTGAGGCAATGAAGAAGTATTCTTAAATTGATAGGCATGCCTGTAGAATTCTTTGAATGTAATAATAATAATAAAACCACATGAAGTTGTACACAGTCAATAGGTGGGTTGCAAGGCATGTGAGTTGTGCATCAACAGAGATGTTTCAGAAACAGAAAACAGGCTGGGGATGTAGCTCAGTTGGTGGGGTGCTTGCTTAGCGTGAACCAAACCTTGAGTTTGACTCTCAGCACAGCATGAACCCTCTGTGGGGGGACCAACCTATGATTTCAGCTCAAGGGTCAGAAGTTCAAGGTCATCTTCTGTAACACAGGATTCTGAGGCCCTGTCACTATAAAACCAAGCCAAACCGAACCTCCAAAATACAAAGCACAAAACAGAACCCAAGGAAGTTCTGGTGACTCTAAGCCCAGTTTTTGGATTAGCTTATCCCTTTTTGTTGTTTGTGTTCAGTTCCTTAAACACCATCAAATCCCATTCTGGGTACCATCCCAACCCACCCCGCCTCTTTTCTTTGTCTCTTCTTTCCTATGTTCATGGGACTCTTTATCACATTTCGTATCCTCTGTCTCTTTCCTATTCTTTTCTCCATTCCAACCCATTTGAGGATCCTGGGCTCTGGTTCTCAGGGTCACCCATGTCCAGGTGTAACCGTGTCTACTGACACCGCTCTAGACTTGCCCCTTAACTTGGTCCTCACTTTGTTTACACTTTATGCTCCAACTCTCCCAGAGTGTGACTGTAGCCCCGTGCCTCATCTTCATCCCACATTCCAACTTGGCTGTGCCCCCGAAGACGCCCACCTTGATCGTGAGCCCCGAGATAAGCACATGGTACCAGAAGCTGAATCTGTGGAGGAAGCCACAGGGGAAATGCCACACAGCTTCCAGCATCTCTCCCCTGGGGGAATAGCTGTAAAATCCGAGGTACTACAAATCTAGGGGAAATACACATATGCAATGCAATGGCTCTCTTACTCCTCTGTTTATCCACCTTCCGTGTACCAGTTGGTGTATGTGTCTCATTGTGAATTTTCCCAACAATCCTTTAGGTGGTTACTATTAACACCATTTACCACATAGAAGTCTTTGACCCCACGAGTGAAATGACATGACCATAGCACATACCTAGCTCCTGGCAGAGTTGGGTATGTGGTCGTGCAGGGTGCCTGTCACTTGATTACTTTTGTCCTTCCCAAACTCAAGTTGAAGCAATTCTCAATGCAACAGAATTGGGAGGCGGAGCCTAAGGGGAGGTCTTCGGGTCATGAGGTCTTTACTCTTAAGAACCAACTATGCTGACTGGCAGAGTTTAAGCTCTTTTCTCTTGTGTTCCTCTTACTCCCTTCCACCACAGGATGGCACAGCCAGACAGCCCTCATCAGACATGACCTGCTCAACCTTGGACTGTCCAGCTTTGAGATTTATAAGAAAGAAATCTCTGCTCTTCATTCTGTTACAGCTGCACAGGATAGACCAAGACAATTCTTGCTGGGTTTGCAAAGGTCTGAAATGGAAATGGGGCCATGATGCTTTCCTGATCAGATGCATTTGATAGCATCCACTTGCTCATGAAATAGAGTGCACATTATCTGATCAGGTCTCTGTTCTTCCCTTAGTTCTTACTGGCTTGTCTCCACTCTGTGTCTTAAGAGGGCCACACATGCTTTCTCTCACATCTGGACCTTTACCTGAACTCCTCTCTTTGCTGAGAACGTTCTCTGTTGCACATCTGTCTGTCCTTTCATGGCCAAACTGAGGATTTATCTTAGTCATTTTTAGCCAAGGCTGTTAGGTGTGTTTGTGTGGGCTTCCTTTGTCTTATTAATTCTCCTATATTCTTACATATTTGTTCATTCCCCCACTAGACGGCAAACTTTTGCAAAGATACAAAACTTGTTTGCTTTGCTCAGTATACTATGCAATAACATCCAATATAAAAAGTGCTTGTTTAATATTGGAAGTGATGGTAGCTAGTTGTAATGGCATAATTTAACAAGGAATTTTCAGTATTACTAAAAGATTTATGTGCACTTATAGTGGCCAGAGGAAGATGTTGGGTGTCCTGCTCTATCACAGTTTGCCTTATTCCCTTGAGATATGGTCTCCCCTGAATTTGTAGCTAGGCTGACAGCCAGAAAGCCCCAGAAATCCTTCCTTCTCTACCTCCACAGTTCTGGATTATAGGTGTAGGTATAGCTTACACAAGGCTATTTATAAGGATGCTAGGATCTGAACTCAGATCACCATGTTTCCATACACTGAGCCCTCTCTCTAGACCCCGAAGATGACCTTTCTTCATTGTGGTTTGGTCTTCCTCACGGCTTGACTTTATTGGGGTTTGTGACAACAATTGTCTTAGGGTTTCTATTGCTGGAAGAGACACCGTGACCTCAGCAACTCTTATAAAGAAAACAGTTAATTGTTTAAATAAACCTGCTCGCTTACAGTTTCAGAGGTTCAGTCTGTTATCATGGCGAGGAGCATGGCTGCATGCAGTCTGACATGGTGCTGGAGCTGAGAGTGCTACATCTTGCAGGCAACAGGAAGTTGACTGACAGTCACAGTGAGGGAAGTTTGAGCAAAAGGAACCTCAAAACCTGCCCCCCACAGCGACACACTTCCTCCAATAAGGCTACACCACCTAACAGTGCCATTCCCTTTGGGGGCCATTTTCTTTCAAACCACCACCACAATGCTTTTTTTCTTTTTTGGTTTTTCGAGACAGGGTTTCTCTGTGTAGCTTTGCATCTTTCCTGGAACTCACTCTGTAGCCCAGGCTGGCCTCGAACTCACAGAGATCCGCCTCCCTCTGCCTCCCGAGTGCTAGGATTAAAGGCATGCGCCACCACCGCCCAGCAACAATGTTGTTTTTTTCATATTAAAAGTGCTAAGAAGAGGACATGACGGTGGGAGAAGAATACGACATGTGGGGGTCTGGGGGCCGGAGGAGAAATGAGCAAGATGTAGTGCATACATGTATGAAATTATTAAAGAGTAAGTAAAAATATTCTCATTTAAAAATGCTAGCACAATATTGATATCTTTTAAGATGTTGATGCCAGAAACATCTTTTCAGTGAGACAGAATTAGCCTCCAGTCCTGGCCTCTCTCCTACATACTCGTGCTGGCTGACTCACTTCCTTGAGCCTCAGACCTTTTACTAGGAAAATGGGAGTCATATTACCTGCCACACAGGTTTAATGGGAGGACTGAACGAAAGACTTCAAGAAAGGTTCTTAGCACAGGGGCTGGCACAATATGCTCGTCATTATTAGCATTATCAAAAGAATAATAAAAGCAGCCTCGCCTGACAATTAGATGCATGACAGATGGCAGTTGCATTTATTATTATTATCATTACTATAAAGGAATGCTGGGGTTTTATTGTCATCACTCTGAGGCTGATTGGCAGCAAGCTATTCTCTGGGGATTCAGGGAGGTGTAGCCAGTTCTGGGAAGCATACTCGCCTCCTGGTTTCCTGGAGGTGGATCAGGGGTGACTGATTCTTCCTGAACCAGGCCCAGGGGGAGCATACTGGCAGAATGTCATGCCCAGGACAACACCTTAGTGGCGTCTCAGGCAGAGTGCAACCCATCACTTGTAGAAGTCATGGCTTGGGATTTCCTTCCTCCCACGTGCCTGAAGGATGAAGAAACACCCCAGGACAGCTTTGGGAATTGCAGGGTGGAGGGGGGTAAGTGCTTAAGGCAGTTTTTTACTTGCAGGAGCGTGTTGTGCAGCTCTGTTGAGACTTCCTGGCCGAGTCTTGGTAACAACCCCTGGAACTTACTCCTCTGAAGGCATGAAGATGATGGCCTGAGGCCTTTAGGGCCTGTTCTTAATCAATAAGACACCCCCTTCTCCCCATCTTCAAAAGCTGGCCTTTAGGGGTATAAACACTTGGGTGTTCGAGGTAAGACCCAGGAGGTGGGCTGGGCCAAGAGTCTCAGGGATTCAGATATTTGGAGTAATGGAACTTATTGGTTCTCTGGCTGTTGACCTCTGGATTCTGATTGTGGCCACTAGTACCCCTTATGTGAGTAGGCCCGAGACCCTGACTACTTGAAGAATATGATAAGAACTGTTTACATTCTAGAGAGTCTGGGAGTCTGGGCCAAGCTGAGCTGGAATTTTGCTATGCCCCTTACATCTGTGTACCCTGGTCAAGTTACAGCTTGTCTCTGAGCCTGGGCATCCTTATCTCCAAAGCATCTTCCTTTCATGTAAATCTTGATATGTGTTTGGATATAGTTCTATCATTTTGACATTTGTTTTCATTCTTCCATTTTCCATTTCTTGCCATCTTTTGAGTCATTTGCATATTTTTCTCTATTGTTTTCCCCTAGGGTTCAGGACCTTGTTCTCTATTACTGAGGTAAGCACTCTACTTCTGAGCTACCTAGCCCTGTATTACATTTGTTTGTTTGTTTTTAACTCTTCTGGACTAGATTATGTCATTTAAATTCATATGCTGGCATGTTAACCTATAGCATGATATTTGGAGATGACACCTTTGGGATGCACGCTGGTTTAGATGAAGTCGACTGTAGGGCCCATGTGATGGGAAGAGGGCCCTTGTAAGATAAGGCATGGGTGGTGGTGAGAGATGCTGCTCCCTCTGCTTCAGCCTTACACACTAAGGGGAAGCCATGTAAGGATATAGGGTAGTCATTCACAGCACAATATGAAAACCCTTATTAACCCCATTTGCTCCTTTATCTTGGATGTTCACCCTCCAGAACTGTGCAAAATGCCCCCAGTCTGTGGTATTTTGTAAGTAGCCTGAGCAGGCCAAATAATGTTTTCTCCTTTTTCCATCCTTAGTGGTTACTCTAGAATTGCAATATTTACCCTTAACATTTCATACTCTGCTTAGAATCCACATTGTACCATTTCTGTATGCATCTTGAAGGTCTTTTTATCTTTGCCCTTTTACATTGTGTTGTCAAATATATTTCATGTACAAACTGTGAAAATCTCAGCTGCCAGGATTAATCAGTTTTTCTTGTAGCTATCATATACACTTTTAAAAGTTTAAGAAGAGATAATAGTCATGTAAGGAATTAGTCATTTTCCAAGGCTGTTTCCAAGACAATTTATTTCCTTATATTGGCTGTTTCTGATACTTGTAGTCAAGAAAATAACATTTTCATACAAAAGGAATATAAGAAGGACTCTATACATGATTGCAAATTAGACAAAGTTGTATGAAATATACACAACTTAATTGAATGTATTAACTTTTTCTAAGAACTGTATATTCCTATGAAGATGAAAGAATGTAGTTCCATCTGCTCTCAGACTTTGAACCACATTTCTTAGGGTATCCCTAAATAGGGTTCCATGGGGAAAAAGTTGGTGCACAGGAGAATTCAGCAGCTTGAGTGGGGCTTTCGGCCTTTTAGTAATGGAAGAATTTGGTAACAGCTTGTGAGAATTTAGGCTGTTGTTCTCCTCTTGAAGTTCTGGAAGAAATGATATTAACATTCATAAGTAGTCTTTGCTGAGAATCTGGGCTGCCTGCTTCCCATCTCCCTCAGTACGTGAAGCCAACTGCAACAAAAAGCAAGCCTCACGTGGCTGGAGGCCCTTCCAATTGTCATGATGAATATGAGGGCTACAGTTCAAAGGACCAAATTGCTTCAGACCAGATGACACCATCAGGGGACAGCTTTGATGATTCCAACCCCTGGAGGACACATTACTCTCTTGGTCCAGGACACATTTTGATTCCAATTCCTTCTTATCTTCCGTTCGGTCTGCCAGCACAGTGCTGGACGCCATGCCAAGCCAATCATTTTAGCCTGGAGGCCAGCCACAAGGAAGGAATTCTGGATAAAACCACTGTTAACACATGGATTGTGCCTTGTACAAGTAACTGTATTTAAGTATTGCAAGTTGGCTCTTTGCTACAATATTGAGACCCACGGGCATAGTTATACCAAAACCTTTGCAAAAATCAGGGTGGGCCTAATTCCTCAGCATATATCCAATATTTAAATATAATGACTTAAAGGTCTAAGTATTTACCACGCTATGAGCCCTTTAACTCTAAGATGAAAGGAGGTATCCCTATGGCATCCGTAGCTAGCAGTAAATTTCACACCAACTCTGGAAGAACTACCTCAAGCTACAGGGCTAGTGGCTTCTCAGGATGGTTGGGATGAACTGGAAAACTATTGAGTTGACCTCAATGATGGAGCTCACATCTGTCTTTCCCAATGGGTGGATTTGTACATTCATAGTATGGGAGCAATGGAGCCCTCATCAAAAGCATGTTGTAGTGTATTCCAAAGATGAAAAGCTTCACAAACAAGTGGTACATCAGCACTTCACCCCTTCAATAGCATGGTCTGTTTCAGTCTTCTGAAATAATATTGTGATTTCCCCTTTAGCTGTCTGCATCTCTTTCTAGATGTATATTTTGCCTTATTAGAGTTTCTTCCTTTATTTGTGAGATTTTCCAGGTGAATCATTATGTACATATAAATGATTGGTCTATACACGTTGAACTATTTTTGGTAACTCAATTTGAATCTGGGTCTTAGGTTCCACTCATATATAAATGGAAGTGTCTGAGAACTTTATGAAATAGCCCTGGTCTCATTCTCATTGTTGATTTCTCTTTAAGTAATGGTATGTTGATGAATGCTATGTTTCTACAGTTTCTGATGCTGTCTTCATCAACTGTGTGGAAGTACTTTTCTTTCTCTGAAAATGGCCTAGAGATGGAAAGGTAGTTTGACATTTGAGGAACCACATTCTTCTGTCTCATGGCCCTGTAGATTCCTTCACATGATTAGGATGGCTTTTGGAGCATCTCTGCTGATGGATTGCCTCCAGGAAACCTTAACTACTGGTGGTCTGCCTGCACATGAGTTTGCCATTGGGGAAAATCTTGAGTGAAGAAGATGGAGTTATAGATAACTTTATGGTTGATTTCAATAATAATTTTTCTCCAGTCATATAACAAATTACCACATACTAGACAGCTTAAAATAACACACATTATGTTTCTGTTGGTCAGGAGCATGGATATGTCTAATCTACAAATAGAAACCTAGGTACAGGCCTTACCATACTGTACATGAGGTCTCAGCTAGGCTGTTATCATCTGAAGCTTGAATATGGAATAGCATGCTCATCCAGGTTGTCAACAGAATTCAACCCAGTGTTTTGTTGGGTGTTGGTGGGATGCCATACTCAGGCCCTGGAGGTTGCCCAGAGTCCCTACCATATGGCTTCCAGATAAACTCTTCACAACATGGCCAGTGATTTTATCTTGGCCAGTATGAGTATCTTCTTCACTTACAGACTTTTGTGTAACAAAATGTATCCAATCATCAAGAGAGTAGTATTCCATCTTTTTGCATATTCTAAGCTTCAGTGGGTTCTACTTGAACTCCAGGGGCTTGTACAAAGACCTTGTTATCATATTAGGGTTTCTTTTCTTTTCTTTTTCTCACCTGGACTATGAGAAGATGAATTGCTTTCCCCTGACCCTACCATTTACTGGGTATAGGGATTTCAGTGAGCCATTTTGCTTTTTTCAATATCATTCATCTATAAATACCAGCTAATAATTTGCTTTCTGTCCACATTGCAGCTTTTGGGAAGGTTAACTGAGACCATACATGCATAGAAGATATAAAACTAGGAGGTTATGATGTACTAATGACAATAAGCTGGTTCTCCAGATGAGGTCTTAATATTGTAAGTAGTTATTGTCCTTGGAATTGAGTAAGTATTGGGTTGCATAGATTTCCTGTCTATCTGTCACAGATGCACTTGAACAAGAAAGGACTATGTTTAATTTTATAGAGATATTTATAGCTTAATCAATTATGGTAATTAAATATGCAAAAAGCTTAGCAATTGAACTCTCAAGGGCACTTTTTCTGAATGATTTAAACATCATAAATACAGATTATATAACTTTTGCATAATAAACAACTAGACAGACACTTTTGCCAAACAAATGAAGGGCTGGAGTCATGCCATGAATTAGGTCAAAACAGAAAAATGTCCAGATCTACAGAATGGCTCTGGGACCCCAAAAGAATGAATTCACTACCTTAGGAGCGCCGTTACCTCATTTTTACAAAAGAGGAGCATGAGCTACAAAGTCCCAAGCTGTGTTTCAGATCAAAGACTCCAAAAACCAAAACGACAAGCCACTTCCAGATTGAGGGTTTCTTTTCATATTTATTTATTTATTTATTTATTTATTTATTTATTTATTTACTTATTTATTTATTTATTCATTCATTCATTCATGACTGTGTGTGTGTGTATGCATGTGGTACGTGTGCACACGTGGAAGTAAGAAGACAATTTGTGGGCAACAGTTTTCTTTCCACTATGTGACTACCAGGGATAGAACTCAAGTTGTAAGCCTTGGTGACAAGCACCTTTATCCACTGAACCATCTTGTTGGACTATCCTCACCTTCTTCTTCTTCTTCTTCTTCTTCTTCTTCTTCTTCTTCTTCTTCTTCTTCTTCTTCTTCTTCTTCTTTTTCTTGAGGATTTTTGGTATAATAAGTAAGCTTAACTACTACATGCCCCCCTCATGAGAGTCCTGTTTCCACGGCAACCTGTGCTAAAGGTTCTGTGTGTGGTGGGTGCTTTGGATGCAGCCATTCCCCTTCTGAATGACAGGTATTTTGCCAGGTGTGGGTTATAGCTGAGGTCCAGGCTCAAGAATTATCCTCAGCTAGGAGAGCTCCCTTGCTCAAAGCCACTGCCTCTTCCAGGAGGAGCTTATGTACAGAGACAGGTGAACATAGGCGTCAGAAAGTAAGAGTACAGATACGTGTCTCCTTGAGCTCCATTTAACTCAGCTGCAGAGTTTCATAAGGGTGGGATATGAACTCCTTCGAAACCATCTCAAATTTAAGTACTTTCTCCTGCCTAGCCTTGTTTGGTCCTTTTCTTGCAGGTGCTGATCCTGAAGATGCTCCCAGTCAGTCACCATCTTGGTGTCTACTTCCCAGGAATCATGAGCTAAGAACCTTCTTTAAGTTGGCTTTGTGATCAAACAATACCTCACCAGGCAACAAGTAGGTTAAATAATGGAACATCAAGCTTGGTTAAGGCATTAGCTCAGGAACATCATCAATGTTCCAGGAGGCATTCTACTTTTTACTATTATCACTAGGAAGAAAAAAAAAAAAGGAGTATGTAAACTGATGGCTCCAAAGATAGCTTGATAACCCTGATTTTTTTCTTCTTGAAATTTTTTAAATTAAAAAATTATTAAAATGGTTCATGATGGCTTAGGCCCATAAACCCAGCAATAAAGAAGAAAAGGCAGGAAGATCATTGTTAGGGGCCATGGGTCATTTAGAGATTTACCAGTCTGACCATTAGTCTGACCATTAATAAATATTAACAAAGAAGAGGCTTTTATTCATTCATATACTGGTACCAGGTCACACCTGGCACTTGCCATTCCCAAATACAGCGACCAGCTGCTTCAGTCAGGGGTTTACCAAGGCAAGGAACACAAAGTTACATTCTGTCTATGTGCAAGCAGAAGGTCATCCCGTGCAAAGCTTAGAGTTGAACAAGACCAGGCAATAACAAAAATTAACCCTTAGCAGCCTTTAACATTTGGAAGTTCATCTTTCTTTCTTTCTTTCTTTCTTTCTTTCTTTCTTTCTTTCTTTCTTTCTTTCTTTCTTTCTTTCTTTCTTTCTTTCTCTCTCTCTCTCTCTCTCTCTCTCTCTCTCTCTCTCTCTCTCTCTCTTCTTCCTTTCTTTTTTCCAAGACAGGGTTTCTCTGTGTAACTGCTCTGGCTGTCCTGGAACTCTCTCTTTTTGTTTTGCTTAAGCACAGTAATTTTAAACTTTCAAGCATAAAGTTAGCCATCAACATAATGTTAGCGACCACAGTCACAATCATGTGCTCAAGACCAGCCTAGGCCACCCACCAAAACACTGTTTAAAAAGAAAAGGGGGGATGGTGGTTATGAAAGTTCCTACATGATTGCTAGTGAAGCCAGCAGCAGGCACAATAGTGACAAAACGCTTTTTAAAATTCTTTAAATTATTGTTATTTTATGATCAGTACTGTGTATGTGCAGGATGTGTCTGTGTGGGCATGCATGACATGACGTGTGTGATGGTCAGAGAAAAACTATATGGAGTCAGTTCTCTCCTTCCCACTTCCTGTGGGCTGTAGGGGTTGAGCTCAGCCACCAAGTTTGTGCAATAAGTGCCTTTAATTGTTGAGCTATTCCATCCAGCTTCTAAGGCCCCTTTAAAAAATAATTTCCTTGTGTATGCTGTGTCTTTGTATGCCACCCCCACCGTGTGTGTGTGCGTGTGCGTGTGCGTGTGCGTGTGCGTGTGCGTGTGCGTGTGTGTGTGTGTGTGTGTGTGTGTGTGTATGTTTGCGCACGGGCCTGCACATGTAGGTGGAAGCCCAGGTTGATACAGAGTGGCTTCCTCAATTGCTCTCTGCCTTATTTTCTGAGACAAAGTCTTGCACTGAGCCCTGGGGCTTGCCATTTTGGCTAGGTTGGCTGGCCAGGAGGTGTATAGGATTTGCCTATCTCTCCCTCCCGGTGCTGGGTTACAAATGTGAGTCCCTGTGTCTGTCCTGCCCCTCCCCCCATGAGTGCAGTAAAACACTCGCTACAACCGAGAAGCTCTTCCTTTTGAGGTCATCGTCAGAGCTAAGTTGAAACCAAGAACTTGCTGCTTCCTGCTGTCACCAGCGCTGAACCTGCAGAAAGCTGGAGAAGGGACAGTTAGTTATTGGTGCTCCAGGCAGACTTCACTTCTCTGTGCTCTTGCTCGGCAGAACCAACAGCCAAGGGAGGTCGGGTGATTTGCTTCCCCGACCTCACCATAACGCATGGAATGGGTGGGACTAATTTGTATATAGCGCTTTAACTTGCAAGGGCCCCTGAGGCAGACATGTAGTTTTAGCTTTCCAATTCCTCTACTTAGAACAAGAGTGGAACGGAGACTCAGTGTAGCATTTAGCTCACAGTGATGACACACATAGTCATGTTAAAGGAAAACTGGAGAAAGCAGGTCTTGGTAATAGAAGTGGGAAACTTCGTTAGAATTTTGGGTGCAGAGACTACAGAGAGTGTTGCTGGGGTCTGACTTTCTAGCTGCTGCTTCTGCTTTTAGCTAGAGGTTCATCATTGTATCAGTTACTTTTCCTGTTGCGGTGGCAAAATGCCTAGCAAGAGAAACTTAGGGGAGACAGTTTGAGGGCACAGTCCTTCATAGCCAGGAAAGAATGGTGATGGGAACAGGAAACAACTGGTCAGTCACTTTGTAGCAGCTGGTCACATTGAATCCGTGGTCAGGGAGGGGAGAGAGATGAATGGTTTGGCTCAGTTCACTTTGCCCCCTTTCTCCATTCTAGGACCACAGTTCAGAGGATGCTGCTGCTGACTTTCAGAGCGTGTCTTTTATCTTCTGTTAAATCTTGCTGGCATTGCCCTTACAGACATGCCCGGAGGTCTTCTGTACAACACCAGGTCTTGTCAAGTTGACGGTCAAGATTAACTGCCATAGCCATCAAGTGCCACCGAAAGGAGGTAAATTGGAGACTCCTCAATGCTCAGATCAGAATAATCAGCAGAGAATAGGAATGTAACATCAATATAAAAGTGGGCAAAGGTTCTCTTTTGAGCATAAGAGTATGTTGGGTTGTACTATGCTAAAATCTAAGGAAGCGACAGTTGCAGAATGCCTTGGGGACAAGAGGACATGGGACAGGTTTTTCATCAGTGATTGTAAGAATTCCCATATTGGTCACTATTTATAGGCTACTGCTTTCTTCTTGACACTTAAAACAAATTATCTGAGTGTGTCATTTAAAAACGAATTCTTCTAGTTTACAAATAAAGCAATGGGTTTCATAATGACAAGTTCATATATATACTCCACCATACTTTGTTCTAATTTGTACCCATTTCCCATTGCTGGGTCCTTGCATGGCCCCAGGGACTTTACCTGACTTGGGCAGTGAGGGAATAAAGAAGAAGAAGAAGAAGAAGAAGAAGAAGAAGAAGAAGAAGAAGAAGAAGAAGAAGAAGAAGAAGAAGAAGAAGAAGAAGAAAGAGAGAGAGAGAGAGAGAGAGAGAGAGAGAGAGAGAGAGAGAGAGAGAGAGAGAGAGAAAGAGAGAGAGAGAGAGAGGCAGATGTATAGAAATACAGAAAAACTGGGATCAAGTGGACTGGGCTCTCTGATGATGGAGCAGCAGTAGTATTCTGGAAGCTCAGGATCTTTATTATATACAATTGAACAGGGGGTGGGGTTATTACACACAGCTGAACAAGGAGATGGTATTATTACACACAGATATGCAGAGAAGCAGAATTTATGGTGTATAGGTGGATTAAAGAGACAGGTTTAGCTAACCCAGGTAGGATCAGGTCTGTAAGGTACCAGTCTTTAGGCCATAAATATTTGGGGGAGAAGCAGATAGCTACGATGGACATTTTTACACCCCTCCACACACACACACAATCAGCATATGCACAAGGACTAGAGGAGATGGATGGGGGAAACTGCCATTTTCCCATGGATCCTAGGCTTTGGAGTTCTTGACATGGCTGTGCTAATGTCAACAATTAATCTTCACAGAACTTCACTCACCCAGGGCTTCTTCTGCTCCCCATACCCCAACCCCATTTCCTTCTCTTGGTGGTTTCCTTTCCCCCAGATAGTCACACTCTGTTTTCATGTCATGAAATCCATTACTCTCTCTTATTTCCTCCTCTGCATTTCCATTTTCTCTTCTCTCAATAGTCCCCCGTCTACATTCATGTCTTATGTATGTATGTAAAATTTAAATCTAGATGCCACACAGGAGAAAAAATGTGGTATTTGTTTTTCTGTGTCTGGCTTATTTTGTTTAGTATAGTGAGTTCCATCCATTTTCCTGCAAATGTCATAATTTCACTCTTGTGCAATGACTGACTGAAATTGTCAGTCTGTCTCTCTGTCTCTGTCTCTATCTCTCTCTTCTCTGTTTTCCCCATCTCCCTCTCCCATACTTGAGATTAGACAGAATGTCTCATGTATACTACCACTCTATCACTTAAGTGCATCCCCAGCCCAGTACCACATTTTCTTTGTCTGTGCATCCACTGATGAACACCTAGATAAATAGGTTACATGTCTTAGCTAATGTGTTTTAAGAAACACTGATTTTTTGTATGTGTGTGTGTTTGTGTATGTACATGCATGCATATGCATGTGTGTGTGAATGTGTGCGCAATCATTCCATGGCATGTGCGTGGGGGCCAGATAACAACTTTTGGGAATCGATTTTCTTCTTTTACCTTGCTGAGGCCTGTCTCTCTCTTGCTGGTGCTGCTGTGCTGTATAACCAGGTTAGCTGGCGTGGGAATCTCTGGGCAATTCGGATATCTGCTTCCCATCTTGTCATAGAAGTGTTGGGACCACAGAAGCTCAGCTCTTGCTGGCTTTTTACTTGAGTTTGGAGAATGAACTCAGATCACCAGGTTGTAATGCTTGTGTCTTTACTTGCTGAGCCATCTCCCAAGCCCCAAATAATTAAATTTTTTAATCCCAAGATTCTTGTAGCCATTAAAAAATGAACCAGCATAACAAGTCTTCCTTTCTCTGAGGGTCAAGAAGCCCAGTGAATTCCTGAAGCTACAGACAGTACTGGCTCTAAAAGTGTTGTTGTTTTTTAAATGCTATATTTTTAATACCACATACACATACATATTGTGGAATATTACTTTAAGATGTGTCACATTTGTTTATACTGTGGAATATTTTGTTTAATGATGCAATGATGTGTTGCATTCTTTTATGCTGGATTTGTTTAACTTTGTGAAGCTGTGTTACTTTGCCTGCCTAAAACACCTGATTGGTCTAATAAAGAGCTTAACGGCCAAGAGGCAGGAGAGGGATAGGCAGGGCTGGCAGGCAGAGAGGCTAAGTAGGAGGAAAAAGAGGGAGGAGTGAGAAAAGGAGAAGGAGAGGAGGACACCAGGGGCCAGCCACCCAGCCACACTTCCAGCCACAGAGTAGAAAGTAAAAAAGAGACATATATAGAATAGAGAAGGTAAAATCTCAGAGGCAAAAAATAGATGGGATAATTTAAATTAGAAAAGCTGGCTAGAAACAAGCCAAGCTAAGGTTGGGCATTCATAAATAAGAATAAGTCTCTGTGTATTTATTTGAGAGCTGGATGGTGGGCCCCCAACGAGAAAAACAAACAAACAAAAAAACCAACCAAACAAACAAACAAAAAAACAACAACTACACATACACTTAGTAACTTATGCCCTAACCAAATACTTGTTATGCACCATGGTCATAGCTTTTGTAATTTAAGGTCTGACAAAGAAATGGGCATGACTCCTTTTCTTCGCTACGCTTGTATTGATCCATTCTTACCACAGATCTTCGTAACGCCCACATACACTCTTTCCCCTTTCTTAGTAATACGACACTTTTGCTCTTTTATCCGAAGGCAGTGTTTTCAGCTTCTCTTGGGTGTATGCAAATTGCCAGCATCAGCGCTCCTATGTTGGGGGGATGTTTTTAAGTAAAACAAGGGTTACAAGAGAACCAGCACTATGATATGATGATGATGATGATAGGTCTGACAACTGGGAAGGTTGTGAAGTGACTCACAGACAGGTAGCATGTATAGTGTAAATACAGTGGACACAAGGATGATTCACCTTCTGGGTAAAAGAATGGAGCAGTAGCATTAGATAATGCTAATCAGAGCACTGTACACGCACAATTTAAATTTGTGGATTATTTATTTCAGGAATTTTTTATATTTAATGTTTTCAGAATATAATCTACTGCTAATATATGAAATGATAGAAAGTGTGAGTGAGGGATCAAGGTTTGGCATATTTCATTAGTACTTCTATCAGAGTATCACACATTCCATCAGTACCACATATCAGAGATGGATGTGTGGTAAGATCCATATTCTCCAGTTAGAATATAGCCATGTTGTGATGATAATTTGTTTGTGATCTAGCAAAGCTTGCCTGAAGATCAGAGTGCAGAGCTAAACCACTAGTTAGCCATAGAAGCCAGGCAGTGGTGGCACACATCTTTAATCCTAGAACTCGGGAGGCAGAGGCAGACAGATCTCTATGACTTCAAGGCCACCTTGGGTTACACAAGATTGATCTAGTCTAAAAGAGAAACAGAACCAGGCAGTGGTGGCACAAACCTTTGATCCAAGCCCTTGGGATCTCACACCTTTAATCCCAGCACTAGGAGGTGGAGACAGGAAGTGATATGGCTGGGCAGAGAGAGGAATAGAATAGAAGGCTGGAGGAGACAGGCTGAGTATTCGTAGAGGTAAGAACTAGTGGCTGACTGCTCTGCTTTTCTGATCTTTCATCTTTCACCCTGATATCTGACTCTGGGCTTTTATTTTTAAGATCAATTAGGATTCGTGCTACATCATGTGATGGTGATCTATCTTACCAATGACACCAACCAGGTGTCTTCTTCACACAGGACCTGGTTAAAAGCAGCCTGAAATTGCTTCTCAGCCTTGTGTAACAGGAACCTCAGCAAAGCAGCAGCCCATGGCCTTTCTTCTGTGGCCACTTAGGGCACTGAAACTTAATATTCATGATGGTCAAATCTGGCCCACACAGAACTCTCACTCTTTAAACAGAGCTAATGGATTATTGATTTTCCCCAGTCTTGCAGTGAGATGTAAAAGCATCAGTGTTAAGACTTAAAGAAGGAGACATAGTTCTTTGCAGAAAAATATAAGAAAAGTGAATTAGACGGCAGCTTCTCATACTTATTATTATATTGCATATAATATTAGATAAAAAAGATAAAATAATTGTTGTAGTTATTCTGTGTCTCTGATTTCTGCATCCATGGATTAAACCAATGGCAGATACAAAATACTTTAAAAAAATTATGCTAGTATTGTACCTGTGCAGACATTTTTGTCAGCATTCTTTACATTATATCATATGATAAATATTTATGTGGCATTTACATTGTATTATGTAAATAATCTAGATGTAGCTTAAAGCATACACAAGGATGTATATGCACAGGTTATATGTAAGCACTGCATTATCATGCATACAGATTTGAGCATCCCCATCTTTTGGTTGCAGGAATCCTGGAGCAGTTCTCTCTTGTAACATGGAGGGATGACTATATTTTTCTGATACTCCAATAAGTCAATGTGATTTTACTTTTTCCATATCTTATTCTGCTCTCATCATTCATCATAGTTTTTAGACTGAACAGTCTTAGTACTAGACAGTGGTTCCCAATGTGAGTTTCACATCAGAAATATCAGGGTAGCTTTTAAAATTATAAATGTCAGGATCCATCACGGTGAATCTGTGAGAGTGAATTTGAGTATGTTGCAGTGATCCTGAGGTGTCTGCAGGCTTGAGAAGCATGGCCATACATGCAAATATGAGGACATACTTACTTTGACTGACCCTGTCTAATACTTGCTTTTAATAAATCTGATGGCCGAGTCAAGTAAATAGGAGCCTCATTTCCTCTGCTGCTTGCTTAGGACTGAAGGTATTTGAAGTTTAGATAATAGTTTCCCCATGATGTATAATTCTATAGGGAACATTTTACACATCTTTTATGTGGGGACTCAGTCCTCATTCCAATCCTCTTGGCTCATAAGCCCCATGACCACCTCTGAGTCACACTGGTTGGTTTTTCCTGAAGAGTTTTCCAGGGTTCTGTAGGCGGGAAACGCATAGAGTAATGTGTGTGTGTTTTTGACCTGTGCTGTGGCACCATGAACACTGGCAATGAGCTTGGTGTCTTTAACTTAGATTGGGATAATCCAGCTACATCATGCATACGTTCCGGCTTACAATCACTTTTGCACGCACAACCGTAGACACCCCTCCTTTTCATTCACAAACACAGGCATTCGTGAGTTCTGCTGTCACCCAGGATGACACTACTGTCCAGTCTCCAGTAAATCGCACTCCATGGAATCCTGATATCTCTTCCATCTCACACCACCTTGGATCTGGTTCTCATGTGCTGACACCAGGTTACCACAGTGACTTTCAAATCATTTCCTTAGGAGGAAAATATTGTTATTTCATACTTTAAAATTCTCCAACACAGGTTTGCAATAACTGAGCCCATGTTGTCTTCATTTCAAATTGCAAAATTGAATTGAAAGTTTGAAGAGAGATTATTGAAAAAAAATCTATTTTCTAGCCCAAGATTCACTGTGGTGGTCTCCTTGTCTTGCTGGCTTATACACTTCTCCAACAGGTAACAGAGTCAAAATATCTGTGTGGTAAAATGTTGTAATCATGTAAAACAGAGGCAAAGGTCACAGATATAAGTTACAAAATTAAGTAACCAGTGGTAAGTTGTCCAGTGAGGCTCAGACCTGTCCTTATCTGTAAATGAGAGTGACGAGAATTCTATACTTTCTTCCCGAGATCATGTAATGGAGACTGAATCCTCACACAAAAGAAGAGGATGTATAAAATGTTTCCTATAGTACTATATATCATTGGGAAAATGTTATCTAACTTTCACATGCAAATGTTAACAATGCATGTGAAAACACTGTTTTAAGTTCCTTCAGGAAATGTCAGTGGCTTTTATTCACTATGCTAAAGTTTTTTTAAAGTGGAGTGTGTTTGTATCAGACAGTTTACCTGGGAACGCACTTGGAAACAAATAAGAAATAATAGCCTCGATTTATATTTTGATATTTTAAAAAGCCAGATGCAAATGCAGACTGGTCATGTGTCTTTTTCAGCACATTAGCAGTACCAATAAAGTGGCTCTGTGAATTATAGCAAATTAATAAGTATTTCTGCAACATTTTGTAACATAGTAACACAATAATTGACCTGTTGTCTCATGTCAAAGCATGAACAATCATGTTTAAAGACAAATTGTGCATTTTTCCTTTATGTAAAGCAAGTGTGGCATGTTTACAGATGATCTGTGATAATGGTCTATCATCGTCTACTGCTGCTTACTCAGCACTGAGAAAGAAAAGCAAGCCATGTTCAATGTATTCCTTGATTACAGGCTGAAAAAATTTAACAATATTGAGAACCTGGCATGTATTTTCAAAAGCACTCATTCTGATTTAGCTACCTTTGTGCCACTGTCACCAAAATATCTGAGAATAATTTAAAGGGAAGAATTATTCATTTCAATGTATGGATTCTACAGGTTCAGTCCATGTTCTCTTGGTTCTGTGACAAAATGGTCCCATAACCTACTTGAGTAGAACATCGTGATATCCTAAACATGTGACGAGGAGAGCTGTTCATTATATGGCTAACCAAGAAGCCAAGAAAAGATGGGAGAAACTGGTATCTCTTTCTTCTTTTCCCTATGAACTGGTCAGGCCACTCAGCACATGGGATGGTACCAGACGCATTTTTCCTCCAACCTCATGGATACATTCTGAAGTGTGCCTCACTGATCCCAAAAATGTTTTAATTGACAGTAAAGATCAAAACCAGCCTGACCAATGAGTCAATCAACCAACTAACTACTCCAACCTAACCCAACAGGTAGTGAACCAACCATCACAAATAATCCAACCAACCAAACAACCAAACAACCTGACAGCTAACCAACCAGCCAACCCAACCAACCAACCAACCAATTAACTGATGCAACCAACTAACCAACCAATTAATTGACCAAACAATCTGCCAACAAACCAAACAACAGACAAACAAAAGGCACAGTAGACAGAAAGTATGTGTTAAGATGGTTACTTAGAATCTGACACATTAGTAATCACGTTAATTGAATGTTAAGAGAACAGATATTTAAAAACAAAGATTTCAGAGTGGATGAAAATGTGGATCCCAGATGTATGATCTCTAAAGAGTCACATTTAAAAATAAGCCTGTGGAGTAAATACAACAAAAGAATGGATAGAGGTTGAAAAGAAAGGTGGTCTCACCATGATTTTATCAGACTAAGTTAATATAAAAGGCAGAAGATTGCAAGTTACAGAAAACATGGATAATAAAAATAGTTCTAACTTGTCAGGAAGATGTAACACTTCTAAACTTGCATACATTTAACAACATAGTCTTAAATATATTTAAAGTTAACTTTGATGGAACAGCAATGGAAAGAACACAACTTGATATCAGACTGAGAAACATTAGCATGTGTCTTAGACACAAAGAAAACAGACAACAACTTCACAATATTTTCTATACAGAAACTATCAAAACAGGGTGGTCTCATTACTAGTATGGTTGAATGAACTTTGTTATTTATTTATTTTTCCTCTGTTATTTCAGGAAAGTCTGTTTCTGGTAACATCCAAGATCTTCATGAAAGCTCTTGAAAAAAATGAATGAGTGAACAAAATCAGGAAAGATTTTCTATGGGCTTGCTTTGGCCATTGTTTAGTCTCCACGCTTTTCATGCCAAGGCTCCACAGAAAGTAGCCTGAGAAACACTATCCTGCTGGGAACATTATATTATGACTCTATGTGGGCTGGCATACACTTTAGATACGTTTCTCATCACTGTGAGAAACACCTAACACAAAGGACTTGAGGGAGGCAAGATTTATCTTGGCTCCTGATTTCAGAGAGATTCTAGTCCGTCATGGTGCAGAGGCTCACTCACTCCTTGCAGTAGAGCAAGAAACAGAGGAAATGTTGGGGGAACCAGGGCCAGGGATAACTTTCAAAGGTCTACCCTGGGACCTCTGTCTGCTAGCCAGGGCCCAGATACTAAGAACTCCATAGCCTTTAAAGTAACTTCACAAGCTGGGACCAGCCTGTGGTTATTTCAGATCCAAACCTTAATAGTACCCTGGACAGTAAGAATATCCTCAGGGTTATTTCTTTTGGGCAGAGCTCACAGTAATGAAGTGTGCAACCACAGGATCTCATTGCACCAAAACCATGATGCATGAATCAACATTTCAGCTTAAGGTGACACTCCAAAACCCAGCACCTACTTCCTCCAAATCTAAGGACAGCATGAAGGAAGCAAAAGTGGAAGATGTAATAATTTTAGCTAACATGCATAAAATACCTTACTCAGCACACATAAGAATCCATGGAAAGGGCCTGTGCAAATGAGAAACCCTAATAGTTATATTTGAGTAGCTTCAAGGAAAATCTGACTTCTTCTGGCACACAGTAGGAATCCATAAATATTTGTTGAATGAATGTTGAAAATGAATGATTGACTTCAACTCCAGCTGACACCTTCTTCTCAACCACAGGCCATGCCAACCAGGCAACCAGGTAGGCTACCCACAGACTTCCTCTCTCTCTCTTCTCTTAGAACTAATCCCTAAATCTCATCTCTTGTGCTGCAACAAATTACCAGCTGCAGCTTTCTTTCCCGCAGCCCACCTGCCATCCCCTCCTAACCTCCCTCCCCCCACTTGTCACTGCATCCCAGCCTTCAACACCAGCTGGCATTCCCTGTGAACCTACCAGTTTAGCTGGTCAGGAATACAAGTAACACACAGCCATCAAATTTTCTGAAAGTCTGTAAAGGAAACAGAAACCAAGGAACAATACACCCACCCAACAAACACAAACCCAGAAGTCAGCACCTAGGTCTATAATCATCTCAAACCCAGATTCCTAGACACCAACATAAGAACACAATCAAAACAGCCAGGGCAATATGTTTCCACAAGAGCCCAGCTGTCCTACCATAGCAGACCATGAATATTCCAACATAGCTGAGGAAATGAAGGAATGATTATGTCCCTCAAAGAAAGCCAAGAAAAACAAACAAACGGTTGAAGGAAATGAATAAAACTGTTCCAGACCTGAAATGGAAATAGAATCAATAAAGAAAACAAAACTGAGGGAATTCTGAAAATGAAAAACTTAGGAATTCAAACAAGAACCACAGAGGCAAGCTTCATCAACAGAATACAAGAGATGGAAGACAGAATCTCAGGCGTTGGAGATAAAATAGAAGAAACGGATACATCAGTCAAAGAAAACGTTAAATATAAAAAATTCCTGACACAAAATGCCAGGGAATGTGGGACACTATTAAAAGACCAAACCATTCTGTAGGCTGTCGCTTTGCCTTGTTGAAACTGTATCCTTTGCGCTACAAAAGCTTCTCAGTTTCAAGAGGTCCCATTGATTGATTGTTTCTCTCAGTGCCTGTGTTACTGGTGTTATATTTAGGAAGTGATCTCCTATGCCAATGCATTCAAGACTACTTCCTACTTTCTCTTCTAGCAGGGTCAGAGTAGCTGGATTTATGTTGAGGTCCTTGATCCACTTGGACTTAAGTTTTGTGCATGGTGACAGATATGGATCTATTTGCAGCCTTCTACATGTTGATATCCAGTTACGCCAGCACCATTTGTTGAAGATGCTTTCTTTTTTCCATTGTACACGTTTGGCTTCTTTGTCAAAAATTATATGTTCATAGGTGTGTCGGTTAATGTCGGGGTCTTCAATTCAATTCCATTGGTCCACATGTCAGTTTTTATGCCAATACCAAGCTGTTTTTATTACTGTAGCTCTATAGTAGAGCTTGAAGTCAGGGATTGTGATGCCTCCAGAGGTTGTTTTATTGTACAGGATTCTTTTGGCTATCCTGGGTTTTTTGTTTTTCCATATGAAGTTGAGTATTATTCTTTCCAGGTCTGTGAAGAATTGTGTTGGTATTTTGATGGGGATTGCATTGAATCTGTAGATTGCTTTTGGTAAAATTGCCATTTTTACTATGTTGGTCCTGCCTATCCATGAGCATGGGAGATCTTTCCATTTTCTGACATCTTCTTCAATTTCTTTTTCAGGGATTTAAAGTTCTTGTCATATAGATCCTTCACTTGCTTGGTTAGTGTTACCCCAAGGTATTTTATGTCATTTGTGGCTATTGTAAAGGGTGATGTATCTCTGATATCCTTCTCAGCTTCTTTGTCCATTGTATATAGGAGGGCTATTGATTTTTTTGACTTGATCTTGTATCCTGCTATGTTGCTGAAGGTGTTTATAAGCTTTATCAGTTCCTGGGTGGAATCTTTGGGTCACTCAAGTATGCTATCATGTCATCTACAAGTAGGGAAAGCTTGACTTCTTCCTTTCCAATTTGTATCCCCTTAATCTCCTTATGTTGTCTTATTGCTCTGGCTAGAACTTCAAGTACTATATTGAATAAGTATGGGGAGAGTGGACAGCCTTGCCTCATTCTTGATTTTAGTGGAATTGCTTTGAGTTTCTCTCCATTTAATTTGATGTTGGCTGTTGGCTTGCTGTAAATTGCCTTTATTATGTTTAGGTATGTTCCCTGTATTTCTGATTGCTCCAAGACTTTTATCATGAAGGGGTATTGGATTTTGTCAAATGCCTTTTCGGCATCTAGTGAGATGATCAGGTGGTTTTTTTCTTTGAGTTTGTTTATATGGTGTATTACATTGACGGACTTTCGTATGTTGAACCACCCTTGCATCCCTGGGATGAAGCCTACTTGATCATGGTGGATAATTGTTCTGATGTGTTTTTGGAGTCTGTTTGCCAGTATTTTATTGAGTATTTTTGCATCAATGTTCATGAGGGAGATCGGTCTGTAGTTCTCTTTCTTTGTTGTATCCTTGTTTGGTTTGGGAATCAGGGTTATTGTAGCCTCATAGAAGGAGTTTGGTAATGCCCCTTCTGTTTCTATTATGTGGAACAATTTAGATGCCCTTCAACTGAAGAGTGGATAAATAAATTGTGGCACATATACACAATGGAATACTACTCAGCAGAGAAAAACAATGACATCATGAGGTTTGCAGGCAAATGGATGGATCTAGAAAAAATCATCCTGAGTGAGGTAACCCAGACTCAGAAAGACAAATATGGTATGTACTCACTCATAGGAGGATACTAGATGTGGAACAAGGATGACTGGACTGCTGCTCACATCACCAGTGAGGCTACCTGTAAAACAGGACCCCAAGAAAGACACGGGGATCACCCAATGATGGAGAAATGGCTGAGATCTACATGAACAGCCTGGACATGAGTGGGAGCAATGGACGGCGAGGGTCGAGGAAAGAGAGCGGGAGATCCCAGCTGGATCAAGAACAGAGAGGGAGAACAAGGAATAGGAGACCATGGTAAATGAAGACCACATGAGAAAAGGAAGAAACAAAGTGCTAGAGAGGGCCACAGAAATCCACAAAGATACTCCCACAAAAGACTGCTGGCAATGGCCGAGAGACAGCCGGGACTGACCTACTCTGGTTATGGATGGCCAAACACCCTAATAGTTGTGCCAGAAACCCCATCCAAGGACAGAGGAATCTGGATGCAGACATCTATGGCTAGGCCCCAGGTGTAGTGCTGGGAGTCTAATTAGCGAGAAAGAGGAGGGTTTATATGAGCGAGAATTGTTGAAACCAAGGTTGGATAAAGCACAGGGACAAATAGCCAAACGAATGGAAACACATGAACTATGAACCAAAGGCTGAGGGGCCCCCAACTGGATCAGGCCCTCTGAATAGGTGAGACAGTTGATTGACTTGATCTGTTTGGGAGGCATCTAGGCAGTGGTACCAGGTCCTGGGCTCGCTGCATGAGATAGCTGTTTGAAACCTGGGACTTTGCAGGGACGCTTGGCTCAATCTGGGAGGAGGGGACTGGACCTGCCTGGACTGAGCCTATAAGGTTGATCTCAGTCCTCGGGGGTGGCCTTGATCTGGAGGTGGTGGAATGGGGGTGGGCTTGGGGGAAGGGGAGGGGGCAGCAAGTGGGAGAATAAGGGAATCTGTGGCGGTTATGTAGAACTGAATAGTATTGTAAAATAAAAGAAAAAAATAAACAGGATAAAAAAATATAATAATAAAAGACAACAGCTGACAAATGAAAAAAAAAAGACCAAACCTAAGAATAATAGGAATAGAAGTAGGAAGAGAATCTCAGCTCAAAGATCTAATCACAACACTAAACAAAGAACAAAGAAGGAATATTAAGAGCTTCAAGAGAAAAAGACCACGTAACATATTCAGGCAGAGCTATTAGAATTACACCTGACTTCTCAGTGGAGACTCTAAAAGCCAGAAGGACCTGGACAGATGTGTTGTAGACTCTAAGGGACCACAGATTCCAGCCTAGACTATGATACCCAGCAAAACATTTTATACCATAGATGGAGAAAACAAGACATTTCATGATAAAGCCAAATTTAAACAATATCTATCTGCAAATCCAGCCCTACAGCTATAAAGGAAAACTCCAATCCAAGGAGGTTAACTATATCCATAAAAACACAAAAAATAAATAATCTCATACCAGTAAAACCAAAGAAAGAAACACACACACACTCACATGCACACACCACCACCACCATAAACAACAAAATAACAGGAACCAATAATCATTAGTCGTTGATATATCTCAATATCAATGGTTTCAATTACCAAATAAAAAGACACAGACTAACAGAATGGATTTAAAAACAGGATCCATCGTTCTGCTGCATCCACGAGACACACATCAACATCAAAAATAGACATTATCTCAGGGGTAAGGGTTGGAAAAAGATATACCAATCAAATGGACATAAGAAGCAATTAACAAAATAGCTTCAACCTAAAACTAATTAAAAGAGATGGAGAAAGACACCACCTACTTATCAAAGGAAAAATCCACCAAGATAATATTTCAATTCTTAATATCTATGCCTCAAACAGAAGGGTACTCAAATTTGTAAAAAAAAAAAAAAACCACTACAACAACTTAAATCACATATTGATCTTCACATACTGATAGTGGGAGACTTCAATATCCCACTCTCAACAATGGACAGGTCATCCAGACAAAAACTAAACAGAGAAATACTAGAGCTAACTGATATTATAAACCAAATGGACTAACAGATGTTTACAGAACATTTTACCCAGACACAAATGAATATATCTTCTTCTTAGCCTCTCATGAAACTTTCTCCAAAATTGACCACATACTTGATTACAAAGCAAATATCAACAGATACAAGACAATTGAAATAATCCCCCTATATCCTATCAGACCACCATGTATTAAAGCTGAATATCAACAACAACAGATACAACAGAAAGGCTACAAATTCATGGAAACTCAACAAATCTCTTTGGAGTGACTACTGGGTCAAGGCAGAAATAAAGAAAAAAAATTAAAGTCTTTCTAGAATTCAATGAGAATGAATACACAAGCATACCCAAACCTATAGGATACAATGAAAGCAGTACTAAGTGGAAAGTTCATAGCAGTAAGTGCCTACATAAAAAAATTGGAGAGATCTCAGACTAGCAACTTAACAGCACACCTGAAACAAAACAGCACACTTATAGAACAAAAAGAAATAATCACACCCAAGAGGAGTAGAAGGCAAGAAATAATCAAGGCCTCCGTCTACTTCCTGTTGCCTGCATAGCAACATGTAGCAGCTACATCTCCAGTACCACGTCTGCCTACATGCTGCCAGGCTCCCCACCATGATGATAACGGACTGAACTTCTGAACTACATCATCCAGTATCACCACTGAGTCCAATCAGGGAGAGACCGTCCAAGAAGCAAATGTTTGAGCGACATACATGGTGAGCTCCAGGCTGAAGCTTTCCTGTGCACTAACTTGGTAACCTCTACAGCCCTGTGAAGGTTTTATTACTGTTTCCACTATTGCATGAAAGAAATAGTCAGAGTTCAAACGAAATGTAAAACTACAACTTCCAGGCGGGCGGTGGGCACAGCCTTTAATCCAGCATCGGAGGCAGAGGCAGTGGATCTTTTGAGTTCAAGGCCAGCCTGGTTTACAGAGCGAGATCCAGGAAAGGCACAAAGCTATACAGAGAAAACCTGTCCTAAAAAACCAAAATAACAACAACAACAAAAAAAAAAAAACTAAAAAAAAAAAAAAAAACCCAAAACTGCAACTTCCACCAAGGCCTTTCATTATGAGTCACAGCCTCCATTGGCTCTTCACCGCTCCAACTGCAGGGCCTGCGTGGGCAGCTGGCCAGACTGTGTGTTCTCCAAGATCAAGATCTCCATACAAGGGTGTTCACGAGTCAAAGAACTAAAAGAAGATGCTTCTCATATTACCTTGAACTTGTGTTCTTTTTTTCAAACCAACACCTGGCGTATACTGCACATAGCAAATATATAGAGTTCATAAAGCACTTTATTCTGTATTTATTATAATGTTTTAAACTACCACTTGTGCTGTTGCTTTAAAATCTGATGTGCTTTAACTAGAGAGGTGGCTAGAGGTTAAAGACAAAAATCCTAGTCTAGTAGGTAGAGTAGAGGTGTGCATGATTCTCAATACTGAGCACCCTGCCAAGAGAGGATAGATTATTTGAAACTATAACTAATATACTATTTAAAAACAAGCTTGTCGGATGTGGTGGCTCATGTCTGTAATCCTAGCTCTGCAGGTGAGCAGAGATTGTCAGCACACCTAGCACAGTGAAAGTCTGTCTCTAAATAAATAAATAAATAAATAATCTCAAAAAAAAAAATAATCAGAGGGCTAAAATCAATAAATTAGAAACAAAGACAACAATACAAAGAATCAATGAAACAAAGAGTTGGTTCTTTGATAAAATCAACAAGATAGATCAAGTCTTAAACATACTAACTAAAACACACAGAGAGAATATTCAAATTAACAAAATCAGAAATGAAAAGGGGGATGTAACAACTGATACCAAGGGAATCTAGAGAATCATAAGGATGTACTTTAAAAGCATGTACTCTACCAAATTGGAAAATCTAAAAGAAATGGCTATTTTCTTAATAGGTACCACTTACTAAAATTAAATCAAGATCAGATAAACAATTTATAGACCTATAACCCCTAGTGAAATAGAAACAGTCATTAAAAGTCTCCCAACCCCCAAAATCCCAGAACCAGATGGTTTTAGTGCAGAATTCTACCAGACTTTCAAAGAAGAGTTAATGGCAATACTTTTCAATTTATTCCACAGAAATGAAACAGAAGGGACATTGTCAAATTCGTTTTATGAGTCCAGTTACCGGTAATTATACTTTTGCATCAGGACTACTAGCCCACAAATAGTGACATAGAGACTTCTTATTAATTATGAAAGCTTGGTTTTTAGTTTAGGCTTATTTCAACTAGCTCTTATAACCTAAATTAATCCATTTATATTAATCTATGTTTTGTCATATGGCATTACCTGTCTTCCATCTTGTACCTCCTATTTCTTCTCCATGTCTCCTGGCTTCTTCTGCCCCCCTGATTCTTCCTCATTTTCTTTTCTCTCCCCAGAAATCCTCCCTATACCTCCTGCCTAGCTATTGGCCATTCAGCTTTTTATTAAACCAATCACAACAATATAGCTTCACACAGTGTACAAGTATCCCACAACAGTTATCCTGACACCCAAACCACATAAAGACTCAACAAAGAAAGAGAATTATAGACCATTTTCCCTTATGAATATAGATGCAAAAATATCCAAAAATATATTTTCAAATTGAGTCCAAGAACACATCAAAAAGATCATCGATGATCAGTAGGCTTTATTCCAGAGATTCAGGGATGGTTCAGTATACAAAATTCAGTAAATATAATATAAACAATATATAAACACTATATAAACAAACTGAATGAAAAAAAAAAAAACATGATCCTCTCATTAGATGCAGAGAAGGCCTTTGACAAAATCCAAAAGCCTTTCATGATAAATTCCTAGAGAGATTAGGGATACAAGAGACATACCTAGACATAATGAAAGCAAATTACAGCAAGCCTATTGCCAATATAAAATTAAAAGGAAATTGTGGTGATATTTTGTTTCCTATCTAACAAATAAAGCTTTGCTGAAGATCAGAGTGCGGAGCTAAGTCACTAGTTAGCCATGGAAGCCAGGCAGTGGTGGCACACACCTTTGATCCCAGTACTTGGGATCTCAGGCCTTTAATCCCAGCACTAGAGAGGTAGAGACAGGAAGTGATGTGGTTAGGCAAGAGAAGAATATAAGGGGGGAGAGACAGGAGCTCAGCTCTTTCGGGCTGAAGAGTTGGCAAGGTAAGAGGTGGTGTCTGTAGCTTGCTCTTTTGTCTCTCTGATCTTTCAGCATTTACTCCTATATCTGACTCTGGGTTTTTAATTATTGAGACTAATTAGAATTTGGGCTACAGAAGAGAAACTCAAAGCAATTCTACTAAAATTAGGAACAAGACAAGGTTGTCCATTCTCTCTATATTTATTCAATCTAGTACTTGAAGTTCTAGCTAGATCAATTAAGACAACAGAAAGATACAACAGGAGATAGAAATTGGAAAGGAAGAAGTGAAAGTATTGTTATTTGCAGATGATAATATAATATACAAAAGTGACCTTAAAAAATTCCACCAGGGAACTCCTACACCTGATAAACACTTTCAGTGAAGTGGCAGTATACAAGATTAACTAAAAAAAAAAAAAAAAAAAAAAAAAAAAAAGCAGTAGCTCTCCTATATACAAATGACAAATTGACTGCAAAAAAAAAAAAATCAGGGAAACAATACCTTTCACAATAACCTCAAATAATATAATATCCTTTTGTAAATAAAACCAAGCAAGGGAAAGACCTGTAAGGAAAAACCTTCATGTCTTTGAAAAAACAAATTGAAGAAGATATCAGAAAATGGAAAGATCTCCCATGCTCATGGATTGGTAGGACTAACATAGTAAAAATTACTATCCTACCAAAAGCAATCTGCAGATTCAATGCATTCCCCATCAAAATTCTAACACAATTCTTTACAGATACTGAAAGAGCAATACTCAACTTCATATGGAAAAACAAAAAACCAAGGATAGCTAAAACAATCCTATACAGTAAAAGAATGTCCAGAGATATCATCATTCCTGATGTTAAACTCTACTGCAGAGCTATAGTAATAAAAATCACATGGTATTGGCATAAAAACAGACAGATGGATCAATGGAATCAAATTAAAGACCCAGATGTAAATACACACATATGGACACTTGATTTTTTGATAAAGAAGCAAGAAATATAAGAGGAAAAAAAAGAAAGCATCTTCAACAAATGATGCTGGTCAAACTGGATGTCTACCTATAGAAGTGTGCAAATATATCTATATCTATTACCCCGAGCAAAACTCAAGTCCAAGTGAATCAAAGACCTCAACATGAACCAAGATACACTGAACCTGATAGAAGAGAAATTGGGGAATAGCCTTGAATATATTGGCACAGGAGACAACTTCCTGAACAGAACACCAATAGCACAGACACTAAGATCAACAATTAATAAATGGCGCCTCATGAAACTAAAAAGCTCCTGTAAGGCAAAGGGCACTGTTAATAGGACAAAAGGCAGCCCACAGGATGGGAAATGATTTTTACCAACTCCACATCTGACAGACAGCTAATATACAAAATATATAAAGAACTCAAGAAATTAGATACCAACAAACTAAATGATCCAATTAAAAATAGAGCACAGATATAAACAGAATTCTCAACAGAGGAAACTCAAATGACCAAGTAATACTTAAGTGTTGCTGGAGGGCTTCTCTCCAGGTTCCCCAAGTCCCGCAGTCCCACAATCCACGTATAAAATAATCACTCAGATACTTATATCACTTATAAACTGTATGGCCAAAGCTACACTTGGCCGGTTGTGGTGGCACACACCGGTAGGCTTTACTGAAGGAGGCAAAAATAGGAGGATTCTGAGTTTGAGGCCAACCTAGGAGGCTTGGGAGAAGCTTCGGCCGGGCCTGAACCACAAACAGTGGCGGGACCATGGAGGCAAAAACTTTTCTGAGTTGCTGGCTCCTCCTCTTCATGTTGGTGATTGCGGTGATGCTGCTACCTGGGACAAAGGATTTACTACTGCTTGTTCAGAGAAGAATTACCAGGACTATCATGTTACAAGAAAGCATCGGCAAAGGTCAGTTTGGAAAAGTTTGCCAAGACAAATGCTGGGAAGAAATTGCTGTGAAGATTTTCTCTTCTAGGGAAGAACTTTCATGGTTCTGAGAGACAGACATTTATCAGACTGTGATTGCTCCAAACCACAGAGGAGGCACCAAAAAAAAAAAAAAAAAAAAAAAAAAAAAAAAAAAAAAAAAAAAAAAAAATTCTAAAGGGAACCAAGTCCATGCCTAACAGCGACTTTGGAATCTTCAAAAGGATGACAGGATCCCACAATGATGATTCCACATGGACTATGATAAAGCCATTAAGCTGATTAACACCACGAAGAGATGGACTTTGAACTACAAACTGGTCAGGACAATTTCGAGATGGCTAGCTGAGATGATCCAGCCTGACAGACTACTCGAACAAGGACTTGAAACAAGCCCTATACTTTCTCATTATGCAGCGACTGGACAAATGATACAGGACTTGACAATCAACCCAAAAATTTTCTTTTCAGGATTCCTTAAAGACGCCTTTGCCCCTAGAAAGCAGGAAGTAATTTTAAGAAAAAGACGCCCACATTCCCAAGAAGTGGGGTGGGTAGTTTTTGGTCATTTAATGAGTTTTGGATATTGTCATTGTTTATGATGGTTGGTTACAAGTTGTTAATTGTTAATGGTAAGGAAAAAGGCTAAACAAGGAGATTAGATTCAGAGTTTTTGTTTTAAAAAATGAGATAGATCATTGAGTCTATTCTGAGAAAAAAGATAAAGAAATAATAGGATAAATGGGTAGATCACTGAATCTACACTAAAAAGAAAAAGGGGAAGATATAAAAATGACAAAAGGTAGATTACTGAATCTATTATGAAAAGAAAAATACTTTTAAAAAGGAACTACTTGTTTTAAATAAGAAAAATAAGAAAATTTTTTGTCTGAATTTATCAAATGTTATTGGACTGGACATTGTTATATATTAATGGAGATTTTTTTTTTTTTTTTGGTTTTTTGGTTTTTCGAGACAGGGTTTCTCTGTGTAGCTTTGTGCCTTTCCTGGAACTCGCTTGGTAGCCCAGGCTGGCCTCAAACTCACAGAGATCCGCCTGCCTCTGCCTCCCAAGTGCTGGGATTAAAGGCGTGCGCCACCACCACCCGGCATTAATGGAGATTTTTGTCTGAATCTGTCAAATGTTAATGGACTAGACATTGTTGATGTAATTTTTGACTGTATATATTGTATATACTTATTGGATAGTTTTTCTTGTGTTAGTTATAAGCTTTTTTTAAAAAAAATTTTAGACAAAAAGAGAGGAAATGTGGTGGTATTGTGTTCCCCAAAATATTGTGTAACCTAATAAACTTATCTGGGGTCAGAGAACAGAAAAGCCACTAGATACTTAGGATAGGCAGTGGTAGCACACGCCTTTAATCCTAGTATTCCAGAGGCAAAAATCCATTTGTTCAAGGATACAGCCAAGCATGGTGACTCACGCTTCTAATTCCAGGGAGTGGTGGTAGAAAGCAGAAAGGTATATAAGGTGTGAGGACCAGAAACTAGAAGCATTTGGCCTGGTTAAGCATTTGGCTTGTTAGCTTTCAGGCTTTCGAGCAGCAGTTCAGCTGAGATTCATTCTGGATGAGGACTCAGAGGCATCCAGTCTGAGGAAACGGTCAGCTGAGGATCCGGTGAGGTGAGGTAGCTGTGGCTTGTTCTGGTTCTCTGATCTTCCAGCTTCATCCCAATACATGGCTACAGGTTTGTTTCATTAATAAGACTCTTAAGATTCCTACTACACAAGTGGATATTAGCTGTTAAATAAATGATAATCAAGCTATAATCTGTAGACCCAGAGAGGTTAGGTAAAGAGTAGGGATGTGTGTGGAGAGAACACATGGATCTCTCCAGGAAGGGGAAATAGAATTGATTTTTATTGGTGGATTGGGGGTGATTGCGGATAGGAACAGGAGGGATCAGATGTGTGGGGGATGATAGGATGGAGGGAGATGGCTAGAATTGGGGGACACTTGGGGGGTTGTGTAGAAACCTAGTGTAATGGAAACTTCCTGGAATCTATGAAGGTGATCCTAATGAGGACTGCTAGTGATGAGGGATATGGAGTCCCAACTGGCCATCTCTTACAGCCAGCAAGGCTTGTAGTGGAGGGAATGGGTTGCATTGATTTGAGTTGCTGGCCAAGGGGGTCCCGTGGAAATCCTGAAACAACCCAGGCTGTTGCTAAGACAATGGATTGCTCTCCACAAACTGACAGCAGGGCCCCATTGCCAAGGACAACACCTGCTCTGCTCATTGAACTTGGAGAAGTTGAGCTGGTGTCTACATGGAGCCTTCAGCACTATGTTTAATTCTCTTTGGAGCAGGAAGGTACTCTACAGATTACCGAAAGAGAAACATGAACATCAATCTAGCCACAGAAACTTTGGCCTACAGTCTGTCCTTTGGACAAAATATGCTGGGGCAATGGTGGCCCAGAACTTGTGGGAGTAGCCAACCAATATTTGATTTTACTTAGTCCCACTCCATGAGAAGGAACCCATATTCAACACTTTTTGGGTAACCAAGAACTAGAGACTAGGTAGCCCAGAGACCTATGGTAAAACTAAACATGACTGGTCTAAAAAAAATCAATAAAATGATTCCTAATGATATTCTGCTATACTCATAGATACTTCATCCCATCATTAGAGAGGCTTCTTCTGGCAGAAAATGGGAACAGATGCAGAGACCCTCAGCCAAACGTTATGCAGGAGAGAGAGAGAGAGAGAGAGAGAGAGAGAGAGAGAGAGAGAGAGAGAGAGAGAGAGAGAATCTAAGTTGGAGGTCTCCATCATATCTCCTCCCTCAGAGCTCAGAGGATTCTGTGAAAGAGGGGGTTGAAAGCTTGTAAGAGTCAGAGGGGATGGAGGACATCAAGGGATCATGGCCCTCTGAATCAACTAAGCAAGGCACATATGAGCTCACAGAGACTGAAGCAGCAAGTACAGGGCTTTCAGGGTCCACACCATATCCTTATGTTACAGCTATTAGCTGTATTATAACAGCTATACAGCTATTAGCTTAGTATTTTTATGGGCCTCCCAACTATGAGCCTGCTCTTTCCCAATGAGAGACAGAAAGGGAATGGATCCAGAGGGAAGAGGAGGTGCAGAGGAACTGGGAGGAGTAGAGGAAGGGGAAACTATAATCAGGATATATTGTATGAGAAAAGAATCTATTTTCAATAAAAGAATGTATAATTGAAATAAGACCCAGATCCTTACCATTTAGGACAGATGCTAGGCATTAATGGTTGGGAAAGTCCTGCCAGGTCGGTATCGGGTGACCTTTGTCAGTCATCATTTCAGTGAGATCTCAGAGTGACTTTGTCTAAAGAATCTACCTCTTAGGGATGATTTATCCTTCATATATAATTAAATTGTCTGAATCCAATTTGGGACCACATGATGGAGCGTGACTTTTTGGATTTGTGAACATGCCACGTAGATCCAAATTTAGCTTCTCTATAATTGCCATCTTGGCCCCAAACTCAAGGTAAAATTTGAGACAATCACTTTAGCATTACCTAGAGCTAACAGCTTAAAACCACACCCCACTGTGCCGAACAGCACAGAGAAAACAGCTACTTTGCAGCAAAAGAAGCATTTTGTATTTGGTTCTATTAATTTTTTTTCACCTCACAATTTGAATAGCTTTTCCCTTTTATTGAAAGTAGATTCTTTTCTCATACAATATATTCTGATTACAGGTTCCCCCCTCTCCACTCCTCCCAGTTTCTTGCCATCTCTTCTCCTATCCAGATCCACTCCCTTCTGTCTCTTGGAAAAGAACAGGATTCTAAGAGATAACAACCAAACATGACAACATGAAGCATAGACTCAGAGAGGTTAGGTACAGGGGAAGGGACTAGGGGACACACATGGATCTCCCTGGAAAGCATAAATAGAATAAATATATATTTTAAAACTCATGGGTGGTTTTGAACAACATGCATTGGTCATTTAGAAAACATTAGTTTACTAAGTTTATGCAGCTCTCCTAATTGTTGATGTTTTTCATTGAACATTTCAAAAATTGCATTCATTACCACAGTCAGCACTGTTCTGCTCATGAGTCACTCTACACGATGGAGACTGTCTGAAACTTTAATCTCCACTCAGAAAATTGAATTTCACTGTTGGCAGCAAATACTGACAGCTGCTTTTCTGGAAATGACTGGCTTACTTCATTCATCTTCAGTAAAATGCCTGCCAAATACCCAGCTAGGAATAATCATAATCTGTTGGTGTTCATTCAACTAAAACTGGTGTCCCATGAAAAACACAGCTATTTCAGCTGGCAACTCAAATGATTTCACAAGCACTTTCCCTGAGACAGCATGGGACAGTGCTAGGGAGCAGAATGCTTTACCTAAACTTGCCATCTTGTTTCATAAAATATAAAAAGCATATATTCAATGACAAAATAAAATGAACCATTTTCATAATTCCATCAGACATGAAGTGCTTTCCTGATAGGCATGGAAGACCTGAGTTTGATCTTCAGAATCTATTTAAAAGATGCTTGGTGTGGTGGCACATGCTTATAATCCCAGTGCTGAGGAGGCCAAGCTGGGAGAATGTCTGAGGCTCAGTGGCCATCAGTCTAGCCTAATTATTGAGTTCCAGATCAATGGAAGACCATTGTCTCAAAGAAGGTGGACTGCTTTCTGAATATGATGCCCAAGGTAGTCCTCTGGCCTCTACACACACCAGCACACAGACACTAAAACACACATAATAAAAAAATATGTTCTAAAATTCAGCTGAAAACTAGCTTTCCACAGTATTTTTAAATGCATGCAGGTGTTTTGCCTATATATGTCTGTTAACTACTTGAGTGCCTATGCTCAAGGAGACCTCAAGTGGGTGATAGATCTCCTGAAACTGGAGTTATAGACAGTTGTGAGTTGCCAAATGAGTGCTAAGAATTGAACCTGGGTCCTCTGGAAGAGCAGCTGATATTCTTTAACTACTGAGCTATCTTGCCAGCCACACAAGTAGCTTTTAAATGTTCAAAAAATTTTATTTATTATTTTCCAGTGATGAGCACAATGATCACTAAAGAGCTTGGCATTCCTGTTAGATTCCTACAAAGGTTTCATCAGCTTAACCTATTGCTGATTTCATACCTCCAGTGTAAACATGAATGTATACAGGAATGGGAATTTCACTGTAGGCACCCTGAAGGTCTTGGGGGAACCTCTGGCATCATTGGGTCACACTTTGGAAGCCACTACTCTAGAAACACGTGGGCTTTTCCTCTGTCCATGAACAATAGAGGCACACAAATCTGGGGCCACAATGACCAGGACAGGAATGGTGCTCAGTTCTAAGTACATACTGACATTTACTGAGCAGATTTTAAGCTCAGTAAATGTCAGTCACAAAAATGTGACTAGGTTGAAAAACTTAATGATACCCCTGAACAGAATGGATTTAGTGATTCAGAATTCATTTGAGAGCATCTATTAGTGTGCATCCAATAGCCAGGACTCTCAGCTGGCCCACTCTGAACTCATTTTATATAGCATGGAAGCCAGCACCTTAATTAAACACACCATAGAGACTGTATTATGGGGTATGCATTGTAGGCAACAGGGAAGAGATTTGCATTAGAAGCAGGTTTTTAATCTCTTGCTTCTGGAAGTGTTGGAACAAACCACTGTAGTCCTAGAGTCACCTCTAAATTCCACAGGGATGACTGTTCCAACCTGTAGACTGGAGCTTACACTCATCCTAAGTGCACAGATTTTCTGAAGGGTCTGTAACTTTGTGTATTTTTAATTCTAAGGAACCTCTCCATGATTTAGATAGCAACTGAATGGTAGCCTTGAAATACCTGTCACTTCCTTGGTCATGTGTACTACAAGCTATTTATTTCTGAAAGCTGTTATAAGTGGGATTATTTTCTTAATTTTTTTCTCATTTTGCTCATTATTATTATATAGAAAATTACTGATATTTTTATGGTGATTTTTCTACCTGCTACCTTGCAGAAAGTGTTTATTGGCTTTAGGAGTATTCTGGTGGACTTGATGGGTGCTATTAAATATTGAATCATATTGTCTACAAATAGAGATAATTTATTTCTCCCTTTCCTATCAGTACCCCTTTTATTTATTTCTCTTGTCTCATTATTGCAGTTAAATCTTGGATTACTATATCAAGTAAGACTAGTGAGAACAAGTACCCTGTCTCTTTTCTGATTTTAAAGGAAATGCTTTCAGGTTTCCCCCATTCATAATATTGGCAATAGGTGTGTCATAAGTAGATTTTATGATGGTGAGTTATGTTCCTCATATTCCTAGTTTCTTCAGGATTTTTAGACTGAAGGGATGTTGGACTTTGCCAAAGGCAAAGAAATCATGTGATTTCTGCCCTTGAGTCTTTTTATTTGATGTACTACATTTATTGAGTTGCATATGCTAAACCATCCTCAAAATCTTGGATTGAAGTCAACCATAGTATGGGGAATGATATTTTTGATGTACCACTGAATTGTTTGCCTATTTTTTTGTGTCTTTATCTGGCTGCATAAATGAGTTAAGGAACTTTCCTTTCCTTTCCTTTCTTTTCCTTTCCTTTCCTTTCCTTTCCTTTCCTTTCCTTTCCTTTCCTTTCCTTTCCTTTCCTTTCCTTTCCTTTCCTTTCCTTTTTCCTTTTTATGGAACAGTTGGAGGAGATTGACTTAGTTCTTTGAAGGTCTTTGAATCCTTTGAAGGTCTGGTAGTATTCAATAGTGAATCCTTCTGGGCCTGGATACTTTTTAGTTGGGAATTTCTTTTTGAAATTACTGCTCTCACCTCATTGATTATAATAAGTCTGTCTGAGTTGGTTTAATTTTGTCAGGTGCTATATGACTAGGAATTTATCCATATATTTTTTTTTACATGTTGCAAGTTTCTGGATATGTTTCCAAAGTATTCCCTAATGATCCTCTGAATTTCATTGGTATCAGTTGCACACTCTTCCCTTTCAACTCTAATTTTATTAATTTGTGTCTCCTCTCACTTTCTTTGGTTTAGCTAAGGCCTTGTCAATTCTGTTTATCTTTTTGAAGAAAAAACCTCTTTGCTTCATTGATTCTTGGTATATTGTTCTTTTCATTTCCACCTCATTAGTTTTTGCCCTAACCCTTATCATTTCTTTCCATTTAGTGATTTTGGATTTGGCTCATATCTGACAACTTACAGTATATATATATATATATATATATATATATATATATATATATATGACTATTATATATATAACTATACATAATGACTATATATATGACTTACACTGGCTTTCATTGTAAGTCATAGGTTTTGGTGAGTTGTTTTCATTTCATTTGATTGTAGGAATTACAAAAAAAATTCCCCTTGACTTATTTAATGACACACTCATCTTGCAATAGTATATTTTTCAATCTTCATGAATTTTTATAATTTCTACATAACTCTTACTTCTACTTGATAGACTGTCTTCCATCTTTTGAGTCTTAGTCTGTGGGTATCTTTGCCCATGTGGTATGTTCCATGGAGACAGCGGGTAGTTAGATCTTGTCTTTTAATCCAGTCAGCTAAGCATTGCTTTTTATTAGAGAGCTGAAATCATTTACACTCAAGGTTACTACTGATTGGCACTTACTAATTACTATAATTTGGTTAGATATATTTTTAGTTATTTGGGTATTGTTTATTCTTTTCTTCTTCCCCTGTTAGTATCAGAGGTTTTCTAGTTTACTGTATTGGGCATGGTTGATTCCTTCAGGCTGCCCTTTGTTCAACTATTGTTACCATCAAATTTATCACTGCGTGCTGTTATGATTGAGATGGTCATAGTTCATAGTATTCCTCTCCTGTGCATAGTATTATTTTAAATCTCTTTTACAGTGCTGGTGTGGGACTCACACACTGTGTTAGTTTGTGTGTGTCATGGAATGACTCTATTTTTCCATTAATTTTAAAAGATAAATGTTTACACATAGGAATATTAATTGTGGTTATTTAGTTTTAGGGCTTGAAATATATCATTCCATGGTTTCTTGGTTTTTAGGTTTGTGGATGAAAGATCTGGTATATTCTGATTTGTTGCCTTTGTAGGCGAGTTGCTTTTTTTCTCTTGCAGATTTTAATATTATTTTTTTTCAGTTTATGTTTTTGATACATTGACTATAAGAGGTCATGTATTGATCAGCCTGTTGGAGGATCCATGTTAAGTATCTCACAGAACTTGAGAGTTTTCAGCTCTACAGTGTGAGAGGCTTGAGAGTCCATTGAGCTCAGACTTTGGGCTATCAAATACCACTGTTATTCTCAGTTGATGAGAGGGGGCTACCTTTCTCTGTAGCAGGACTCATTGACTGAGCCCAACCTCCTGCTGCCTGTACCCCCTCAGCTTGGAAGAGATGGGGAAGGAAGAGGAGAAACAGGAGGTTCCTGTCCCTCCCAGGATTGTCTCTCATTCTGGTGCAATGGCAAGTTAGACTCAGACTTCCTAATTTATGGTTGTTCCTGTCCTCGGGTCCCTAGGGTAGCTCATTTTACACAATAGGGTTCCTTTCAAGGTAGTGCACAGCCACCACCCCTCTAAGTCACACAGAGTGACAAAATGAAATTCCTTCGCATTGCTGGTGACCTGTCTGTTATAGGAACCACTGCCACACCGAAACCTGTAAGGAACGTGAAGCTTGTGATGGTTGTAGGTTTTTCCCAAGGGCAGGACTGCCAGTTGCTTGTTTGTTTTTGTTTTTGTTTTTTTTCCATCAGGATCTGGCTGACCTTTAGGATGAGGCTTCTGCTTCTCCTCCTGAGGCCGGGAGCTGAGTGGCTGGAACTCAGTTCAGCCTGGCTTCCCTCCTGCTGAGTGTGTTTGTCTTGTGTCTAGCACTTTGCATTTGTTCCAGCATTCCCTCTGAGAATTTCAGAAAGGCCTTCCCTTTCTGTCTCTGGAGATGTCTATTCTCCTCATTCTGAATCTTTCCTCTGTCACATGGAGGTAGCTAGAAGTCTTGCATCTCACCCTGATCGACATTTTATCAAGATCCCAAGGCGACTGGTGTTCACATTTAATGAGAAGCCCCACTGCTCACACTCTCTTTGGGTGGTTGTTTAAAATTCTGCATACTAGGATGAGCTTGAGAACTAGGAGTTAAGCTGTCTACCAGCATGCAGCTCTGTCTACTCAGGAATGGTATCCCTCAGGGATAATAGGGAGCTGCTGCAGCATGTGGACAATCACTGAATTCAGGTCAGATTATTTACAGCTGAAAAGAGCCCTGTTCTGTGTCAGGGAGTTGAACACACACACACACACACACACACACACACACACACACACACACACACACACACTATAATTCAGTCCTCATCCTCTAGAATTTTGGGTTTTAATGCGAGACAGGCACACAAGTCAACAGTTCTAGTGGGAGACAGTCATAGGCATAGAAGTCAACAGTGTCAGGATACTGTAACGAGTGCCATGACAAATGATGGGTAGCATGAAGGAGCACTAGCCTTAAATGTCAGCCCTGGAGTGGGGCAACCTTGGGCAAGTCAATGAAATTTCCTAGCCTCTCTTCCCTCGCTTGGAAATGGGTTGTACTGTCTGTTATTCAGGCCTGCTTGGAGATTAGAAAGTGAATGTATACATGTTTCTGGTGATGCTGCAGTGGGGTTGGAGAGGACTGGGATGGAGAACACTATGGCCCTTTCCGATGTGATACTTAGACTCCCGCATGTATTTATAATTGCTTTAGGCAGGCCGGTGGGGGAAAGTCGATATGGGCAGAATTAGACAGAAACCTCTTGGCAGCAGTGGGAGCTGAAGCTGGAATTAAATGGAACTATTAAAGAATTTGAACCTAGAGGTTTGGGGAGAGCAGAAGATACAAAATCCTCTGTAAGCAAACCTCTGCTCTTGGGCTTTGTAATAAGAAAGGGATGGTCTGTCAATGTTAATTGAGATCAGTGAGGCTAGAATCCCAACTTCTTCTGACTTTGGTTTGGGGCGGTCTGTAACCCTGTCGGGCAGGCATCTGGGATGTGTGGAGTGGTACCTTTCAACGACGGGTGGTGGGAGCTTCTCTGAAAAGGCAGCTAAGAAGAAATGAAAGGGAGCAACCCACGGTCCCTGGTGGCAGACCCTGACTCTAGAAGCTTCCCTGGAGGGTACCTAGGCTCTTATGGTGAGTGGAGCACTGAACGTGGGAAAGCAGTGTGGGTGGATTTCCCGACACTTTCCCGTGCCTTTGTTTCTCTTTGTTGTACTTAAATGTGTAGGGAAGGCCCTTGAGAACAACTCCTCACACCAGCAAGAAAAACTGAATAGCAACTGATCAAAAATGAGTGTCTCCAAATGGTGAGGCATTGATTGCATTTCTCTGAGTCATTTTTTTTTTTTTTCCAGTTTCTGCACAGTCTCACTCAGGACTGGGCATCACTGGTTTTAATGCTGTGATCTCCATCGTCCGACTTACTACCTCCCTCTCCTGTGTTCTCCTCTCCACTGTCATTTTCTTCTTCTTCTTGCTGAGGAAACTTTTTTGACTTTTCCTGTTTTGGGGGTGGAAGAGGCAAACTATATTTGAAGGGGGAGGAAGAGGGAAGTAGAGAGAGAGAGTAATGAAAGGAGGGAGGAAGAGAGAAACACACACATATAGGAGCTCTCTCTCTCTTTCTCACTGTGTTATCTCGAGATATTACTATGCTGAAAAGATGTTCTGTTTCCCACCAAGTTACCCAAAATCTCCCAGGAAACAAAGAACAGAAAGAAGAAGTCTGGATGAAGGAAAAGTAGCACACAGCCTGCTTTAGATTATGTTTGTTTGTTGGGTGCTGGACCAAATTGCAACCATATTGTATTAGGTAGCTGCTTCTCTTAAAAAAAGTGCAATTACATGTCACAGACATTTCCCTGTACCATTATCTACATTTTTCTTCTATATTTATTGAAGCGCAATTTCTGTGTAGTAGAATGCACAGATCTTTGGTTGATGACTGATGACACTTAGTCTCATGTGATCACACTCTGTATCACCCATGGAACATTCTGTTACCCTGGTGGATCTCTTGTCCTTTTCTGTTCAAACCACTCCCTGCTGTCTCCTGCTCCTTTTTCTTCTTTCTTTCTTTCTTTCTTTCTTTCTTTCTTTCTTTCTTTCTTTCTTTCTTTCTTTCTTTCTTTCTTTCTTTCTTTCTTCCTTCTTCCTTCCTTCCTTCCTTCCTTCCTTCCTTCCTTCCTTCCTTCCTTCCTTCCTTCCTTCTTTCCTTTCTTTTTTGGCTTCTCTCACTAAAGATGAATCTTGCCTATTTATTCACCTCACTTCAATAGGAACACATAATATACATTCTTTTGTGATTTTTTTTTATTTTCCTTATTGCAATGCTTTTGTTATTCATCTAATTGAATTATATAGACTTCACTTTTTACTTAGAGTTCAGTTACAGTGATAAAATCTCCATATATAAAAAAATCAATTATTTAATTTTGAGACAGTGTCTGATGTATTCCAGGCTGGCCCTAATTCTCTGAGTAGAGGATGACCTTGAATTTCTGATTCTCCCAACTTTACCGCTCAAGTTGTGGGATCATAGATGGGCAATACCACACCAAGTTTTATTTGGTGCTGAGGATGGAACCCAGAACACTCTATTAACTGAGCTACATCTTATTAATTTATATGCACTATGGCAAGTTTTAGTTTATGAGTTAAAAAATATTGCTGAGTGAGTGTATGTTAAACTTCATTAGATACTGCCAACATTACCCCCAAGTGCTTGTCCCAATTACAGTCCCATAGGTTGCAAGCCACATTCTGACTGAAATAGTTTTATGTCTCTGCCAGTTCACTTATTGGCTTTCTCTTTCTCTGACAGTCAGTCAAGTTAGAGGTCTGCGCATGCACTCTTTGGCCAGCCATATAAATATATTCAAAAAGTACCTGTTCTTTTTTAAATAAAATTGTGACTTTTGTCATTTACTTTCACAACTGGAGTAGTTTTTATTTTCTAGATACGTGACATTTTTTTCCCTCAGAAACGTGCATGATAGATCTTTTTAATAATTTAAGGATTGCCTTTTTAGTTTTTTAACAATGTCTTTGGATAAACAAATTTAAATTTTGGTAATCCCATCTATCAAAATTTAACTCACAGTTATGTCACCTTGCCGGCAGAGCTTTGCCTACCCAAAGTTTAAGAAACTCTTTTACTGAATTTCCTTCAAGAGTCTGTCTACCTTAGCTTTCACATACAGACCTCTGCCTCATCTTGTTTAGCACTTGCATGAAACGGATGTCAAAGTTAAGGTTCTACATGCATGTATTCAGTTGTTCCCACACCAATGATTGAAAATTCTATCCTTTTCTTCCTTTGTTCTCATTAATGCCTTTGCCACAAAACAAGGGACCAGTGACCTACATGATGACTATTCCAGACAAACAATTTTCCTCTATTTGCCTGTATAAGATTAACTATGTTCTCACTACATTGTAGTCAGAGAAAGTCTTGAACTACAATACTGCAAGTGTAGAGATCTTCATATATTTTACTAATATAGTCTTAGGTATTGTATTAAGCTTTAGGGGATTAGTGTTTCTTTAAATAATTACAATTAGTGAAATGGTTTTTCATTACTTTCTATATATTAGACATAGTTTAAGTGCATTTTATAATTTGCTTCAGGAGTCCTTTACTATTGGATTGGAAATTCAGGTGTTTTTTTTTTTATTTATTTTTAATGATTTATTCACTTTTATGTGTTTGATCATTTTGTCTACATCCAAGTGCACCTTCTGTGCCTGGTGTCTATAGAGGTCAGAAGAGGGTGTCAGGTCCCTTGGTGCTGGTACTGCAGGTAGTTGTGAGCCACCATGTGGATGCTGGGAACAGAACTCAGTCCTCTGCAATGTCAGCAAGTGCTCTTAACTTCTGAGCCTTTCTTCCCATCCCTTGGTTCAGGTTACTTAAGGATTCATATTATTATATCACTCAGAGCTGAGTTAAACTTTTAAGAAAAATACACTGAACATGACACTATTCTTGGTACCTGAGGCTGCTGTTAATCTTCATAAAAGTCATTTTGCTTAGCTCTGATTCTTTTCATAGGATAGATCCCCAGACATGAACTTCCTAGAAGAAACCAAGTGTTTGCAATATGCTGGGGGAACTGTGGGAACTTCAGGAAGATCAACTCAGTGTAACCAGTCTCATGATGCTGTGTAGACTGTCTCACAGTGTTTAGTATGTCTTGTTACCTTTCTATTATCATGAAGAGACACAATGACCAAGACAACTTACAGAAGACAAACTTCATTGGGGGATTTCGGTTCAGAGGGTGAATCCATGACCATCATAGTAGGGAGCATGGGAGCAGACAGACTGGCATGGTGCTGAGGCAGTAGTTGAGAGCTTATGTCTTGATCCACAAGCAGAGGGAGAGAGAACTAACTGGGAATGGCATAGACTTTTGAAAGCTCAAAGCTCCCAGCCAGTTACCTTCTGTAACAAGGCTGTTATACACCCCTTCATCCTTCCCAAATAGTTCCATCAACTGGAGACCAAACATTCTAATATTTGAACCTATGGGGATCATTTTCGTTCAAGTCACCACAGTATGGACGGCTAAGTACCAGCTCACAGGAAGCACTGTGATGCTGTCACTGGGTGAAAGAATGAAGGAACATCTAGATAAAGGCAAAGGCTAGTTCCCTGCTGGAGAGTTTGTCCACCAATATTCACCTATGTTCATCAAACAAAAAACAAAAACTCAAGAAAAGATGGGGATGAGCAGGATGAGATAAGGTGAATCAGAGGGTGAGGTCATGTGAAAAACTATTTAAGGACCTAAGGAGAAGGGACAGTGGAGTGTGAGCCTAAGAAAATGGATCCCTAGAAAAGGCAGTGTGTGTATGTTCAAGAGGAAAAGATTCAGAAATGGAAATGAAAGCCATCATTCAGAATTTCCCAGTGCGTGCTCGTGGAATCATCGGTAGGAGTAACTTTCCTTTTCTGAGAGTTCTCAATAAATGCAGGGTGATCAGCCTCCAGCTGGAGGAGACAACCCGGTTGGGATTTGGGCACAGACAGGTATGAGTTCAAGTCCATTTTAAAAATAATTTTAAGAGGTGTCACCTTGGACTAACAGCTTGGGTTATCTGGTTTTGTTTCCTAGCATGAAAGGGAAATAACAGTGTTTGTTTGCAAGGTATCTTTTAAAATAAAAAAACTGTTTTCTAGACGGTCTCTATTGTAATATTACAATTAACCCACCAGATGCAAAAAAAAAAAAAAAAAAAAAAAAAAAAGATCTTTGTTTGCACAGGTGAAAGTGGGAAGGTAGAGGCCAGATTGTTTTTAATGTTTTGTCCAATAATCCAAGAAAATGAATTGGGCATCTAAGGTGTCTGGGCAGTTGGCATTGCTAGTCCACAGCATTGCCTGTTCAACCCATGTGGTCATGTTCTACATATTTATGCCCTTTATCATTTCATGAAGAGTTTGTTTGACAAATAATTACAACCATGAAGTGAAGGTTCTTAAAGTAAATGGTTCTGGGAAAACTCTGGTCCAAACCATCTTTTTAGATCAAGCATGGCATCCAGTTGGCAGAGGCCTCTTCTCCCACAATCCCTGGGCCTCTTGGCTGCTGCAGTGCTGATGGAGACGGCTCCATTTGGCTCCACATTTCAGATAAACTGAATGAACATCATTAGAGAAGTATAAAAGGGGTGATGGAAGACTTAAATGAAGTCACATGAATAGTGCTGTTCACATTTGCATCTGATGCAGGGCCCAGAGGAACTGCTGAAACTTGGAGTGAGGTAAAAGCCTCTAAAGGTTCAGGAAGCTTGTCATTGTGTGTTGAAAGGAAGTGGGCTAAACTTACTGGGAAGAAAAATCATGGTCCTGCCACAAGATTATAAAATGAATCAAGCTCTGCAAACATAACGACGAAGCCTGAGTTCAGTATGAAAAGACTGATTAATTTGTCTCTAACAGACTATAAAACACACACGTCAAATACATGATAAACCAGATGGAGAGAAAAGCTGAAAACTGGTTAGAGTAATGGCAGTCTATGACAGCAAGAGTGGGCCGATATATTTAAGAATTCTTTCTAATCAATAAGGAAGAGAAACATGCTCCATTAGAAAATGAAGAATGTTTGTAATCAGAATCAGGAGAAAAGGAATAAAAATTCCCAAGCAGCATGCACAAAATGTTCGTTCACAGTATCTAAAAACAAATGAAATGCTTTTATTTTCCCATCAGAGTAACAATGAGATAAAGAAGTTGTAACAATCCACGTTGGTGGACCTAAGAGAGACAGGCAGGCTCAGCCTTCATGGCGGAGTATATACACCATCCCCATCTTAATGGTGGATGGTTCCTACTTTTAGGAATTTACCCTAAAAAGCCATGGAGGTATGCAGAAATATAATATACTAGGGGATTCATGGCAACATTGCTTATAAACAGTGAAATCTCGTAATAAACTAGTCCTCAATAATGAGACTTATTATTTAGGATTATCAAAAATAATGGTACACTATGCAAACATTAAAAGTTCTGGTGTGATGAATGTTCCTGTTGTTTCTGGGCAGACATGGAGGTGTGCTTCACAGGTCACTCTTCAAAGCAGGACTTGATGCTGTGTGTGTGTTGTATCCTTTAGGGCTCACAACTATGGAAAAATCAAGGCCCCGTCTTGAGATGTCTTGAGAGACTCATTATAAAATGAGTCAGGTTTTGCAAATATAATGGCAATCCTGAATCCGATATGAAAAGATTGAACAGCCTTGTGTACAAGCGCTGCTTTCTGATTTGCTCTAGTGAATGATTATGAACGGTATGGTCTTATAAACTCTGTCATTTCTGCCAAGTGCAGAGCATCCTGGAATACCCTGTATGCCCCAGACTAAAGCTGGCCATGAAGATGGCCTGGATTGTGACAAATTCTCTGCTGAGGATGGTTCTCTATGAATGTTTTTATGTATAGTGAAGAATCTAAGAATTCTGAGTGGAATACACTGGCACAGTTGATTAAAATGATGAATTATTAACATGACTGGCAAGTGAGACAGAGTGTATTGTGTCAAAGAGATTTAGAGATGCATCTTGCTGGAGATGAGTTTACAACACTTGCATTCTAGGGTAATAAATCTGGAGCTCCCTTCCTCTGTCCTGCAGAAACACACATTTACATCCCAGACTGAAGATCTCTCTTCAGAGGAGCAGATGAACTGATGTGGCAGTCACTGTTTGTTCTCAGTTTGATGAGTTAGGGGTTGTAACTCATAGTGCAGCCTTGCTGAATGCATGGGTTAACATCTGGCTGTATTGAAGGTGTCTGGTGTTGGCAACCAATGCTAATGTGATCTGTGGTTGATTGTAGGAGTCAGAGGGCATGGAGGACACCAGGAGAATATGGCCCATCAAATCAGCTAAGTGGGGCTCACCTAGGCTTACAGAGACTGAAGCAGCAAGCACAGGGCCCGCATGGGTCTGCACCAGGTCTTCTGCATATATATTATGGCTGTTAGCTTGGAGTTTTTGTAGGACTCCTAACAGCGGGAGTGGGTGTATCTCTGACTCTTTTGCCCGCTCTTGGGACTCTTTTCCTCTTATTGGGTTGCCTTATCCAGCCTTGGTGTGAGGGCTTTCACCTTGTCCTATTGTATCTTGTTTTATCCTGTTGGCTGTCATCTCTTAGAGACCTGCTCTGTTCTGAAGAGGAAATGGAGGGGGAGTGAACCTGAGGGAGAGGGAAGGTTGAGGGGAGGGGGAAGCTGGGAAGAGTGGAGGGAGGGGAAACTGCGGTCAGGATGTATTGTATGAGAGAAGAATCTATTTTCAATAAAAAAATAATTTAAAAAAGAAATAAAAAAGTGGTCTGTTCTTTGAATCTGGGCTTTCACAATTACTATTAAAGTGAACCTGATTCTTTTTGTTCCTCTTCCCTGCTCCATTGTCTATGTGGTGGACAGATGTATGTGGACATGTGTGTCTGTGTATCATATATATATATATATATATATATATATATATATATATATATACAGTATCTGCATTAGTCTGACTTCTTCCCCCACCCACTCCTCCTTCTTTCCCCCTCTTTTTTCATGGCGGGTGTTGTTCTATAATACACATCTCCAAAAACCATGCCACTGTCTGCCTCTGGAAAGCCTACCCTGTGACAGCTGCCGAGTTTTTTTTAAAAGCAATCTATAGAACTATACATAAACATAATAAAATCACTTAACTTTACAGGGACACACCAAAGAGAAATGACAAACTATAAAATATTGATTGTGGTTTTCGTTTGGTCGTGTGAGTATGCATAATTGCCTTTTCTTTGTGCTTTTCTCAGCTTTCCAAGTTTCCTGCGCCAAGCATTTATTACCTTTAATTACAGAGGCTGCCAAAATGCTCTTACCATGAGCAGCAAGTGAGGGTAGTGATGGGGATGTGATGGTTAATATTTGCACACTGCTGACGATGATGAGCTTGGCACTGTTTTAAGCACTTTGCAGTAGATTTTTCTTTATATATTCGATTCAATCTTATAGGGAGACATTACTTATTATCCATTCCTCATATAAGAAGGATGCTGACACCGGAAAAGGCAAATAATTTGCACAGTGGAGGGAAACAAGCATCTGGACCCAGGCTGCCCGTCCTCAGCACGAGCGCTTCTTCCCTTCGCAGGGCTCACACCTTAACCTTGTTTGCAGGTGTCCTTGTTATGAGGTCTTTACACATCTCCCCTGATAGCTCATCTCGGTCCAGCCCTCCCTAAACCCCTTATTTCACTTACAGAGCCCAACTGGACACTGCCTCTATCCACAGGCCCCATACACCATACCCTCTTCCTGTTCTCTGGCTTCTTGTCACTTGGTCCCTGAGTACCATGGGGCTTTGGGCCTGGGTAGCTCTTCCTCAGCTCAGAGTGCAGCTGCCTGCCTCCATCCTGTGTGTTCACTGCTCTTTTAATTGCTGCCTCTCCTGGTCTCTGTCTGAGTCTCTCTTCTTCTCTGTCTGCCCTTTGTAGTCGTTCCCTAAGCTTCTTCCCTTTGTTCAACTGTGGCTGTCGGCGGCGTTTGGTTAATTCTTAGGTTAGTCTGTGGTGATATTTTATCCAATAAAACTTAGCTGGAGATCAGAGAATAGAGCCAGCCACCAAATTAGACATAGAGTTCAGGCTGGTGGCACACACACCTTTAATCCTCTCACTCTGGGAGGCAGAGATCTGTCTGGATCTCTGTGAGTTCAAGGCCACACTGGAAACAGAGCAGATGTGGTGGCACGCGCCTTTAATCCCAGCACTTGAGATCTCATGCCTTTGCTACCAAGTATTTGGGAAGCACAGATGCCTTTAATGCCAGCACTAGGAAGGAAGGAAGATGGCAGGGCACAGAAAGGTATATAAGGCATGAGTAAACAGGAAGTCTCTCTCTGGAGGCTGAGGAGTTGGTAAGGTGAGGTTGGCTTGGCTGTGGCTTAATCTGTTTCTCTGATCTTCTAGGTTTCACCCCAATATCTGGCTCCAGGCTTTTTTTTTTTTTTTTTTTTTTTAATAAGACCGTTTAGCAATTCATCTTACATTAGTTACTGGTCTTGGTGCTGGGGCAAAATGCCTATCGAAAGCAACTTAAGGAAGCCAGAGTTTATTTTGGCTCATGGCTTGAGAGACCTTCATTATGGTGATGTCACCATAAAAGAAGTATGAAGGAACTGGTCACATTGTACTTGCAGGTGGGAAGAGGGGAGAGATGAATACTCATACATCACCAAATTTCTTCTTTTTTTTATTTTAATTTAAACTGGGCTCCTATCCCAGGGGGTAGAGTCACCCATACAAAGGGTGAGTCTTTCCATTTCAGGTAATCCTCTGTGGAAACTCCCTCACATGCCCAGAGGTCTATCTCCTATGTGATTTTAAGTTCCATAAAGTTAACGATATTAGCCATCAAAACTATTATACTGTTTAATCCTTTAGAGATGTACTGTAACATACGTGTGTACTGGGACCAGTTCTTCCTTTACTAATAGTACACTATTGGGCATCACTTTTCTGTGCCTCAGTTTCCATAGATGTGCATGGTTTAATTTGAATACTGCTTGGCATATAATATATACTATACCTCACCACCATATACTGAGACCCCAACACAGTACCCGACATACATGAGGGCTCAATATATCTCTTTTGAATAAAAAAAAGGCAAAAGCTGGGTTTCTCACAATGGCTTGAGAGAATGGCCACCGTAGGCTGATGTATTTGAATATTTAGAGCCCAGTTGGAAGAACTGTGTGGAAGGATGAAGAGGTGTGTCACTGGGGAAGGGCTTTGAAGTTTCAAAAGACTCAGTGTGATTTCCAGCCCTTACTCTCTGCCTCATGGTTGTGGGTCAAGGTGTGAGAGCTTTCAGCTACCCCTCTACCAGCCTGGAATCTAATCCTCTGAAACTATAAACTCAGCTGCATGTTTTCTTTTATAAATTGCCTTGGTCATAGAATATTATTACAGAAATTGAAAAGCAATTCATACTTATATTAATCAGGCTAATTGTATACTAGGTTACAACAAGAGTATGAGATCTAAGGAATAAATGATGAATTCTGCACACACTTTCTCTATCTTGGTAGGAGAACTTGAATAACTGACTGAATGAATGGCTGCTTTCTAGTTTGATTATCTTAGATTGCAAATTAGCAAGGAGGACACTCAAACCTAAGGTCTCACTGTGGGAATAAGTGAGAATCCGGAGTCCTTGCAAGGAAACATCAAGGTGCAGATGGAAGTTTAAAAAGACTTGGGAAGGTTTGGTACTTGCAGAGAATGCGAAACAAAGAATCAAGAAGAACTGAAATTTTGTTCACCAAATTGCCTCCCTAGGAAAACGGAAAGATATCCCAAAACTCAAGAGTAAGAGCCATTATGGCTGAATCCAAGACTGGATTGGCTGGCTGCCCCAGCAGGTGTTTTTAAACTTGGCTTCCAGCTCTGCCTGTGATCAATGGTCAGTTCACACCAAGGTGTCCTTTTCAAGGAACAGTGACTTCATTCATCCAAGTGACAGATCCTTTCACAGTCACATTGTCTCACCAGGAGCCCAAGATTTAGACCATGAACAGGAAAGCCCTTTGCTTAGTCCATGGTTACTAGGTGACATGCATGGAAGCCTTCATATTCATCCTCTAGGTTTACAAATACTCCATTTTAAACACCACCATACCTCATATTCACACACACACACACACAGAGCAAATAGTCTTGATGCTGAAATAAGTCTGTGTAAACTAGTTAAGAGCCATTGCCTCCATTTAACTCCCCTCTTATGACCATCCTCCCTGCCACACAGCAGCTTAGCCTTCTGGACTTTCTTCTATTTCATTTGACTGGTGCCCATTTGATATTAATGGTTGAACATTGCTAATATCTTCTTGCCTCCATTGTAGCGATTACATCACTTAGTTGAACCTTGTTCATCTATCTCTCACCCTCAATCCTTCCTCCAAACTAAAGCCTGAGTAATCTTTCCAAAATGTAAATCCTTCTACTCTTGAAGACATGTTGAAGGTCTTGAGTTGTTTTATTTAGACACACCTCCCACCCTGCTCCAGCCACACTTATCTTCCCTAGTTCTTCAAGGAAATTGTGTTCTCTCCTCTTCAGCCTATTTCTGTCCCTTGCTAACCCTCCTCCAAGTGAATCTTCCTCACTACTCCTGAGGCCTCAGCATTACTGACTGCCATTTTCTTGATGAGTCTCATATTGCTGGAATATTTTATCAGAGTGCTTACTATATTTCATTTTAATATGTGTATAATGTCTGTCCTCAAAAGTGTTCACTCTCTAAGGGGGCCCACGTCTGTCAGGCCCACCTATGCTTCCACTATTTTCCACAGTACTAGCCCGGGTAGTTCAGCTGGTAGAGCATGGAACTCTTAATCCCAGAGTCATGGGTTCGAGCCCCACATTGGGTGCCAAATATAGCTAAAAATCCATGAAGTCTGTATAAAAGGCAAAGGAATTTATTAGAAGATAAAACTCACTACAGCATGGGAGATTTATCATAGGGCCCTAAAAAACCTGGTCCAAGATTTGCCTGGTCCATCTCAGTGTCCAAACCACAAGAGAGCCAAGAGAGTGCCTCGTGCATGCATCCCAGTTCTTAAGGGTCCAGAGAGGCCACACCCCGGGGCATACACTTGAAGGTCATAGGCAGGTATAAAAGTTACCTGCTGCCTCTCTAGGGGCAGTGCTTCAAGGTCATAATCAGAACAACTACCTACTACATCACACTGTGAAGTCAATATGGACCACATTACTCCCAACAATCCCTTGAAATTGTCAAGCAATATTAATCCCTTGCTCCATTGTGTAGGGTGTAATTAAGTGCTAAGTGAATAATTATTGTACTTTTGAACAGAAATGGAGCTAGATGCAAGATAACCAGGTCAGTTTTCTCACTTGTAAACTAGGCTATGTAGAAGCATCACACCAAAGTGGAAGACAGAAGTATGCTTCACAGTGATTTATAGACAGCAGAAGAATTAGACAGGAGAGACAGGAAGGTGACTTAGGGAAGCAAAGGCCTGGACAAGAATCAGCAAACATCTGACAAGTAAGTCTGTACAAGAAATAAGAACCAGAGTTTGTTCCTTGTATCCTTTCTCAGTACCTGAGAGCATCTAAGGTGCTGTAGGCATTTTATCAGACAGAACAACAACTCATGTGAAGTGAATCTTGTTTCTCTCTTCTGTAGAGATTTTGAGAGGAACCACTTACCCGAGATCACACAGAGTAAAGTACTAAGCCAGAATTATAACCCATCTTATCCAAGTCCCTAGTTTGTGTTTTCTTCCTTGTCCTGTCCTGCCTCTGTAGAAAAAGACCACAAAGACCTGAAATGTGTGTGTGTGTGCCTGAGCCCAGCACCTGATATGAAGTCATTGGTTCTTGGAGATGGTTTGCTTTTCATGCTTGGTTGCATATTAGGAACAAGATGAATCTGCTAGATCTCATCTAGTCCTAGGATTCAATTTTTGAAGATGAAAGATTATAGCTAGCTTGTTTTCCTCAAGCTATGATTCCTGTGTTATTTGCATATTTCTATAGGACAAAGTGACTGATTTCAGGTTCTACAAACATACCAAGAAGGTTAGAGTTTTATTCCTGTGAAGAGATACCATAACCACAGTAACTCTTCTGAAGGAAAACATTTAATTTAATTAGGACTGGCTTACAGTTCAGAGATTGAGTTCATTATCATCATGGTGGTAAGCAAGGCAGTATGGTGGGCAGAGACATGGTGCTGGAGAGGTAGCTGAGTGTTCTACATCCAGGCTGGCAGGGAGCAGGAAGAGAGAGTTACACTGGGCCTGGCTTGAGCTTCTGAAACCTCAAAAGCCATTCCCTGTCACACACTTCCTCCAACAAGGCCACACTCCCTATGGGCCTATGGAGGCCATTTTCACTCAAACCACTACAATATTTAAACATGGAAACTTCTGAATCACTTCTCAGCTGCCCAATTGCTCTACAGTTACCCAGTAATCATCATTTACTGAGAGCCAACTCTGCCCTGGGGCAGTTCTAAAGCTGTCCTTACAACGCCCTGGGCTGAGAACTGGGAGACAAACACAGAGAACTTAGGTCAATTACTTGTGTGCAGTTGGCCCTGGCCCTGGCTGCATCCATGTCCTTCTCACTTTCCCTGAACACAGCCTTCATCATAGCCCAGTGACTCACTCTCTAGGAGATGTTGGGAAGTGGAGATGTTGAAGCTTGTCCTTTCCTTGCAGGCTAGGACACAGTCCTTCGCTTATAAGGCAGAAACCGACTTGGCATTTGAACCAGTTTAAGGCACGGAGGAGGTGGTAACACAAAGCAGAGTGCATGTATTAGAGACCTTCCCAAGGTCCCCTGCGATCCTTGCATGTGCTTGTCATTTCTGAGTTGAGTAGGATGGTGAGGAAGCTCTTGAGCTGGAGTTTGAAAGTTGGCATTCTACGTCTGCCCCACTGTTACTTGGGCAGGTTGGGCAGGACACTCACTGCCTGCTCCGAGGCTTGGCTTCTTCCTTGTCGTAGGGTTTAAACAAGATAATGGTAAGAAGAGCTTTGGTGCCTTGCGAATATCCAATAACTAGACGAATTGGATTTTTTTTTTAAAACGTAGGCTTAGGCTTTTGTCATCAGCTGTCACTTGGACAGGGTTGTGTCTTGGGTTTTTCCCTATGTCTGATATCTTTTTCTTTTTCTTTCCCCCTAAACCCACAAGCAAATATGAGACATGTAGACACAAACTCCCTATAGGAATGCTTATGAGGGTTATTAACTTAGCCATTTTCCATTAACAAAAATAAATAGTCCAGAAACATCTGGGACACACGCATCAGGAATCTGCTCTGTGCTGGCATTCCATTTTCAATAGCAAAGTCATGTTGACTTCTACGTCCTTGAAAAAGCAGAAGGGTTCCCGAGCCTGCCAGGACTTCCTCTGCTCCCTCTCTCATTTTCACTCATGAAAAGCACAGCTGAATAACATTTGGGCGGGCTGGTAATGAAAATCCATCCCTGGTTGGGGACAACTCCCTCTCTGCCAGCTCTCAGGCCTGTGCAATGAGCTCCGAATCCCCAGGGCAGGGATCTGGTCTGGGAGTGGCTGCTGCAACCTTAGCAAGCCATGGGGAGGAGTATCTAGGCTGCACTGCCTAGAAAGCGTCATTCAGGTGAAGCCTTCTTCCATTAGAGGCTTGCGGAAGTTTACCCTTGGGTCCCTACTCCAATGCTCTCCGTTCCCAGGCAGATCTGAGGAGCTAAAACAGCATCTGTCAGCTGAGATATGACTCAGCTAACAGAGTGGGTCTCCTGGGGCTTGATGGGCTCTGGATGATGCAAATCTGCCTGGTGAGGATTCTGCCCTGTGCTGTGGGAGATGAGATGGGGAAATGGAAAAGATGCTGCCTGATGAACCATTGGCCCTCATCAGCCTCATGCCTCAACCCTCAAAGGGGCTGCTTGAAGGTTAGCTCTCACAAGTGCAAGGGGCCTTTGAGGACATCTAGAGTGAGGTTCTCGTTTCGTTTACAGACCCGGAGTCTGAGGCACAGTAAGAGGAAGTGTGTGAGCGTGCAGAGTGACTGGTTTTTGAGGTGTGAGTTCATTCACAGTTGTGAGGAAGGATGGGGAGGATCCAGCTAAGGAGCATGCTGTGCCAGGCTCCCTCCTGATTTCATGTGATCTGATATGGTGACTTATCAATCCATTGATAAAGCAGCAGAGAACGGGCCTAGGTGTTTTCAGTATGTGTGCATCCATGTGTTCATGCGAGTGTGGGTTACACAAAGGCAGCTAAGAAAAACACTCACTATTCTCCTAAGATAAGAGCCTCTTCAGTGGGATGGGGAGAGCTGGAGAAGAGGAAGAGTTTGGAGGATGTAGGGGGGAAAGGATGGGAGGGGATTGACATGCAAGGAAGGAACAGTGCTGGGGGTGGGGACAAAAGGCAGGAGCTTCGGGATTCATTGGACAAAAAACTTGGGTTTTTGTTTTTATGTGAAGTGACTGACTTTACTCCTCATTCTGCAAACGGAGCTGGGGCTGGCAATTCCATCACTATGCCTGCGTGCTGTGAGGACACCAACCAACTGCTGAAGGAAATGAATGACCTCTCCCTGAGACCTTTTCAGCTGTTGTTAGCTAACCACTTTTTGCCTCTAATGCTACCATCCGCTAAGTCATCTTTCCCTGTCTCCGCCAGTTTCACAGCTGCTTCCAGGGGAGTCTCCGGGAAGCATGCTTCCATCCTGCCGCTGTTGTCCAGTTCTTCCCTGTAGCTTAGGAGAGCACAGGAGTTTGGGAGAAGACATCCTCCTTAGCTCTGTGGCTCCTGGATCTTGGCATCCTGTCTAAAACTACCGAGTGGTTGATGGTGTAACTGCTAGGACTCTGTTGTCGTAGACAAGTGAGTAGAAGCATGGTGAGGCTGGATGCTCAAGCCCACCTATCTGTAACCACCTCTCATGATTCCAGTAGCCATGGAAATGACCTTCTGCATGCAGGATAGCCTTGTCAAGTGTGAGGTTTTACCAGGCCACCTCTGCTGGCTCTTCTCCTACTGTCCAGTTCTTTCAGTTCCCTTAGGCCACCCTGAAGAACCAAGTTCCTGCTTCACTGTCTTGGAGCCATCTTTTATCATCCCTTCCTATCCCTTTTTCCTCCTAGCTCTCTACTCACTGGGTTCCCCAAGCTCCTAGGTTATGAGATGGTATTTCAGTCAACTTATCCATATTGAACACATTCTGAGTCAACAATAACCAGTTTCCCAAACCTGAAAGTTAGCTGAACACTTGGTCCCAGGAGAAAGGGAAACTGCCTCAGTTGGAGCGATGATGGCAGATGTTATTATACAGGGGAGACGGTCTTGTATCGCCTTTCAAATAACAAGTGATGGACCTGTAACCTTCCTTCTTGCTTGAGGAAGATGATGAATTTCAGTGTAAGAAGCACCAACCTTGAGAGCTGGGTGACATGGTTCTTCCAGGTCCCTAACTATGACCTTGTGTGAGTTATTTTTCTGCTTTTGCCTCCTCTTAAAAGAGGGATGGCCAAGATGTCTGTTATAGTTCTGCTTGGCTGTGACTTTCTGTGACCTTTGTTCGGCTGGGCCCATGAAATGAACACCATCTGTAAGTTGGGGCCCCAGCCCAGAGAAGAGTCTTGGTTGATTATTCTATAAGCCTCTCCAGGGTCTGCAGATGTCCTTGGTTTCTCAGTCAAGAGCTTAGCCACCACCCCTCCACGCTGACAGCATGATCTGGGATTCATTTTCTTCCAGACACAAGAGCCAAAAAAGTAAATTGTGTCTTATTCATGATCAGCCTGAAGCTCCGGTTCCTCACAAACAAGATCATGTGGATCCAGGGCTGTAAGGGCTACTGTATCGGGATACCAAGGCAGCAGGCCATGCTAGCATATGGCCGGCAAACCAGGGTCACTCAGTGTTATTTTCAAGATTGAAGTGGAATGTGCTTCAGGTCTGGGCACAGTAGGTGGTCTCTGTTCCTGCACCATAAATCATTGGGGCAACTGTTTTTTCTGGCCCCTCTTATGACCTAGTGTAATGTTGGGATTGGAAGGATGATGGAGGGGGGGGCGTTTACCCTGCTTCTGATCTCCAGGGTCTATAAATCTCTACTTTCAACTTCTCAGGGTCCATGTGTGTTGTAGCAAGCCAAGCAGATGAAGCTTTCCAGGTGCTTTGGCCAGTTCTCTGCTTCTAACTCTGTGTGACCTTTACCAAACCACCTGCATTTTCTGAACCATGTTTTCTCATCTGTAATGGGGGGTGGATTTGAACAGGTCATTCTCTGTGGTCTCCCAGTCTGTATTTGGGAAATTAGTGATTCTCTGAGAATCATGGAATCAACTGTGAGGTTCTCAAGCCCCCTGCAAGCTGGTCTCTCGCCACCTTTCCACCTTCCTCTAGCTGGCCTTCTAGGCATCCCCTTGTCTACACCTTTCTCCTCGCTGTGGCAATTCCTTTCAACTTTTGTCTACCTGGATTTTTCCCTCCTCTCTGAATCTCTATGTAATAAAACCTCCCTCTCCCTCAAACCTAATTTCTATGCCACCTTCTCTGGAGAAGTCTACCTAATCTCCTGGTGGTGTAATGAATGAAGAACCGTGTCTTCTGGGTGCTTCTAGTGTGTAGGGAATGATGTCACTGGAGTGCTTATGAGAAGGGCCAGCCCTGGACTCACCCCTGCTTCTGATCTCCAGAGTCTATAAATCTCTGACTTACCACACAAACTCATTAAAGCCTTAATTATCAGAGGCTCTGAATGTGCCTCTGTGTGTCTACAGCTCATCCTAAACAGAAGCTTTTTACCCCGTGTCTTCTAATCATCTTTCCCATGTTGCTTTTAAACTCTTTCTTCTGATAGTTACCAGTAGGATTGGATGGGATACATTCTAAAACCTCATCTTAGAGCAGCGGTTCTCAACCTGAGGGTAGTGACCCTTTGTGGGGGTCAAACAAACCTTTTAACAGGGGTTGCCTAAGACTATTGGAAAACAGATACTTACATTATGATCAAAACTACAGTGATGAAGTAGTAATGAAATTAATTCTATGGTTGGGGGTCACCACATGAGGAACTGTATTCAATGGTTGCAGCATTAAGAAGGTGGAAAACTGTGGCTTTAGAGGAAAAGCATCTTTCTGTATGAAGCTCCAAATCAAGCCTCAATGTGACCTCCAGGATCAAACCAGTCCATGTGTTTGGATTGCAATGTAAGAGGTATTTACATATCAAAATAGTCAAAGGGGGGCCTGGGGAGAAGATTTAGTCAGTAGATTTCTATGTACAAAATCAGGAACCTGAGTTAGATCTACAGAACCCAAGTGGTGGTGTGCTTGTAGTCCCAGCCCTGGAGAGAGTAGGATCCTGGGGGTTTGCTGGCCATCCACTCTAGATAGTTGGTGAGCTCCAGGTTCAATGTGTGACCCTGTAGCAGGAAGTTTCTCTGGTCTAACCCAGCCCCGCAGTATCACGGCCTTATAAAATAATCACACAGAGGCTTATATTAATTACAAACTGTATGGCCAATGGCTATTTTCTTGCTAGCTAGCTCTATCATCTTAAATTAACCCATTCCTATTAATCTATGTTTTGCCACATGGCTGTGGCATTACTAGTCTGCTGGCATGATGCTCCTTAGGTTGTGGGCTGGAGTATTTCCTGCCTCTGCCTTTCTTCTTCCTGTCTTTCTCTTGGATTTCCTGCCTGGCTATAACCATAGGCCAGAGCAACTTCTTTACTAACCAATCATAGCAACACATATTCATAGTATACAGAAAGACCATCCCACAGCATGACCCTGTGTCAGAAACATAAGGTGGAGAGTGACTCAAGCTACCCAATGTCAGTTTCTGGTCTATACATGCAAGCATACACATGTTCACCTTCCCATGCATGTGTAAACACACATACACACACCACATACAAAGAGCAAAACACCACGTCTTCAGTGATCAATAATGGTGATCATTACAAAACCAATTCTTTTGTATCCCCTATAATAAGCCAGGGAAGAATGGATGGTTTCAGACTTGATTTAGAGGTAAGACATTTAGGGTTTTTTTGCTTTTTTTTTTTTTTTTTCCTGAGGCTGAGTTTCTCTGTGTAGCTTTGGCTGTCCTGGAACTCACTCTGTAGACTAGGCTGGCCTCAAACTCACAGAGCTCCGCCTACCTCTGCCTCCCTGAGTGCTGGGATTAAAGGCGTGCACCACCACCACCCAGAGACATTTAGTTTTAAGAATTCAGTGAGATCACAAAGAAGGGAACTTTCCAGCACACCCCCCACCACACACACACTCACTCTCACATCAGCTCATTGATGAGAGCCTGAGCTGATAATGTCACCAGCATTTGTTAGGGGCAGAGGCTGGGTCTTGGAAGCCCTAACAAGTGAGGCTCGGTCACTTGTCCTCAATAGAAAGGCATGTGATAGTGAAATGAGGAGAAAGAGGATTTATTCAACGTGGCCACATTGGGAAGAGGAACAGATAAAGACACCCAGTGACATTCTCCCCACAGCCCAAGTCTATCTTTGGGGTCTTGACATGAGGTTTAAGTTTAAAAAGACTGTGAGAAGTATGTGTAACTAAGCAGTTCTGGTTATGGGGTGTTCCTGCCCATCACTGATCCATCATTGTATGGGCTCCAGTCTTTTCTGCAAGGGAGTCGAAAACTCATGCAAAATTTTTCTGGTACAAGGTTCTATCTGCCTGGCATGGGTTTTTCAGCCTCTTTCTTCTCCTAGCACGAGGTTCCTGGGGAAACTCCAGTTACTTGGAGACTAGTGTCTCCAAATCTTACAAATCTTACAGAGGCAGGGCACAAGTGCATCTTTTTAAAGTATCTTTGTTCCTGCCAGGACAGTGACAATGATCTGCTTCTTGAAGTCCTGTCCCACTGCTTCTGATATGTCTCACTGATTGAAGCCTATGGCATGCTCAGGAACCAGGTCTTTTGCATATATTATTGCCTTTAATTCCTTCATTGAGGGCTCAAAGGACGTACCTGGGGCCAAAGCTAGGAAGTAGAAGGGATGGGATTTGAACCCAACTGCTGGGGATACTGTGAATGTGCTGCTCTGATTGATTGATAAATAAAACGCTGATTGGCCAGTAGCCAGGAAGGAAGTATACTATAGGCAGGATAAGGAGAGAGGAGAATTCTGGGAGGTGGAAGGCTGAGTCAGGAGACACTGCCAGCCATGAGAAGCAAGATGTAAGGTACCAGTAAGCCATAAGCCACATGGCAACTTATAGATTAATAGGAATGGGTTAATCAAGACATAAGAACTAGATAGCAAGAAGTCAGCCACGGCCATGCAGTTTATAAGTAATATAAGCTTCTGAGTGATTATTTTATATTTAGGCTGCGGGATTATGGGGGCTTGGCAGGACCTGGAGATAACTCCAGCTACACCCAAGACTGCTTTTTTATCTTTGTATAGACTTGCTTCCTTATTAGAAGGCTGAATGAGGCTGAGGTGCCTGAGAGATGGGTATGGCAATTCCAAGGAGCTGTGAAAGGCCCTGAGATCTTTTCACTCAAGGCCCCATTTGACACAGGAGCACCAAGTCTCCCACTGTTCATTCCTTCTTTCATCTATTTGACCAGAAGAGGAGCTTAAACTGAAGACTTGGACATGCTTAAAAGACTGAATTAGTTGAGTAGAGTAGCCAGGAGGGTTTCTTGTAGAATAAGAGGCCAGAAAGAATGATAGAAACTTAGCTAAGTCTAATTTTACATATGTGAAAGTTACCTTATCACCGCCACTTGTTGTCTTTACTGCCCCCCACAACTGTTGCTGCACCATGCCATAACCAACAAAAGCCACTGCCACCACATATAATGATGATGATGATGTTATCTCAACCTCCCCACAAATGCCAGTGTCCCCAGTCTCTGATCACCCAGTACTACGACACAAATGTCTGTTTCTACTGCCACAGCCAGCCATTCCATCCCTTCACGACCACTCTGAGACCATCACAGCCATTTCTGCCACGCAATCATCATCTATTCCTTCCATCACCACCTCCAGCACACCATGGCAACTACCAGCATTGCCGTTATCCACTACCATCCCCATCACACCTGTCACTCTGGAAAGTCCATTTTGAAAATTCTATCGCCTTGTTTACACATTTAAATATGATTTTCAGATGTTCTTTTAGCCCAAACATGGTCTCTGCTTTTTACTTCCCACTCTCCTGTTCACTGTCTGGGTCTAAGAGCTCTCTCTGTCTGTGTCTGTCTCCACACTAAGCCAGAGGCCATCTTCTGCCTTCCCTCCTTTCTGGCTCTGTATGCATCCTCAAACATGGAGTTTCTTTTTCAGTCCTGAAAAGGAACCTGGTTATTCCTTTCCACTCCAAGGCCCAAGTGTCTTTTGGGACACTGGAGCTGTTAAGCTATTAACCTTTTTAATCTATCTCCAACAACCCTATATGGTGGACCTTATCACTGATAATACCTTTGAGTATTTCATGCATACCAGCTCATCATCCAACCCAGTAGGCAAGCAGACAACCAGGTGACCGAGCATTCTTTCTAGTTCCTATATCACAATTGTGACTTACTGCGGGAGCTGGTGTGAGATGACTACAGCTGATTTACAGAACTAGTTTGTGGTATGGGCTGCTAGTTTATTGCTGAGGTAAAGCAAAGACTCTGGCAAGGTGCCCTTTCCATCCTGATACTTCTAGAAGCAGCAGCTTCTACTTCAGTTTCAAAGTCTGGTGGCCTCTGGGGAAGGGGTGGGGGGGAGACAAACACTTCTATGCCATTTCAGGCATGAGTCATTGGTCTTTTTTGTAATTGTCCCCTGTTTTAAGAACATGGTAATTACTGAATCTGGGAGCACAGCTGTCCTTGGAGTGTGCCTCAGACCATCTGGTCCCCAAGATATTCCCAAGTTACTTTTGTACCCAGTGGGCTTTTGTGATTGCCCCGTGAATTCACCTGAGCACCCCATTGACTGCCTGCTCACTGTCCTCGACTGTGTTTTTGGTGTGCTCCCCCTCATTATCTGCTGGGCTAGACAGTCCTGCCTGATGGCGTTGAGGTCATTGCATGAGGCAATATCCCAGGAACAATGATCATAGTGATATTTTTAGATGAAGCCATGTGAGGCTATGGAAATCGTACTCAGTGTTCAATGTTCGTGCCTGGGATTCAGATTTGGGCTCATGAGTTGGGTAAGTGTCCTGAGCCTGAAGGGTCTCAATTTCTCATGAGTCCAGTGAGTGTAATGGTTCTATCCAGAGAGTTATGGTGATTAAATGAAACAACAAAGTATTTGATTTAGAGCAATTCATAGCACTTACTAGATTCCTCTTTAAAAAAAAAAGTCAATTTACTTTCCACTCCTCCTGAGCTTTTATTATAGCATCTTGATTGGAGAGAATTAAAATGCAGCTGAGATTGCTTTCATGAGAAACCAAGGGACAATATTTTTCAAGTAAGTATCTCTGAAGGAGAGTTTACCTAGGAAGAAGGATATCTACATGAGAGTTGACTTAGACTCTGGGTGATTGATGCCTCCTGTGGCCCTCATTCAGGGTGAGGGTTACAGATCTGGTCTCTAGCCTCTGTGTGGCTCTCTCTACAGTGGATATTCTGCCCACACCTACCAGATAGCTCTCAGTACTGTCAGAACAAGGGAGCAAGCAAACTAAGAAGCTCCTGACAAATCATTCTTCGTTGGAGAAATAACACTGTCTATGAGGTTTCTGAGGTCTAGGCTGAATTCTTTTCATAGTCCCAGCTGGCTTTGCAATATTGTTGAGTCTCTTATCTCATTGCACCTTGGTTTCTTTATCTACAAATGGATTTGATAAACCCTGCTTATCTCCAAGATGATTTAAATGAAAAAGAAGGAAAGACCCCATTCCAAATTGCTTCATAATGAAGGGTGAATTGGAGCAGATAAAGGAAGAGCCCAGAGGGCAGGACTTCAGACATAGTTTGGTGGTTCTATTACTAGCATAAGTAGCTCCATCTTCTGGGGTTTGCTGCCTTCATCATTAGACTGATTTTTTTCATTTATCTCTTGGAGGGGGTTTCTCATAACCAACCTGTGTCATCTTGGATTAGACCCTTCAGGCTAACATAGCCACCTCTAGGTCAACCCCTATAAGCAAATGATTTTCTTCCCACCCTGAAGCGAGGACCAGTGCTACTCAAGGTGTCTGCTAGGCAGTGGGGGTCGGCAGGGTGGTATGAGAACAGAGATCATGCTGGGAAAACAACTACCGGAGAGGGGATTTTAAGGATTAGAAAACTATCACAATACTTGGTGGTTTTTGAGCATTGACTCTGACAGGTAGAAACTCAAGATGACCCAACTATCCAGCTTGATACTTACATACCAAATCTAGCTCCTATTACAGACTTCATATTTCCTGTACTATTATCCAATACTTGCCTGGCACTATTATTAATTTATATGGCTGAATTAATGATGGTCCTCCTTTCTCATTCATTTTCTAACCCCTAAACCTGGGACTGTTACTTGCATAGATAGTAAAGAGACTTTTCAAATATCAGCCTAAAGATTTTCAGATTGTGTAGGTGAGCCCTAAATGTAACCAGAGTATGTAAGAGGGATGTGGAGAAAGTGAATGATGATGGTGAAAGCGGAGATTGGAGGCGATGGGACACAAGTCAAGAAACACATGACTGCTAGAAGCTGCAAAAGTCAAAGAGGCCAATTCTATCTGCTGAGAGCCCCCAGAAGAAGCCAATCCTACTAACACCTTTAGTCCAATAATTTGGATTCCAGACTTCCAATCTCTAGAACTTAACAGAATGAATCTGTATTGCTTTAAGCCTAGTGGTAATTTGTCATAGCAGCAGTTGGATAGTAATACAATACAAAAGTAACAGCTGTCCTACAGTGAGCTAGTTGCTCAGCTAAGTGTTTTGTATTATTTTACAGAATGCTTGCATTAATAGCTGGTGTTTGCGATAGTTAATCTTCATTGTCAATCTACTGGATTTGGAATCACTGGGTTTAGACTTGGGAGGCACACTTCTGTCATTTACAGAAAGGCTTTTCTGAGGGAGGAATGACTCACTCTGAATGTAGGTGGCAGCACCTTGTGAGCTAGAGGTCCCAGATCTAATAAAAGGGAAAAGGAGACAACCAACCAAATACCAGCTTTTTTTTTCTCTGCTTCTTCTCCTGCCATGGCCTCCTGACAATGACAAATTGACCCCTCTGAATCTGAGCCCACACAATCCCTTCCCTTCTAAGTTGTGTCTGTCTGTCAGGTATTTTGGCACAGCAAAGAGAAAAGTAACTAACATAATGGTAATTATTATCATTAGTGCTTAATTCATAAATGCTCAAACAGAATCAAAAAGATGTGACACGGTTTTCTGAACACGCATCCTTCAGGTGTGGGATGGAGCTAGGGTGTACAGACAGTTGAGGGTAGGAACAGGAACTGCCACACACGGATCTGTGCTGTCTGCTCAGAGAACATTCCTCTGCTCTTTTTCTCCCCTCTTGGCAACTGGTTGTCTGTCTGGGGCTTCCTCAGCAGACCAGATTTCCACTGTTCCAATCTCCATCCTTATGCCTGGCTTTGTCCTGCCCGTGAGCATCACTGTCCTGCCTCCTCCCTGCCTTTCTCATCTCAGTAAGTGGTATTTCCTCCACCTCATTTCAATAGTCCCTTATCTAAAGCAGCTGCCACTGGAATCTGTTATTGGCCTTGTCAAAGGCAATGCAATCAGGAAAGTTGTCTTAGTTAGGGTTACTATTGCTGGAATGAAACACCATGACCAGAAAGTTGGGGAGGAAAGGGCTTATTTGGTTTACTCTTCTGCATCACTGTTCATCATTGAAGGAAGTCAGGAGGGGAACTCAGGTCAGGAACCTTGAGGCAGGAGCTGATGAAGAGGCCATTGAAGGGTGCTGCTTACTCCATATGGTTTTCTCGGCCTACTTTATTATAGAGCCCAGACCACCAGCCCAAGGATGGTACCACCAAAATTGGGCTTCCCCCCATTAATCACTAATTAAGAAAATGCCTTATAGGTCCATGTATAACCTGATCTTATGGAGACATATTCTTAATTGAGGTTCCCTCCTCTTAGGTGATTTCAGCCTGTGTCAAGCTGACATAAAACTAGCCAGCACACAAGTGTAAAAATTACACAAGTGTAATACAACAATTGCATGCAATCTGGCAGTTATTGAGATCCATAACCACTCTGGGAAGTGGGCATCTTCTATAGTTGTGAAAATATAGACCAAGTGAATCCTGAAACATTATTCAGTTAACCAGTCATAGTCGTGGTGGTAGAGGTTGGATTTAAACCTAGGCAGTCAAATCTGGGTATGTGTGATTTTATACCATTGTGCTTTGAAAGTTGGTGTAACTTCAGAGTGAAAACCAGTTTATTCCCAAAGAGCACAAAGGAGGTCCTTTGAGCACAAGCTGTATCTGAGAAGTGGGGAATCTATAGCCAGGAGGCTGATGGGTAGAACAAATTGAAAGCAAGCAAGCAGTGTGTCCTATCTGCTCGGATGTTGCTGTGAGTGAGGAGCCTCAGTCACCTGTTGTCTGAGAAGTTTGTGTTTCCTTTTGCAAATATGACCAGCAGGAGCTGGGCACAAAAACTGCCTTATAAGTTTGGATTTTGAGTTTCATCCAAGGCTTTGACACTGTACCACCCAAAACAGAGAGTGTTTTGAATTCATTATATCTTGGTTTAATGCCAACATTTTCCTTACCAAGACACCTATAAATCTCTTCACATGGTGAACTGTCTGTTTCAAAATATCATCCAATACAGTGAACTTATTAAGTTTCAGTTTTTGTTTTTGTATTTGAAATATTTAGCTTGCTGAGTAGAGTAGATATGCTCTCTGGCAAAAGTAAAATAGGCTGTTTTGGTGAGAAAATGTAGGATATATTTGCTAATCTTTCTGAGATATTACAAGTAGCTGAAGTGGCTTATTACTTACATTCTGCTCCCCTGTTTAGGAAACACTAATAGATCAAAGGAAGGAAAGAAGTCAGGGTTTAAATAATCTTTATATCTTTATCTATTGAGTAGGTGGAACTATACATTATATATTAAATATGCATAGTGCATTAGGTAGTGCAGGGAAATGTCTGTGAATGTGAGTTTTGTGTGTCCAGTTGGACTGGCTACACTACCTAATTATCAAATGAAACACCAACCTAGGTTAACATCTGTAATCTGTTACCTTCTTGTAGAGCAGATTTCCCCTGCCCACATGTATTGATACTGTTCGATTAGTTGAAAAAAACAAACAAACTTCACAACAAGAATGAGAGAAGAAGAAAGGTTGTCGCTTAACTCTGCCTCAGTTTCCAGACTTTGGACTTGCCCACTCCCAAATTATATTAGATCATTCCTTCAATCAATCAATCAATCAATCAATCAATCAATCACTCTGTGCTTCTCCTCTCCGACATACATGCATGGACACCCACATGCATGTATATGCACATAGATAATTTTATCATATTCTTTCTATGTCCTCTGAGAACTCTGACTACTGGCAATGAACAGAGTTCACTGGAAAACACAGTACAGTTACCTGCTCACCTACATGCAGACACACCGGGCTCTAAGAGAATTTATATATTATTTATAACTCATGGGTTATTGGCAGGGAGTAAAGAGACATGAAGTCCTGCCTGGCACTTCTTGCAAGGTAGCTGCAGCTCCGTGTGTACAACAAGCTTCCTCTTCAGGCCATGAATTAAAACATGTTATATATATTTTTTGTTAGATAAGTAATGTGCTATGTTCACAGAAATGTCTTTCAAATAAGCTTAGATACCACTGTCTATAATCAGCTACAAAGGCATTTAAGATGTTTCTGAATTCATAGCCCTTATCTGCCTGAATTGCCAATAGGTCCAAAAGTACAATAAGTCTCATGTGGGTGTTTGTGGTGATTTTTAAAGATTTGTTTTTACTATTTTTATTTGTGTGTGTCTGCGTGAGTGAATGCCACTTGTGTCTGGATGATTGTGGAAGCCTGCGAAGGAATCAGGTTTCTTGGAGCTAGAGTTACACGTAGTTGGTTGGTTGTGAGCTACTCCATGTGGGCTCTGGGAACCAAACTCTGGTCTGCTGGAAGAGCAGCAAGGTCTCTTAACTGCTGAGTCATCTCTCTATCTTCCTCCAACATCCACTTTTAAAAAATATTAAAAAGTTTCTTTGTATTAGGAAATATTGAGGATCAATAATGGATAGCAGCTGGCTTATAAGCACGTGAACTCTGGACTTGGATGTGGAAGAGATGCAATGTACTCAACCTGACTGAGTTTAGGGTTATCAATCACATTCATGTGCTCTGTCCATACAATGATTGTATGGGCACTAGAGTCACACAGAGATCAAAATAGCTTAAATACTGGCAATACTGTGCTAGGGAAAGGAGCTTGTACTCAAGACTCAAATGGCCTGTACTGGGCCACAGACTGAGCAGTTGCAGGACTGTTCCCATTTCAGCTTTAAGTAGAACATGCTATTGGGGGAGGAGGGAGAGTGGTGATGTCCTCATGAAATTACAGTTTGCTTTCTGTGTTGGACATAAAGAATAAGTAATGCACTGAGCTTTTTAAATCTGGTCACTTAACTTTCTAACTTTTTGATAAAAAAAGAAGACTTACAAGGAAAGGAGCCCATGTAAGTCCTTGGAAGGGCAGCAGACCTTTGTGTGAGACAGATGTTTGTATAACAGAGTTTGGCCATTTTACTAGCTGAGTCACTGGGAGCTGTTCACTTAACCTCTCTATGCCTCAGTTTCTTTAGTTGTAACTTCAGGGTAATAGCAATCCCCATATCCAAGATTGCTTTGCAAGTAAATGAATTAATAGATAAAATCATTTATGGAAGTACCCAGAAGACAGCCATCGACGTCATTGTGTTGAGCGCATTATACTGGTAGAATAAAATGATGAACTAAGCAAGGCCTTTCAAAATGTTTCATTTACCCATAGACCAGGCACCAGTCAAAGAATACAGTGAAGTGAATGGAAATACTCACTCTGTTTAAGACCTTCAGATTCTGGTAAAATAAATATACCAGGAAGCAATCAATAATGTTAAAAATAGTAATGGAGATGGATTCAAGGGACAACACAGTGATCATTAAATTTTTGTGTCTACTTGACTGGGTCACAGGGTGCCCAGATGTTTGGTAACCTTCCTGTGAAGATCCCTATGAGACTGTGCTGGGAGGAGATTAGCCTTTGGATTGATGGGCTGAGAAAAGCAGTTTTGCTTTCTCATGGAGCCAGTGGGAAGCCTGAACAGATTAAAAGAGAAAAGTCTTCTTGCCTCATTGCCCTGGAAGCTGGACATAGGCCTTCCCCTTGCTTTCAATCTCAAGATGAGAAACTGGCCCTTTCTCAGTCTCTTGCCAAAGTCTCAAGCCAGTGACTTGAACCCCTTGGCCCTTATCTTAGCATATAGCAGGACAGAATCTGGTTGCCTGGTGAGACAGCAGGTCAAACTAAGGAGGTAGCCATAAGCAATATAGGCAGCACATTCAAAATGCTAGATTTTGAAGGGAAAAAAAAAAAAGACAGCGTTGGATTCAGGAGGGAGCTGTGACCTCTAGGAAGGCTAATGCTGATATATTTTAAGGCTAGATGGAAAGGGGAAAGAGAGGAGAGGGAGCATGGGGAGAGCAGAATGATCATCATTAACATCTTAAGGTACCCACGGAGTTGGAAGCCTGGATCCTTGATTGGGTTTGTCTAAGACCATAGGGACCATGTGACTAGTCTTCTTCTGACCAGAAGGAAAGACAACAAGTGTAGGAAGGACCCAGGTGGTTTTATGGAGATGGTATCAGGACACTGGGAAATTCCTACTTGATAGCTTCTTGCTCCACTGAGCAGCGGATGCCAGGTTATCTGCTAATGTGAGGGCCAAGGGGTTCAAGCATGAGAGCCATAGAAAGAATATGGGGCATAGGGACATAGAGGAGGGGTCATGGTTCCCTTGGGGGAAGGAGTAAAGACTACACTGAAAGCCGGAGGTTTGAATAATGTCATGTCCATTCTCATGGCTTCTCCAGGAAGAGACTTAGGTGATGATCTGATATGACTTTTCCTCCCTCCCAAATTCCTCTCCTTTCACATATGAGCGAACTGAGGGCCAGAGAGGACTGTAATTTCAGAAACATGAAACTGTCAACCAACAGAAAAACCTGCCATAAGTCTATCTGGGTTCCCAGGCTCTTGATTTTTCTGCTGTAGGCCATAGAAAGTCTTGCTTTGCTCCTTGTAACAACAGTTGCTCCTTGATACTAATGTAGCTCTTGGCTACCTGTCCATCAACTACAAAAGCTTTGCTTTCCTTCAGTTTTCTTCACCTTGCAGGTGAAAGGAAGTGATCCCTGGGCCTATGCAACCCATGTCTTACTATGGCCAAGGTTGGATGCTCCTATTGCTCAATGAGGTGCAGGCCTCTGGCTCCCTCATTCTGTTTTGTAAACAAACATTCCACACAGCCCAGACACTCCTGAAGCTGGCTGCACCCACCTAAAGATGAGATTGACTGCTGAGGAAACTTCTAGAAATGCAGGCTAGGGAAGCTGAATATGTACTGTTTAAAAAATAATAATAAATCAGTGGTTGACTGAGAATGTAATATTCAGAATAAGAAAATAGCTAGAAATATGATCAAGCGTGAACAAGCCAAAAGTTCCTAATGCACTGTGAATTATATATATATATATATATATATATATATATATATATATATATATATAATTGCCACTTCAACACATACATCAAAGGAAGGGCAGAACAGTCCATGGACCTGCCCTTCACACACAGACCTTCTGTGGAGGAATCCTTGGGTCTCTTCTCCAAAGAGAAGTCTTGCCTTGCCAGTTTCATGATGCCCATGCTCAAGATTGCTCCTTTCAGCATTTTCTCTTTCCTACCAGAGTCTCCTTTCAAGGTGACCATATTCCTTTCCCCTTGGGCTTGCCTCTCCTGGTAATTTCAGGGTAGGGGATCATGACTAGAGTTACTATAGATCAAAGGAACTTGGCTGCCCTTTTCAATTTAACCTGAAGCAGAGATCTGCTTGTAGGCATTCATACTGGCACTTGGACAAAGTGGAACCAAGCAGAGGCTCCTACCAGGGTGTCTGAACACATTTAAATAATTGCTCTTTGGAAAAATCTGCCCAGAGCTGGCATAGTGACCACTTCACTGGATTCTCGTAAGCTTCATTTCCACTACATAGACACAGAACTATTATCTTAACAGAGTTAAAAATAATGTTGAGTCTGAGAAGGGATTGGGGTGGGGATCTGATGAACATGTAAAGTCAGCGTGTTTATTTTCTCAACATTGTCCAGTTGATCGGCATCGTTTTGAAATCCAGCACAGGAAATAGTCTGGGAGGTAACTGCTACCTTCATAAAAGCCAGTGTTTTTGAGTAACCTACTGGTGCAGACCAGTCATGGTGTTGGGTTGCTAATGACTACCACTGCTTGAACATTTACTATGTGTCAGGCCCAAGGAAAGAAATATTTTAAGAGATTACCTCACTTACAAAATGCTGATTTTAGCATCTACTGATACAGTCTTTCTTCTCCTCTAATCTGCTGCTACAATGGATTATGATCTTTCCTGATATTGAGTTAGCTTTACTTGCATTCATTCAATAAATCCAACTTGCTTGTGATGTATTCTTCTTTGGACATATTCTGGACTCTAGTCCTTACTTATCTATTTAAATTTTTTTAGTCTGTACCATCATAATTGAAATATCTTGAGTAAATTCTTTTAATGTAGTATTGTTTTTAACACAAGCTAATTTCATCCTTATAATAATTTTAAAAATTACACTTTCCTAGTAGCAAGTTGTCCAGGATCCACATTGTGAGTATATTTGGGATTTGGACTCAAGTATGATTCTTTGTACATTAGACAGGTTCTGTTTCACACTATCTTTCACTTGAAAGACACAGCAAGAATCCTACCCCAAGAGATAAGGCCATTGTGTGCTGATGTGGATACAGAGGTTTGCTCAGCGCTACTTCTCAGTCAGAGAGGAGAGCAGAATACCTCTACCTCTGTCACTAGGTCTTATATTTACCCCATAACCTGAGCTCTTAGTGTGGGTAACCCCAAAGATTCTTTCTAGATCGATATGTTTTCTTTCTAGTCTTATTTTGTTAGTGAGTCTTAGCCAGTAAGTTTCCTCTGTAGGAATGGAAACCTAACATTAACTTTATGTCTAGGGGGCGGGAAAAGAGAGGAAAGGGAGATTTTTATGCAAGAAGATAATTTGTCTAACAGCCTTATTTCGTTTTAACAAAAATCTACCATATGTCCATTCTGTTCCTACCCTTTTTTATGTATTCTGCTTCCCTCAGCAACATAATCTCAAGCACATACAGAAGCCCAGCCTCAGGCAGAAAGTCTGTTGCCGATAATAATTGGACCATTGTCTTGTGCTTGATGGAACCTACTGATATTGAACATCATCTGCCCCACTACCTACAGCACTGATCTGTCCTCACTTCAAACTGCCTAAGTCATCAAATTCTGCAAGCTTTTGGAGCACAGTCCCCTGGCTTTGCCCAGAGTGTTTACTCTAGAACCTGACCCGGTGTTTGTCCTTGGTTTCCATATACCACCAGTGTAGGAAAGAGACTCTTTTGCCTTTTCCCCTAAACCAATGAGAAGGCCCGGCACTGATAGGATGTGTTACTCACTGATAACCTAGTTTATTCTTTGCTCTTTTCTATAGTCTGGATGTCTGCATCTCCATTAAACTGTATGTTGAAACCTAGTTCCCAGGGCAATTATATTAAAATGTGGGGTCACTGGAAAAGAATAAGGCCACTAGGATGGAGTTTATTTGAATGAAATGATGTTAGTGCCCCAGAAAAGGCTGTCTTAATCTTTCTGCTCTTGTGGGTGCAGCAAGAACATGTCATCTTGATCAACACAAAGACCCACAACTGGTCAATTGTATGGAGAATAGGAGACTGTGCAGTTCTCAGCTCTAAATGGGATGTCTATATACAGCCCTTCCCCCAGGGCACAGAGATCATGATGGAAGAAGGAGTGGAAAGACTCTAAGTGCTAAATCTAATGAATGTCTGTAGGAGAGCAGACATGGTGGTTCCATTGTGCATATGCACTCACAGTAGCTGTGACTGTGTGCATAAAATCAATCCAGCCACAGTCCCAAATGGATCAGAGAGGAGACCATTAAGTTCTACTCGTACTGTGGTAGTTTGAAAGAAAATGACCCCCAAAGGGAGTAGCACTATTAGATGTAACCTTGTTGGAGTAGGAAGTGTGGCACTGTAGAGGTGGGCTTTGAGGTCTTATATATGCTCAAGATAACCCCCAGTGTCTCAGTTCACTTCCTATTGTCTTCAAGATGTAAGACTCTCAGCTGCCTCTCCAGCACCACGTCTGCTTGCAAACCGCCATGTCCTGCCATGATGATAATGGACGGAACCTCTGAAACTGTAAGTTAGCCTTAATTAAATGTCTTCCTTTATAGGAGTTGCCATGGTCACAGTATCTCTTCACAGCAGTATAAACCCTAACTAGGACACCTACCAAGGAGCTAGTGGCAATTTATGGCTTCTGAGGGAGGTCAATTCAATTTACTCCAGAATAGCTGCCCATGTTCCAAGTAGAAGGTCCTATATCCATGTATGTACAAGTAGCACTAAGAGGACTCAAGTTTTTTTTTTTTTTTTTTTTTTTTTGAGTACATGAAATTGGGAAGGAAAAGTATATAAAGGATAGAGTAAGAGGGGGAGGGAAGTGGGAGGTGGATTTGATTAAAGTACCTTATATACACATGTAACATTTTCAAACAATAACAACTAATTAACTTTTAGAGAAAGATTGCTCCATCTGTGAACCAGAAAGAGGGTCCTCAGTAGATACTGAATCTGTTAGTGCCTTTGTGACCCAATGCTATGTGTTCATATCTAGGTGAGAACACAGTCAATGGCAAAACAAAACAAAACAAAACAACAACAACAACAAAAACAAGTGGAGAGAGATATATTGTCTGAACAAAGGAGAGCACAAGAGTTATTTCCAAAAAATGTCCTCAAACAAGAGAGTCATGGGAATTCTATTTAGAGAGCCTATGCAAATTCTATGGGAAACCACTTTAGATCTGGGCACATCCCTGAGCATGCTCAGTTAAGGAGCACATTCCTAGTCATCCTCAGCTTCAGGTCGTAGAAGGAAAGAGATACCTTGGGGAGCATATAAGCTCAAGGTCATTCATTGAACACACATTGAAATGGTTGAGAATAACAGATAGAAAAGCTTCAGAGCATACACAGTTTTGTTTGAAGTTTTAGCAGGAAAAAACAAAAAGAAGAAAGGCACTTTAAAGATGTGTTGATATAGGAGTTTGTCCCTAAAGGTGCCTGTCTTGCTTGGCAGCTAACATCTCGGTCTTAGAATGGGAAGCCTCTTAAACTTTTGTTTATAAGCCACCAAGTCTGTGGTACTTTTGTTACAGCAGCCAGATGGATGAAGACACTGTCTGTTAACAATCCCTACGCTGTGATGACAGAGTCAAAGTATAAATTGTCGTTACTGGTTTCATATTTTTACCTTGGAATCTTAAGGATGACAATAGCACAAAAGCATGGCCTCCTGACTAGTGAGTCAGATATTGACCCTTGTGGCTGCAGAGGATCCTAGAGCTGCTGGTCTTTAAGGTTATTTACTTCTTCTGGAATCTGTTTGGTCATTTTGCCCCAGGACTCCAGGTATCCTGACTAGTGAATCAGATATTGATCCTTGTGGCTATGGAGGATCCTAGAGCTGCTGGTCTTCAAGGTTATTCACTTCTTCTGGAATCTGTTTGGTCAGTCTGCCCCAGGACTCCAGGTATCCTGTGAGTCCAGGAAAGTATTAGAAAGCCCTTACCTTAGAAAAATCTGAGAATCTCAGTCTCTATGTCTCAATAAGTCTAATTCTCCTGTATAGTGGGCATCTGAGTGCTTGATTTGGTTTTGGTATTTTTGTTGGCCATTCTAATATCTTCCTCTGTTTTTCTGGTCATGACACCAATTTCCCTTTGAAAGAAATGTCCTCTGCTCATGTTCCATGTTCTACTGCACTGTCAACCATACCTTTGGCTCCTTCATACCATTGGGTTACACTTCTACTATGGCTCTAGCCACTCTTCGAAGTTCATAAAGCTGGCAATGATGATTAGTGTAAAGGAAGGTCACATAAGGTTAAGCCATGTTTTCTCCCTGGGGTTCTTGCTGAAACTCAAGAATGAACAGTTCCTCCCTCAAAGGGGAGTTCTAGATTGGAAAACTGTTTGACTGGAACTGCCTGCTGCCATCTTTCCCACTGAACAGAGAACTCTGACCCACAGAAGAGATGAGGGGGTACCTTGTCAGAGCTGAGAGAAGGGGAGAAATACAGAAGAAAGAAAGTTCCTTGGGCTGGAGAGATGGCTCAGTTGTTATGAGCACTGACTGCTCTTCCAGAGGACCCAGGTTCGATTCCCGGCACCCACCTGGCAGCTCACAACTGCCTGTGACTCCAGTTCCAGCAGATCGGATGCCTTCTTCTGGGTTCTGCAGGCACTGCATGCACATAAAATAAAATAAAATAATTAATTAAAAAAAAAAAAAGAAAGAAAGTTCCTAGGAGAGTTAGAGTCCTGGATGAGGTTAGATCATCTCAGATCCTCATTGCTAAAGGGATTTCACTTCTTTAGTGCTCACAATTCCATGAGAAAAGTCCTACCACAGAAGCATGTCCTACTCTGGGTCACCCTATACTCTTGTCTCACCAGCATCTGCCAGGTAAGGTGGGAACAGACTCGCAGCCATTGTTTCATGTCTGCCTGACAGGATTGAAGCATTAACAGTTTCCACATAGCCTCCTCATATCTTCGGCTTCCTCCTCACAGAACAGACATCATCTCCTCATGTTCTTGCTTCCACAGGTGTATAAAACACATCCTTAGCCGGACGGTGGTGGCGCATGCCTTTAATCCCAGCACTCGGGAGGCAGAGGCAGGCGGATCTCTGTGAGTTCGAGGCCGACCTGGGCTACCAAGTGAGCTCCAGGAAAGGCGCAAAGCTACACAGAGAAACCCTATCTCAACCCCCGCCCCCCCCCAAAAAAAACCACATCCTTATCTGTCTTTTTTTCCAGACCATTTACCAGATGGATGCCTCCATGCATCGGGGCCTGACACAAAATGGAGTTCGTTAACAGAGGAATGCACGGATTGCCTCACAGTATGCTCCAACTGTCCACTCACGCTCTCAAGAGACCACAATGGCATTTTTGTGATAAATTTATCCATACCGTGCCCTTCGCAGGCTTGTTTAAAGGCTGACCTCCTCTACCTGAAAAAGAGTCAGAAACAAAGAAGGTGTCAGGCTAGCATAGAACTTTTACCGGAGCCTCCCTCCCCTTTAGCAAACACTGTGCTTGCCTGTCTCCTTGTGTGACCGCTGCACCAGAAATGCCAGAAGCTCCCAGGACCCTAGGAGGTTTTAATTTTTATTTCTGTAAAGTTCATGTCACCTTGAAATGGATTTACTTATTCTGATTAGCTCAGGCTTTCTGGTCTCCTTAACAAACATAGAGCCTCAACAGGTTTTGAAGGAAGTTTATTTGCTATTCATGTTTTATTCGAAATGACTTCAGATTTTTACCCAAGCAGCATGAACTCTCTACTCAATCTCCATATTCTGTTCTCCAGGGATAAACTCAACTTTCACTATTCCTGGGACATTATAGTAACACCCATGTGACAACTTGGTAAAATCACTGTTACAGTCACCCTCTGATGACATGTCTCATCCAGCTACCTCTGAGATGGAAGAGCTCCTTAGGCCTTGGCATTAATAATGTCCACATGTTTTTCCTCTTCTTTTAAAATAACATTTCTTATTTTTTTTCTTTTTGTTGTTCAAGACAGGGTTTCTCTGTGTAACTTTGGGGCCTGTTCTGGATCTTGCTCTGCTGACCAGGATGGCCTCGAACTCACAGAGATCTGCCTGCCTCTGCCTCCTGAGTGCTGTGATTAAAGGCATGCACCACCACTGCTCTGCTAAATAACATTTCTTTTTTTAAAAATTTAATTTTATTTTATTTTACAATACAATTCAGTTCTACATATCAGCCACGGATTCCCTTCTTCTTCCCTCTCCTGCCCCCTCCCTTTCCCCCCAGCCCACCCCTATTCCCACCTCTTCCAGGGCAAAGCCTCCCCCAAGGACTGAGATCAACCTGGTAGACTCAGTCCAGGCAGGTCCAGTCCCTTCCTCCCAGGCCGAGCCAAGCATCCCTGCATAAGCTCCAGGTTTCAAACAGCCAACTCATGCAATGAGCACAGGACCCGGTCCCACTGCCTGGATGCCTCCCAAACAGATCAAGCCAATCAACTGTCTCACCCATTCAGAGGGCCTGATCCAGTTGGGGGCCCCTCAGCCTTTGGTTCATAGTTCATATGTTTCCATTCATTTGGCTATTTGTCCCTATGCTTTATCCAACCTTGGTCTCAACAATTCTTGCTCATATAAACCCTCCTCTTTCTTGCTAATTGGACTCCCAGAGCTCCACCTGGGGCCTAGCTGTGGATCTCTGCATCCATTTCCCTCAGTCATTGGACAGGGTTTCTAGCATGACAATTAGGGTGTTTGGCCATCCCATCACCAGAGTAGGTCAGTTTGGGCTGTCTCTCGACCATTGCCAGCAGTCTATTGTGGGGGTATCTTTGTGGATTTCTGTGGGGCTCTCTAGCACTTTGTTTCTTCCTTTTTCTCATGTGGTCTTCATTTATCATAGTCTTTTATTCCTTGTTCTCCCTCTCTGTTCTTGATCCAGCTGGGATCTCCTGCTCCCCCAAGCTCTCTTTCCCTCGACCCTCGCCCTTCATTACTCCCATTCATGTCCAGGCTGTTCATGTAGATCTCATCCATTTCTCTGTCACTGGGTGATCCCCGTGTCTTTCTTGGGGTCCTATTTTCCAGGTAGTCTCCCTGGTGATGTGAGTAGCAGTCCAGTCATCTTTGTTTCACATCTAGTATCCTCCTATGAGTGAGTACATACCATGTTTGTCTTTCTGAGTCTGGGTTACCTCACTCAGGATGATTTTTTTCTAAATCCATCCATTTGCCCGCAAACCTCATGATGTCATTATTTTTCTCTGCTGAGTAGTATTACATTTAAGTAACATTTCTTAACCAAAGTTTGTAGCAGCAAATGTACCAGTCTGATCATGAAATTTTCAGGCAAATGGATGGAACTAGAAAATATCATCCTGAGTGAGGTAACCCAGACTCAGAAGGACAAACATAGTATGTACTCACTCATAAGTGGATACTAGATGTGAGGGAAGGGATGGCCAGACTGCACCTCACACCTTCAGAGAGGCTAGCTAACAGGGAAAGATTCTAGGAGGGACACATGGATGGCCCAGGGAAGGAGAAGTGGACAAGATCTACATGAGCTGATTGGGGGGAGGTTGTGGAGGGTAAGGAGTGGGGCATGAGAACATAAGGAAATGGGAGAATTGAGCTGGAACAGGAACAGAGTGGGAGAGCAGGGAAGGAGATACCATGATAGATGAGGACATCATGGGAATAGGAAGAGCCAGGGTGCCGGGGAGGCTCTCAGGAATCCACAAGGATGACCCCACCTTGGAGTGCCGGCAGAGGTCTAGAGGGTGCCTGGACTGGTCTACTCTGGTGACCAGTCTAGTGAATAACCTAGCTGTCATCATAGGGCCTTTGTCTAGTGACTGATGGAGGCAGATACAGAGATCCACGGCCAGGCATCAGGATGAGCTCCAGGAATCCAATTGATGAAAGAGAGGAGGGATTCTGCAGGCAGGGGACATCAAGATCATGATGGAAAGACATGCAGAGATGACAGGCCACACTGGTGGAAGCCCATGAACTGTAGACTAGTGGCTATGGAGCCCCCATGGGACTGGACTAGGTCCTCTGGATATGGAAGACAGTTGTTTGGCTTGAACTGTTTGGGGGGCACCCAGGCAAGGGGATTGGAATCCATCCCTGGTTCATGGGCAGGCTTTTGGGAGGCCAATGCCTGTGGTGTGATGCCTTGTGCAGCCTTGGTGCAGTGGGGAGGGGCTTGGACCTGCCTAGGCTCAGTGTGCTGGGCTCTGCTGACTCCCCATGGGAGACCTTGATTTGGGGGATGTGGGGATGTGAGGTGGCTTGGGAGGAGGGGCTGGAAGAAGGGAAGATGGGGGATCTGTGGATGATGTGTAGAGTGAGTAGAAAATTTCTTAATAAAGAAAAATGAAAAAAAATGTGTCAGTCTGTAATAAAGTTCATTTGTGATGGGAGCAGATAGTAGTCAAGTTCAAGTTCAGGGTAAGGTTCTGACAGGGAAAAGGCCACTTACCACATGTTTAAAAAAATGTCCAATTTTCTTGGATGAAGAGAGTTTATAAAAATACCTGTGTACTGGAGAACATTTATGTTGGAGAGTGTCCTTCTGTCTGTGTATGTGTAATGAAGCCCACTGATTGGTTTTAGACTGCCCAGTTTGGGCAGGAAGTCACAGGAGGTTGCTGGGACTCTTGCACTGTATCTCCTGTGAAAACTGCTGCTGTTTTAACCACTGTTTGTGTCAACTCTGGGTACTGCGCCTTGCTGTCAGGCTGCTGTTGCAGTTGCAGTTTTTAAACAGAGTCTGGCTATGATGCCAGGCTGGCCTCAAACTCATTATCATTCTATCTTAACCTCCAGGGTTCTGGGACCGTAGGTGTCTACTTTATGCCTTGCCTTAGAAACTTCTTTTGTAGGGAGATAACATGAGTCCATATAAATATATTACTTTTTTAATTCTATGTTCTCATGTATTAGTACCAATTTTTTAGTCCTGAGTTAATTTCTACATATAGTTGGAAATGCTGACTTTCAATTTTTGCAACTCTTTCTAAATTATTATCCACCATTATGATATCAAGAAGACCATTCTGTCTTTCTGACACATGTATTCATGTGTTCTTATCAATGGCAAGGTATAAATTCTTACTCCATCCAATAATGTACCATTCATTATTGTTATTACCTGTCTTTATTTTTATATTCAAGTTGCCTCAGATTTAGCCAGTGGGATTTCTCTCAAGCTGGATCCTTTGTCTTTCTGATGCACCTCTGTGATTCTTTGAACACTTTGGACATTATTAGCATTAGTGTGGGTATTTTTGCTGTCATATGAGACTTCAATTGTACCTTCTGTGTTCTCTGATCAATCCATGGCTCAACCTTCTCTTTAAGGGCCATTGCTTCTGTTGAATGGAGGCTGCTGTTTAGAGACCAAGGGATGGTGGGATGTGTGTTCCTTGTCACTCACATGTCCTTTATTCCAGGCTCTTTCAGTCTTTAACTCAATACCAAGTTCCAATCTAGCCTTTTCTTTTCTTATCTGCCTTTGTGTTGGTGAGATGCCAGACCCTTATTGTCTTCAAATATTCACTTCTTTGTTCATGCTCCTTCCCCCTCCCTCCCAACTAGAGCCATTATCCCAACTTTGCTGAGCCAACATCCCTCTTGGCTACCTTTCTCACTTGATTGGAATCCCTAAAGTACCATCTCCTCCTTTCAGCTTGCCAAATGGACTTTTGGACTAAATTATTCAGGAGGACAAATATAAATCCAGTTTGGGAGTGGATATGAGAGTTAGGCATGCTCATAAATAGCCAATAGACTCTATATATGTATAGTGTCATATAATAAATTACATGCTATTCCTATACAGTCAATATATCTGACCACACACATGCACACTAATGTACACACATACACACACTTTGATAAGGCATTCTAATAAGTAATTTTAAGTAAGCAGATAATTCTAAAAACATTTAGAATAAAAGTATATCATTACATGTTGCAACATTATATATAATAATCCAAAACTTAAAAGTGAATGTTCAGTTGTTATGCAGCATAAATACAGTGTGTATTTAAGACTGTATATAAATTAATACAGTGTATAAATTAAGATTGTATAGGTTTATATTTTGTCATAAAATATGTCAACTATACAATAATAAGTGAAAAGAGTAAGCATGCCTAAGAGAAAATATTATGTGCTCCCTTTAAATATATGTGTATATTAATTAATTGCATTCATTAATTTGGTATGTGTGTGTGTGTGCACGAACACATGAACACTCACACATACCATACAGCATGGGTGGGCGTCAGAGGACAACTGCAGGGACTTGATTCTCTCCTTCCGCCACACAGGTCCTGGGAATCAAACTCAGGTCATCAGGCTCCATGGCAAGCCCCTTTTCTTGCTTAACCATTTCGATAGCTCTACATGTCCACATTTTCAACTCTGTTTATAGAGAAGGGCCACAGAGACAACTCATCACATATTGTACCTCTAGGTTGTAGGATTTTTTTTTAATTGTTGGGCCTATTTCTTTTTCTTATTGTTTACTATGAATTCAAGAATGAACATATGTTGTTTATTTTTTTTAAAGGCTAAAACCAAACACTGGACCCTAAACTCTCTCTGGAAAATTTGTATTGTTCCCCTAAACCTGTGCCAAATGTACTGACAAGTTATGCCGAGCTCATTGCTGGTTGGGGTGAGAATGAAGGACATGATAGACACTGTAATCTGTAAGACACCGTAGTAAATTCAAGTCTATTAAGATCATTGTTTTTAATATTTCATCATCATCATTGTTGCCATCCTCCTCCTTATCATTGGTATCAACTCCAGTTCTCGCTAATGATCACTGTTTTAGAGTCAGAAGAAAAACTGCTAATTTTCTTTCCATTTGTTTTGGAGCCAGCAAGAAGCATTTGGAAAGTGTACCCCCTAAGAACCCTAAAATCTGGATGAGAAGGTCACATCCCAGCCCTTTGCGTCATTCAACAGATAACTAGAACCAGGCTGTGCACAGAGCAAGTTACTGGCCAGAATCTACTGCTGGCAGTCCAAGGTCAGAGACTTTATGGGTTTGGAGCAGTGGAAGGTCTGAGAGGCTGCAATAATGCATTCCTGTTAGACTGTGATAGTATATTGTTAATTGCTTTTCAAGTGCTGTGACTGGATTTATTCACACTTTATGGTAAGTCTCAAGTACAAGTTTAGAAACCAATTAGAAGGCTAAAAATTATGCTGAGGATAAAATCCACTTTGTTTGTATTTTTAGAGATCCTGCATAACTTTACAGGCTCTAAAAGATTTTTATCCAAGATGATAATATCCCAAAGACAAATATATGAAAGTGTGGGCATAGATATATGTCATCCTCTCTGGCTTTCATCCCAGCATCTGGGAAGGAAAGAAATATCAACCTCATGGCGATATATTCAACATAGGGGAATGGAATTGTTCTATTTTGCTCACTAACATATTCCAAGGGCCTAGAATAGTGGTGCTAGGGTACATAGCAGGAGCTTAACAAATACTGACTGTGCAATAGCCCCCATTTTCACTTTCAGCATGGAAGTGCTAGATTTCATTTTTGGACACATAGGGACCTTGGCCGTCAGGACCCACATTAGAAGATATTAGTAATAAAATGTGTGCTTGACCCATACCATCATGTAAAAGGGATTCATTCATAGGATTTGACTGAACAGTGGAAAGCTAGATTCCCTGTCCCAGAATCTGAGATAGCAGAGTGAAACATCAGGGAAGCGTTGGACATTGGGCCCCTCTCTCTTCTAGAATTTTCAGATTCCTAAGCTATTGCGTGGTCTTTCTCTTCAGGAAGACTAACAGGCACGAAGGCTGTGCTTTTGATACGTTCCCACAAAATGCCCCTGAGAGTTGAAGAAGCTTAGCAGCTGGTTAAGTTGCAAATTTTCTGACACTATGTTGAAAGCAAAGTGAGTTTCCTTTCTATGCCTTTAAATGTGTTTATTTAAATATAAAAATAAGGAGTCTTCCTCCAGAGACAGTCATAGAATTAATCCTTCAATGCTTGGATAGAATCTAAACTTTCATTAAGAATCACCAAAAACTGGCCTCTAGCCATCTCCTGGTCTCCCTGTTCATCACTGTCCACCATTGCAGACATTCTCTTCTTCTGCTTCACATGACTAATTTCCTTCCAATGCCCATGGTCTTGATTTCTGGACACTCAGCCTGCATTTGCTGTGCTTTCTGCCTAAAATAGCAATTTCATTTTCTAGTCAGTACTTTTCCTCTCAATTCATCCATGTAACAGAAGAAAGATAGCTCTGCCATATGCTCCCAACACCTTCTGCTTCAGTTAGAATGCACTACATACTGTTGCTGTTGTTTGGCCCTGTCTCTTGCCATAGGCAGAGCTCAGGTAGGTAGGATTTGCACTGAATTTTCTCCCTATTAGCTCTCATTCCTTACCTACCTCAGTGCTGGGAATGCTATACTGCCTTTCTATATTTATTCCGAGCATTTAATCCTGCCTCTCCCATCCTCAATCAAGTCGTTGCATTCTAGAATATTCGAGAACACATTGTCACAGAAGTAGATTTGCTCTCTATTTGTTTGGGATGAAAACTCATACTTTAGTTGAAATTTTATGCTACACTATAGTTTGGATCTTCAGTGTCCCCCAGAGGCCATAGGTCAGATGCTTGGTTGCTAGTGAGAAGTAGTAGAAGTTTTAGGAGGTGGAGCTCAGTGGAAGGAAGTCAGAGCATTGAGAAAAATGCACTTGGAGTTATTGAGTTGTTAACCACATCCTGTCTCTCTTCACCTCTCAGACACAGTGAAATGATCAGCTTCTCTCCACAAGTCTCCCATCACGATGTGCTACCCCAACATAGGCCAAAGGCGATAGACTAACTGCACATGGACTGAAACCTCCAAAGCTGTGAGCCAAATATCCCTCACTTCCTTATAATTTTGCTATCTCAGATATTGTCACAGTGAATGAAAGGCAAGCAACCTGGGTTATGAACAACTTAAATAAAAGACCATTTATATAATTTATTTATGCATTAATATTATATGTAGGCCAGGCATGGAGGCACACATCAGTAGTCTCAGCACTTGGGAGGTTGAGGCAGGAGGATCACCATGAGTTTGAATCTAGCCCGTGTTACATGGCAAAACCTGGTCTCAAAAAATCATATGCATGTATTTTTAGACATTAGACATATTAGATGTCCCCAAATTTAAGGCAGGTGTTAAAGCAACCAAAACATATACATTTCCTGGAACCTCCCACTGGAGCTATTAGCAGAGAGGCCAGTGTGTCGTGGCCATAGAGAGGCCAGTGTGTTCTGTCTGTCCTCCTCATTCTCTCTAGTCCCTCCCATCAAACACTGAGGGTAAAGCCATTATCTGTAGCAAGTGATTTCTCAGTGATCTTTTTAGTATAGTGTGCTTTCAAGGATGAATTATGTTTTAAAATTTTTATATAGACTCATTATGCTGTAGGGCTTCTTCTCATGTGTGGACTCAAAGATAAGCAATCATTTACTGCACAGACGTGGGTTCACCTTGGTTTCATTTACCACTCTGCTGCGGATCATCCTTTCTTACCCTGTGTGAAGAATGCCCAGTGCTTTCACGACAACTTTAATTCTGAAACAGTATCGACTGAGGCTAGGAATGGATACCTGGAGGTTCAATCAGGCATCGATCACCTCCCAACAGACAGTAATGACTGCAATAAATACTGGAAATCTCAGTTGAAACTGATAGATAAATATACTTGCAGCCAAGGATGTCTGAGATGACCCTTTAGACTGCTGTATTCTCATTCCCATCAGCCAGATCCTGACTCTGTGCCAGGGAAGGCCTTTTAGACAGCCGCAAGCTGCTTAGTTTGTTCCTTGAGAACACCAGAAGTGCCTGGGAATTTGTATTATCTTGGGGTTAGCTTTAGAGGGCTGTCAGTTCTATAGCCCCCTTGCTTTCTGACAGAGAAAACTTGGTGTGCCATCTCCACAACTCCTTATGAAATTGAGGCCCAGTTTTCTTCTGTCACTCTTGGCTTCATAAGGACACTTGCTTGTCTTCCCTCATGCTCCTTCCCATGCCCCCATCTTTCTACTGTCTTGTTCTGGAAAGGTCTTTCTAATAAACACTATCATGTGTACTTTTGTATCAGAATATGCTTTGGGGGAGGAAACTCAATCTATGAAAATGCTTTGAGACATAAATGGAGAAATAATCTTCCTACTTTGGTCTTTAGTTATCCATCAGGATTACGAACCCAAGTGGGCCGTTGGTAAGACCTTGTAAAATTATACAGCTGCATTAGCAAAACTCCAGAAAGTGCTGAAGCCCCTAGGGATACTCTTTCCTCTTAGCATCCCAGACTGTCATCTTTTCAGATCACCTTTCCTGCTGCCCATGTCTGAGGTAGACCCCATGCCATCCTTCTGCAATATGACATCCTGTTGCTTTGCTTCAGGCGTGTCAGAACAGCCTGCAATTGTTGAATCTGTTCTTGCCTTTGACTTTGCTACCTCTCCAGACTCTAAAGCCTTTTGATTGGGGGCCTCCTGTTAGATCAGGCACCCCACTTGTCCAGATTCCTGTTGTGTGTTCTGTAACCAGCCCCACAATCAGTTAAGGGTTTGTTGACCTTGTCTCTCCCATTGTCCACCAAGACTGACCTTTGCTGTAGTTGTGGACACAGCGTTGTACACACAGATCCTATAAAAACAGTTACAGAGGTTCAATCTATTGAAATCCACCTGGTCCAAATAAAGGAAACTGATGATGTACATGTACTTACAGGATGCTGAGCCTGGGACAAACCAGCCAGCAAACAGATTGTGCCTGACAAGTCTTCATAGAAAGTATGGAAGCTTTGAAGTCAAAGTGTTGTTTTGGTTCTTGGAAAACACAAACCCTCTACTCCCTGAGTCAGATTCTCCTAACATAATTGTTAGGACAGGGGAGAGAGAGTGCTTTTGTGGGTTGTACATGAATCCTCAGAGCAGCTAGGAGCTCTCCTAAGCAGCAGAAACAAGGGTGAGTTCTGAAACCTTCAAGACACTTGAGTGTGTATGTGTGTGTGTGTGTGTGTGTGTGTGTGTGTGTTATATGACACATGTGTGGGAGTACCTGTGGAGGCAAGAAAAGGATGTCAGATACCTTGGAGTTACAGGCAGCTTTGAACTTCTCTATATGAATGCTGGGAACTGAACTTGGGTCCTCTGGAAGAGCAGGAAGTACTCTTACCACTGAGCCAATTATCCACCCCAGAAAAGGATTTTTTTTAAAGCATCTTTCATAGGACACAGCTTCTATAGTATGTTAATTGAATTTCATAAAAGCCAAATGTATATGTTAGTGACAACATATATTTGGGAAGAATCTTTAATATTTTAACATACTGTTTGTAATCATGTTAAGAGGATACTTCTTTGGATTGTCACAGGAGAAATATGGGCATAGAGACAATCTGAAATTGCAACTTCATACTTGGTCTTTATGACTTTGTTTCTACTTCTCCCAGGTGGGACATCTCCAAAGTCTTCTCCCTTTTCCATGTCTGTTCCTTCCAAAGTTAGACTAACCAGCAGTTCATAAACAGTCTGCTAACTTTCTCAACTACTGCTTCCTAGTGAACTATCAAAACATTTAATGGCTCAAAGCAGCACTACTCATTAATTTAGCTCATGCATCCATGTTGGGGCAGGGCTCAGCAGGAAAGGGTTGTCTTGGTCTCATGTAGCATCTGCCAGGGCTGCTGACCTGAGACAGAAGCTTCACTTCCCACATGGCACATCCATGTGGCTGGCAGTCAGTGCTAGATGTTGGCTGGGATTTCAGCTGGGGCTGTCTGTTGGGGTAGCTATATGTAGCCTCTCTGTGTGGTAGCTTGGCTTCCTCACAGCACACCAAGCAAGTTCCAAGTGTGCATTCAAAGACACAGGAAATGGACTGGTTTTGGAAGAAGCCCAACTTCATTCTCATAGGCTTCCTTTACTAAGGCAGTCATATGACTCAGACTCCGGAATAGATGACATCAGCTTCACCTCTTGATGTGACAAAGTGTTCTGGGAGACATGTTTTAAAATGTCTATAGCAGCTCCATGATTTGCTCTTAAAGTTCCTTCTGCCCATAATATTCCTTGACTCTCATACCCACATTGCCACCTGAAAAATTACTGATTTTTCAAGACCTCCCTCTAATATCATTTCCTATAAAAACATTTTTTGTCCATGCTTTGTTAGCATGGTGTTTTTATTGCAAGCCTCCTGTTTAACACATCATATTAATGTTAACCATGAGAGGGCAATGAGACATCTTGTTCATTTATTATTCCAATTCCTAGCAATGAATTAATTGGCTAATTTTCCAGACCAACTGTTATCATAACAACTATCATTTCACAAATGTTTACTGTTTAATATGCCATGAAAGATGTACTTTATAAATATTATCCTACAGAATGCTCACAAATAGGAAACTGGTATTATTCACATTACACAAACAAAACAGTGCAAGGTGGGTCAAGCCAGGGTTCCATTTTTAATGCCCCTCCTCTTAGTGTAAGACAGTTCCCCTGAGAAACTGTGTCAACGAGCCAGAGTAAGGTTGCAGGAAGTGGGGCTCATTATCACTCTTTCCTCTCCTCTGGTGTTAGCAAGAGTCAGCAAGGAAAGTGTAGGTCCCCACCTTGCATCAGAAAAGCAGTATGAGTGAGCAATGTACTCACAAGGGAGATGCTAGGTTTACAGGGAAGTTGAGATCAACTGAAGGCAACCAGGTGGTATAAGATGCTGTTTCATCTTCCCTGGAAAGATGCAAAGGGGGCTGCTGAACTTGCATTCTACTCTTCTGCAGTGAAGTAGTGTGAGTCAGCCGGATGGAGCCCAGTAGAAATCTAAACATGCATGCATCCATTGGGCCCTTCAGCACAGCAGGGACTGTCCGCTAAAAATGATGAAGGATGATCCAGAGCCTCTTAAGATACTATCAAAATATGTACAGTGATGTCACTTATTTGCCATAGCACTAGTCAGGAAGATTGCAATGTGAAAGAGCAAGATATCTAATATATTCCAACCCTGAGCCAAGTCAGATGTTTCAATGATCTGACAAGAACTTTAAGGCAACTATCAAAGTTTTTTTTTTTTTAAAACAAATGAATACTAACTTAAATTTTTTATTGTCTGATAATTTCATATATGTATATAATATCTGTTGGTCAGATAAGACCCCCGTTCACTCCCATGCAATTCTTCTCTTGTGCTGGTGTTTTGGCTGGATTGATCTTGTGCAGGTCTTGTGCATACAGTCACAGCTGCTGTGAGCTCATGTGTACAATGGGGCTGTCATTTCAGGCAAACACTCTTATTGCTTCAGACCTCCACTACCTCTGGATAGGACCAGTTTTTCACCCATTCTTCCATGATGATCCCTGAGCCTCTGGGGAAGAGATGAGATGTAGATGTCCCATTTAGACCTGAGTACTCCACGGTTTCTTATTTTCTGAAAATTGAATACTGTGGGTCTGTGTTAATTGCTGTCTACTGAAAACACCTTCCCTGATAAGGGTTAAGAGATGCATTGATCTACTAATATGAAGATAAGAACTTAGAGGCAGCTTATTACTATGTCCATATGACAGAATGTTAGTAGGTTCTCTCCTAGGACCTATGGTGTAGCCAGATATGGGATTTTAGCCTTGTTAACAGTACCGGATATGCGTTTTCTCTTAGAGAGTGGGCTTTAAATCCAATTATAAAGTGGTTGGTTACTCCTATCACATTCATGTCACTATTATACTAGTGGGCACATCTTGCTGAGCAGTTATGATTATAGCTCACAAGGTTCACAGTACACATAAAACCTTCTAGCACTGTGATAACTAGCCAGTAATGATGAATCTTTAAAGTTAGTATCAGTTTGATTTGTCCGTGTCATATGATTCAAGCATATGGGATCTTAAGTAATATGGTTTTATCATAAAATTCTGGAGAGTAACCAAGAGCAATAGAAACATCTTGTTGTGGGATGACTCAGCCCTAACAGGCCTGAGGGCCAGCAGGCCCAAACCAGTAATAGGATACTCCCTAAGAGCCAACCTGGGTCTGCCTAAGGGCTTAGCAACAGCAGCTGAGACATGATCTGAGATCACCTGGACCAATGAGAGGCAGCCATGTCACACCAGCAGATGCATACTCATCAGACCATCCCCTGGGTTGGGGTAGAGGGTATATAAGGCTTGCCTATTCTTGAATAAACTGAGCTTGTTGTTTTAACATCCTCCCAGAGTCTCTGTCCTTGACTCTATGCCTACTCCCCCTCCCCTAAAGGGAACAACACAGGACCCTGCCACATCAAACAGGACCCTGCTATATCTTGTGATTTGGTGCTAACATAAAGAGATCATATTTGTATCATCATAGTTTGAGAGAGAAAGGAACCTAAAAACTTTGACAAAATAATAGCCAATTCATTCTAATCGGGGTGAAACGTATTAACTCCCAGGTTGTCTTAGCTTTTTCTGTTGCTGTGACAAAGAACTCTGCATACAAGCACTTAATGGATCAAGAGATTGTTCTGCTTCAGCTCATAGTTCAAGATACAGTCCATTGTGGCAAGGACATCAAGGCAGCAGGAACTTAGAGTAGGTGGCTCCTTACATCCATAGTCAGAAAGCAGAGAGTGCTGAATTCATTCTACCTCTCAGCACCTTTTCTCCACTTATACAGTCCAGGGACCCAGCTAGGGAATGGTGCCACCTACAGTGGGCTGGACTTTCCACCTCAATTAATGAAGTCAATATTGCCCTTCACAGTCATGCCCAGAGGCCCACATCAGAGGTGTTTCTAGATTCCGCTGACTTGAAAATTAACATTACCACACAAATTAAAGAAGCTAAGAAAATCTTGTGAGACAAATGCAAAGAAAATTCAAGAAATGTTGGGAACAGCCGGGCGGTGGTGGCACACGCCTTTAATCCCAGCACTCAGGAGGCAAAGCCAGGCAGATCTCCATGAGTTCAAGGCCAGCCTGGGCTACCAAGTGAGTTCCAGGAAAGGCACAAAGCTACACAGGGAAAACCTGTCTCGAAAAACAAAAACAAAAACAAACAAAAAAAAATGTTGGGATGTTGGGAATTAAACCCAAAAAAGGCAAAAAAAATTGGAAAAAGCCAGTGAGAAACAAGATTGTTGAGTAAGTCCACTAGAGTAGTAAAGGCTTTTTTACCTGGTGCCAGGCAGGCCATGAGGAAGCTGCTGGCCCAGCTCTTTCTGAATACGGAAGGAAAACAGCTACACACTGTACCTAGAGGGACCACTGTTTAGGAATAAAAAAGAGGGAAATAAAGACATTCTCAGTTGAAAGAAATCTAAAAGGATCCATTGCCAGCACACTTTCTAAAGAGTGGCTACAGAAAGTCTCTGATCTGAAAGGAAGTGAACCAGGTTTATAACTTGAGGATATCTCATGATTGCATTAGTTATGCTTTTTTTTTTTTTAAATGCACATCAAGATTTTCTCTGAAGTGTGTAGTCAAAGCAAAAGAAAGCCTAAGTGAACAATGGACCTGACCTGGGTACACCCATCAAATACAAATTCTCAAAATGCAAATTCTTTTGTATCAAAACCACTTTGTTCTCCACAACAATTAATCCTTAATAAGAAAAAAAAAGACCTGTACACTTGCAATTTGTTTATGTTTTCACTCCATTCATGAATTATCACAAAATCTGAATTTATTGTCAGAACAACACAACTCAGAAATAACTTCTAAAATTTTTATATAGATAGTCCCCAAATTGTGTTTACTGTTCGTGGTATGGAGAATCGTTTTTTTTCTCTAGGGCTTAAATTTTATTTCCAGACACCAGGTAAGAGATTGCTGCAATTTTCAAGGCTGGTGCAGCATCCCAGTTGTAAAACAGCTGGGTTCCTGAAGCTCTTATTGGGAGTAATTGCTGTGAAGTTTTGACAAGTAAGTGTTGAAACAGGCACCTGGAATGATCGGTAGCAGAGAAGCTAAAAGAGAGCCCTGCGGATGCATTACAAACTGACAGATGAATATTGGAGGCTGTAGCCAGTCCTAGACCCGATTCGTGTAACAAGCACTTTGCAAGAGAAGGCCAAGTTCATAAACAACGAAGGTGACGTAAGACCTCTATTTCTTCTCAACGGTTGTATGGTGAGCAGGCAGAGCTGTCACAAGGACCAAATTCCTAACAGCTTGTTGAAGGCATTTCTCCATGGGCTCTCATGTTCCTGCCTGCCTTGCAATGAGAGGCGCTGGCTGCTATTACTCTGGACTCTTTTCAAGGATAGATTTGGAGCTGGCAGTTTTAGAAAACACAGCTTCTTTTTCTAGAGCTAAGGCCAGGTCTGCTTGTGGCATGAAAGATTGAGATGTCTTAAACTGCAGCAAAGGGCAAGTGTCCTTGGTGCTTGTTCTAAAAGCACCAGGTTCTCTGAACACCAGGTGGGCTTCTGTCTTCCAGCATAATACAACATATATGCAAATGTCACTTTTCTCATTGTATCACTCTGGAGGAGTTGGGGTACAGAAAACTGGCTCAAAAATAAACTTTTTTTTCTCTGCGAGGGAATAAAGTCTTCCCACAAAGGACCCCCCTCCCCAAAAGACCTGGAGACTATCATAGTAAATTCTGTTGACATTAAAAAAAGGTTCTTTTATACAAAGTGTTATGAAAATAGAAGAGGAATTAATAGTTTGTCAATCATTTCATGAAGTCAATATTATCCAGATGCCCAAATAAGACAAAGACAGTTTAAGAAAAGAAAACTGTTGACCAATAGCCTTCATAAATCTAGATGAAAAAAACTCTCAATAAATGTTAGCAACTAAAAATTACCAACCTATAGAAATACTGCATCATAACCAAGTGATATTTATGCTAGAGATGGGAAGTTAGTATGGCATTAGGAAGCCAACCATGTATTTCACTGTATTAAAAGACTTAAAAATAAAAACCATCTGTGTGAGTTTGCTTAGGCCAGCATCACAAAATTCTGTCATGTTGGATGGTTTAAGCAAAAGAAGTTAATTTTCTCAGGGTTCTGGAGACTAGAAGTCTGCATTAGTTACTTTTCCCATTGCTGTGATAAAATACTTTGCACAAAAACAATGTAAGTGAAGAAGGGTTAGACTATAGGAAGGCACGGCACCAGGGCTGGGAGGTCCCATTGCTGCTTGCATTGCATTGGTAGTCAGAAAGCACATTGGACAGGAAGTGGGACAGGTCAAGAAATCTTAAGACTTGGCCCCCGTGACTCACTTTTTCATCAAGGCTCTACTTCCTAAAGGGTCCACAATGACCAGAACAGCATCCTCAGCTGATGAGCTAATATACTAACATGAGCCTAAGAGAATGTCATACTTGCTGTGACTTGCACAGCTTTGGAGTTGACCTGACTGGGCCAACAAAGGAATGAAGAAAGCAGACGTGTGTACAGAAGAGCTGGGATCAGGTAGGACGTGTGCTCTGGTGGATACAAGTCAGCAGCCAGGAAACTGAGGCATTGGGATCCTTTACATGGCTGTACTCAAGTCAATAATACATATGTGCTCAGGACTTCATCTGTGCACCACACACATTCAAACCACACAGAGTCCAAAAATCAAGGTTTTGGTTGCTTCTGTTTCTGGTGAAGGCTTTCTTTCTACCTTCCGTCATATGGTCTCTCTCTCTCTGTTATGTCTTATTCTCTATTTCTCTTCTTCTCTTTCTTTTTTTTTTTTTTTTTTTTTGGTTTTTAGAGACAGGGTTTCTCTGTGTAGCTTTGCGCCTTTCCTGGAACTCACTTGGTAGCCCAGATGGCCTCGAACTCACAGAGATCTGCCTGGCTCTGCCTCCCGAGGGCTGGGATTAAAGGTGTGCGCCACCACCGTCCTGGCAATGATTTGTTATGAATTATATTAGAGTACCATCTTCATGACTTCATTCAATATACTTCCTTAAAGGACCCCATTTCTACACAGCCATATTGAGATTAGGGAATCAACCTGTGGAATTTGAAGGGTCACATTCCATAATACCATGTGATTATCGCAATGGAAACAGAAAAAAGGTGTTTGATCCAAATTACTTATTCATGATAGAAACTTGTGGTACACAAACATTGAAGAAAATTCTGCTTTTGTATGATATCCAATATAAATATTCAATATAAATATAAAGGGACTTGTATGTTCAGAGACTATATGAAGAAATCTCAGGGAGATGACGCCTGTCAAACTGAGAAGAAGGAATTTCTATTCTATGATTGGTCAGGGCTGATCATAAGGTCAACCCTGTTACTGAGGATTGATCTTACTTTTCCTTAAGTGTATTTGAGGGTCTGAAATGAGATGTTTTCATGGAGAAAGCTGACATGAAATTACTAGGAGGGTACAATATTGAATGGGAAACAAAAAGGGCCAGTTTCAGAGATCATCCAGTTCAGCCTCAATGGTAAATCTTAGTAAGTAGCTAAATGTAGCTCAGACCCTGCCTGCCTCCAAATCACAGCCTACGAGTCTCTCTGCTGTACACACTGGCTTCTCCTAAGTGTGATATAACAGACCCTAGGATCCCACCCACTCATTCCACGGTCCATGTGTATCAGAGCCAACAATGAGTCTGCTCCCTGGAGACAGTGAAAATATACTTTATCCTTTAAACTTTATTGAAATAGGGGCTGGGGAGATTGCTTGGTTAGTAAAAGGTTTATTCACACCATGAGGACCTGAGTTGGGATTCTAGCACCCATACAAAAATCTGGGCATACTATCGGCATCACAACATCTGTAATCCCTGTTTTTAAGCCAGTCTAGTCAAATCTGTGAGCTCTAAGTTTGGTGAGAGAACTTGTATCCAAAAAATAAGAAGAGTGCCTGAAGAAAGTCAACATCAATCTTCAGTTTCTGCACACATGTACTCTCACATAAAGCACCAACACACACACACACACACACACACACACACACACACACACACACAAGAATACACACACATAGAATTACTGAACTGCATATATGCACATATAAATAAATGCACCCAAGAAAAGGCATAAGTGATGATACTGTCAGTGGTTTGCCTTTGAAATGTCCTTCATAGGATCATGTTTTAAACATTTGGTCTTCAGCTGGTGGCCTAACTTTTGGAGGTTCTGGAATCTTTATTAGGTGCGTCTATTTGGTGGAAATAACCCCCTGAGGGGCAGGCTTTTGAAAGTTATTCCTGTGCCCTGACTTCTGCCTTGCTTTCTGCTTCCTGGCTTGCCATGATATAAGCAGCCTGTACTACATACATGCTCCTGTTGCTGTGGACTGAGCTGCCTTGCTGTATTTCCCCATCTTGGTGGTCTGAAACTCTCAGAAACTGGGGACCAAAAGTGAATCTTTCCTCCCTGCCCTGTTTCATTCTGTTGCTGTGACAAAACATCTTGACTCAAGATAATTTAGGGAAGAAATGATTTATTTGGCTTCCAATTGCAGGTTGTAGTCCATCATCGTAGGGAAGTCAAGGCAAGGAACTCAAGCTTTATATCCATAGTCAAGAGCAGAAAGAGAATAAATGAAGAGACCTTTGGTTATTTGCTTTCTTGCTTGTTCTCAGTCTGTGTTCCCCCTTCTTAGACTATTCCGGAGCCTCTGCTTAGGAAATGATGCCACCCACAATGGGCTGGGTCTACCCAAAACAATCAAAACTGTCTCACACAGATATGACCACAGGCCAACCAAATATAGATAATTCCTCAGTATGGCTCTTCCAGGTGATGTCAGATTGTGTCCAGTTGAAAGTTAAAACTAACTAGTGTATGCCCTTAAGTCATCTCTGTGGTCATAGCAATGGAAAACTAACTAAAACAGATACAAATTGTTCCCTGAACAATTTTATCCCAGAGGCAGGGGAGAGAGTGAAGGCAGTGGGAAGGGCTGAATGCTCTGTCTCACTGTTTGCTCTCAGCTCGTCCCATGCACACACTCCTGGGTTGATTCTTTAGTGTCTTCCAGTAGTTTCTCAGTCTGTCCTTCTACACACAGATCCTAAACACCGTAACTCATTGGCCATGGGGCTCCTCATTCCTCTCAGAGTCGAGTTCCAATATGCTATGATTAGGACAGTGAATCAGGAAAACAGAGCCCCTCTTCTGACAATCTGACTAGCTCATGTTCTCACTGACTCTTCCATTTCTCAATGTTCTCTACTCTGATGACAACAGACTCTTCACACCTCTCTGAACACATAGGACATGGTGCTTTAAAAAAAAAAACCCCATACTTGCTATTTCCTCTGCCTTAGTGACAGTCTTTCACTCATTATCACCCTTGGAATGTTCCTCTGGGACCTTCAGGGGCTGCCTGAGGGTCACAACTATAAGAGGCTTGCTACAGTCAGGCCACTGCTTAGACATAGACATAGTTCCAACCCCATCTGTGCTCTGGCTCTCATCCTCTGGCTTTGCTGAATGCACACAATATTGTTACTGTGTCCTTGCCTGCTCCTAACTGAACTGTGAGCTTCTAGAAGCCAGCTTTGTTCTAATGCATATTAATATCGTCAATGCTTATCTCAGGCACTGAGAAGATAGACCTTGGGGAAATATTTGTTAATGAATGAATGAGGCTGGGTAGAGAATTGTCTGTACTGAGAAGGGAGGGAATCACGGCTAGTTGCCCCCCTTTTTTTTGCTATTATACACACACAAATTAACATGTTAATTCTCTTAGTTCTCATAAAATCTTTATGAGGTAGACACAGTTACATGTTTTTATCTGCATGTTGGGCAGGAGAGCAAGTTAAGGGCATTTGAGTCAGTACGCGGGAGGAAAGAAACAGAATACTCGGTTTTTGTATCCTTGCTGTTAGTTCAGGCTCTGTGACCTTGTCAGGCAACTGCTCCGTGCCTCAGTCTTTTTCCTCTGGGGCATGAGGAGAAAGATAATGAGAAACTCACCTCATTAAATTTGCTGGGAGGATCCAGTCAGTTAAACTAATGTATAGGAAATGTAGCTGAAGGTGAGCCTGGGAGCAAGCCAGTGAGCAGCATTCCTCCACGGTATGGACTTTAGTTCACGCCTCCAGGTTCCTGCCTTGGCTTCTCTCAGTGATTAAATTGTAGCATGGAAGTGTAAGACAAATGAGTCCTTTTCTTCCTGAATTGTTTTTGGTCAACATATTTAACACAGCAGCAGGGAGTACACTGAGGGAGACTTCTGCAGAACTGGGCACCCTCCAGATCTTGTTCTGTTTCTGCATACTGGACTCAGCCATGACTTACAAGTCCCACAGCTTCCCCTGGAATGGTAGAATGTTGGCTTATGAACAGGGTCTCACACATACATTCTTGATGTGGATGCGGAAAGGAGGCTTTGGAGACCTCCTTGGGTTTTGGAGATCCTAGAGCACTGGAGGAGATGCAATTTATAGAGCTTCTCTTTCAGATTTCCTTTTGAGATGTCTGTCTGAGCTGGCTTTAGCCTACAACGGTCCCTCTGTTAAGAAGGTCAATATAATGAAAGCCTCAAGAAAACCAGAAATTCCTAGTCCTTCCCTCCCTCACCCACCTTCTGCACATCCCGCCCCCCCATTCATCCAATTATTAAGCCATGCCTGTCTCACGGTGTGCTGCTAAATATTTAATAACTGTGCCCAGAAGAGAAGCCTCACTCCAGCTTCCCACTTCCCATGCCATAATATGCCCAGCATAGCTAATTGCAAGCTATAGGCAGGAAGCCATGGCCTGTGGGGTTGAGAAGAGATGTGTATGAGTCAGTGGATCCCGAGTGAGTGGCTGAAGCTGGCTGTGCAATAGAGCCCATAGGTCTAGGCTTTGTTTGCACAAGAACCAGATGCTTCTGAATATAGCATTTACTGGCTGTTCAAGTGGCTTAATCTCTGCTCATCACAGCTTCTTTATCCGTAAAACTAGATAAAAAGGTAACAATGTAGGCTACCATGTTGTGTGGAGAGGGCAGGTGAATGTAAAACAAGAGGCTTGTCTGGTTACCTTGCTTTCCACCTATGAATTCATTTCAACTGCCAATTTGTCTTGACTAACGAATGCCTAGGGAGTTTATGAGGCACACCTTTAGGGGTGTCTATGAGTGTGTTTCCAGAGAAGATTCACTGAGGAGGAAGACCTGCCCTCCACGTAGGTGGAATCATCTTATGGGCTGGGTCTTGGACAGAATAAAAAAGGAAAGGAGAAAGCCACCGAGGTACTAGCATTCACCCATCTCTGCTTCCTAACTACAGATGCAATGTGACCAGCTGCCTCACACTCCCTCTGCTTCCCATGCCTTCTCTATCATGGTTAGCTGCATCCTCTCATAATGTGAGTCAAAATAAGTTCTTCTCCTATCTGTTGCTTCCTGTTGGGTATTTGACAGCAGTGATGAGTTAAGAAGCTAATACATCACACAAGGCAGCTAACACTCATTACTACCAGACTATTCAAAACACACAACATAATAAATTCTCTCTTTGCAGTAACTATTTCAGTAACAATTAAAACTTTTCCAACCCCCTTAGATGTTTAGATAATTTCTGTGACCGTTGGGAACCAAGATGCTGACTGAGCATGGATTTCTGTCTTATGGAGACCAATGGATGGAAAGAAACAATTATTACAAACACCAAATACCCTTCTCTTCACTTGAAACAGAGTTAATAATTGGATATCCTCCAATGACCCTATAACAACCTGGAAAATAGAGAATATAGGCCATAAAGCAGCCTGTATTGTGCCGCATGAGGTGGAAAGGACAATCTTTCTTTTGCCAGGCAGGAAAGACGGTGACAAAAGAGAGTAATGTTTCCTGAACTGAGGACCGAGGTATGTCACTAAACATCTCTTACACTCAGTGCTCCATGGCCCATAAGTCTTTGAGTCCATAGGACCTTTATCCAATGGCTGGCATATGGTAGGAACTGGAGAAACATTTGCAAAGTTGATACAAATATGCACAGAACATCTGCCTTGTGATAGGCACTGTGCTCAGCATGGGCCTTCAGACATAAAGGAGACATGTGTTTTTCCCTGATGACAATCTTGTGTTAATGAAAGATGCATCAACACACAATAAGCACAGCATAGCAGTGGTATTAATACTAGGTCTTGGGATCACAGCTGTGGTAGCAATTCAACTTGCCTGGGGGTTATCATGGGAAAGTTTGCACAGGAGGTGATATGTGAACTTGGTCTTGAGTTGTGAAGGACTTCGGTAGTCAAAGAGGGAAATAGAAATCATCATGGTGAAAACAAAACAAAAAACAGTCATATAGTAGGTAGTATCCTGGAACCAATTAGTAAATGAATCTCTTTCCTGGACTCCAGCTCTCTAGCAATACTTGGATTTATCCACTGGAACTCAGAAGTAAAGCAGGGCCACCAATATGCTAATGTGAGTGGAAAGTGGTTATCCAATAAGGTAAGTAGAGGTACAGTGTCTGTAGACAATTAACAACAACAACAACAACAACAACAACAAACAAATCAGGGTTGTTTTGTCACGGCACGAGCAGATAGTGATAAACTATGTCCCCCATGTCCCTAGAAAAGTATTCTTCCTTCTCTTTTTTGAAGTACAATTGAACCAGGATCTTACATCTAGGGTTAGTGATTAGGGCAAAACCTGAGTGAATTGGTGGGAGAGGAACAGATAACAAAGAGAGAACACCATTGAATTACTTTTCAGGTGTTTTATATTGTCATCATTCATATTTTGATGATGCATCTCATAATACCTCCTCTAGTGCTTTGATTTTCATAATAATCTTAGTGACCATGATAGGATCAGTCAACGGTGATTGTGTTATGCTGCAGAAACAGAAACAGTCAGCCTCCAAAATCTTATCAGCTTATTACAGCCAAGGTTTTCTTTTTCTTTTTTTTTTTCTGGTTTGTGCTGCATATTCTTGACTGTTTGGCAAAAGAGACTCCTTCACATTTTGGGGTAAGGATGTTTCTCCATGGTGAGTTACTGCTGCATAGTGGGTGAGTCATGATGATCTTCTCATGTGAGTGTGACTCTCTGATGAGTCTATAGTGAAGGTAGGTGCTGCGCCTTGGTGAGGGTGCTGCTCCATGGTAAGAGTGGGTGCTTCTCCATGGTGAGGGTGCTTTTCCATGACTCTCATTACCACATGAACATCATAGTTGAAAATTGTTATTTCTGAGGAACATACCTGTAGCCGGAAGTTTCTTTGAGTTTCTTTGGTCCCGCCCTGTCCTGTCGTCCCACGGCCACTTATAAAATAATCACTCAGAGGCTTAATATTAATTGCAAAGTGTATGGCCTATGGGTCAGGCTTCTGGCTAGCTAGCTCTTATGACTTAACTCAACCCATAACTATTAATCTATGTGTCTCCACATGTTCCGTGGCTTTACCTGCATTCCATTACATGTTGCTCCTTGGATGACGGTCTGGCATCTCCCCTTCCTCTCCTTTCTTCTTTCACTATCTCTCTTGTATCCTGCCTGGCTCCATCCTGCCCTGCCATAGGTCATTGCAGCTTTTATTTATTAGCCAATGGGAGTAACACATATTCACAGCACACAGAAAGGCATCCTACAGCACATACCTAGGACTGGTAGAAAAAGAGTAATTGATTTCTTATTTCTACAACTTTCTTGCCAGAATGTTACTTAGACCCTAGGGTTCCTAGTTTCCTCACTCTATCCACTACTGGCTAGCCAATGGCCACTGATTTTGGAACTACAGGCAAAAGTATAAGACCAAGTATTAGAGGAAATTGTGCAAGTAAAATGTGCATAAGATGGTTGGGATGTGATGAGCTTCTATTAGAGAAAGATGGTTCTAGAGACAGAGTGTAAAGAATTAGGAGGTAGAGGAACTGAAGGCTGAGGAGTTCAACATAGAGGTTCCAGCACAAGGCTGGTCAGAAACCATAAATGTGAGACAGGACATAGCAACAAGGACCCTGTGGAGAAGGATGGGTTCCTGAGTGGTTTAGCAATTGGGAATTCTATGAATTGGTTTCTTTTTCTTTCTTTCTTTTTTAAAAAATTTTTTATTAAGAGATTTTCCATTCATTTTACATATCAACCACAGATTCCCCCATCCTCCCTCCTCCCAACCCCCAGCTCTCTCCCTCAACCCACCCCCTACTCCCACGCCCTCCAAGGCAAAGTCTCCCATGGGGAGCCAGCAGAGCCCGGTACATTCCGTTGAGGCAGGTCCAAGCCCCTCCTTCCTGCACCAAGACTGCGCAAAGTGTCCCACCATAGGCACCAGGCTCCAAAAAGCCAGCTCATGCACTAAGGATGGGTCCTGGTCCCATTGTCTGGGGGTCCCCTAAACAGTGTCAATGACATCATGAGATTTGCAGGCCAATGGATGGAACTAGAAAATATCATCCTGAGTGAGGTAACCCAGACTCAGAAAGACAAACACGGTATGTACTCACTCATAAGTAGATACTAGATGTAAAGCAAAGAATAACCAGACTGCAACCCACAGCTCCAGGGAGACTACCTAGTAAAGAGGACCTTAGGAAAGACACAGGGATCACCCAGTGATGGAGAGGTAGATGAGATCTAAATGAGCAAACTGGGGGTGAAGGGGGTAATGGAGGGCAAGGGACCGGGGAATGAGACCTTAGGGGAGCGGGAGTTTTGAGATGGATCAGGAACAGAGTGGGAGAACAAAAAAAAAGATACCATGATAAATGAAGGCACCATGAGAATAGGGAGAAGCAGGGTGCTGGGGAGGTCCCCAGGAATCCACAAAGATGACTCCACCATATGAATTGGTTTCTAAAAGAAAGCAAGGTGTTGAGAGTGATTACCTGGATCCTAGATGGGGGATACCATCAATATTGCCTTTAATGAAACCCAACATCTCTAAGATGGAGTTTGGGAAGGTTTTGAGTCACTGCTCCCAGTGACCACTAGAGTCTTGCCTGAAGTCAACTCATAAATAAGTACAGGTAATAAGACCAAAGGCAATGTGAAGACACATCTCTGTCCCCAGGTACTCAAAAAACCCAACCTGGTCTGCAGCTGGCCTTCAGCACAGGGTTGTTGACTGTAGATGGACTCAAATGTGTGCTGCATTGAAACGGAGCCTTGATTTCCTCAGCAAGGAGAAAGGGCTCTGCCATCCAGCATTAACAGTGCTCTCTTAGTTCCAGACCCACAGGGCAGTAAATCTAACCTTGAAAACCAAGGAAGGAAAGGAGAGAAAACCAACACTGACTTTCCTTCTAGTGGGGGGTGTTTGTTTCCACATGAGTCCTGTACAGGTGTGTGGATGGAAGAAGAATTCTAATGTATCCACATTCCCAGCTCTAACAGCTGCTCCTCATAGACATGGCTCACATACGTCCCCACCCGCTCCCCCAAAAATGTGCCTTTTGCCTTGCCCTTCTGTTCTTTGATGGTCGGTTTTTCCCAGACAAGCAGGTCTCCCTGAAGATATGAATCTCCTTAGGAAGAAGGCTTTGTGGGGAAGCAATTCACAGTTACTATTTTTGCCTGTGCCTTTGTGTGGCTGCCATAGGAAAGCAGAAGTCCATTAAAAATTCCTTCTTGGTTTAGAGTCCTTCATGCTTTCCTTTCAACTCCCCAAGTGCTTGCTGCTCTGGCTGGAGATGCAGCAGTGTCTGGCCAGGCACAGCAGGGCCCAATCACTGGGTCACCATCAGGTGAAGGAGAAGGAAGCATGGCCTGCTGGGGCAGTCTGGAGAATGTCAGCTCTAGTTGTCAACTCAGCTTCCGCTCTCTCCTGGGGTCAATCTTGGCGAGTCATTGCATTGTGGCGAAGGAGTGCATCTCAGGACTGATGCTCTCTCCTGGAACTCAGAGGCTGCTGAGATGTTGCTGCTGCTGCTGGTGTTTGTGTATGCGTGTGTGTGTGTGTGTGTGTGTGTGTGTGTGTGTGTGTGTGTGTGTGTGTGTAGTGTGTAGGGCTGGGCTCATGTTTGTAGAAAGATGTTACAGTATAAAATGATTAAAGAACCAAAGAAAAGCACCAGCTCAACAGCTTCATTTCTCCCATGTAAGCCAAAGGTGGTGGAAGGTTTACTCTGTGCCAAGTCCTAGGCATACAGGGCTCAGATGCAGCTCAGGATGGAGACCTATGAGGGCCAGAAAGCTAACATCTGACAATTATCCAGTGTCCCAAACACATCATATATTATCTAAGTCTATCCCTTCACAGAAACACTAGTTGATGTTAAGACATTGCACTAAGCAGTTTGATTCATATTGATCTTTATCTTTTTGAATTAACCTGGGAGGAATCCATGCAAGGCTCTCACTTACATATGGATAAACAGCCTCATGGTAAACCATCAGTCAGCTGTCTGACTCCGCAGCTCATATCCTCAGCTTCTGTGGCATCTCCTGGTTGCTTCTCAAATCAGGTCGGTGATGCCTTTCATAGAGTTGAAGGTCATCTTCATCCAAGTCCAAGCTTACTTCCAAGATAGTCTGGTATACACTTGATGTGCTCTGCAGGGGCCTGATACATGGCAGCTTTGTTTGCACAGTGTTGGATTGTCGACTTGACACAATCATCTAGGCAAAGAGGCTCAGTGACTGACTGCCTAGATCAGGTGGTTTGCCTGTGGGCATGCCTATGAGGGAGGTTTTTTTTTTTTTTTTTTTTTCAGTTGGGTTAATTAAAGTATAAGGTCCAGTTCACTATGGGCAGTATCATTCCCTAGTTTCAGTCCTGGGCCATGTATGAGTTTTTTTTTTTAAAAAAGAAAGTGAGTTGAGTATGTAAGAATGCATGAATTCCTTCTTCTCTGCTCTTGACTTGGTGTGAGTACTGCTTCAAAATCTTGTGACTATGACTTCTCCAGTCTGGTGACCTGTAACCTAGAACTGTAAGCTGAAATACCTCCTAACTCAAGTTGCATTTTGTTGAGGGATGTCATCACAGCAACAGAAATGAAGATAGAGCAGTGTTCTGATTGAAAGGTGTTTTAGGTTAATACGACCCAGGCCCTCAGCCTGTGGAGCTGGAGGCCTCTTGGACTCAGCTCACAATGTCTTTGTCCCCTGCACAGGACTCATGCTTTGCTTTCACAACTCCATTACCTTCTCTTTGGTCCCTGTATACGAAAAGAAAATGAAAACCAGGCTTATGTCAGAGTCACAACAGCTGGGGCTGTTATCTGTTCAATCTCTTTCTGCAGCTACAGAAGTTTCTGGAACAGTACAGCTATTAAATATAAATAGTCACCGTACAGAATGTGTCTCTCAGCCTCCTGGGAAACAAAGATTACTCTCCTTTTCTGCCCCAGACTTCATTAGTCTGATATCTAAACGAGACACTGGATGCTAAGTGATAAGCATTCTCACCCCTCATATCTGAATGAACCAAGGCCAGGGGAGGTCCTGAAGATGCCTGCTAGCTGGTACAGAGAGGACCGCTGGAAGAGGCCCAGTGTCCCGGGCAAGAATCGTCTTTCTCATCTTGTGGGTGGCAGGGGGGTAGTTGGCAGAGGTGGGGCTTGGAGCCAATCTCAAAACCCGCCCCAGGCTTTGCTGCTCTAACCACGTCTGTGGTCTCCCTGCTAAATTGCTACAATGTGTGCTCCTTGGCACCAGCTCTGAAGACCACCCAGACATCCAGGCAAATGCAGAATGCAGCTCGTGACCTCAGCTCAAAGTGAGTGCTTCTTGCTGGCTGCCAGCATGCCCTGTGGTCTGCTGGTGTGGCGGTTTTTTCTGAGGTGAGCTTCCAGCAATAGGAGGAGGAGGAGGAGAAGGAGGAGGAGGAGGAGGAGGAGGAGGAGGAGGAGGGGAGGAGGAGGAATTGCAGGTCGTAGTGCAAATGGCCGCTCCTACATACCTGTGTATTAAGGACAGGCGCTGATTTCCTGGCTCTTGGGTGTACAGGTGGCTTTCTGCAAATCTTAGTGAAAGAAAGGTCCTAGAAGTTTAATCTGGTGGAGAGCTTATGCTTTTAACAGTATCATCTCGAAACTCTTTTGCAAAAGAGATTTTCACCCTAATCAACTCCTTTTTTAATTTTTCTTTATAAATTCTAACTTGTGCTGTTTGGTTGTGCTTTCCGCTTCATTGAGTGGCTGTGCCTCGGGCAAGCGTTCCTGGATACCTAATGATGGTCCACAAAGATTTTTGTGTGCAGCTTAGCCTTTCCGTACTCTCTGCTTATCCTTGACCTCAGGAGAGCTACCCTAACCTCTTATACTTGATAGTAAGTGAAGCAATGTATTTAGAATGAGAATACACTTCCAAACATCAATTAAGCAATAAAGTAAATGGTGTTTTTTTTCAGGGGTTGGGTGGGTTTGTGGGCTTATACTTTTCTCCTCAGCAAAATATTGCCTGACCTGGCTCTTTGAGGAGTATTGCTTTCTGAGAGTATGACTTTGTAAGTACAGCTCCTAGGGCAAATTAAGATATGATTTATTCATTAATCCAACATGTACTTTGGAGCATCAACTAGAGATGTGTGATCTATGTGGGAATAAATGATCAGGATGCAGTTTGGCCATTACTGTATGGAGATTCAAGTAAAGCAGAGCAGACGTGCAAAGTGGGTACTCTGGCCCCAGGGAGGCTGGCTGGGCTTCGCAGAGCAAGCATGCAGAATGGATAACATATATTGAGTTCTGTGTACATCTGATCCTGTGCCAGATGCTAAGAGTCTTTCAGGCAAATAGAAAGAGGAGGGGTTGTAGGCAGAGGAAGGAAGGGCACAGAGGAGTTGAAATGGGCACACTTAGGAAGACTCTATGGTTACCATTAGATTATTAATAATAAAGCATTGCTATAGGATTGTGGGAACTCTTCCATGTCAACAGCATTGCCCCATGCTTGTTTTCCTTTATCTTATAGAGGGTCCTAAGCAATGTGGCAGCAGTTATTGTGTTGAGGGATGATTTAAAAACATAGACACCTTTTTTTATTCCCACAGTCACTATGATGGAGTAACTATTATAAGGTGCCTAATACCCAGGATTCAGGGATCATAAATGCCCCACTACCTTGCACAGACAGTCGCATCAGCAGAAAAATTAGGTAGGGTATCATCTTTGGTCCCCATTGTGGAGTCCCTTCCTCAAAGGAGTCACTTTCCATGTTGCTGGAACAAGACACCTGGCTCTCAGTTTGAGAGGGCACAGTCACAAGGGTGAAAAAGTGTGGTGGCCTTTGGACTTTGTCCATGGTTTCAAGAACATGTAGCAGCTACTTGGTCATGACTCAGAAACCATACAACTCAAGCTGTACCTGAAGCCTAGCAATAACTCACAAGGCCCACTTATCAACAACTCAGCTAGACCCCACCTTGTAAAGATACAAGAACCCCTCCCCCCAAAACAGCATCACAAATTGGGGATCAAATATTCAAATACATGAATCTGTGAGGGATACTTCACACTCAATCTGTAACGTTTCTTCTTGGACCCTGTAGGCCAATGGCTGTCTCAGTATTCAAAAGGCATCCCCTCCAACTTCGTAAGTCTTTATAGTTTAATAGTTCCACACTGTTTAAAACTCCAAAGTCTCTTCAGAGACTCAAGGTGATCACCTTTGAGTGAGCCCTTTTAAAGTCTAAAAACAATGTACAGCTTGCAATATAGAACAAAGAGTTAAAAAGTCCCATCTGGAATGGAAGAATGGAAGTATAGCAAGGAAAGACTGGACCCGAGTGAGGCCAAAACCTGGTAGAAAGAACACCACACCCTGTAGCTTGCTGTTCAGCATCCATGGCCGTGGGTAGAGTCATCTGAGCTCCAGCACGTTTGGGAGCCCTTCCACAGTTCTGCAGCTTGCAGTATCCATAGCCTCTCTCTGGGGCTTGTTCCCATTGGTGCCAGCTACTTTTCATAATAAGTGTCTCATGTTCTCATGCCCTGGTAGTTCTAATAGCCTGGCCTTTCACTGCAACTCAGGCTTTACCTTCCCAGCTTCACACATTGCCAACCTAGGAACTCCATGCAGAGAGAGAATCTGACCCTTACATACTGCCTACCCTTAGCAGCTTTTTGGACCCTTGCTGCAAGCCTCTATGACCTTTGAACTCTTATGTTATGCACACCTGCAAAATCAGTCCTGTGTGGATGACGCCCACTTCTGCTGCCAGTTTGAGATACAGTCGGGTCCGCTTGGACTATGGCTGCTGCACCCTTTGACTAAAACTCTTATCTTCCACCAGTACAGATGGGATTATTACTTGTCTGCTCTTCCTATAGGACCAAACTGAAGCTTGAGCATCTGGCCCTGTATCCCTTCTAGGCTGCTGTGGGAGGCAAGATAATTCCAGAGCTTGAGAACATAACAACAAAATCAGTCCTGCTGCTCACTGGCTGTGTGGCATTAAGTTCATTTAGTCTCTTTGATTAAATTTCCGTCATCTGTAAACAGTCATGTCATTAATTATGTACGTGGTGGCAAGAATTAAAAAATTAAAAGTATTAAAATAAATGCTAAGTTATATTTAAAGCACAGAGAACAACACCTATGTGTGGATTCTTGGTATTTATTGTTCTATAGTCCCTTTTTTCAAAGTCATGGTTTAAGTATATAAATTAAATAAGATTATGAAAGAAACCAACACTACTAAAAATGAGAATCAAGCCTCACTTATGAAATAAAGATGGGTGTGTTTTGTTAGGTGTTAAATAGTTAGATCCAAGGGCAAGTCAAACAAGGATTGACATTTCAAAGCCCTAAGAAAGGCAAACATCATCCTGAGATTCTATAACAGGACTCTCTTAAGTAGTATGAGTTACTTGTGCTATGATGAGACCGTAGGTGGAAACACCACTAATTCCACTGTGGTTTGTTGCTTCCCTGTGGGGTGAAAGAAGATGTCAATTTGTTATGTCTTAGCTTAAAAAAGAAGTGTGTGTGTGTGTGTGTGTGTGTGTGTGTATGTGTGTGTGTAAAACATTATAGGTATATATACACATATTTAAAAGATGGGTATTTTACCTCTTTATGGATTCTGTCTCTCTCCATATATATGTACATATACATATATACATATACACGCACATATGTATACATACATACATATATATGTGTATATATACATACACATGCACATATGTATATATACATACACACACACACACACACATATATATATATATATATATATATATATATATATATATATATATTTCCTTCAAGTTCAGGAATCCCTCTTGAAACTCCACAAAGAAGGATTGCATTTCAATTTAAGAACTTCTGTACTTGGGAACATAAATGGCACCAAGTAGCTAAGAAGCAAGATGACCAACTCAGTAACAACAAGAGCAAAGAAGGTACCACAAATGAAGGAAGGAAGTAGGGGCATTACAAGAACACTCGAGGATGAAGGGTCTGAGCATCCACATGCCCTGGCTGGCAGATGTGACTTAGAAGGCAACTCATTCCTAAGAAGTGCGGGGTTGTTTTCCAGACTCTTTCGGTGAAGTTGAAGATTAAACACTTCTGGTAAGAGTCTTCTTCTTCGAGCCTGAACTTGGAATATTATCACGTGTTAGCATTTGGTGAGTAGGGTTACACCACGGGAGTCAAAGCCTCCACTGTGGTGTCAGTTTTACTCTTGTTCAAAGGCACCACGCCCTTTCACATCAGGGGTCTGGATTTCCCCAGAGCCTTACCTCTTCTGTACCTCTGAAAATATCACTGGCGGTTACAAGCCCATCTCAGTGCCCTCATCCAGAGTTCCCAGAACAGGTTCTGTTGCCTGGCTTTCCGACTTCTCACAGCAACCTCACAGCTCCTTCAGAGCAAGCGCCACACTTCCCTTGTTCTTGTGTGTCCATGGTCTGGGCCTTTAATTAGAGTGTGAACGTTTTTTGAGAGCCGAGTGTTTTTTCTTTTTCTTTTTTTTCTTTTTGAGACAGGCTCTTACTATGTAGTGTTGGCTCGCCTGGTATTTGACAGGTAGCTCAAGTTAGTCTCCAATACATGGTCATCCTCTTGTCTCAGCCCCCGTCCCCCAAGTTCTGGGATTATGGCATTAGCCACCATAACCATCAAGTGAATGCCTTTTTGAAGGGCTGACTTGAACGATGATTCAAGTGGCTTAGATAATATGTCTACAAGGATAATTTTCAAGTCAGAGACTATTGCAGGGATAGACATCTGCAAGGGAGTTCAATGGGCCCCAGCCGCTGTTTTGGTTGCATGTACATAAGATGTGACTGTGAAATGGTAATATTGCTTTCAGTTTCCCACATTCAACTTCTCTGATAGTCTTCATGAGGCAAGCCATTCCTCCCGCTGGGGGTGGATTTGATTAAAAAAAAATAGGCATAATTTATTCTGAACGGTTTCTTATGAATAAGATAGGCGAGCAAGCTCAGAAGCACCATTTTTTCTTTCTTTTTTTGGCTCCCAAAATGAAATGGAGGGCTGTCTGTGAGGCTCAAATACCAATTTTCTCCCTTGATTTATAAGCCAACTATGAAGGCAATTTCCCAGAAACATTCCAAATGTGTCTTGAGCCAAAATGGCCCCATCAGAATGAGCTGTGGCTGGTCGGGAGACAAGGAGGGAGTTTTGGAGGCATCATTTCAGAGGGTTAGGTGGCACATTACTTTGAGAGACCCTGTACAGCTTTTTTTTTTTTTTTCAGTAATAAAAGAAACCTAGCATCTGCAGAGTATTTAAAGGTCCTGGGGACTTTTGTTCTCATTATTTGCACCTCCCAGTAATTTTGTAGGATATTAGGAGAGAACATTACTGGTACTCTTTCACAGGAGAAGGGGTAGAAAGTAGGGTAGCATGATACTTTGAACAGGACCCCCTACCCCACACAACCTGTATGATCAAGAAGACAGACAAATCACACAAGTGTATGTATGAGAGACCCAGAGACTGCTTAAGTCCTCTTTGAGGTAAAACGAGGTGATATATGTATGTCCTGGGAATTTTCCCCACCTACAGGGCTTCAACGGGTTCTCGACCACCCTAAGGAAGGAATGTAGGGACAGGAGATACAAAGGAAAAGACACCAAGTCTAGATTCTGATCAAGGTACCCTTTATTTCTCTTCCAGAAAGGTTTATATAGTTCCGCAGGGTGGGGGGAGCAAGAAGCTGTCATCTGCATAAGGTGGGGCAAGCTAACAGGATGTTTGTATAGGATGTTTACAGGGTGAGAGGGTCAAGGGCTCTGACTCAATGTCCTGTTGCTAGACAACCTAACTGTAAGCTGATCTAGTTCCCTGTCTTATTGGGGGTCTGTATTTTTCCACTAACTAGAGATTCTGTCCTTGTCCCTGACATGAATCTACCCACTTTACACACTAATTTCATCTAAGAGGTATAATGGTATAGGAATATACATTATGTGCCCAATGGCCTGTGTGTTCAACCTACTCTGTCACTAGCATTTGTGACTTTGACGTAACTCTTACGTTCTCCATGCTTTCCTTTACTTCTCTATAGGAGACAAATGACACCCATACAGTGCTGTGCACAATGAATTAATATATGATATTAACCCTGTTATCACTATGACCAAACATCTGATGAGAAGCAACTTAAAGGAGGAAGGATTTACAGTTCATCGTGGTGGAGAAGGCATAGCTGCATGAGCATCTTGTTTCTGTGGCTGTAGGAGCACGTGGCTGCTTGTTCACATCTCAGTGGTCAGGCCACAGAAAGAAAAGTGAAGACTCTCTGCCCCATTTCTCATTTTCATTTTTTATTTAATCTGGGCTGTCAGTCCGTGGACAGTTCTGCTTATATTCAAGATGGATTTTCTGTCTTCAGTTAATCCTTGCTGGAAATGCCCTCACAAACAGGCCCAAAGTGTGTCTTCTAGGTGACTCTAAATCCAGTGAAGCCTACAATGAAAAATAAAAACTACATGCATATAAAGTCTATATTTGATTTACAACAAGAACATTGAACCTATTATTATTTCAGTTAAACTACTCAACAATCATTTAATGTTAGTAATATCATCCTTCTGTATTATAGAGGGGAAAATGAGGTGAATTATTTTCCCCAAAGTTTCCCATTGGGCTTAGAACCACATCATTGTATGTGACATATATCATGCATGCATGTATGCCGTGATTTATATGCTATCTTAAATTATGCTCACTAATTGGCAGGTGACTAGATAGATTCATGTTAAATCGTTTATAGATCTATGTAGAAAAACCTTCCTTTTCCTTTAGTGTGAACCCCATGAAATATATCTGAAAGTTACAGCAGATTTTTACCTATCACCAAAGAGTCTCCATCCCCAAAGGATTACAAAATAAAATGGATTCCTTAACTATGACTCACTTTACAATAGTCTTAAGCAGCATAGTTTTTGAAACAAGGATATAGTCTTTGAATTTGTGTTGTCTTCATAATTAAACGTGAAGTTGATTCCCTTGAGGCTTAAGATCCTCAACAGAGAACATGCCTAATGACTTCCACCTCTGCCACCAGTGTCTGAGGCTTCTGAAATTTATACTTGCTGTTATTGCTGACAGTACCATCCTTCTATCCAGTGAAGTTCATTTCCAGAAAGTCATGATTGTAACAGAAACCCCCAAGGCTGAATAGACAACCTCTGCTGTGTAAATATGTCACCTCAGGTTAACACAGAGCTGCTGTCTCTCCCAGACAAGTCTATCATGTGACAGCTTGGAGTATTTAACCATGGCCAGCAACAGTATAAAAGTCCGTGTTAAACATGAAAAGAAAATCAATGGTTTGTCAAAGCTGGTGAAAAGACAGTGGAGTGAAAAGATGAATGGAAGAGAGAGGAATGTCTCAAAAGCGCAGAATAGTCAAGGTTGGAAAAACATCCTATTTTGTTTAGCTACTAAATATTTCCTAGGGACTCCAAAACTAACCATCTGGTTGAAAATTCCAGGGCTCTGTATGTTGTGAATCACAGAAGACCCCTTTTTTGTGGAATTAAAAAATACTCATAATCTTTCTCTTCTTCCCTTCCTTGTTTTGACTTTCTTAGGAGCAGGGTATAGTTTTCTTCCTTTGTTGAATTTAGGCTTTGCCAATAAAACTAGTTTTGGTCAGTGGTGTGTAGCTAGATGTAGCTGTCACCAGTTTTAGGTTGAGGTCTTCAAAGACAGTTCATAGCAGTTCTTTGACTTCCTTTGACACTAGGTCTGTTAGGAGGAATTGTTCCTCCATTCTGGGTCTTGGAATTAAGGATAGGCAAGGACGATCTGACCATAAGCAGAAGTTTATGGTCCAGTTTGGCACCATTGATATGGAAATAGGGCATAAACATTTCTAGGTAAGTTACTGAAAATCTGGAATCATTTGTTATTCAGTATAATTACAAAACCACCACTACCACAAGAAAAGCCCAACCTGTATGCAACCTGTGGTACTGAAGTGTAGAAATAGATGGGATAATGTAACAAGTCTGCTTTAAGTTAGGGACTCAAATGACAGTGTCTTTCACCAACTGTATATCCAACCAATACATCTATAGGTCCACCATCCACCATCCACCATCCATCCACTAATCTGTTCACTTTCCATTCCTTCGTAACTCTGCCTCTCTTTATAAGTTGATTTCCTTCTTCTGGAGGCAAGTATATTCTGTGTATTTGCTACTGTGTAATTTATAGAATATTGTTCCTGGAAGAGACTCTGGGAAAAGCATTGTCCCATGGGCTAATAGTCTCAAGAAAGAATGCTTAGTTTAGAGACTCACTTGTCATTTTAGGCATGCAAGCAAGTAAACAAACAAATGAAAGAAAAAAAAAAAACTATGAGAAGTAATTGTAGTTGAAAACAAATGAATATATGGCTTGTTAGTGTTGCCCTTCCTAAGACAATATGACTCCTCCCCACAAATTTCTTGATGTGAATTTGGGGAAATTGTGCTACAGGGGACACAAGGCGTCTAGTCTCGATTTTGGTTCTTCCACGAGGTCATCTACTCCCTCTTCTTGCACCTTGCATCTCCAATCACAAAGTGAATTTCTTGGTCATTTAAGACTCCGCAGGGCTCTACAATCTGTAATTCCAGTAGTCTACCATATGTTGTGGAAAGAAAAGTGATGTGACTCGACAAGGAGTGATTAGGTGTTGGCTGTGGGGTCATAAAGAGCTTCTGGGGTTCAATACATCCAGAGTAAAGAGGACGGTGGTGCTGCAGAAATGACAGCTCTGGTTTACTCAGCCTGCCTAGGGACATACGGTCTAGCCCAGGATCCCTAGCACACGCTACTCTCCATCTCCTTTCATTACACTGTTTCTTTTCTTTGTCTCCATTCCCACCATTCCTGTCCTTTAAGCCTCTTGTATTCCACCAGCTTCACCCCAGACTCTGCGGGCAGACTCAGCCAGCAGATTGTTGGTAATTATTCTTAGTAGCATTCAGCTCAGCTGCTGGGTCTGGGAGGAGAGTCTGCTTCAAATCCTCCCTTAGTCAGGATGCTTTTCATGGCTGAGAACAAAACTCTGACTCAAGCTGGCTTAAACAAAAGAGAATTCATTATTTTGCAAATCAGGAATTCCAGGGGCCAGCGCAGATCTGAATGTGGTTGAATCAGCCATTCAACAATGGCATTCAGTGCCGGTTTCTTGCCAACCACCCCCTCCAGATCCCTGTTCTCTGCCATCATTACTTGGCATCTTAGGCAGGTGTCAACATAGTGGCAGTAGCTCCAAGTATTCCATCCAAAAATGACAAAATCTGGAGAATGAAGGGATGAATTTTTTTCTGTGATTCTTTCCTAGCAACAATGGTATCCCCACAACTCTCCATTCCATCACCTACCTAGAAGACTTCTCATGTTTCATAGGTCAGAATTAGGGCCTGACCATTCCTCAACCCATCAGCTATGGAGAGAATAAGATAATCCTGAAACCAGCCACACCCACCCCTAGAGCTGGGGTTAAAGTCAACTACTATGTTGACTATATCTGATGTGTCAGAGGTAATGCTAATCCCACCAGTAGAGAAATAAGACCACCACCACCACAATTTAAAGCCAAATTTAAAGCAAGCTTTAATTACATACTGGCCAGGTTGATGAATATGGCTAGGTTCATCTCTGAGTCCATGAGGCAAAAAAGGCAAAACCAATAATTCACTGTATTTCCCATCAGGTCCAGTCAGGGACAAGCGTATATCCTGACGTATTTCCTGCCCATGTACCTCCTGTCTACATGTGACCAAGCACATCTGGTGCAGATGAGTCAAACAAACACAGGTTAAACAGGAACTTATTAACTGCAAACAGAACTCTTAACCCGCAAGGTATGTTTTTTTCCTGTTTTGGTCAACAGTAGAACAAAACCTGGGTTGTGTTAGGAAGGAAGGAGGAAAAGAAAGAAGGAAGCAAGAATGGAAAGAAGGAAGGATAGACAGATTGATTGAGGGACAATAGTAAGGTATTAAGAGTAGAAAGATGTGAAGAAAAGGGCCGCAGAGTAACACAGCCTCATTAAACTTCCAAGCTGCACATATGAGCTTAGTGCTGACCTTTTATATCATACTGTACTGGCCCTGAATCTTGCAATAAAACACCTTCACTTACTTCAGCATCTATCTGGGCACTCTGAGCTCCTGGAAGAGGTTGGAGAGGGTAGAAGCTCACTGTACTCTCCTTTAATAATTCGATTAGCACTACAGATGTTCCCTGCCTTTTAAGACTTAACTCACCCACCCCTGACATGGAAAAGCCAGTAGGAGGGTACTGTTCTACCAGGAAGAAATCCTCTGGTGGTAGTTTGACTCTAGTATACCTCCAAGAGTGAGGTCAACATAATCTCTATTCCTATTAGCCATAAAATACTCTACAAAGTAGCTGTGTAAGCCAGGACCATGTGTCTATTCTACTGACCAGGCTACTGAGAGCTAGAATTTTGCCTCTAGGAATGGAATCTGGGCCCAGTTATTTTACTTCCTTTCCTTTGCCTCTCTGTGGCAGAAATAATTGTTTTAGCTACTTCCCTGTTGCTGTGATAAAACACCACGATCAACACAGATTACTAGAAGAGTTCATTTGGGGTCATGGTTTCAGAAATTTATGGCTGGGCAGTGTGGTAACAAGAGCATGGAGCTAAGAGAGGGAGCTGGAAGTAGAGAGAGAATTTTAGGTCAGAAAGCCTGTCCCTAGTGACGTATTTCCTCTAGCAACTCCACACCCCCTAAACCTCTCCAAACAGTATTACCAAGGGGAGATAGAGTGTTCAAATACAGGAGCCTATGGGGGACAATCTCATTCAAATCACTATAGTAATTCTCACCTCCTCAAATTATTGAGAAGATAAAAAAGAAAATCACTAAATACCTTCCCACAGAGCCTGTTCAGGGTAAGAAATTAATAACTCTTAATGGTCATTATTTTTATGAGTATAGGAATATAGATACTATTTGGATGTTATCTAGAAAAGTCCCACAGCAGCCGGTAAAGCCTCACCAAGTCTTTTAGTCCCCTGAGAGCTGACTTGTCTGTTCCTGGTGGCATGTCATTAGTCCTCCCCCAGCTTGAAGGACAGGCTCACACGGCATATGGAAGGAAGACAAGGACTCCACCAATGCTTGATTTCATGCCATGACTTGGGCTGCCAAGTATGCTTTGGGGGAATTTCTTGCCCTCCCCACACCCTGGAGCGTATTTTGGGCACCTACTTGTCATATTGCAAAGTGTATGTGCTAAAACAAACTATGATATGCTCTCAATTCTTTCTTTCATGTTATAGGTCAGAATCTCTTAAATCAGTGTGTGTGTGTGTGTGTGTGTGTGTGTGTGTGTGTGTGTGTGTATTCAACTCCACAAACTATGCAGGAAGATAGCCCAGTATTGGGAGCTCTGGCCTCTAGGATGAGTCAGAATTAGGGCAGGGGAAAGGACCTGTGCAAAGGCACATGGACTTTTCTCTTGTATCTTGTAGCTCAGACAACTCATAGAGCCCTTCTCACTTTAGAAAATTTTCCAGTCTTAGTTGGACCAAGAAAAGAAATAGGAATTCCAAGTAGTATGAATGAAATCCGTTCATTAAACCCTGTCTAGGTTCCCTAGGGTTTCTGTAACAAATTTCCCCAAACATGGTTGATTAAAACAACAAGTGTATTCCTCAGTTCTAGAGATCAGAACTCTTAAATAAAAATATTCCCATGACAATATTCCTTTCAAAGTCCCGAGGGCACATGTTTACAGTCACTTCCAGCTAATGGTGGCTGTGGGCACTCTCTGGCTTGGGGACCCGTCACATCAATCTTCACTTGAAGCATATCCTTGTCCTCTGTATGACTTGTCACCATCTGTTTTCTTGTAAGGATACCTACACTTGGACTTAGGAGCATCCTAATTCAGGATGACTTCATCTTGAGATACTTAGCTTAATTACATCTGTGAAGGCATTTAAGTGTCATGATCTTATATTCCAGATGAATGAAACTTTGTCTGGGCTACCATCTAACCCGCTCAAGCCCTGGCTGGTAACAGGTGACAGAGCAAGCAAGCATGGTTGAATGTCATCCTACCAGCAAATCCTGAGAACATGCTCCACTCCAATCCTCTTGGCAGGCGAGGAGCTTTGGCTGTGCATGTAAACCAGATAGATGTACATGTTCACCCATTTGTTCTTCCTACCTAGATACAAACTTCTCTGCTCCCACTGTGCACATCCAGATGCTATGTCTCAGTTGCTTTTCTAAGACTGTGAGACTATCAGGACCAAGGTCACTTCTAAAATAAAGTATTTAAATATGGGGGCTTATGGTTCCAGAGGGTTAGAATCCATGATCATCACAGCAGGGAGCATGGCAGCAGGCATGGTGCTGGAGCAGTAGTTGAGAGCTCACACCTGTGACAACAGTCATGAGGCAAACAGTGAGCTAACTGGGAATGGTACAGGTTTTTAAAGTCTCAAAGTCCACTCCTAGTGACATGCTTCCTCTAATAAAGTCACACCTCCTAATTCCTCTCAAGCTGTTCTGCCAACTGGGGACTCAATTATTTAAACATACTAGCCTGTGAGGACCATTCTCATTCAAACTACCACACACTGGGGTCTAGTAAGATCATGTAACTTGTTCAACAGCTATTAGGAAGCAGTCCATTACTTAAGTCTGAAAATTTTCATTTATTCATTTGACATAGAGAAATAGCTTTTAATCCTTCTGCTGTACTTTCCAAAACACATTTTTTTTTTGAGCCAATAACACCTCAAAAAATAAGCCAACATGTTTTATCTACCAGGGAACTGAGGAATTTCTCTCTTCCATTCACTTTCTGATAAGAAGAAATCTTAATGTAATAGTTCAGATTCCTTGGAGGTCAGAGGCAGGGCTACATTAGCATCAGCTGTCCAGGCTATAAGAAATGCATGCTCAGTGGTTTCAGATAGGCATTTTCAGTAGCGGAGCTATGAATGTACTCTAGGCTAGAGATAGCTTTTACCTTTAGAGGCTCAGAACTGTCAGTCAGAGACTGTTCGAAAGGACATATGGTCTTTTCAGTCTTAGCTTTTCTACCTTGCTGATCAGAAGCACTGAGGAGGAAGAGAGCCATGATTTATTGTGTATTTGCTACATGCCATACTTTACAATTATAAGTGATCCCTTTCAATCCTCAGATACAGTTATCACTACCACAGCACAAGTCTGAGATTGGTGGGGTTGGGAACTAGAGCACTAGAGGAGACACCAAGCTAGGTTTAAACGTGTGATGTTGAAAACCAGATCGTTTAACTATGAGCACAGCAACTCCCATATCTATACTCTGTCAGTCCTCTACCCAAAACAGCCTGTCCCAGGTTACCACTTGAGCCTTCAGGGTATGGTCTTAGCTGTCACTGCTATAATAAACCTGAAAATGAACATTTTATAAGCTTTTTAAGAAACTGTTATGATTTTAACATAAAGTGTCTTCCACAGACTCATAGGTTGGGGGATTAGTTGCTAGCTGTATTAGCTCTCAGATCCCAAATTCCATCTCATACAATGACATATAAAGAATGGTCACAAAGGTATGAAAGAGGTGGTAGAGTTTAAAGAGGCTTCACCGAAGGCAGAGTTGATACAGATATAAAGAGAGTCACTGCAGATGGTTAGACAGGATATGAAGGAGCCCAGTCAAAAGGTGTTGAAGGATCAGAGATAGTTCAAGGCAAGTGGAGGTGAAGTTTAGTAAGCTCTTGGACTAGTGCCATTTCTAGCATACTCCATTAAGCAGAGACTATGGAGTTGAGCTGAAGCCTTAGGGATAGTCAGTCAGGAGTTTGGGAATAGTTAGAAATTCATTTCTGTTTCTTCTGTGATATATGAACTGGATGGTCAGATGAGAGGTCATAATGTATTACCACACCCTAGTGTTATGTGTCCTTCCTTTTACATGATCCAGGTAAGGAAGTTGCATCCTTCTTTGATCTGGTGTGTTCAATAATTTATGTAGCAATTTTTTTCAGTTGAACCAGTGCTCCCTGCCCCCACTCCCCCCAGCCAGGAGTGAGGCTTATAAAACACAGAGAATGAACAACTCACAAGTATCAGGAAGTTCCTGAAACTAACAAGATTTTCAAGGGCCTCTATAAGGTTACAGAAGCAGAAAACAACTGCTGGGAGAGGAGATTGTTCAACTGGCTGAGTTTTCTGAAGCATCTCCCTTTCTTTTCAAAGATTGTGCAAATCATGCAGAGAACTCCAGAACTGCAGTTTTGCAAGTCATAACCCATGCTGGAGTGGCTTTGGTGTCATTTCTGCCCCTGTAAGTAATGCCTCTCCCATATTCCTCTAAACAATCTCAATAAACTAATTGACTCACCAAGTGGACTTTGATGGAATCCCTATTTTGGTCTGTCAGCTGTTCCTTATCTGGGGTGAGCAACTGTTTGCACTCATCTTTCCAGGTTTACAGTTTGGTTTTCTTGATATGGTCTTGCTATGCCCCTGTGCCCATGTGTTGTGGTCAACCTCAATAAGTTCATGGATGGTCTGAGTAAGTTATGTACCATTTGAAGCCCCATGATTCAGGCTGGATAGGTAGTGGTTACCTAGTTTCATATAAACAATATGAAATTATTCTTCTTCATTTGTACTTAAAGCAGAACTGTTGGTTGGAAAATGGAGTTACTTAGGGTAAGGCTCAATCTGAAATCCACTATTACATACAATGTGGAGTAACTTTGAGTAGGGGAGTAATTTATAGTAGGGCATGACCTGATCACCACCTTCAATCTCCATTTAAGAGCAAGAGGTTATACTGGGTGAGATAAAAGGAGAAAATGGTCACTGGGAGGCATTTTAGACACTGCTTACACAGTTGGTTTAAATAACACATATGGCCACATATGGCTTGACCAAGCCAGGACTCAACTTCAAGTCTGACCTTAAGATTCATGCTGTTGGCTCAGGCTTGCCAGCTGAACTGGCTCACTCCCTAGATTCTGTTCCCAGTGACCCATTCCACTGCTTACACTCTCCCACCTCATTGCCTGCCCCAAGGTCGGGCCTTGTCCCCAACTCCTGTGGACTTCCCCTGCTCAGGTGCAGACCACGCCAGTCAGAAGAACAGGTGAGTGCCTTGCCTGTCAGATGAACAACCCGATCCCCTAGATTCTGTGCCCAAAGACCCATTCCACTGTCCATACCCTCCTACCTCATTGCCCACCCCGTGGATGGCCCCTGCCCCTAACTCACATGGACTTCTGCTGCTCAAGTGCAGGCCACGCCAGTCAGAAGAACAGAGACCCCCTTCTTCACCAAAGGCCAAGCTAGCTGCCAGAAGTCTGATACTCAACTTGGACAGAGACTTTCTACTAGATCAGAGGTCACTCAGGCCACCAGAAATCAAGACCATAAAGACCAGAAGACCAAAGAGGAAACATATCCAAGGGACAAAACACCCATCAGCAAGGACAAACTCAGAAATCATCACCTAGACCTATAATCATTCCAAATCCAGATGCCTAAGCACCAGAGTAAGAACACAATCAACAGCAGACAGGGCCATATGGCAACACCAACAGCAAGACCTGAATAATCCAATGCAGTGGAAGCATAAGAAAATGACCATAAAAACTAGGAAGAAGACAGAGGTCTTTAAAGAGGAAATGGAAAAATCCTTTAAAGAAATTGAGGAAAGGATAAACAAAAAATTGAAAGAAATCAATAAATCCTTTAAAAAATGCCAGAAAACCAAGAAAAAATAAACTGGTGAAGGAAACTATTCAAGATCTGAAAATTGAAATATAAGCAATAAAGAAAACACAAATTGAGGGAATTCTAGAAATGAGAAATCTAGGCAAATGAAAAGGAACTATGGATGCAAACATCACCAACAGAATTCAAAAGATGAAAGAGAGAATCTCAGGCATGAAAGAGAGAATCTCAGGCATTGAAGATACAATGGAAGAAATAGATTAATTGGCTAGAGAAAACATTAAATGTAAAAAACTCCTAACACAAATCATCCAGAAAATCTGGGGCACTGTGAAAAGACCAAACCTAAGAATAATAGGAATAGAAGAAGGGGAAGAATCTCAGCTCAAAAATCCAGAAAATATATTTAACAAAATCATAAAAGAAAAAATTTTCTAACCCGAAGGACATGCCTACAAAGATTCAAGAAGCTTATAGAACACTAAATAGATTGGATCAAAAAAGAATGCCCCTGTGCCACATAATAATCACAATGCTAAACACATAGAACAAAAAAAGAATATTAAAAGCTGCAAGGAAAAAGGCCAATTGACATACAAAGGCAAGCTTATTAGAATTATACCCAACTTCTCAATGGAGACTCTAAATGCCAGACGGGCCTGGACAGATGTGCTACAGACTCTAAGAGACCAGAGATGCCAGGCCAGACTATACCTAGCAAAACTTTTAAGCACCACAGATGGAGAAAACAAGATATTTCATGATTAAGTCAAATTTAAACAATATCTATCCATAAATCCAGCCCCACAGAAAGTAATAAATAGGAGGAAACTCCAACCCAAGGAGGTTAACTATACCCCTGAAAACACAGGCAATAAATAATCTCACATCAGCAAAACCCAAAGAAGCGAAACACACTCTCTCTTCCTCTCTCCTCTCTTTTTTTTTACCACCACCACCACCACCACCACCACCACCACCACCACCACCACCACCACCACCACCAGCAGCAGCAGCAGCAGCAGGACAACAGGAATTAACAATCATTGGTCATTACTATCTCTCAGTATCAATGGACTCAATCTCCTATAAAAAGACACAGGCTAACAGAATAGATATGAAAACAGGATCCATACTTGTGGTGCATACAAGAAATACATCTCAACATCAAAGACAGATATTACCTCTCTAACATGAGCTGTCACTTATGTTTTTGATTTTACCCTTGCAAAGGAACCCTAATATTTGTCATCAGTAAATGGGAAACCAGGGATGCTGATGGTCTAGTTCCAACCCGAGTTCAAAGCCCCAAGAACTGAGGCCCAAAGTGCAAGTTCTGATCCTGCAGGAGAAGACAGATAACCCAGCTTGAACACAGGCAGAGATGTTTTCTCTAAGCCTTCTGGTTATTCAGGCAATAAATAGCATTAAGACTCTCATAGTGGTGAATATGATCTTTTCACAGTCTACAGACTTGAATGTTAATCCTATCCCCTCACATCATCACAAGCACCCTGGGATAATATTTAGCCAGATATCTGGGCACAATGTAGTGCAGTCCAATTGTCCCATAAAATTAGCCTTCCCACCCTCCTCCTTGGAGGAGGCATCTTGTATCCTTCAGTACCAAACACTCAGTACCTTCTTAATGAGCCAATCCATCTTTGAATCTAGAAGCACTTGTCTTGGGCTGTATCCTGTCTCCCATGGTCCTATCAGCTGATACTGTTTCTGTTCAGAGAATGTAGACATCTCTTGCTGCCCTCTAATCCATTCAGCCTCAGAGCCAGATGTTTGGCTTTTTTCCTCTCCCATTATTTTTCATTTGCAAGGACAGTAATAGATGAGATGGTTAAGTATTTATTTATAAAGATTTACATATGTAATGTAACATATTAATGTTAAAATTGTGTGTGTGTGTATGTGAGAGAGAGGGAGAGGGAGAGGGAGAGGGAGAGGGAGAGGGAGAGGGAGAGGGAGAGGGAGAGGGAGAGGGAGAGGAGTCTGTGCAAGTGTAAGTGTAGGTGACTGTGGAGTCCAGAAGGTGTCAGGTTCCTTCTGGAGCTGGAGTTACAGGCAGTTATGAGTCACTTACCATGAGTGCTAGACACTGAATTTGAATCCTTTGAAAGAACGCCACACTCTGAACAGTTGAGCCAGCCCTCCAGTCCTCAATGTCATCTTTAAAGATATAAATTCAGTCACTAATCTCATCCTTTAACAACTGTCTAGAAAACCTCAGCTTCCTTAGGGATCTGGGTCCTGCCAGCCTATCTCCAACCTTCCTTCTGTTATATCTCCAATACACTGGGCTTTTGTTGCCTGAATTTGCAGGTCACTCTTGTTGTAGAAGCCTTTGCTTGTCTTGTTCTGTCTGACTGAATTGCCCTTTTCCCAGAGCAGAAGTCAGTGCTTTCTCCTCACATTGTCTCAGCTCTGACATCATGTTTGAAGATTCTCTGAACATTTGACTGAAGTCCTGGTCTCCCATGGGCCTTCTCTCCAGCCACTTGCTTTTCTTTATAATTCTGATCTATTTTATCTCAACTCTCTTATCACATCCTATCCTATCCTACTCTGTCAATGCTATCATAGCAGAGATTTTATATATTTTTAATTGCTATAATTCCAACACAAGAACACACCACAGGCATTTGATGGAGAGTTGGTGAATGGATGAATGAAGTCTGTTCTTTTTTGAGATGGTGTTTATGATTGGTAGTTGCATATTCAGCTATTTAGGTCCAAACTAAAATATTGCAAAGGAGCCTCACTAGTAAGTACTCTAACTTATTTATTTTTTAAGCAGGAGGCACAGAGCAGACAAAATACTCCAGATGTAATCTGAACCATTGCCTAGAACAAATCGTTGACTATTGATTTCTTATCCTCTGAATATACACATACTCTCTCTCAGTCTTCTGGCTATCTAATTGGGCACACTAGTCAGGGCACTTTGGTCTCTGACCAAAGCAGTCTTAGCCCAAGGAGAGATAACTATTAAAAAACATTACCCTCTGGAGCCTCCCTAACTAACAATTGTTCCATACCTGGCACTGGGAATGTTGCTTTATAGCCCATGGCTTCTAGGAAATGCATTATCTAGAAGTTCTGAGAACAGTACAGGCTTTCTCCCTTCCTCTTAGTTGCTCATTAGACTATTGTGAAGACACCATATACACAAGCTGCATCTGAGCTGGAGGTTTCCTCCCTAAGGGCTAGCTTTCACAATGCTGGGAGATGCTGTGGAGGCTACTAGGAGAGAAAAGGCATCCATCTGTCTTACCCATCTGCGAAGCTTACTAACCCCAATATTAACTAACCAGGTGGTTTGTGCCGACCACTGTGGTAGTGGTATGACTATTATTAGGGCAACCAATCTCTCTCTGATTTGATTTGATTTGAGGCCTTCTCTGCAGGACTGATTTCATATCTGTTACTATAAATCCACTAAAAAAATCCATGGCTGGGGAGATCATAAGCCCTGGAAGGAACTTACCACTGTTGTTTACCTGAACTGACATGGCATCAAACTGCTTTTTAAATATCTATGTTTATGCCCATAGACAGATACTACTCAGCCTAAATCAGAGAGACTTTTCTATATAAAGAATGGCTGTGGATATAGAGACTCTTGATTGCTCAGGGTGCTGAAAATAAGGGGCCAGTTGAGTGTTGAACTCTAAACATGTAAAAAAGAGAAGACAAGGAGAAGGGCTGCAAAATGCAATCCTCTGAGCATGACCCAGCAATCGTAATCATGTGTGCATAGCAGCTGTGCTTGCCTGCACTGTGTCTGCCTATAATGACATAATCACACTGGGCCTGTTAACAGCCATTCATAGACAGCAGAAGGCCTCATAGGGCCCTACCTGTTCATGCTGAACTTTTGACTATTAATGGATTCTAGGGGAGGATCATTTTCTTTAGATATGTGCACACTTATGAGCCCATCAAGTTGCCTCAGATAGTTCCATACCCATGATCACACAGACTGCCCTGGTTAAACTCAGTGGGTCATAGAATGAAATAAAACTGTCAACATTGAAAGGGGTTTACAGGGAAGAGGTTGGCAGGGGTGGGAGGGAGATAAGCCAGGGTGGGGGTGAGATGAACCAGAATGAATTTATATACATGTATAAATTGTCAAAGAACAAATTCAGTTCATAAAGAGTTAAAAAGATAAATCCACATAATGTAAAGTCATTTTTGGTTGGTCTACTCAGAGATGCTTGCTCTTCATCATTCATCAAATCTTAGGGGAACTTGCCCCAAATCCCCACAAAATATCTACCATCATGTACTAGAAGCAGGTCTCTAAGAGCCAATAGGAGATGGAGCATTGGAGCTGGAAGTGAGAGGTACCTGTACAACTCATTCATTCATTCATTCAACTTTTTTTGATGTATCTACTATATGCCAAGGACTATTCTAGAACCTGGAGACATAGCTAGAGAAGACCCTCTGTTCTTGTGAGTCTTATATGTGCATGAAGAACTGTGACAAAGGAATAACCAGATAATAAAGCAGCCTAGTGATGAATGGCCAATGGTTACTTTGGAATGTGCGGTGGGAGAGCAACTTGTAAGCTGAATCCTAAAGAAGATGGATTAAGCTGTGAGTAAGGAGAAATGTCTGCAGATGGGAATGAACTCGACTGGGTGGAAACAACAAAAAGATGCCATAGACCAAAGTAAAGGACTGGTGAGCAGAGAAAACGTCAGAGAGGTGCACAGAACCAGCCCTTTGCAAGTTACTTAGTTCTGAACTTGATTCTCAGTGTACAGGAGATGAGCTTGGACCAGCAGAGATAGAAAAGAGAAACTATGTTCTCTGTGGATTCGGAGGTCTATCAGCTAGGTTACCTGCCAATCAATCCACTCCCTGGACTGCTGTGTGCTCACACAACTGCTGTGAGTTCCTGATCGCATGGGGGTGGGGAGGTAGGAAGATACCATTTTGGAGCCATTATCTGGGTCCCTCCCAATCATCTCCTATCATCCTTAAGCTATCTCCAAGTCCCAGCTCCCCCTGTCTTACAGGATTGTTAGAAACATCCCATTAAAGAGGCAGTGAATAAGATAATTATAGCCAGCACTATGTGTGTGACACAGAAAGTTCCCGGAACTTTTGTATTCTCCCCCAAGAGAGAGTGCTGTAAGCACTATCCTCCTTTCATAGATTAGGAAAGTGAGGCTTGGGGAAGCAAGGTAAACTGGCTGAGAGTACAGGTTATGCCCAGTAAAGAACTTCCGCTCTGTCAGTGAGGTGCCGGCATCTGTGTCCCTGACTGATGTTCTCCGTTCTCTTTTAAACTCTGTATGCAGCTGTTGGAGCCTGATGGCATTTAATTCCTTGCTTTCTTTTGCTTGGTTGGTCTTCATTATAGGGAGGCATCAATGATTGGCTCAAGCCTGGATGACTGTACCTCCTTTGCTGCAGGCACGGAGCTTTCAGACCTGCTCAGCCAGTCTGGGCTCCCTGTCGCAGTCACAAACAAAGTATGGATTTCTCCAGCCCCGTCTTTAGATACGTTTCAGTATTTGCAGCTGCAACAGCAGATAATTAGTTTGTTCTTAAACTGTGCGACACGATTAGTGTTTTCTGTGTGGTGTTGAGCAGATCCGCCTCACAGTCACAGCAGAGAACTGCAGGTAGCAGCTAAATTTATACTTCTTCGGGAGAAGCCACACCTGATAATTACGGCTTTAAATTCCCTGCTGAAATGAATCGACAAATCACCTTGGTCATTAACCAGAGCCACTGCAGAAGCACACGAACCTCTGCTAACAAGGAAGAAACCAGCACTGGCTTCCCAGGCAGGAAATGTGGGTTTTGGGGGGAAGCTCTGCTACCTTCCCACTGAGATTTTGAAAAGACCAGAGAGAGAGCACGAGTGTTCCGGAGGACACTGTGTCCCCAGATGGCATCTGCACATGCAGCAGCCATCTTGGACCCCGAGATACAAGGCCGAGCAGCAAAGGATGAGGGGAAAGGAGGATGAGGGGACCCAGGTTACCAATGCGGTTGTTGAGAGCAGAACTAGCCAGTTGTGAAACGGCCTTGCTTCGAGACTTTGGGGAGCGGGATCTGAGAAAACACGTCCCATTATTATTTAAACTACTTGGAGCTGGGATTTATGTAATCTGAAGTGGAAAACAAACCAGTTGATATACTGGGCAATCATGAGGAGCAACTGAGACAGTGGCTATAAATTTTTTGGTTTCTTTTGTGTGTAGTCTGAAAATAAAGTGGTATTAATGGCTGAATAGCCTTCAAGTTAGAATCTCCATTTTTGTGTCAGGATACATACCTCACTTGGCAGTAAAATGGTGACATTTTTGGTTGTGGGGGAAAAGACAGGGAAATAGAATATAGAAAGGTCAAAGATTTCGACATGTAGGAATGAAGTTGGAGGTCTTTACTGTCCTTTGCTGGGCACAAGACAGACAAGCGGATCGTCCCTTTCCATGCCTGGCAATTCATTTCAGGCAGTAAACCGAGGAGAATGTATATCTTACCTAATTTGTTTCCCTTCTCTTAGAAATCATTATTCTTTCTTGTCTGATGTCCAGGGTCTCATATGTTTTGCTCATTGAAAGTTATTAAATTATATTATAGACTTATTTTTATATAAAGTATTATGTAGTATGTAGTTATGTACTATATGTGTATTCTATATATAATTATACATTATGTACATAAACATATAATGATAGAATAATAATGACTTTCCTAATAGATTATACTTTCTTACTGTGAAAGAAATTTTTAGTTTCCTATTGCATAAATGTGCACACTGTGTGTAAGCACACATTTATGTAATGTAGGGCAGAATTAGGAGAATAATAATGTCTTGGTGGCTTACACAGTCAGGTAGAGCTTGTGTTGTAAAGGAAATAGCATGGCTTTCCACTAAGAGAGTTTCCAGCCGGCAGGGTGTGGGTGTGTGTGCAGGGCTATCTCTTCCCTGCCTCTGTAATCACATCTTATAGACAGCCACTGCAGTGAGAAAGGTTGGCATTTGGGGGATTCTGTGAGCTCTGGGCATAGATCCAGGAGATTAGTGTTGCCTGAGTCCAGCTCAAAATGCTGTTACCAGAACCAGGGTGAAAATGGACTCAAGATAACATCTGTTCTAATTTTACCTCTCCCTAACCCTTGAAACTAATTTCTGAATAATGATGGGTAATTTAGAAATGAATGTAATTGTGGCTTTCATTCCTGACAGTAAGGGGATGAACAGGTTCCTCTGTGATTGGGAACAAGCAGAGGATGCTTGTCAGGCCTGCCTGCTGGCCAGGTAGGGAAGCTTCCTTGAGACTTGTCTGCTACTTCAAACTTGGGGGGGGAACTCTGTCCCATCTTCCTATTGGGGGGAGAGGGACTCTCTGTCCCATCTTCCTAAAGTGACAGTACAGAAGAAATTAGCCAAAGTAACGCAATTTAAAATCCCTTTCATCTCTGAGACACTTTATAAATTATTGAGGGCAGAGAACTGTCAAGTTTGACATGGACAGGATTAAATGATCCCACCCAGTGGACCAGCTCACTCAGCTACCCAGGGAAAACACTGTGGTCAATAGCAAAAATGGCTGGTTCTTCGTTCCTTCCTTTTCTGACTTGCAGACTGCGCACTGTGGCTTGACAGCGCCCCTGTCTCAGGGGTGGTGTCATCCCTCAGCCTATAAATCTGGAGTGGCCTCCTGCAGAAGTCTGGGTAAAGGAATACAGTGGAAGTGATGGAAATGGCCTCAGGAAGCCCTGGCTGCTTCTATTCTGATTTCTGGAACCCTTAGTGATCCCAGGTCAGTCAGCTTGGTCTAGCCTGCCTGAGGCTGATGTGAGCTATTCTCAACCAGCAGCACCCCACTGAGCAGATAGGAGACAATTGCTCAAGAGCAGACTGCTTCCCAGCTAAACCCCAGGCAAAGATACTGCCTTGAAAACCGGGAACGAAACACATTTCTTTAAATGACCAAGTTTTTGTGTGGCCTGTCTTACAGCAATAGAGACAGATCAACTTTTTTTTTTTTTTCAAAATGCACATTGTTTTTGTTAATAAAGACTGCTTTTAAATATGTATGTTTCCCAGATGTGCACCAAAGCTAGGGAGAATTTATGTTGAATAAGGGATCAGAAACATGGGTTTTGCCAGCCTATATATAAGAACTGCATTAGCAGGAGAATTTCTAGAAAAGCCCTGGGCAGCAACTGCTTAGGACACTGTCCTTTGAATCCACTCTGAGCATACTTAGTTCTAATGAGAACATAGAGGAACAGGCCTTATCATACTAATGGGACTGTGAATAAGCACAATCATTTTATTCATTAAATAATTAGTTATTAAAATATACCCTGTGGTCAGGCTCTGTGATAAGAGATGGAGTTATCAGTTGAAAACATACAGTTTCTGTCCTCATGTGACCCATAATTTATAAGAAAATAACAAACCAAAACTTAATTATGAAACCAACTCAGACATAAAAATAAAACATCAGAGAGGAGTTTGGCAATATGTATCAAAGGTTTTTAACTTATTTTTAGTTTTTGCTACAGTGATTTCTCCACTGAAAATATATCCTAAAGCAATGATTCAAAATGAAAAAAAAGTAAAGATCTTGTTTTTAAATGTTCCTCTTTATATATAATAATATAGGAGAACTATGTTAGTCCACATTGTCAAGTCTGTTATGATACACCCACTAGCTAGGAAATTAGAGAGCTGTGAAAACTGATCATGAAGAACCTATCAAAACAAAATGATAATGGCATATGCCAAAAAGGGCACAGAATACAAAAAAAAAATGTATCTTCAGTAGTGTTAACACTATTTAACAAAATAAAAGGTTCTGCATAAAATGTTCTTAATATTTATAGTGGTTTATTATTAAAGAAGCTTTTTTTTTATTTATCTTCAGCAGACAGAGACCATTAATGAAATCTACAACTGGTCAGTATGCAGAGAACGACTGTATTTCACAACCCAATTGTGTTATACATTTATAGATAAAATAAATATATAAATGGAAAGGGAAAAGGTGGGGAGAGCCTAAGGACCAGAGCACCAGGAAGTCTGCTTAGAGCTTGTGTCTTCTAAATGACAGAGAACTGACCCCATGAAATCTCAACTATATGGCTGCTTAAACAAGATTTACATACAGGAAATACCAGTTGACATGCCAACATGAGTAGGTGAGACATCTCACAAGGCTCCACCCCTAGATGAAGTCGCAGGCAGTTAATGGCTGCTAAGAAAGAGAGAATCAGTCTTCAAGGAGGAGCTTCCTGATAGGCTATCTAATCCCAATGGATCAGTGCTAAACACATACACATATGAGCAGCATTAAATGGACATAGCAGTACAACTTAGAGTGTTGATGTGTTGACATGCACTGTTCTCATACTGGGGCATTAGCTGAAGCTCCTGCATCCTGGGCTGCATCCTTTGCTCAACTCGGTTGTCATGTCTCAGAGGTGGAGGGAGAGTTTCTCTCTGCTCCTAGAACCTTTCAGTCTTCCAAGGCTCCTTTGCCTCCAGATGCTGGTCCTATCATCTGCTTGTTATGTGGCTTGCACATGTTAATACACTTTGGTCAGGCTCATTCTCTTTTTCTGGACTGGGGGCAGTGACATATGCTTGATTGTTAGCGAGGGTGCCAGGTCGTATTTTTTAAGGATGGCAACACGAGTCTACACCCCACCCCACATATTCTTCCTATGCTGTGGACTTGTCACATCCATGATGGGTGGTGAGATCTGTGCTTCCCTTTCGTGATCTTCGTAAAACCTATGAGACTGTTTTGATCAACAGACTATGTATGGCACAGGTGACCCCAGAATGCCAGGTCAGGGGAGGTAATAGAGTCTAGCACTGACTTGGGAAGTATACCTTGTAGCCTTGTGATGACCTGGAGTGGGACCTGCATGTGTGAGAAAGATCATGTGGAAAGAGCACATGGAAAGTCCCAAGTATGTGCCCCAGGTGGTCCACTTCCTGGTAACTGAGTCTTCCCAGCCAGAAGACAAGCATTTGAAACCTACTAGAAGAGTTCAGCCTTCTTGATGCTCTGTCTAACGTTGACTGGATCAGAGATGAATATTTTCATTGACCCTTGCTCTCTACCCCAAATTCTGCAGCAGACTGTTATATTTTGAAGCTATGGTCTTTTGGGGTGGTTGATTACGTGGTCACTCATTGTAGGGCATACGAATGGGTCCAAAGCATTTGAAGTGGTAAGACTTTAGGCATACCTGAATTCAAGACTTGGGATTCTGACTTTTCTGTTTGTTTTTGTTTTTTAGAGACAAGGTTTCTCTGTGTAGCCCTGCCTGTTCTGGACCTAGCTCCATAGACCAGGGTGGCCTCGAACTCGGAGACCTATCTGCCTCTGCCTCCCAAGTGCTGGGACTAAAGGCATACACCACCACTCCTGGCAGAATTCTAACTTTTATAAATCAGAACCAGAGGTTCCCAAGTTACTCCTTGGGAGGTAGATTTTAACCAATTCAAGAGCTACCAACCCACAGGAATGTAAAACTCAGTTCAAAACACACTATAAACTTACTCATTTTCATGAGACTATTAAAAAAATGAGCACGTGTTTAATTTTCTTAGGGCTTCCAAAAACAATAAGAAAGTCTTTGTGTCAAGCCATGTGTGTGGAAGATCTGTCTGGAGTCCAAATCTGCCCTTAACTCAGCTAGTTGAAGGAAAATTCTTTTGTTTCATTGAACCTGGGGCCAAAGAAAACTGCTAGCTTCGAACAATGGGCCCTTGTCATGTGCCCCAAAGAGCAACACAGTGGTCACTGAGTACACCAGGGCATTCTCTCCACCATCCCCAATAAGTCACCTATTTTTTTTTAAATGTAGGTCTTGGCTGTACTTGACTTCAGGCTTTCTGAATACTGAGTGGCAGGGAGAGATGAGGAAAATGTGCAAAGTGAAGACGTTAAACATTATTTAAGCTCAATTTATTGAACTGGAGTTCTTCAAAACTCGGCAGCTCAAGCCCTTTGTTTCCACACAAGATTAGTGGAAATCTAAGTGAAAGAATGGGAAGAATGGGGGTTTATAGGGCTTCTGGTAGAGCAGAGAGGAAAGCAGAGGACACCCCTCTCTGAGTAAGCATCACACCCCCTGCTGCTTGCCATTTCTCATTTAAAACTTGCCTTTGAAAGTATATAAAACCCAAAGGAAACCTGTGAGAAGAGTTTACATGCTCTCAACACACACACACACACACACACACACACACACACACACACACACACACACACACACACACCAAACAAACAAACAAAATAACCAAAACCAAAGCCATATAAGAAATGGTATTGTGTGAGAAGAGATATGTTAGATAAATAGATTGTGGTAAACATTTTAGTGGTGTGTGTGTGTGTGTGTGTGTGTGTGTGTGTGTGTGTGTGTGTGTATGTATGTGTACATGAGTGTGTATGTGTGTGTGTTCATGAGTGTGGGTGAGTGTGTATCTGTGTACAGGTACCTACCATGTTGTAGAACTTTCACGGATTAAACCTGGAGAATAAAATAAGAAGGACGAATCTTAAAAGGTCTTATTAATAAAAGAAAAACCCAGCGCCAGATAGTGGGGTGAAAGCTGAAAGATCAGAGAAATAGAACAAGCCAGCCACGTTCTTACCTTTATGAAATCCTCAGCTTCAAGAGAGGTGTTCCTGTTTCCTCATGCCTTATATACCTTTCTGTGTCCTGACACCACTTCCTGGGATTAAAGGCGTGTGTGTTTCCCAAGCAAAAGCATGAGATCTCAAGTGCTGGGATTAAAGGTGTGTGCTGTCATGCCTGGCTCTGTTTCTCTCAAGTAGCCTGGTGTGACCCTGAACTCACAGACATTCAGATGGATCTCTGCCTCCCAAGTGATAGGCTTAAAGGTGTGTGCCACCACTGCCTGACCTCTATGTCTAATTTAGTGGCAGGCTCTGTCTTCTGATCCCCAAACAAGCTTTATTGGGGTACACAATAAATCACCAAAGGGGGACTAAGGGACAGAGAAATAACAGCAGCCGCTAGGCAACGAAGCTTATATGTCATTGTGTATCTCCACCCCTCCACTTACCTAACATACATTAGAAATTTGCTGTCTTTAAATGAATCATTTCATCTTCTACAGTCTGTAGGGGTGAGATGATAAGGTCTAAGTGTCAAATACAGGAGCGAGTTGGGTGAAGCTGGTATGTGAAAAGTAGGTGGGATGATCAGATGTGAACACACTCGTGTTAAAGCTGACAGCAGACAGACGCATGCACTGCTGTTTGCAGGGTGAGGGTGGATGGAGGCTTCCCTCAGCGCTGACAGCTGCCCTTTGCTCACTGGAATGGAGATCATGGTAGAGGCCTCCCTGAGATCATAGGCATGTGGCAGATTTTGGAGGACTTCTGAGCACTGGTAAGGAATTTGCACTGTCTCTTGAACATAGTGGGGGCTTCATTTACCAAAACATACTCTTATTTTGTCCTGAAAGACATGATAAGGAGTTGAAAAGAAAAGTATTATCTCTAGGGAAGTGAATAGAACTGACATCTTGGAGGAAACTAAGTTCCCGTTACTCAAGGTTCTCTGGGGGAGTCTGGATGCACTCTTGTTGACAGAGGGAGCTCAGACTTGGTAAGTTTTAAGCTCTGAAACAATGTGCTTCTTTCAGCTCTTTACCTCTGTTTAGACCTTGGGACCCCATCCCTTCTCTTTGAGATATCAGACACTGTATTAGCTGCCAAGCTTTGTGTGGTCAGTGATTATGCACCACACTTTTATTGCATAGGATGTGAGGTTCTGTCATGGAAAGACAGCTCCGTAAGGATTGATGTGGCATAATTTGGATGCAGGTCTTCTTAGGCCCTTCTATTTCTGGGGGAGATAGGGAGTTCATCTTACTGGATCACTCCCTGCATCCTCTTCTTTAGTAACCATGGTGATATGATATCATGGCATCCTTAGATTCTTTCCTCTGTTCCCAGTGATCTTTGTTGGCTCACTTTGCCTTTTAGTTATATTCTTCTTTTGGAGTGAAAGTGCTGAGTGCTTAACTTCTGGCCATTATTCCCATCCTTCTCTGTAGTCAATTGAATCTGACTTTTAAAAGCACAGAATCATTCGGCTTTAATGTTCAGACCTTGGAGCACAAATTTCTTTAGCCTTGGTTAGCTGACCTATTAACCGATGATGTCAAACTTTGGAAACTGGAGAGTTCATGCTTATCTAAAGGTTCCACCATTAATTTTGAGCAACTCTTACCTTCAGGACACATTCCCTTACATATAAAATGAGAGCGTTATTGCCTATCTGGAAGATATTTTAGGCTGAGGTGGGAAGGGTCTTCAGATTGGGGAAAAGTATGTGGTGTGTGGAGTTGAAGCCACAGTCGGGTGTTTTTGCTACAGAGTGAAAGCGAGGCACAGAGCTGTGGAGGGGCCTGGTCTTCCTAGAAAAACAAATGGCTGGTTATGAGGAGATCTTAGGCTTGGCCGGAAAGGTGCAATGATAGACTGCCTTAGTGTGTTCTGAAGAATGGAGTCCCCAGCTTAGACCAACCATGTGAAACATACAAGATGCTGATATGTCACCTGCATTTGTTTAGTAAGGGGGAAAACCCTTTTGCATTAGTTGCTTTTCTATTAATGTTCTCAGATACCAGGAGTAAGGCAACTTATAAGAGAAAGTGCTTATTTGAGGGGCTTACAATTTTGGAGGGTGAGTCTATGGCCATTCTGATGGGGAGCATGGCAGAAGCATGGCTGAGAGCTTACACCTTGATCCACAAGCACAGAGTGGAGAAAGCTAACTGAGAAACCTCAAAGCCCACCCCCAGTGACACGCCTCATCCAATAAGGCCACACCTCCTAATCCTTCCCAAACAGTTTCTCCAACTGGTAACCAAGTAGTCAAACATATGAGCCTCTGGGGTTCATTCTCATTCAAACCACTACACTTTTCCAGAGACTGGGCACTTGAAACCTCTTGTTCAGGATACCTCCTCTCTGTTCTCTGTATCTGAGAGTCTGAATTGCTCATCAGAAGTTAAGCATGTGAGTGGCATGATGGGATATGCCTGGATGGGATTCGAGTCTAGATGAGAAGGGTTGTTTTGCTGGCTATGTAACTTGAACAGACACACCTATCCTTGAACTTTCAACCTACGTACAGAAAATTGGGACCAACAGCAGCTATTGCAAATTTGTTGAAGTGAACCAAACAAACTATTGTATATAGGTCATGTAACATGTAGTAGGTATTCTAAGGCATTGCATGAAATTAGAGGAAAAGGAAATGACCTACAGAACCAGAAAGAGAAGGTAGAAATTAGAGACTGAGGCTAGATGATGAGGACCCACCCCATCTAATGAAGGTGATTCTTCTTTTTGGCACCTGTTACCATGGAGATTAGAGAGAAAAGGCATTATCATATCCCTAGAGCTTTGTGTGATATCTGTGTGTTTGAAGTTTAAAATGTTGACAATAATTGTAACTCAAGTAGTGACGACATGGTGCAAATACTAACGGTATGGTCAAATAAGGCTGTTTGTGGGATAATGTTGGACTCTTGAATTCCAGTGTGTCATTTGCTTGGAGGAGCCAGTGTGAAAGGCCTATGGGAACAGTATTTAGGCAGGGAGAATAGACTTGGAACACCTGTGAATGGAAAGAGTGGAATGGGGGACTGTGTAGTGAGTAAAAACGTGGCAGGTCACCAGGTTAGAGAAAGGGACTCAGAGTCAATCCTATGGGCACAGTGTATCATAGGGAAGGCCTTGCTGGGTTTGTCCTGGGCACTTGAAGGCTGGAGCGGTCTTCTAGGGAAGGCATGCACAGTCCAATAAGGAAGGTGCATCCTTGAAATGTGTTCTAGGCAGAGGGGTGACAGATGGGAAAGGAGGACAATGGGACTTCATCATCTACTCTGTTCCTTTTCATCTTTCCACCTTTTCAGTTCTTGCTCTCCTTTCTGCCTTACTTCACTCCTGTGACTAAGCAGTGAAGAAACAGTCAGATCTATTTTAGGACAGAAAACTAAAGTGACGACTGACTTCTTAGCCAAGGTCCTGGTGTTGATCACAGCAGAGGTTATCTGGGTCCCAGGCATGTGGTCCCTAGGCCAGGGCTCTTAGGAACACCAGCTTCTCCAGGGGAGCCGTCCACAGTGCTGGCAGCCTCTTTTTAGCTGTTCCAGCAGAGGAAACTACTTCTGTGGAAGCAGAAATGTTCACTTCCAGAACCTGGCAGGCTAAACAAATCGTGTTGTTACCTATGGGGTGTCACCCACGGTGGATCCATCTGCTCCAAAGAGCAGCTGAGGAAAACATCCATGTGGCACCTGTGGTGCTTGTGGTGAGCTTGTGCTGACACCCTGGGGAACACCACGCTGTGGCCCTCAACATAGACTCCTGAGCAGCAGGTACCCATCTAGGTCCATGTCCTCAGGTGTGCCGGAAACACAATTTTCTCTGTTTACTTCCCCCAAGGGAGTCTAGTTTTGATTTCGATCTGTTGCTAGGTGGAGGGGAGGGGTGGATGGGATGCATGATTTCAGCCCATTTGGGCATCTTCACCAGGAGACGTAGCTTAGCTCCCAGAGTTTTGTTGATCTCTAGGGTGCTGAGCAGACGCATTATGTGTTGTCATTGCTTGAGGTGATGTTCCCATCTGTGCTTCAGCCATGCATCCGTTGCTGTGTCTTCTCTTGCCTCCGATCATGAGTCAGTCTCCTGTGGCTGGGGAGGGAGAACACATGACTGGCACTGGTCTCTCTCTCCTGTAAAGGAACAGCCATTTCCAGGCTCATTCTGCTGCCTGATGACACACTGAGCCTTGGGGACTGAGTTGGCTCCCTCACAGATGTGTGCATCCAACACACAGATGTCCCTTCTACTCCAAGAGAATTCTCATCTTTGACCTTTGGGCAATCTTGTTGTCCCCTAGGCTATCCTGTGGTAGACAGAGGACTCATGTCCTCTTCTCTTCTCCTATATCTTTATTGCAGTCCAGGCAAGCTGCTTTTTATGGTCTCAGAGAGCCTGAAGAATACTCCATGTTCCCTAGATACCATACAGACCCTTTTGTCTTTGTATTAGAGGGTCAGCCTTTAAAAACAGAATGCCCTAAAGTGCATTCTTTGTTCTACTTTTTACTGGGTCATCTTTCTTTTCATCTAATAAACACTGGCTGTCCTACCTGCTGTTTAGATACAGGGAAAGGAACACAGGACACAAGGATGTATGGGGGCCAGAAAAACAAACAAGATAGAAAAGAAAAACCCAACCTATTGTTAAAATTTCAGTATTAACTTTTGTCCTTCATTATACATCCAATGTTGGGAGCATGGCGATTTGTTTTGAATACAAACTATGGGACATTTGGCTTATCTGTCGACACACATGCGTGATCCTATCTCTCACCTATAAAATGGAAATAATTATTTTTAAATAATGGCTTATTTGAGGCTTATAAGTGACAATAGAATGTCACTTAAGCTGTCAGCACAGTGCTAGGTATTATTATTATTATTATTCCTTTCTGAGCAGACTTCCAGTTTGTACTGGCATTGTGTTTCTCTACCTGTGCATGTTGGGACATCTTCAAGGTTCTGCTATTTTCTAGAAGTTCTCCTAGGACTCAGTGATGCTGCTGTTATCATCATCATCATCATCATCATCATCATCACCATCATAGTGCTATTGGCCAAATGTTCCCCAAAGATCAAATTTCATGTGTTGAAACCTCAGTCTTCAAGGTGATGGTATTGTGAATGGATTCTTCAGAAGTAAATAGGTCATGGGAGTGGATCTCTTATTGACAGGAACAGTGCCCTTATGAAAGAGAACCCAGAGATATTTCTTACCCATGAGAACACAGTCAGAAGATGTCTGTCTGTGGACCAAAAAGGGTGCTCACTAGATGCCAAATCTGCCAGTCTTGTGGTGACCTTAGACTTTCTAGATTTCAGAATTGTGATAAAGATAACTTTGTTGCTCATAGCCCACCAGCTTACAGTGTTCTGCAGTGGTCTCCAAAATGGACTGAACAGTACCTTCAGGGGTATTTAGCCTTTTGACATTGTGATTGGATGTGGATACTGACAAAATTCATGCTTTAGAACTGCAGCATCAACTTACACAATAAAATCATAAAATAATCATAATATTTTAAATAAGTTTTTAATTTTTGAGTCACATTCATAGTTGGCATTGGCTATATGAAGTCTATGGGCTGTGTGTTGGACAGCCCTGGGGTATACAATGGAAAAACACAGGTCAGAATCAGCAAAGAGAAAGGGCACACATGTCAGGAGAGATCTAGGTGTGAGGCTCTGGTTGTCCTCTCCTGGTGGACCTATGCAGACAGTAATTACTTAGCCTAGCAACTTCAGGTAGCACTTGTAGAGTCTTGAGGACTGAGATGCTCATCTGAGCCTGTGCTTCAGATTTTATCGAGGTTGGTCACGTAGGTACAATTGTCTGCTTGTGTGGCTGATCTTCACATAGTGAGTGAACACACGTAGTGAATGTCCTCACCATAAACCACATTGTTAGCATAGACTGTGGACCACAGCCTTAAGGTTGATATAGGACATTTCAAGGTCTTAGAGCTGGGGCAAGGGATAAGTATGCATGTTCTTCTCCCAACCCTGATCTCTCTCTTGGGTGTCTCACTAGCTCATTCTAGGGATTGAAAGTAGGAGCACATGTATCACTAATCTAAATCCCAGGTCCTTCAAATATCTTTATCTTACCACATAACCAATCTCTCTCTCTCTCTCTCTCTCTCTCTCTCTCTCTCTCTCTCTCTCTCTCTCTCTCTCTCTCTCTCCTGGTCAAGCCCACAGTGTTCTGCCAACTCATTTAAGCAGTTTTTACCTTCTTGATAACCTTGGCTTGACTTTTCACCTCAACTTAGATACTCATCTTGCTCTTGAATCTCATCTTCTGCCCTTAGCTTTTGGTGACGGGACTCAGTGGTCCCTGAGCATGTCTTTCTTTACATCTCCTTCCTACCCTATCACTAAGGCTGCTGCATAGGTGAGCCCGACCCTTGCCTTGTACCTGGACAGATCTACCCTAACTGATCTCTCCCGCTAAGTCTTTTGAAGCTTTCCCCTCACACTGTCTTGGCAAACAAGGTTTTAGTTTCCTGGCCTCTTGCCCTGTCACTTCCTTCCCAGTCCTCTGAATCTGTGTTGTTATTCAAACAGTATTACTCACAGGCCTGGTATTTGCTCTCTCCATCTGGACAGTTTCCTTCTCTCAGGCCCTCTCCAAGGACACCTCTCCTTTACCCATCACCATCCAACTACCAATGCAGGCCACTCCCCCTGGGCACAAATGAAATGTTCTTTCCGATCATCTGGGTGAAGCTTTCGCCTCCCTGATGCTCCCATGGTGCCTCAGACCATCTGATGCTGGAGTTCTTTCGCCGTTAGTTTGGATGTTATTAAGCTTGGGCTACGGCACATGGGAGACACATGTTATGTACTTTTCAACTTAATAAACAGTGATCAGATGACAAAATCACAGCACGGATTCCACATATTAAAGAGTCTTGCATACTGGCCTCTCTTTAGGGTGGTTCCCGAATATGTAGGCTTAGATTTTAGAGTCTCACTTCTTTGTTTCTCTAGACAGTGGTTTTTAAATGGAAAATATTTGACTTAAATTTTTAATCCACATCCAGCTTCTTACTCCTCCCATTGATTTTGTTTTTCTTCACAAATCATTTCTTCCCTCCTCGCTGTACCCTCTGCTGCAGTCACTTTGTCTTGTAATACCCAGCTGTAAAGCAGACACAATACTCCTAGAAGTCTCTGCTTTGTGAGAAAATATTTATTATGTTTGAGTTCTGATTTGGAAGCCGGTTGTCACTGGCTGTGCTTTAACACAGTGGTGTTTTTCCATCATTACTTTGGCTGCCTGAAGGAAACCCCAATAGTCTCAGATACTGCCACCTGGTGGTGAAGAGGGATGATAACACCACCATTTTTAGCAAAATGATGTTACAGAAGGCAAAAACTGCTTGGTGGATAGCTGAGGGTACTGAGAAGCACCACACCACGTTTGGCATGCTTGCTCCACACCAGCACCTGTGAGAGGCATCTACCAGCTTAGTGCTCACTACAACTGGGCAAATGGAACTATGCAGTCTTCATTCAAAGAGCTGGAAATAGACCCTCTGAGAGATCAGCTTCCAAAAACAGTGTATCATGGCTTGGGAGATTCAGACCCAGAAACCTCTCACCCCCAGACCCTCAATTATCTACTACAGATAATGCCAACCTTTTGGAAAATTTGACTCATGAATTCCTTACACCTTGTACATAGGACAAATGGTCAGTAAATTCAAATATCTGGTGGGATGCTATTTAGAAGAAAGATAAAGTTAAGTACCCTACAGAGATGGTCCCACTAGGACAAACAGATAAAAACTATATGTGCCAGCTAGGTTTTTTGTTTTGTTTTGTTTTGGTGTGTGTGTGTGTGTGTGTGTACTTGACACAAGCTAGAGTCATTTGAGAGGGGAGACCCTCAGCTGAAATAAAATGCCTCCACAAGTTCAGACTGTAAACAAGCCTGTAGGGCATTTTCTGAGGGATTGATTTGGGAGGACCCAGTCACTATAGGTGGTGCTATCCCTGAGCTGGTGGTCCTGATGCTGTAGGAAGACAAGCTGGGCAAGCAATAAAGACCAAGCCAGTTCAGCAGCATCTCTCCATGGTCTCTGCATCAGCTCCTGCTTCCGGGTTGCTGTCCTGTTCGAGTCCTTGCCCTGACCTGTCTCAGTGATGGCCTGCGATGTAGAACTGTTAGCTAAAAGAAATCCTTTATTCTTAATTTGTTTTTGGTCAGTGTTTTGTCACAGCAATAGAAACCTAATTAAGGCAGTATACAAGGAAAAACTTCACCTCGCAAACACAAAGAGGAGTTTTTGAAATAACAAACCATGTCTTTCTTGAGCTGTTTCTGTAATTCACACAGTGTTTCTTTGTCATCTTGCAGTCACTGTGCTGAGTCTCCCTGAGGGGCAAGTCATGTCAGACTGGTCTTTTTATCCAGAACCTAGGACAGTGGCTGCTGTATTAACAGTAAACAAAATAGTTGGCCAGTGAAAGAAAGACCAGTTACAGACGTTCAAAGGCAGCTGGGCAGCCTGGAAGAGGTGAGCATCTTCCTCTAAAAGGATATGCATGGGTGCACGGAGACCACTAGGCAGGGATGGTCTAAAGGACCCTCCAGCGACGGAGAGGAGGAGTTATATGAGATACCTGAGGCAGAACTTCATAGAAAGAAGCTGTAAGGAGCACCAGTGTGCTGAAACAAACAAACAAACAAACAAACAAAACAAAACAAAACAAAACAAAACCCTGGTCTTTAAATTGGGATAGCGGCTAGGAAAACATTGTAGTGAAGATTTTTCAAGACACAATGCCTTTGGCCATGAATGACTTTGTTTACTTCAGTGTACCATGATACGAGGAGACAACTCTAGATCAGAGAAGCTAGTGTTCCATTCTTCCATATCTATGAGGTTCCATCTATTTCCACATCAGTGCACAGTCTACACACCATTATGGAGCTCTTCCGTGGGCTGTCCAGATGATGAGGGTACTACAAAGTAGCGACACTTACTGAATCATAGAATACAATGACATTTTTGAATCTGTCTTAAAATGACTAGAGACAGTGCTTTGGACAGGAGGGCATTGACTTCCCCCATGAAATCCACCTGACTGATTACATTGTGTGTCCACTAATCCCCACTCTTTGTTATGATCCGTCCACCCCTTTCCCTAATGGGGGAAGGCTATATTTCCATGTTCCTTTGATGAACTTGTTGCGATGATTGACTTGGCTTTAGTCAGCTGAGTGGATACACCAAAGCAGAGGCAAATAAAACTTGGTGTCATTTCTTGAATTTTCTGAAAAGAGAGTAAACTTCAGGGGCGATTAGTCTGTGAGAACTGTGGGATACACCTGGATTTGACTGCAGTTGTAAATAGCTTCTCTAGCCACTGGAGCTAATTTACAGACCTGTGAGTGAAAAAGATATTTATTGTAAGTCACGAAGTCTTTGGCCTATGAGAGGGATGCATTATTGCACCAAAGCAAATTAATGTATTCCAGAAGAGGTAGAACCAGTGAATGGAAGCTGCAAAGATATATAATTAACAAACACCCAGAATTCTTCTCTTACTTCTTATTTCTATAAAGCAGGAAAGGGGGTCTTAGTTTTTCTGGGTACGTTGATAGATTTGGACGTGGAAGTCTGGGATCCGGAACTGTTGTAGGTGTTGAGGTATGCTCTATGCAACAGAGATGAAGGATGTGTAGCTCCATGGGCAATTAGAATGGCAGGGAGAGAGGGGAGAGGAAAGTAGACAGAGCGAGGTAAGGTAGAAAAGAATGGTGACATAGAGACTTGGTGGAAGATGATGACTACAGATTGGGTTTTGTTTCTTCAAAATTCCTATGTTGAAGTCTTAACCCTTGATGTGATGATAAGGGTGCCCTTAGTAAGGTATTTGAAGTTAAACAAGATCACAAGATCATAGTCTTAAGCTAATAGAATAAGTAGCCTTATAAAAGAAGAAAGAGAAGGGGGAGTGTGTGTGTGTGTGTGTGTGTGTGTGTGTGTGTGTGTGTGAGAGAGAGAGAGAGAGAGAGTGTGTGTGTGTGTGTGTGTGTGTGTGTGTGTGTGAGAGAGAGAGAGAGAGAGAGAGAGAGAGAGAGAGAGAGAGAGAGAGAGAGAGAGAGAGAATTGAGGTTTTTCCTTTGCACACTATGGAGAAAGGCCATGTGAGGACACACCAAGAAGGTGGCTGTGAGAACAAGGAAGAGAGGCCTTCAACTGTATCTTAACCTTGGACTGCATGGGCTCCCGGAGTATGAGAAGTAAGCTTCTGTTGTTAAAGCCACCAACTGTGGAATTTTGCTGTGGCAACAAAATCAGACTACAGACAGCCTTGTGAGGTCAGCTGTGGCTTTTAGTGTGGTTGCCTTCTCCTCACCAGAAATTCAGAGACTTCGGATCCATGCTGGGTTGGAACAGAGGTGAGGGAGGCTCTGTAGTGCCAGTCAAACAGGGCTGAAGCACGGGTCTTATCTGTGAGCCCCCCACTCTGGGCATTGGTGACTAGGATACCAGGAGTATCCAATCAAGCCCTCAAACCAACTAACGTATCTTGAAATTCCATAGTAATAAACCATCACACTTATCTGATTAGTGTCATCCTGGTCCCTTCTCCTTTCAGCTGGGGGCCAGAGAGGCTACCCTCCTTTCTGCCTATCTGATGGGACTTGTATCTCAAGTATTCCATGCTCTGCTTAGATGAAGCTCAGCATTCCTGTTACCCAGGTCTGATTCTTGTTATGCTAATTATAGTATAAGAAACACATACTACATATCTTGAGAAAGGGTAACTTTCAAAATATTATCTTGAAAATTCTATTTTAGTGTTCCAAAGATGAATAACAAGTGTGCTATATGCATCTCTACTTACACACATCCCTCTGCTTTCTTGCCAGTGATGGGTGTCCGCACTGATGAGTTGATGAGAGTGGAGATCAGTCATATTGAAGGAGCACACAGTGAAAGGCATCCTAGCATCAAAACCACCCCCTACTCTATCACAATGCCTTGACAAAGGGTCCGATCATTTCACTTCTCTCTGCATATCTCCCTTAGTGTCTAGCACACAGCAGAGGTATAGAGGATGTTCTGAAACTTGTTTAAGTTAGCCTGGTTGTTCTCACACCGAAGGTCTGCCCAGGAAACTCCTTAAACTAGGGAACAAGGATGGTTACTCATGTCTATGTACATAACATATGTTGAGGAAGATGTTAATTTGTTCAATTAAAAATGATCATCTCTATAGAAACCATTAGTATTTGTGTAAATTATACTTTGTTTGATTTCCCATACTGTGGTGATTTCACCCATGACTATTGAATTTTATAACGACGGTTTTGCTCAGCAAACAAGTAATTGACTCATAAAATCTGACTTAGACCAACACATGATTATGCCTCACAAAAGAAGAATAAACAGATCCCAGATACGTACATTTGCCGACTGTTTGTTTTGGCCCTTGGTTTTTGGCCAAAGCAACTGCTAGACTTCAACAGATTTGAGAAGTGGTTGGCTACAGTGCAAACATTAAGAAAAGAAGGGTTCGTTTTTTTGAATCTGATAAATTCTTGATGCTCTAAGCTCTAAGTCGTTGCATCTTATAAGGAATGCCATGGTAAAGCAAGAAAGAGATTCCCAAGAATAATTTTTAACAGATGGGAAATTTTGCGAGGGCACTTTATTCAAGATGGTGGAGATCAAGCAACTGGACTTCAGGAGACAAGATATCTCATTCAGGGTCTGGGGAGGCTGCTGAGCAGTTAATAGCACTTGCTGCTTTTCCAGAGGACCCAAGTTCAGTTCCCAGAGCCCTCATCTGGTGGCTTACAATTGCCTGTAGCTCTTGCTCCAGGACATCTAATCGATTACCCTATTCTGGCCTCCATGGACATCTGCATATACATATCACACACACACACACACACACACACACACACACACACACACACACACACACACACATTTTAGAAAACTTTCATCTAAGTTGCAGTATCAACTTTTTGCTATGTTAACTAAAGTCTTGTATCTGCTAATGGGTAAATAGACAATCATTAGGCTAATAGGTTAATGAAAGATGTGTCATGGCTGAACATCATACTTCCTTGTCATTAAATGTAAAATCGTAATATGAAATTATGCCATGATGTACCTTCTTGCAATGTGGTAGTTTGAAAGAAAATGGCCCCCAAAGGAAGTGGCACTATTAGGAGGTGTGGCCTTGTTGGAGGAAGTGTGTCACTGTGGGGGTGAGCTTTGAGGTCTGTTTTGCTCAAGCTTCCCTCACTGTGACTGTCAGTTGACTTCCTGTTGCCTGCAAGATGTAGTACTCTCAGTTCCAGCACCACATTTGCCTGCATGCCACTGTGCTCTCCATCATGATGATAATGGACTGAACCTCTGAAACTGTAAGCGAGCCACCCCAATTAAATGATTTCTTTATAAGAGTTGCTGTGGTCATGGTGTCCCTTTGCAGCAATAAAAACCCAAACTATGACATGCAGTTTTTCCCAAGTCCATGTATATTTTGCTGGTCCAACCCTACTCAGTTACTTCATCTGGAAAACCCTCTGCCCTTCGCCAGATGGTGGGTTTCACTCTTTCTTAGAGTTTGGCACAAAATCCACCAGCCTCCAGGGACTAGATTCTCTTCCAAGGAATCAGGTCCCATGTTCCTAAAAAAGCATGGCATTTTTAGACTTTATATGAATAATAGGCAAATTAGCTGGTGATAAATGCCCACTAGACTTCTTTGTCATTTTCATACCTTGTTCTCTTTGGGACGTCATAGGATTTGGTAGAAGTCTGAATCTGTGTTGTACTGGTCCTATTCTAGCACCATCTTAAACCCAGGACCCACCCCCAAAGCACCTCTCTATTTTTTAATTTTTAAATTGTGGTAATGTGTATATAAAATTTTTATTTAAGCCCGTTTCAAGTGAGCACGTTAGTAGCATTAGTCACCTTTGCAAAGTTGTTCAGGCATTGCTATGATTTCTAAAACTATACAAACAAGTAAGAGCTCCTCACCTCCCCCTGTCTCCCAGCCTCTGCTGACCTCTCATCTACATTCTGTCACTGTGACCTCTACAACAAGTCTGCTACAGTAACTGTGGGGTTAAGTCCTACCTCCTAGAGAGAAAGTCACATCCCTGTAGCCTATTTATTTGGTTTCACGAGATCTGCAAATTTGGTTGTAAGTAAAACATTCAAATGAGTTCATCATCTGAGTGTTGAGAACATAATGTAGCTAAGTTGTGTCTAGCATTGCCTTAGGTGATATGAGAGACAGAGAAATTCACCAAGGTCACATAGCACCTTCCATTACCATGAGAGTTAACCAGCAAGAAGGAAGCTGCTTGGTCAGTATCAACTTGATTTCTCTATGTCCTATAATCAATGTATGTTACGTCTTCAGCGATAGGATCTTAGCAAGTTCTAGTGGGCAACCAAGATCAAGGCCACAACCTGTATTGTTTGGGGGTCTCTGGGACAGTCCTGACCAGCAATTCAAGGAGAGTTATCTCATACATCGAATTGCACTCACAAAATGCTTTCTCATTCAGGAGTCTGAGTCTTCCAGTGTCTTCCAGAATTATCCTTTATACCCCAGCCAGGGTAAATTTGAAAGCTAGTGATGGGCAGCTCTGTCATTTCAACAACATTTATTTCTTGGATTCTTTTAAAAGTTTTAAATTCCTAGTGCCTAATTAGGAGACTAAATTCTTTACCAAAAACACCCATATGGTTCTCTGACAAGTTGCTCTAAAATCATGGGTGATATTTTCTTTCTTTGAACCTCAGTTTTCTTAACAGTAAAATGGACATAGAGACTCAATATTAAGTAATACACACAAGTAGGAGCCCAGTGATGTTGAAATTTATTTTTAGTCTTTAGTCTTGCTCACCCATCTTGTCCTTTATGATGAATGAGTCTCCTTTTAGATCCAGGATTATTCCATGTTTTCCTCACTCTGGAGTTGTTCAGAAATCTAGATGCTAGTCATGTGACTTTGAGGAGAGTTCCAAGTGAATTCTGAAGGCCATTGGTTTTGACTGAATTTGGTGCTGGCTCCAGTCTTAATCTTTTACATTGTTGTCCAGCATTATGGCCTGTCTTTCGTGGCACAGATGACTGATCTGTTGGTATTTTTATAGTTATCAGCTGGTGGCGCCATCCTGAGAGAGTGTGCCAGCACTTGCTTTTGTAAAGTGTTCAAAGTCTTTTTTAACTCTGTCTGATTCATGTGTCTTGTTCCTAAATTTGTAGAAGTAAATTCCTGGCCAAAGAAAAAGCCTTGCAAGAGGAAAGTGGTCTTTTTATAATTTCTGGTCTACTTATAGGAACCCACCTGCTGTTGTTGCTTGTCTTTGAGTTTGAGAGAGCTCCGCAGACAGATCTGTTGGCCTGTGAGATGCGAGGCTATAACAAGTGGTCAGACTGAGAACTTTTGTTTTGGGTCCACTCTTTACCCAAGAGTTGCCTCTCATGGACTTTCACTTTTAAACTTTTGGAACCAGTGCATTCAAGTTTCTAAAAGCACCTACCAGATCTGATATTTATGAGATGAGTTAGCTTTGGGACCTCTCCTTGACTCCCCTGTATCCTAAAATGGCCTTAGTTAATTCTGTTGTTTTCCAATAGAAATGGTTTTTCATGCCTTCTCACCTAGCTTTATGTTGAGCCCTCTAGTGGGGATTCAGTGGGTACACTAAAGACTGTTGCCTGACACCAAGGTATGATGGGCAGAGTCCTATAGTTGTTTGCTTTATGACCATGGACATATTTCATGCCTAATGGGCTAGGTACAGGGCTCTGTCATGAGTATGTGACGGGAGCTCATTAGTTAGATGTGGTGCTAATAAAATCATTGAATGATTGACAGCCACAGGGCTTGACAGCAGAATGAAAGTCTGTCCAATTAGAGCAGTTACTGGCCAGAACTAAGAGCCAGGCAATAGTGACTGTCAATTATCTCTGTGAAGGGCCAAAACCAAATCAGTGTGATAAGTAGTCTTCTATAGGGAAGTTTCAGTACCTAGGAGTACATAGCACATTAGAAAGAACTCACCATGGTTTGGAAAGGCACTGTCAGGGCAAGTTTCTTGAGTCAGGTGACATCTGACCTGAGTCTTAAAAGATGTGGGAAGGTTGGTTAGGGGAATTAATAGAAGGGAAGGAATCCAAAGAGAGGGAAGGGCATGAGGATAGCTGGAAAGGCTGTGAGTGTAGAGTGTCCCAAGGCATCACTAAAGCACAGCTTAAGGACAGGGGCTGTGAAAAGGGGGGCTGCAGAGTACAGACAGGACTCAACGACACAGAAGTAGAATGATATGAGCCTTAACAATTGAGTCAATTTAAGACTCTCCAATTAACAGGCTTAGGAGGATTCAGGAACCATGTGACCTAAGTTGGAAGACTTATTCTGCTACTTACTAGTTGTGTGACTTTGAGAAGATTGTTGCCCTGTGCCGTTTGTTTCTCTTAAAAATAATTTAAGCATATGAGCGTTTTTGTCTGCATATATGCATATACACCATGTGTATGCCTGGTACTTCTGGAGACAAAAAGAGGGTATCAGATCCCCTGGTACTGGAGTTATAGACAACTGTCAGCTGCTATGTTGGAATTGGGACCTGTGGTGGTTTGAATGGGTATGAGCCCCCATAGACTCAAGTGTTTGAATGCTTGGCCCATATTCAGTGGCACTATTAGGAAGTGGCCTTGTTGGAGGAAGTGTGTCATCATGGAGGTGGGCTTTAAGGTCTCATATACATTTAAGCCATGCATACTATGACAGTTAACTTCCTGTTGCCTGTGGATCAAGATGTAGAACTCTCAGCTACCTCTCTAGCACCATGTCTGCCTGCACACTGCTGTGAAGATAATGGACTAAACCTCTAAAACTGTAAGCCAGTCCCAATTAAATGTTTTCCTTTATAAGAGTTGTTGTGCTCATGGTGTCTTTTTGAAGCAATAGAAACCCAAACTAAGACAGGCCCCAAACCCAGGTCCTGTGCATGAGCAGCAAGTGCTCTTAATTTCTGTAACTCTTCTTCCATCCTCCTCCTCTTCATTCCTCTTTGATGAAACATCACAACCAAAATTCCAGTTGGAGAGGAAAGGGTATATTTGTCTTATACTTCCACATTGCTATTCATCATCAAAGGAAGTCAGCTTAGGACCCTCAAACAGGGCAGGAACTGATGCAAAGACAATGGAGGGGTGATGTTCCCTGGCTTGCACCACACATCTTGCTCAGTCTGCTTTCTTATAGAACCCAGGACCACCAGCTCAGGGATGGCACCATCCAAAATGATCTGGACTCTTCCTCCTCAATCATTAACTAAGAAAATGCCTTACAACTGGATCTTATGGAATCACTTTCTCAATTGAGGTTCCTTCCTTTCAGATAAGTCCAGCTTGTGTCTAATTGACATAAGACTAGTCAGCACAATGAAATAATAATTTCCTATTTTCCTGAAAAGCAAAAGCCAAATGTTTATTGGCTCCAAGAAGAGTGTCAACTTCAAGAGATGATGCTTATTACATTTCATTAGAGTGATCTTTGCAAGAGGATTTCCTGCCAAACACAAAGCATTGCAATTGATGGAAACATTCCTAAAAAATAGATGAAAAATTTCAAAGCAACAAGATGTTGGTGTGACTAATTCATGTCTCCAGTGGCTGTGTGTCATACTTTGGGACCTGGCAGATACTTTTTCAGTCTTGGCTATAAAAAATAGTGGTACAACTCATAATTAATGGCAGGTTGTATTTTATGAAATATATGGTGTCACTGTTTCTATTATTGAGATGGGTGGGGGTAACCATCGATGACAGAGTTGACATTGTGAAATTTGTGTGTTCAGAAAAATTATTTCATTATCATTTCTCCTAGGGTAGGACTTGATTTGGTCCTCTGAGGTCCCTTTTCCTCAAAGATATCCATTAAAAATCTTCCCTGTTAGCTCCCCCATGACATTAGAAAGTTCATGCTTTTGACAAGATCAGGAGGCAATTGTTAAGATACCTATTATTGCTAATGGCAAAGCAGGGTGGTCCATTTGTGGGGCACAGTTTTCACACAGCAGATAATATGCAGATGGAGTAACAACATTGATTTGCTGCTCCTTAATATCTAGTGCTTGCAGGCATATGGTCCCTGGGTGAAAGATATTGGACACATGCTTCTGTCAATAGGGCCATTAGCAGATTAGAGTCCTTTAGTGAATGCCAAGACTAAGTAATAAATGGTTTTCTTTGGGGACAGGCTCCAAGAAATCACATTAACCTCATTGACCCCAGGACTTGAGGGTGATGAGTCCCATCTGGACTCATAGCTCTCCTAACTTTAGATAGATCAAGGTGTGGAATGAAACTGGCTCAGAATCTGTTGCTCATCAGCAAGAGAGCTCAGCTTAGTCTCTCTAACCCTCTGAGATACAGTTGTGCCCCTACTATTTCAGTACAATCATTGACACCTAATTTATAGCTGCTCCTGGGAGGATAAATACAAGGAACAAACAAAATCTACCAAGCAATACTAAATGGTCTTCCATTTCCATGTTGTTACATTAAGTATACCCAGCAATATTAAGTGGTCTTCCACCTCCACGTTCTGTCAAGATTCATTTTTCTTTCCATTTCTCTGCCTAGTGTTACACTAAAGGTGAAAAAAAAAAAGAACATGGATTATATCAATAACTCTTATGCACCACCAGTAAAGTGGTAAAAATTTCAGGTTAACATAAATCAAATTCTTGAACAGTCACTAAACAAAGGAATGAAGAGTAAACATGGAGAGATACTCAATATAGATGATGTTGTAATGCCTTTACACAATGTGAGCATGACTGACATTATGAAAAAGAGCAATATTAAGTATTGGTGAGGGAGCAGACATGATGCTCAGACTTTTCTGGAGAGTATTAAAAATGGAGCAGCTACTTAGAAAAAAACTGTTAGTTTCTGATAGAAGTAGGCACTCATTTATCAAACGACAAACAGCCAATGCAAACTTTTTGATCACACATCTACCATCTGATTTTATGTTATAGTTGGGGGTCATGGAGTGATTAGTTGATATACTAATATGCTTCAAAATCAACCACTAAAACCACACATCTCAGGATAAATTCTCCAAAGTATGAATGAATACTCAAAGTCTGTTCACTGTTTACCACCCATCCCATGTCCCTCTTGCTATATGCCCTTTTCTCACTCTGGATGGAAAGGAGATCATAATCCTCCCCTCCTTAAAACCTTTGAGCATCCACAGCTCAGCTCACTATTCTGTTTGCTTATGATTTTCCTACCTGATGTATACCTTCACCTGCCTTGGCCCCCACCCCAAAACCTTTAATCATTCCTTCCAATCTATACAAAGGTCTTATTTCATGAGGATGCTTTCTAGTTCTTCCAGGCAAAAGAAGCTCCTCCCACTTCTGTACTTTTGGACTAATCATAGCATTTACTTGTTTTACATCTTCACACTGATATCTCTACAGTCTTTGCATTGTGAAATCAATCCCTTTATGGGAGCCCTATGTGTGGATTTTTTTTTTCTGTATGACACAACAAAATCTAAACTTCTGTATAGCTCTTTGGTATCTAGCTCTGTCTCTCCATCTCATCACAGTCTATCTTCTCTTGTTACGAGTCTCCAGACAGTGGCCATCTTCCACTTGTTTATGCCCATTAGATTTGCTCCTGTTTCTGATGCTTATATTATCCCCCTTGCTCCTGTAGGTTTGGGTGGACTCTTATTTCAGCCCTTAGACCCACTTCTGGATCTCTGCTTGCTTTTTTCTCTCTGGAGTAGCATCTTTGATCACACAGTGTAAACAAGTACATATCCAGCGGAGTATTCCCACAGTATCCCATATTTTCTTTTCATAGTTGCATCTTAGTTAATTCATGTTTCTTTGTCTAAATTCTGTTCCACCTTCTAGACTGTAGATTTCATGAAGGAAGCGTGTCTGTTGTGTTGCCCTGCTGCACAATGCAGCTGAATACATCATGATGCCTGCTATAAGCCAGGCATTATGACATGCAGCTTGACTGACTATAATGGCACATGATCACTGAAAGTCAAACAAAGTAGGAAAGATATAAAAAGTTAATAGCATTCCCTGTCTTTTAATCCAAGTTTTATGTATAGATTGCATATGTGAAGGTCCTCTTCTAGATTTTTTTTACATATATAGCTATGCATATATGTATATATCTTCCTTATTGATATTTATATGGAACATCTGAACATTTTCTTTTTAAATTGAAAAAATGTGATAGTTTTGTACATATTACAATGTTAATCTAATTCATTTAATGACTCATGGATATTCCTGCAGAAAATAAGCACAGATTTTTTTTTTGTTTATAATAATGCAATGCTTAGTTTCTCAGTTTGATATGTGTTACATGAATCCACGAGAGTCTGTTAAAGGATCTCTGGAATTTATTAAGATATAAAATGGGGATAAAACACTCATGGATACAGAATGAAATAAACACCACTGCTTATCCAGTTGTCATTGTTCTCTGTTCTGCCCAAGGGTGATGGGAACCCATTGTCTAGTCTCCTACCACACAAGAGAGAGCAATCATGCCCTGTCCTCAGTTTTAACTGGTCATGTACCCAAAAAGGGCCATACCCATTGGGCCAGAGGTCCCAGACATAGCCCAAAGGTCATTGTCTAAATAAAAAAAACTCTAAACCTAATACAAAACTATACACAATAAGAACAATTATCAAGTATTTTCCAGGAGAAAGAAAGGGTAATAACATAAACAAAAGTGGAACTGAAACCAACAAGAACAACATCAAGCAAGAAACACATACTAAATTCCAAACCAAGGGTAATTGGCAAATTATGGAGATTACTCCAATAGCTGTCCTATCCTGAAGGATCTAAATATTGTACCTGATATGTTCTTGGCTAAGACATGAGAGTTTTGTAGCTATTACTATCTAGTCTTCAACCCCATCGAAGACATGAGAAGGAAAATGATGTTACCTGAGTAAGCAGGAAGTGCAAGCAAGCAATTTCTGAAAAATGCAAGGAATGAGAGAAACAGCTGGCTGCCTGTCTCTCTTCAATGTTGGGGAATCCAATATTGGTCACAGGCCTAGAATATCTGGCAGAACATTTCCAGAAGCAGGAAAATTTGAAAGACTCTCCTATCTTGTAATAGCAAGATTCAGCAGTTGCTTTTCCTTGTGTCTTGCTCATCCTGATTGGATGGCATGCTTACTGTCAGCAGTTGAGGCAAGGGCAGTTCTTTGCCCTACAGGCCACTTTTGCCAAGAAGAAGACAAACTCCATAAAGACCAAAAAAGGGAAAATGCTGTGGGTTGTCTTTCTGTACTCTGAGTATGTGTTGCTTCCATTGGTTAATAAATAAAGCTGCTTTGGCCTATGGCAAGGCAGAATAGAACCAGGCAGGAAATCCAAGCAGAAAGACAAGGAGAAGAGAGCAGAGTCAAGGAGATGCCAGAGAGCCACCCAAGAAGCAAGATGTGAACGTACCAGTAAGCCACCTGCCATGTGGTGATAAATAGATTAATAGAAATGGGTTAATTTAAGAGGTAAGAACTAGCTAATAGTAAGCTTGAGTCATAGGCCAAACAGTTTGTAATTAATATTGAGCTTCTGACTAGTTATTTGGGAATAGGTGGGCGGGATAAATTAATCCATCTACAGATATGACTTCTTGTCACCTAGGAGACAAACTTCCAGGAACAACTTCAGGGATTCTTTATCTTAGACTAGCCTCCCCACATGCCCATGACTGATTGACTATGTTAACTGAGGTGAGAAGACCCATCTTCAAGGAGGGAGGTATCATTTCCTGGGCTTGGATCTTGGACTGCAAAGTAACTGAAAATTCAAGCATTCATCTTTTTCTGATTTCTGATTGAGGATACAACTTGACCAACTGCCTCAAGCTCTTGGCATCTTGACTTTCCCCCTATGGTGGACTGTACCCTGGAACTGTCAGCCAGAATAATCCCTCCATTCTTTATGCTGTTTTGCTAGGGTATTTGACTGTTGTAATGAGAAATATAACTAAGACAAATAGCAATGAGGTATTTCATAGTTTGTGTCATAGTTCTTTTTTCAACTCATCACTGATGAATACCGAAGTAATTTCCAGTGCATTTACATATACATATGTATTCCTTCCTTGTTGATATTTATATAAAGCAATATGAACATTTTCTTTTTTTAAATGAAAAAAAATGTAATACAAAAAGTCATGCAGTAAAATCCTCATAAATGTTCTATATGCATGGAGTTCTTTTAGAATAAGGGGAAATCTGGAGGAGAGAAGGGGGGAGGAACAAATCACAAATGCATTTAAAAATAGACAGTACCAGATTGATTTCTAGAAGGGGGGTTTAGGCTTCCTTCAGTAGTGTGTAGATGTGTCCATTTTCCTTCATTCTAGCTACGAATGGATGTTCCCATTTCCAAAATTGTCTTCCACTATCCTGTTATTTGTTTAGGAGTGTTACAGGAGATTCATCATCTGGAGTTCTGAGTCCTGAAAACTTGAGGACAAATTTTTTTTTTCTGATTGTAGATGGAAAACAAGCCCAAAGAGAAAAGGGCCAGCAGTTCACCATGCAGCACAGGTTCTCAGTGTGTTAGTTAGGCTGTCTTTTTAACCAAGTACAGTCTGGTAATAGGAGCTCAGGAACATTCTATAGGATCAAGTTTATTGTCATGCCATGTTGAGGTTGGTGTGAAGCCCACACTCATGGCTCTCCTTACCAGCACTGGGAATAGAAGATTTTGAGTAGTGTCTAAGCTGTATGCTCACTGGAATGACAGATGGAGGGAGAGGAATGGAGTTCTGAAAACATCTGTCAGTGGAGCAAAGACTCAGCTGTTTCAGTGAATGGTGACTCCTCTCAAAGAGATTTTGAAGACATCTTACATATTTCTTCATACCTCAGTGACTCGCTGTTTCCAGCCTCTCCCTTCAGTTGGATCCTGTATTTAATGATCCCCTCATCAGGCAGCACCTTTGTGTATTGTCAGGCTATTTTGGGGAAGGCTCTGGAAAGCAGTCTCACTTCTTGTTTTTCTCATTTTTGTTGTTCATAGCTCAGCTGGCTTGTCAGCACCTTACAAAGGCAACTGACTGCCATGATGAGGGAGGAGGAAATCCAGGATGCCTTAAGAAAGTGTTTCTCTGAAGTATAATGACACACCTGTTCATAGATGCCAGGATGAAACCCAGTACTCTATATGCTAATGTAAAAAATTAATTAAAAATAGATGATGTTTCTCATCATCCACTTTCCCCCATAACATTTACATCGTTTTTGCCTTGTCTCCACATGTTCTGTTCTGGTTTTCACCAGTTGTTTGCCTTTATGTCAACACTATCAGATCTAACCTTTTTTTTTTTTTTTTTTTTTTTTTTTTTTTTTTTTTAAGAATGATATATTTAAAACTCTAGCTTTGAAGTTCTGGAAATACATATTCATATCCCACCCACCCAAAGTGCAGAGAAAAATAAGTAACAGCTTAGGATTTTACTGAAAAAAAGAAACCAAACAATGTTTCAAGAATAAAATAAAGACAAAGATATTTTTAGGCATACCCGGAGAAAAAGCAGTTATAGGTGAAATAGCTTTAAAAAAAATTCACCAAGAAGAACAATGAACATGGAGGGATCAAAGGAGGTGCGAGAAGAAACTGATTAAAAGAAAAGAAGAAAACCAGTAAAATATACAGATGCCGTTTAGAGGAACACACACAGACACACACACACACACACACACACACACACACACACACATACACACATATACTGTTTTGTGTTTAGGTGAAGTGAGACAACTAAACTGTTGGAAAAGAACATGAAATGTGGGAACAACCTAATTAAAATTATCTAAATACTAAGTTTCTTGTATTTGGAGGTAAGATGGAGCTATTTGGAAAACTTGAGCATTAGGGGAAGATGCCACATTATTAAATTAGTAGGTCAATTTTAATAAGTGTGCTAAATGTCATGTATTATTTTTATTTCTTTTCTATTTTTCTTTCATTGAAAATAGACTTTTTCCATATTATACATCTTCATGGTTTCTCCTAGCCTAACTTGTTCTAGATCCTTCTCACCTTCTCTCTTATATGGATCCAAACCCTTTCTGTCTCTTGTTAGAAAAGAAAAGGGGGGCTTCTAAAGAATAATAATAAAATAAAATAAGACACAACATAAGCAAACAGATCAGAATAGAACAAAACAAACAAAGAGAAGAAAAAGAGCCACAGGAAAAATACAAGAATGAACATAGATTTAGAGACAACACACATTCACAGACACAGGTATCCCACAACACGAAACCAAAGACCCATAAGGAAAAAATGCTCTGGTAAAACATTATGAAACAAAGAACCTCCCAGGATGTCATTGGGTTCATTTTCTGTTGGCCATCTACTGCTGGGCATGAGACCTACCCCAAGAGTACTTTATAGCCCAACTGAAAATCCATCAAAAAAACAAAACAAAACAAAACAAAACTAATTATTCATTTGAGAGTATCAACTGGAGACAACTTCCAAGTTAAAGATGAAGGCTTGTGTCCACTTCCCTTGTCAGTGCTGAGACCTCATCCGGTGCAGACCTATGCGGGGCCTGTGCATGTATATCCCTGCCATCTCTGTGAGTTCATACATGTGTCTCTGTCTTGCTGTGTTTAGAAGGTCTTGTTTCCGTGGTTTCTTCAACTCCCTCTAGCTCTTACAGTCTTTCAGTCTCCTCTTCTGTAGAGTTCCCTGAGCCCTGAGGGGAGGGATTTCATGGGGACATCCCATTTAAGAACTGAGTGTTTCAAGATCTCCCACTCTCTGCACATCATTCCGCTGTGCGTCTCTGTATTTGTTCCCAAACACAGAGGAAGGAGGAAGCTTCTCTGATGACGGCTGAGCAAGCCACTGATCTATGAGTGTAGCAAAATGTTATTAGGAGGCATTTGATTGCTACGTTCCTTTGGCAGAACAGTAATATTTGGTTTTCTCCTAGGTCCCTGGCCTATCTGATCTCAGGTTCTTGGCCAGTGGAGCAGCATTGGAGATTGGTTCCATCTCCCGGGGTGGGCCTTAAATCGGATCAGATACTGATTGTTTGCTTCCACAAACTTTGTGCCACCATTGCACTAGTATGTCTTGTGCACTAGCACGTCTTGCAGGCAGATCCTCATTGTAGACCAAAGGTTTTGTGGCTTGGTTGGCCCTTTCCTTCCTCCTTTGGTAGCATGCTGAGGACCTCCCAGTACCACGGACATCAGTCTGTAGGGGTAAAGAAAGGCTCTAGGTGGACACCAGTTTGACTTCTCTGTACTCACTGAATTGTATAGGTGTTGTCTTCAGCAATAGTGCCTTGCAGTCAGTCTATGGCTACTAACCAATAGCCTTTGGAAATAGCCTGGGTTGTTGGGGGGTTTCTAGGGGATCTTTTTGGCCAACATCTTGATTAGATGTAATCAATACCTGGTACTGGAAGCTTTGTTTGGTGATGAGAGATATTCAGTTGAGATTCTGTCTCCCCTGTAATTTGGTGATTGTATTTGGATTGCCTTCATATATTTTAGGCAGTTTCCATGGCATTAGGTTTCCAAAATGACCTCTCAAATAGCCCAATTTTTAGCTGTCCCTTCTGTATTCCCTCTATCATCCTCCCTTTCCTTCTTCTTTTTAATTCTCCTATTCCAGTCCCCCACCCTGTCCATTATCCATGACTATGTTTTCTTAACTATAGATTCTATTTTACCTTTCTAGAGAGATCCATCCTTCTCCCCTATCCCTTACTCTATATCTAATCGATGTTATACAGACTGTAGCTTTCTAATTGAAGACTCAAGAGCTAACATCCATATATAAGTGAATACATACCATGTTTGTCTTTCTGGGTCTGGGTTACCTCACTCAGGCTAGTTTTTTTCTATCTTCATCCATTTACCTTTGAACCTCATGATTTCATTATTTTTTAACAGCTGGGTAATATTCCATTGTGTGGCTGTACCATATTTTCTTTATCCAATTAATTATCTGTTGATTGACATTTAGGCTGTTTCTAACTTTTGGCTATTATGATAGAACTGAAATGAACACAGTTGAAAAAGTGTCTCTCTATTAGTATGAAGCATCCTTTGTGTATATGCCCAAGAATGGTATAGTTTGAATCTGGAGGTAGATCAATTCCCAGCTTCTTGTGGAACTACAACACTGATTTCCATAGTAGTTGTACAAGCTTGCACTTCCATGAGAAAAGAATGATTGCTCCTTTTATTCCACATCCTTGTCAGAATGAGCTATCAGAAGATGGAAAGATCTCTTATGCTCATGGGTCAGTAGAATTAATAAAGTAAAAATGGCCACCCTCCCAAAAGCAATGTAGAGATCTAATGCAATCCCATCAAAATTCCAGCCCAATTCTTCACAGAACTTGGAAGGCCAATCTTCAGCTTCACTGTAGAAACACAAAAAATCCAGGATAGCTAAAAAAAAAAAAAAATCCTGAATAAATAAAAGAACTGCTGGAAATATCACTATCCTCAATCTCAAATTGTATAATAAAGATATGGTAATAAAAACAGCATGGGTTTAGCACAAAACAGACACATTTGTTAATGGAATCTAGTGGAAAAACCAGACATAAGTCCATATACCTATAGACATCTGATTTTTGATAAAGAAGCCAGAAATACACACTGGAAAAAGGCAATATTTTCAACAAATGGTGCTAATCAAACTAGACAATCAAATGCAGAACAAAAGCAAACGGATCCACACTCATCACCTGCACAAAACTTAACCCCCAAAGGGTCAAAAACCTTAACACAAGGCCAAATACACAGAATCTGACAGACAAGAAAGTGGGGAATAGCCTTGGACTCCTTGGCACAGGAAAAGACTTTCTTAACTGAACACCGATAACACAGGCACTAAGATCAATGATTAATAAATGGGACCTCGTGAAACTGAAAAGCTTCTGTATTGCAAAGTACATCATCATTTGTACAAAGTAACAGGCTAGAGAATGGGAAAAGATTTTTACCAACTACACATCCTATAGAGGGTTAATATCCAAACTGTCTAAAGGGCTCAAATAACTAAACATAAAAAACCCCAAAAAACAAAAACAAACAAATAAAAAAAACCCCAACAAGTAACTCAATTAAAAATGAGTTACAGGTCTAAACAAAATTCTTAAAAGAGGAAACACAAATGGCTGAGAAGCACTTAAATAAATGTTCAACATCCTAGTCCTCAGAGAAATGAAGATCAGAACTACTTCAAGATTTCATCTTACACCAGTTGGAATGACTAATATCTTGTGTCATTAAAGATAAGAAAGGACAATGGATGCAGCAGACTCCATTGTTCTCCATTCTCTGCCCCTCCCTATGGAAGAGACTAGGCAGATCCTCCCATGCAGAGTCACCTCTGTCTCTTCCCTTGTATCCTCAGTGCTTGACAGAAGCAGCATACGAGTGGGAGCGGCCGCAGTGGCACACTCCAGTATTCCAGTTCTCCTGAAGGGTGATGTAATGCTCCATATTGCTATAGCGCTTGTATAGGCCTGGGAAATCAGAGTCCCCAGCCCTTGACATTAGTTAGCATTGTTGCTCTTGGTGCTAGGGACCTGATTTTCCTTCTGTTGCTTTTGTCAGACTAGCCACACTGGTCTCACAGCTCCCTCTGTCCCTTAGCTATCAAAGCAGCCAGCTGCCCTGCGACTTCTGCAGTTTGGCCTGTCTGCGCCTTGGCTTCACCTCTTCCGCATCTGTCAAAGCAGCTGGTGGCTCCAGCATTTCTATGGCTCAACCTGCTAGCTGCACCCCTGTTACTGCTGCTGCAGTAACACCTTTGTTGCTGTTGATCTCTTTGTCTTTCAGGATCAGGATACTCTACTAAAATTAGGTAAGGAAAAAAAAAAACACACACAAAAGACTCCACAAAAGTCTGATTTGGCCCAAGCTTGCAACACTAGGGGAGGTAACAGGAGGGTGTATCTCAGCCACCTGAGTAGGTAACTAAAACAGCCTACTTATATGCTAGCCAAGAGGCAGCTACTTAAATCACCAAAGACTTTCATGCAAATGAAAGTTGTATTTACACACCAATCATGGCACCCTCTCTCTTGCACCAGTCACAAGGGTTTCTCTGCTAGTCCATCAGGGCAAGTGTTATCTCTGGTCTGGTTGCAAAGGATTCCAGTAACTTCTTAGTAACTTGTGGAGATCATCTACCCCACCTATTCAGGATTTTGCCTGGCTCTATCTTGCACAGGTCTTGTACAAGTAACCATAGCTACTGTGCGTTCATGATGGCGACAGTCATGCCACGTCTAGAAGACAAGCACCCCACAGAGCTCCTCCCTCTCTTTCAGCTCTTACATTCTTTGCCTCCCCCGCTTCAGCAATGATCCCTGAGACTTGGTGCAGTGGAACAGGAATAGGTGTTCCATTAATCCTGAGCTCTCAGCCACGTATTCTTAGCACTCTAATCAGCCAGGCATCTCTGCAAAAACTGATGCCCACGGTAAGAAGAATCTTCTCTGACCAGGGTAGAGAGCAGCACAAGTGTATGGGTAGGAACAAATATTTAGATAGTAATTTGACATTATAACCATTTAGCAAAATAATAATAATAATACACACAAATCAATAGACATAGAAAAAAATTACAAAGACCTAAATAATACTCAGTTTGACTAAATTATAAATTAAAAGTTTCCCTGAAAAATATTATAAAGAGTACAGATGATATAAGAAATCTAGAAATAGGGAAACACACCACAAATTCTATTCTTGGATTAGAAATGCAATTCATTGCTTTATGTTTAGACAGAAAATCATCTGAAGCTTTATTAAAGAACAAAATGAGGATATGATTTGCAAAATGCAATGAATATGTTAAATAAAGTAAATTTAGGGCTGGAGAGATGGCTTAGCTTTAAGAGCAATGGTAGTTCTTGCAGTGGGCCTGGGTTTGATTCAAGAACTCATGCAGTGACTTACGGCCATCCATGATTTCATTGCTGGGGGATCCAACACCCTCTTCTGAACTCTGAGAGAACTAAGCACACATGTGGTGTGCAGACACTCATGTCGGCAAAACACTCACATGCATAAGCCAAAATAAAGCTAAAACATTTCAAAACTTTGAATGAGCTAAATAATGTGGCAGGATGACAAATATAGAAATGGACTTGTACAGAAAGTTGGGAACTTGATATATGATAGAGTGACAACGGGGTTAAAACTACTTAATAAATATTTCATATGTAGGGTTGACAACAATTAACTTGCCAGAAGGAAAACGTGGACTCCTTCCTGATGAAATTTGTAGAAAATGAACTGCCAAAGGCTTGAACTCTAAAAGTAAGAGGCAGAACTTTGTGACTTTAAAAGAAAATGCAGGAACACAAGGTTTGGATGGAGTGGCTGTAATGGGCTGTGAAGGCAGGGCTTCCCTGTGCCTGCAAATGAGACATTGGATGGCAGAGAACTAAGACAATGAATCCAAATTCAACTGGGCGACTCCCTGAGCAGCTTTATCAGAGATGACTCAGGATTTTTTGTCTGCTGGCTCCACCTTGTCTTGAGACCTTTAAGTTTCTTTTTGGATTTTCTGTACCCATGTTTTCAAAGGAGAAGAAAAAGAACAGGGGAGAAGTTCACAAATAGGCAAACTATGCCAGTGCAGAGAACTTCAACAAGATTAAAAAGATCTGTATCAAATTACCTTCTAAATATACAACTTTATATCTACAGACTAGTGCCGCTCTCAAACCTCATTATAGATATTTACTCATGTAGTGACATCAGCTAATACAGACTGGTCATGGTACATTGGAGAGAATAATTGTCTATGGAGTGCTCAGCCATAAAGGGAACCTGTATATCATATCTAATACCCCTGGATTTGGGGATCATTGAAGAAGAAGGAAGGTTTGGGATGACTGGAGTGTAACAATTTTCTGGACATGCCAAACCTGCTGCACTCATGAATGACCAGTTATGACTGCCTGAAAATGATCTTCACAAGACTAGGACTAGGTCAGTCATGATCCCAATATGGAGGGGGAAGAGGCTCCCAAGACCTCACCCATAATTGAGGAACTACTGATAATTCATGGCTGCCAGGGGAGGGAGATTCAGTTTTCTTTAGGGGTGTGGTCCCAGGCAGGTTGACCATGGTCCAGTAGGTGGCCCTACATCCATGTGTATATGAGAAGCATTCATAGGACTCAGAGGGTTATAATAAATGATAAACAGGACATGAAGTTAGGAGGGGTGTGGAAGGATCTGGGAGAAGTTTTTGGGAGATGCGAGGGTGTTTATGATTGAAATATATTGTATGCATGTGTGAAATTATCAAAGAACAAATAAAAATATTATATTGGAAATCTTTTGATACATGAAAACTTGTACAAATTTGGTCATTTTGAAAGTAAAATTCTTAGTAAGAAACTTAACACAAGCAAAATTAATATATAAGCTAAGAGAAGAGAAAACAGCAAGTGAGTTAGCATTCAGGATGTCCAGAGGCATATACTCCATGAGTCAATATGAAGCAGGTTACATAACAGACACATATATGTAATTTATGCATGGTATTCACAAAAGGGGGAGACAAATAGTCATTTGACTTTAAGACAAAATTCCTAACCATACCAGCAATCATAGAGATATAAATTAAGCAACAAAAAGGTGGCATTTCAAACTCATAGTTGGATAAAATTAAAAAATTCTGAAAGTACCCATAGTTTCCTGAGATGTAAGGAAATAAAAACTTGTATACACTGCTTATGGGAATATAAGTTGCCTTACCCACCTTAGGGGGGAATAAACAAGTTTGGCAGAATCTAGAGATGCTGGACATGTGAATGCTCCAGGGAAAACACTTGGCATGTCCATTTCTGACTCTATTTCTTGAAGTTTACACATAGTCCGGTTAGTGTAGTCGTTGAAGTAAATATTTGAGGCATAGCTCTGGATGCAAGCTGTATATCCATTCACGAGCGTCTTGGTTAGCATTCCCATTGCTGTGATAAAACACCATGACCAAAAGCAAGTATGGGAGAAAAGGATTTATTTCACTTACACTTCCATATAATAACAATGCATTGTGGATGGAAGTCAGGACAGGAACTCAAACAGGGAAGGAACCTGAGGGGAGAAACTACAGAGGCCACGAAGCAATGCTCCTTACTGGCTTGCTCCTCATGGTTTGTTCAGCCTGTTTTCTTATAGCATCCAGGACTACTAGCCCAGGGATGGCACCACCCACAATAATCTGGGCTTTCTCACATCAATCGCCAACTAAGAGAATACCTTATAAGCTTGTCTACAGTCTGAGCTTATAGAGGCATTTTCTCAATTGAGATTCCCTCTACTCAAATTAATCTAGCTTGTGTCAAGTTGGCATAAAACTGGCCAGTACAGTGAATGAACAGAAAAATAAATATTCATATTCATACCAGTTAGATTAATAAAATAGGCATATAGGTACTAAAGTTAATGATTGAGTTTTTTTGAGACAAGGCTTCACAGTGCAGTCCTAGCTTGCTTGGATCTCACTATGTAAACCAAGCTTACCTTGAACTCCTTCAGCTTCTGCCTCCAAAGTGCTGGAGAACCCAATTGTACTTAGACTCATTGTGTTAGGTCCTTGCCATCTGATGCTTCATTTGCAGACACAAGGAAGTTCTACCTTCACAACCCAGTCTAGTCACTCAATACAAAGTTTGTTTTCCTGTATTTTCTTTTATAGTTATGGGGTTCTGCCTTTTACCTTTAGAGTTCAAGCCTTTGTGGTTTATTTTCTAACTATTACATATAGACCATGATGAAAATTCTAATATTGGGTAAAATAGGACACTGCAAGGGAGGTAAGTTAATGTATTACCACTGCTGGTTGGAGTACAAACTTGTATAGCCACTTTAGAAATCAATATGGAGGTTTCTCAGAAAATTGGGAATCAATCTACCTCAAGACCCAGTGATAACAACTCTTGGGCATATACCCAAAGGATGCTCAATTACACCACAGGGACACTTGATCAACTATGTTCATAGCAATATTATTCATAATAGCCAGAACCAGGAAACAATCTAGATGCCCCTCCACCAAAGAACGGATAAAGAACATGTGGTGGTACATTTATACAATGGAGTATTACTTGGCTGTTAAAAACAGATGTCATGAAATTTGAAGATAAATGAATGGGTGAGGTAACCCAGTGTTATTCATTAAGAGGCACAATGTTATTTATTAAGTGGTGCTGTTTACCATGCTAGAGAAGCCATGAGGCACAACAAGACACACTATAAGAGTTTATTAAGGGAAGGGAATAGAAGGGGTGTGCATAGGCCTATGGAATGACTGTGCAGGAAGAGAGAAGAAATAGGTGGAATCCATTTTTATAGGTAGCCCCCCCCACCCCACACATGTACATATGGGCTTATGTAGCTGTGCCACACATGCACATAAATTATGTGTTCACTCAGCACACAGATTACCTAGCACGTAAGGTCCTAGGATCACTAAGCATCTTGCCTGGCTACTGGACAGCGCACATGCAGTCATGTGGCTCGGGGGAGTGGCTAGGAATTCTAATGCCAGACCAGAAAGACAACTGTGGTATGTATTCACTCATAAGTGGATACCATCTGTAAAGCAAAGAATAACTGTGCTACCATCCACGGCCCCAGAGAGGCTAGGTAAAAAGGATGCCCAAGGGGGATGGAGATGCATGGATTTACCTGGGAAGGGGAAATAGAAGAGATTTCCTGGGTAGACTGGGGGCTGGCGAAGATGGGAATATGAGGGATGGGGGTTAGGGAGTGGATGGAGGGGGTGAGTAATGAAAGAGATGTATTGATGGGGGACATTTTAGGGTCAGGTAGAAACCTGTGCAGGGGAATCTCTCATAAATCTACAAGGATGGCCCCAGCAAGGACTCCTAGCAATAGTGGATAGTAGCCTGAATGGGGCCTCTCCTGTAATTAGATTGGTAACTACCCCAATTGTCATCAGAGAGCCTTCGTCCAGTGACTGATGGAAACAGATACAGAGATCCACAGCCAAGCACTCTGGGCTGAGCTCAGGGAATCCCGTTGAAGAGAGGGAAGAAGGATTGTGTGAGCCAGGGGATCAAGGTCATCACAAGGGAACCCACAGAAACAATTAACCTAGGCTCATAGGAGCTCAGAGACTCTGGACCAACAACTAGGGAGCTGGCATGGGACCACCTAGGCCCTCTGCATATATGTGACAGTTTGTAGCTTGTGGGACTCTTAGTGATGGGAGCAAGAGCTCTCCCTAATGATTTGGCTAGCTTTTGGGAACCTATCCTCCTCATACACGGTTGCTTTGCCCAGCCTTAATACAAGGAGAGGGGCTTAGTTCTACCTCAACTTGATATGCCATGCTCTGTTGACCCCCATGGGAGGCTACCCCTTTCTGAACAGAAACAGAGGAGTGGTTTGGGGGAAAGTGGGGTTGGAGAATAAAGGGGTGGGGGGAAGGAATGGGAAAAAGAAAAAAAAAAAAGAGTGGGTCTTTCCATCTCAATAAACCCAGTCCAGAAATTCCCTCAGAGAGTTTGTACTGATAGTCAACTTGACAGGATCTAGAATCACACAGGCCACACCACTGGGCGTGCCTGTGAGGGAAACACACCACACACACACACACACACACACACACACACACACACACACACACACACAAATACATGTTCACACAAAATCATTTTATCAGTTCTGGGGGAGTTAGCTCTAGTAAGGACTCTGTGAACAAATCCTAGGAAAATACTACACAAATGCCCCAATGAGGGAGCCACTCTTTCTGACTCAATTTGTAAGCTGTGTGTCTGCCTTTTCCAAAGGCAGAGCCTGAGATGAAGGCTTGGGTGCTGATTTTCATGTAGATCTCTAAAGCTGAATGAGGATTGTGGAGAGGGATAGGGAGGACAGGAAAGGGAAGAAGATATTCATTAATCATCAGGTACTATAACTGGAGTCATGTCCTCTGGGACCTTCTCCTAGGAATCAATGGAATAAACCTTCAAGTTGTCCCTTCCTAAACCAAAGGTTGGGGCATTAGTGTAACTGAAAGTTTTCCTGTGCCCACCTGGCTCCCACCTCCTCATGGTCCCGCAGCCACTCAGACCCAAATGAACACACAGAGGCTTATATAAATTATGAACTGCATGGTCTGTTGGCTCAGGCTTCTCGCTAGCTAGATCTTACATCTTAAATTAACCCATTTCTATAAATCTATACTTTGCCATGTGGCTCATGGCTTACCGGTATCTTTACATCTTGCTTCTCATGGCGGCGGCTGGTAGCGTCTCCTCTGTTCTCCTTTCTCCTTCCTCCCTTCTAGTTAGAATGTCCTGCCTAACCCTATCCTGTCTCACCATTGGTCAAACAGCTTTATTTATCAACCACTCAGAGCGACATATTTTCACAGCATACAAAAAGACATTCCCCCATCACATTAGTCTGTGACACTTGCTCCCAGGAATGTAAGCACATTCGAACTTGTAGAATCCATCTTAATGGACTGTAGAATTTTCCAAATGCTGGAAAAATCTCTGAGGTGGAGGAACAAAGAGCCAAAGCTGAGGCTTGAGGTAGGGTGTGGGGAGCTGCCTATTGCAACAGTTGAGGGGATGTGTCAGGGGGCACAAAAGATATCTATAGTGTTGGAGAATCAGACTTGTTCCCAGCAATTCATTACAAGTATACACTATCTTTTGAAGTCTTGGTCCTGGGATGAGAAAGGCATTGTGGCAGTTATTAGACCAGAGTTTACAACCCAATTGCTAAAATTCCTTCTCAGGGAGAGACATAAACAATGTGTCCCTCATTTTCTATGGTCAGATGACAAACTGAGGCAGGAGTCTGTCCAGGTTCACTCTGAGAAACCAATGAATTTGTCGGGGTTTCCTTACAGAGCATAGGTGAGTTTCCTTACAGAGTTGTGAGCGGTTTCTCCTCATCAACAGTTCACGCTTCGAAAGCTTTACCCAGCAGGGATGAGGATGTCCCTGAAAAGCCCCCATCTTTCCCAGCCTATATATATATATAATCTCCATATTTTCCTCTATTCAATTCAGTATATATATATTCCAGCCCCTCCCCTAGGCCATATGCAATTAAGCCAGAGTTGCATACAATAGCAGTAGCAGCCCAATACTCAGGTGAGAATCTTTGCCCCTCTGGCCCCTCTGTTTAGGGGGTGTAAACTGTCAACAAGCCCAGTTGAGATGATCTTTTGCAAAGAGGCACAGATAGATTCCCCAAGACAGTGGTGGCTTGGCTCAGAAAATACTTAGGACACACCTTGTCTAGATCTGGCACAATAAAATGATGATGCTACATCAAGTGATGCTCCTCCCCATAGCTAATGGGAGGCAGATCTTAGTCACACCCACAGCTACTGTGCAAACTCTGGGAAGCATGGCTTTTAGATTTTCAGTGTCTGTCAGGCCAGAAGAGAGTTCAGAAGGCTGGTCAGGATGCTCAGCCAGGGGACTCATATTATCTGTCCCACTTATCTGAATAGCCCTTCCATTTCCTACTTTTCTGTGATTTGAATAGGGTGCCAGCTTTTCTTGAATTCATATCTGTTCACCACCAGACCCCTTTCTATATTTAGCTCGGTGAAGAGAGGAGGAGAACATCATTTTCCAGAGACTGTTAGCAATGTCTCCAGCAGCCCCAGAGTCCCCTGATTTATTCTCTCAGCTCTATCAAAATGACAATTATATACATATTTGAACACCTTTTGGGGTACTGTCTCCCTCTGTACAGAACAGAGGCTTGTGGGATAGGGACTATGTCCCTGGCTTGCTCACCAGTGTTCCTGGTCCCTGGAGTGTGCTTGACATTGGTACATGGGCACTCGATGCATCTTCTGTGAATAAACGAGTGGAAAGAACATTTGAGGTTCTGTTTTCTCTGTCGGCATGCCGCTGTCTCATCAGTGTCAGAGGAGTAGAGCAGCCGACATTCAGCATTGCTTTTGAAAATAAGGACAGTGAAAGAAAATGCCGGTCTAAAGTGAATAAATTATTCCACCAAGGGGAATGTGATATTTTTGGCTCCCATGTTAAGTAAGGGCTGCTGTTTCCAGTCTTGGCTGGAACAGACATGAGTGAACTCTGCAGGTGGCTGCAGAGCATATCTGAGAAGAAAGGACAGCCTGATAATTTGATTGGTTTGGGGAATCTAAAAGCAATATGCTATACAGAGTAAGAAAATACCAGTCACAAAGGAGAAATGATCTTGCCTGTGGGATCCCGGTGAAGGAAAAATTTGAAAATAATTGAATTCAAAGGTAGAAAGAAATACCATGACCTTTGAAACAGGCAGGTCATTGTACACACTTCCCTCTGAGGTGCACTTCGGTTGTAGCTTAGTAGATGCATTGACTAAGTTTAGACCTCTTGACCTGTTAGCATGGGGACACGATTGTAAATGCCACCGGCATTATTTGAGCTATGGCATACTTCAGGATATGTCTGAGCTATGGTTTTCCTTCTAATCATTGTAATTTGCCTTATGTGCTGAGTATTGTATTATCCTCATTCATACAAAATTGATGTGTGGACAGGTAAAGCATCTGTCCAGGGTCCTGTTGTGCCTATTTCAAATTCAGGCCCACTGACTCCAGAATTTCATGCTCTCAACCATGGTCTAGGCCCCAGGCCACAGTCACCAATCTGGAATCCACATTCAGGCTTTTATTTTCCTTACAGGTGGTACAGCTAAGGGTGGGGGGGGGCTCAGTTTCATCTGCTATAAATGTACTTTCATTTATGGTATATAAATATCTACATGATCATATGGTAGGTAGATGTTTAAATTCTTGAGAAACTGCCAGCTGTTTATATCTGGCTTATTTATATCCTGTGGGTTAAAGAATTTCTTTAATCCATAGGTTATAAATATCTTTCAATATTTTTAGGAACTTTTCAGTCAGATTAATTTCATTAGAATGTAATAGCTATCCTCAGATGTGAAGTAACTTTATATATATAAATATATGGCACCTTTGCACATAGGACCATTTTGTTGGCCAACTTACTTTTATAAGGTGAGAGTAAGAAATCTTTTTTAATTCATACATATATACATATAGATAGGCATATTTTCCTCTATTTAATTCAATAAAAATGAATCTTTTCTTCAATAGATATTTTCAGTATATTCATCAAGAATCACATGGCTTTCACTCTGTATGCTTGGTTTTGGTGTTTGTATTTTATTCTGTTCCTCTTTATGTCTGTTTAAATGTCAATGCCGTGCAGTTTTTGTTGTTATGGCTCTGTAGTATAATTTGAAACCACACATGACGATATCTCTAGCACATGTCATGGCACATATACGGAGACCAGAGGACAACTTGTGGGATTCTCTCCTTCTGCCAAGTGGATTCCAGGGACTTAACTCAGGTTGTCAGGCTTGGTGATGAGTACTGTTAGCCACTGAACCATCTCTCTGAACCCACCAATATTTCAGATCAATGTTCCACACACCCATGGGGTTATTATGAGGATTCAAAAGAAACTGGTGGCAACGGTGCATAGAAACAGTGTGCTGAGAGCTCTCAACAGGGTGTAATGGCTGATCTTTGCTGTCAGTCAAATAGGATCTGGTATTAAGCTAAAGACACGCCTCTGTACAAGGCTGACAGGGTATTTCTTGGAAGAATTAATTGAGAGTCGGGGAAACTCTCCCTCAGAGTGGACAGCACCTCTGACAGTGGCCTACATGGGAAGAAGTTTGAAGGAAAGCTGTGCTGCCTTCACTGGACCACTTTTGCTCCTTGATGGTCAGGGCATCAGTGATCCTTCAGTGACTTTGGAGCCCTGCTTTCATGGCCTTCTAACATGGACTGAAGACCAATGGCTCTCCAGGATTCCTCCTGGCCTTCAGCACATTAAAGGGAGTGCTGAGCCATCCAGTTTTGTGGACCAGGTTCTCAGCTTGCAGGCATTCACAGGTTTGAAAACGTAACACATATTTTATAAGCAAATTTAATAGAGCCCCATTATAATACAAATTTGTTCTATCAGTCCTGTTCCTCTTGAGAACATATATATATTATATATTAGTATATGTTATATAAATATATATAACATATACTAATATATAATTGCTTTGATGTTTGAACTAAGGACAGTGTAAACTCCAAAGCTTTTTCTACTAATTATTACCATTATTACCAACTGTGACCAGTGAATATACAAAGTGTCACAAACATGTTCTGCTTTCAGAGATAGGGTTTCTTGTATCCCAGGTTGAGGCTTCATACCTATGAAGTAAGCAGTACACCAACTGAGGTGTCTTCTCAGACCTTATATAAACACATCTTGATTGCTTTGAGCTCCTTGTAGGTTGTACTTTGTGAGTCTGGGTCCTTTGGGGTTGTCATTTCTGCTTTACTACCTGCTCACGGTGGTGTTAAGGAAGGTTTTATAGATGTATCAAAATGCATGCTTCAGAGATGTTCATTTTGAAGGTGGGAGGAAAGTCCAGATACTTAAAATAGTCTGCACGAGGCCCTTTGATGTTTAAGGACATGCACCCAGTGCAGGGATGGGGAGATGTGGCAGGAACTGCTGTCACTGGGTATCTTGGGTCAGAGTGCAACCTTTGCAGTCTCACTTGGAACAAGTTGAAGGAGCTGTCAACACCATCCAAATGGTCAAGAGCCTGCGGGATGAAGCGGTATGCCAAACGAATAATTTTCTCTGTGACATTGACCGGTCATGAAAAGTAAGCCAGAGAGTGTTCCGAAAACACTTCCTCCAGGGAGAAATGTCACCTCCAGAGACTGAACCACTGACCAAAGGGATGCTTGAAGAGTATAAAGCGAACGCAGAGAGATAGGTCAGGGGTATGTCCACTGGGGCGTTGTAAAACGTCTTTTCCTTTCTGCTTTGCAAGCACTTTTGTTTGCTTGTCTATTTGTTGAGTCATTTCACCTTTCCCAAGCCTCCCCTGTGCTGGAAACTCAAAATGCCAGAGTGGATACATTTCCATTTCTGTTTTTAACAAGGTCCCAGTGAAGCATAAAAAACTGAAGAAAAACAGCACACGTGGACCTCCTTTTTCTTCCGATGCTGCTAGATTTAAAAAAATGTGCTGTTAACTTGCATATCACTTATGAGAATAAAAGAAAAGTGGTGTTGAGTGTGCACAGGGCATCTCAATTTCAGACGGGTTTTAATGTGGAAGGATGTGTACTCTTCAGCTGAGAAAGCATGGTTTGTTGATGTGGGATTACAAGCCAGGGGGTAAAAGGAGACAGTGTGGAGGGCACTCCATTCTAATTAGCAACAGCGATCATAGAATGACTTCAGTCCCTACATCTTCTCAAGTCTCTATGTGATAAATTATAGCCAGTGTAATAATGTGAAGAGTTGGAGCCTCTTGTATGGTTTTTTTTTTTTTTTTTTTTGGTCATGAGGGAGAGTTTCACCCTTATGTACCTGAGGGAGTTAGGGAGACTCTTGTTTACCCCTTCTACTACGTAAGAACACCCAGAGGGCATCTTCCACGAATGATAAATTCTCTTTGGATGCTGAATCAGCTGGCTCTTTGAATGCTGACTTCTCTATGAGCAACAATTTCTCTTGTTTATCAATGTTTGGTCTGTTTTTGTTGTATAGTCCATATGGATTAGGATGGTGGTGCTTCTGTTATCTCTGTATCAGTGTGGGAAACATTTTTATTCTTGAGAATTTCATTTGTGTATTCAATGAGGTATGATCACATACACCCCATTTCTCTCTTCAACTTCCCCACATTTTTCTTATCTCTTTCAACATGTAACCCTTGAATCCTTGATGTAGAAGTGACTAGTATATATATATATAGCTCACTCAGAGATTGAAAAAGAGATTATTCATGATAACTGAATCCATATTCACATCATGTGTTGTGTACATCCTCACTAAAAATGTCTCAAGTGATGTTCCCTTCATATGTTATACTTGTCTTCAAAAGTTTAACAGGGGACCTTATGTAAATATCATATATTATTTATTGTATGGAGTACCTCAATCAATAGCAGCTAATTTCTCAGGTAGTAAAAATAAACACACACTGATATCAATCAGAGATCTACATTTACTTTTAGCATTAACTGTATATCATATACTGGTGTTATAGAGATGGCTCAGTGGGTAGAACATGAAGGCTGGAGTTCAGATCCTACTGCAGAAACCTGTGTACTCTCAACAGTCAGAATGTGGAGACAATGGGTCTTGGAGAAAGCTGGCTACTTACTAGTTTCACTGAATCAGTAATTTTCAGGTTCAGTGAGAGACCCTGACTCAATATAGAAGGTGGAGAGTGATGGAACAAAACACCTGATGGCCTTCATATGCAAGGTCGTATGTGTGTGCACATACACTTGCATATTTGCCAATGTACGTGAATATTCACTCATGCAGCACAACACACATGGCAGAAGATCACAGACCTTAAGTTTCTACTCTGACATACAAAGAGTTTGGAAGACATCAGTCCTCTTCTCACAAGAACAAACTAAAAATCCACTATTCCTCTTAGAGCCATCATGAAATTTTCAAAGACCAACTTGCCATAAAAACTGTGGAGTCAGACAGTCTTGAAGGGCTGGGAGATAGCTTCAGAGGCACAGAGCTTACCCTGAGTAATGGTTAATTGTCATTGTGATGGGATCTATTTATTCATTGTATTCACCGAGAAAAATTTATACAGTATGTTTTCTCCCTTACTCAATTCCTCCCCAATTCTTTCCAACTCCCTACCCAAAACAAAACAACGAAAGCCCCAGAACCTCCCCACCTCTCTTCTTCCTTCCTTCCTTTCTTCCTTCCTTCCTTCCTTCCTTCCTTTTTCTTCCATCTCTCCCTCCCTCCCCTCCTCCCTCCCTCCCTCCCTCCCTCCCTCCTCCCTCCCTCCTTTCTTTCTTTCTTTCTTTCTTTCCTTCTTTCTTTCCTTCTTTCTTTCTTATCTAGATAATCCATTTGAAAGGAGAAAGATGTCTCCTGGGATGGTGCTGGAGAAAGCTGGCAAATGCTTTATTTTCATGGCCCCTTCCAACACGAATGATTGAGCATTAGGAAAAAAAAAAAGACTGTGCAAAACTGAAAATGTCAAGGAATACACTGCAGGGCAGAGCATGGGACACTGTGTGCTCTGTTTTGACACTGGCTTAGGACTTTCACTATTCTGAGAGCATGTGAGAAAAGCATCTCACGCATTGCCCACCCCCCACATAGATGCCTCCTCTGTGAACACCCCACACCATGTGCTTCTCACTGCTGAGTTCCTGTCCCACTTTCTCTAAGTTAACCACAAAGAGTCTCTTTCTCTGCTGGGAGCTACTTACAACTTTGAAGACAGGATTGAGGTTGCACTCCAATACTGCCATATTGAACACATTCTATTCAAGTCTTGCTCTTTAATTTTAATTAGCTATGTTGTTATTTCCATGGACTCGCAATGCTGAGTCTAGGCTATTGGAGAGGAGGCTGCTTTCAGTGATGGGCATAGGAGAACAGCAGCTTTGATTTCTAGGAAGAGTGAGACTCGAACATTCTTAGAGGTACAAGGGACCTTAAATATGGTGATTAGTTTAAAATCTCAACTTGCTACAACCTGAAATTATCTAGAAAGAGAGTCTTAATAAGGAACTGTTTAGATCAAATTGGTCTATGGGCATGTCTTTGGGAGAGTGTCTTGATTGTTAATTGATGTAGAAGATGCAGGTGACACTGTTCCCTGGGCAGGGGTTCTGAACTGTATAGGGCAAGCAGAAGCAGCAAGCATTGAGTGTGGGTGCATCCATTCTCTCTACTTTGACTGCGGATGTGATGTAACTAGAGGCTTGAGTTTCTGTCTTGACTTTCTGGAGCTCATGGATTATAATCTGAATTGTAAGACAAATAAACCTTTTCCTTCCCTATGTTGCTTTTTGTCAGGTATTTGTCCAAATAACAAAAATGAAGCCAGGCCAGATGGCCTTTGATCGGGACACAAAGGGAGTCACAGGGAGCTTCTTGGTGTTTGGATCCCTTTAGAGGTGGGGCACGCCCTGTTAGGATGGTTGATCCTATCTTTGAATGCTAAGGATATACAACAATATTTTCATTTTGTTTTACTTTCACCCATCTATAGAAAAGCGTTCAGTCTCTAGATGGACTGCATTCCCTGCACCAGAGACCTTTTGGAGCATTGTAGATACATCACCGAGCAAGTAGAAGAAAAATTTGTGTCCATATGCTTTACATTATAGCAGAATACAGTCAATTATACAGAACACAGTCAATAAATAGATTACAGTTACATAGTGGAGTGTGATGTGTGAGAAGGAATTGGGGTATAAATTGGGGTATTAAAAAGTATTTCGGGCAAGATCTTTTGGAGAAGATAAGATTTGAGCAAAGATTGGAGGGAGGGGAAAAAAGGTTTTGAATTGATTAATGGGAAGACATTCTAGTCAGGGGGAGGTTACACAAAGATCCTTAGCCAGAGATGCACCTTGTATTGAAGAACAAAACAACTCCCCCCAGCCCCAAACTAGCAGAGGTGGAATAGAGTGAACAAGAGAAACAGGGAGTCATGAATCAGAATAAGGAGGGAAGCCCGTGCTTCTCATTTTGGTGACCATAATGATTTATGGGCTACTCTGAGGTGGAAAAATCTTGGTGGGTTTGAGGAAAAGGGCTGGCACATCTGCCTAGCTTTTTCATAGGATTCTTATACAAGTTTTTCTTTAAAAATGATACAGTAGAGTAAGCGTGGCAGGGGAGTGTGTAGCAATGGGGCAGGTAAGGGATGCCTGCCTTAGGTAAAAGTGGCAGTTGGCGAGGTGAAAGAAAAGGGGGACAATATAACTCAGCATTTCAAAAGTGGAGCCAGTCAGGCTTACTGGGAAATCATTCATACAGTGTGGCATGTGAAAGAAGGAGGAGCCAAGGCTCTGACCTCAGTGACTCGTGTGTGTGTGTGTGCGCGCGCGCGCGCGCGCGCGCGCACGCGCACGCGCACAGGGTAGAGGTTAGCTCACTACAGGGGGTTCAACCAAATTACCGACAACCCAACTCAGTCTATAAAGAAAGCAAAAGCCTAACTCAGGAGTATGGCTTTGCAACTCCAACTGAATCTCAGGCAGTCATAGCAGCTGAAATTCCATCGGTCTCAGCTAGACAAACGTCGGACCATGTTCAAATGCGCTTTGTCTTCATTGTCTGACCATAAAATGCTGCCTTGTCATTCTTGTGTTGCTCTCTGAACCTATATCAATTGTGAGGGCTGTCCAACCACAAATCATCCCTTGTTCAAGTCAGTTCTGTTATATTTAATTTCTCCTTGTAACAAAAGAAACTGGACTCCGAGGTAAATTATGTAATTGAAAAAGTTTAGTTGTATAGCAGCATTAAAATAATTTATTTTAATATTGTGTGTGTGTGTGTGTGTGTGTGTGTGTGTGTGCGTGTGCATATAGGTGTGAGTAACAAGTGCTTGTGAAGGACATAAGAGGGCATCATTCCTTGGAGCTGGCATTACAGGTAGGTATAAGCCATCTGATATGGATGCTGGGAAGCAAACTGAGGTCTTCTGAAAGCAAAGTCACCCATTGAGTCAACTCGCCAGCCCCTGGACGTCATAAAGCATTTTAGTACAGTATAATTAGTGCACTGAAACCATCATCATACTTTCTTTAGGCTCACCTCTAGCTCTAGGGACCAGCCTGAGAAAGAAACAGGTAGAACCTTCAGGAGGTGGAGCCTGCTGGGTAGGCCTTCGACTAATGGAGTATGTGCTTGAGATGAAATTAAGGTATTTTTATGGGTTTCAGATTTTCTCTTTGTGAGAGTTTTTAAAAAGCCCGAGATTGTCACCACTCAGCCTCTTCCTGGCTTTCTTTGGGGAAGTGACACCTGCCTCTGGTGTGCACTCTTAAAATGCCCATCCATCATCGTATCATGTAGTTAAGAGGTCACGGACTGGAGCTGAACTGTTGTATACACTGTGACCCTGACAAAACTGAACTAAATAATACCCTACCGTGTGTGTGTGTGTGTGTGTGTGTGTGTGTGTGTGTGTGTGTAGCTCACTGGATAGTCAGGACCTCACCAGGTGGGCTGGATTGGCTGGCCAGTGAACCCTAAGGATCCACCACCTCCACCTCCCCTACCACGGGGTTTCTAAGTGTTTCCCACTTACACCTATCATTTCAAACATGGGTTCTGGGGATTGAATTTCGAATCTTCTGCTTGGAAGCCAAGCACTTTAACAACTGAGCTATTTCCTCAGCTGTCTGGACTCGGTCCAAGAATGGAGTCGTTGGAGGAGAATTCTGAGTGCCTGTGAGAAAACTCCAAGAAAACAAGACAAGAGTCTTGTCACCTTAGTTTCTTCAGAAACACAAAATTGTTCCTGGGATGTGCTTTTGTGCCCCTCAGGTGTATCGAATAGGAGTGAGATTACTCCAGATTATTCATTACAACCAGCCATTGTTATTTGTTTATATGCTTCTATGGAAAACATGTTTTTGCCGTGTGTGGCTTGTCTTTGTGATTGTACACTTTACTCATGTGACTATTCTTAACCCTCAGAGTATAAATTGCCCGATGCTCTGAATACTGTCATCTATTGCATGAGACTCTAGTCCAGCTCATCCATTGGCTCGATTCTCCCAGGTCCCATCACCGTTCTACAGTGTTAAATGCTTAGCTTCACCTTTTTTTCTTTAGGAAGTTACTCAGGCATTTCATTACAGCAATGAAAAGGGACTAATGCAGGCAATGTGACATGAAGCCTTTATTCGAAACTTTCTATGAGAGAATTAGCTTTCTTGGGACTAGCACAAGCTGGTATAGAGCTGAAAAAACATCTTTAAGTGGTAAGCAACTCAGCATGGAAGGAAAGGAGAAAATTCAGATTTAAACTCAGGATTAGGGAACACGTGATAATGTAAGTTAACATTTGAAAAGGTCAAGGACTGGATTTTTTGTAAGCAAAGGCAACTGCCATATTGTTTTCCCTATACATGGCTGATGACATTTTCCTGAGCTGGAGACACAGCTAAATTCCAGTGTGACCCTGGGCAACACAACAATCTAGTAATGAATTGAGGAGACTTGTCAGTGCCCTGGGAAAATGTTCCAAACTCTTAACATGGTACTTGACCTACAGCAAGCTCTCGACACACAGTGTACGTGAGGTTATCACTACTATGTTTAGCTTAGTTACATCCTGCATGTTGGATGCTTTTGCTTTGCATCCCTCTTCCCTCTTCACCAAGATGCTCCATTACCATGAGAACTACAGTGAATCAGGTAAGCAGGCACCCAGTTGGAGGAAACAGCTGGGAGGGGGTGGCACGGAGGTGGAGCATACACCAAGACACAATCTGTAGCTTTCCTAAAAATGGCTCTCCTGGGAGAAAATTACCAACCACTGCCTTTATTTTACATGTGGTGCTAATTATTCCAGGTAAGGCTACTATAAATGGAAAACTAAGTTTTTAATTTAGGGTGTTTGTCGGGAGAAAGTGTTAATTGTATTAGTCACTATTCAAGGCATTGAAAGGAGAAAGAGTTTTTGATATTAAGGGAAAGCCTTTGCTTAAAGGGGTTATAATTTTTTTCTTTTGACTGCTCTTGCCCCTCATTAGAGGTCAGTGGACTGTTGCGGGGTTGGGGGGTGTTTTGTGTGCTCTGAATGCTCCGACAGGGAAGGGAGGCAGAAGGGAGGGAGGAAGATATGTGCCCTAGACCATCAACACAGTCTCTCACTGGTCGGATTACACTTGTTTTGTATCCAACCCATTCTTCTAGTGGTGGCAGCCAGTGATCCTCTTAAAGCAGATGTCGACACGACACTGATCTCAAAAAAGCAAATTTCCCTTACATTAAGTGAAGTCACAACCCTTCATGCAAAGTCTGGGCTGCTTGCCTCTGTACCTTCTGGTGCTCGCCTATGGCTACTCTCTTCATTGTTTACCGAGTTCCAGCCACCGTGGTCTCTCTTCAGTACTGGGACCAATATCATTTTATTCCAGTGCCTTCGATGTCCCCTCTCAACATCAGCTTCTTGTCCTCCGGCCTGAGTTTAAATCATCTGCCCCAAAAAGATTTTCCCCGTCAGCCTCCTCAGGAGTAGGGAAGGAAAGGGTTTGCTCCACCAGAAGATAATGATTGATTCTAGAATGTGGTATTCTGTTGATCTACTGAGGCAAATCTTGGTGCTTTCCTTTTTTAATTCTGATGATTGATAAGGAGGCAAATCTTAGAATTCATGGTAAGCAGCATTCAAATATTGAAGTGACACCAGTGGGAGTACTAGCCTCAACAGGGAGAATTTGAAATGGGTGGTAGATGTGATAATGACTATCAATTTTAACCCTAGGATCACCTGTGGTGGTTGGTGTTATGGCTAACCCCACTGATCCCTCCTATCTATTCATTTTTTTTTTCAGGAGATGAGACAAACCAGAATTTGGAAAGAAACACTGAAAATTGGGATAAATTTAGTACTAGACACAGATAAACCCAAACGACAGAGGAGAGTAGTGTGGTGGAAGCTGTATTTTCCTGTCTAGGTGAGGTTTTTCTTCAGCTACGGTACGTACGAGGGGCTGCTAGCACAAAGCTGAGGCCCCAGAAAGAAGGAGCTGAGTTTTCGCTGAAGAGAGTTGCTGTGCCCAAGGCCTCTTCCTTTATATCCAATGACTGGCGGACACAGAGACACAGTGACACAACCCCCTTGGCTCCAGTGAAGAGCCATTTTAACTCTACTATTTTCTATGGGATTGTTTGGGTCCCTTGTCACAACTATGCCACAGTTTTCTGTCTTCTGGCCCAGTTCAGTTTATCCATTTTCTTGCTACTTTTTGTTCCTGCATGCATTCACTTATGAGCTTGTGTGTGAAAATCTTCATCTGAGGGTCAGTGTCCAAAGAACCTGACCCAAGAAAATGGGACTTACCTCAGAAGACTGGGAATGTTCTTATTTTGGTTCAGAATGAACAGAAAATGGGTAACTAAACAATATGACTTCTTGATGAGCTTCCTGAAACAAGTAGAATTTAAATTCAATGTTCATCTAAAGTAACTCAAAATTAACAAAATATTAACTAAATATTAAGTACAATGATAAACATTACATTAAATTGGGCTAGGTTGTTGGCTCCATCAGTGAATGAGGACCTGAGTTTGGATCCCAGCATCCATGTAAAGACTGGATAATGAAATAGGTATGTAACCCCAGTGTGGGGATATGGAGCCAGACAGATCCTTGGTGCTCACTGGCTGGCTGATGAGCTCCAGGGCCATGGAGAGACTGACTTCAAAAATAAGGTGGAGAGCAATTGAGAAAGGTACTTGGTGTCAACCTCTGGCCTCCAAAGATATGTGCATATACTCATGCATACATGTACATGGACATATACATACACCCCCCAAACTTAATTAAATTATTAAATTAAAGCAACATATTGGCTGAAGATGTAGCTCTGTAGCACACTTACCCAACATGCATGATGACCTAGGTTCAATTGCTAGTGTTGCAAAAATAAATCAATATAATAAAAATCAGGACAACATAATATTAAAAGACACAATAAATTAAATAATGTATCTTCCCTTCTTATCCACTCACATAAGCATGTTATGCAAAATCTGAGAATCTTACTTCCTGTGGGGGTCAGCAGGGTTTTGAGGATTTGGACTGAGTCAATCTGTTTAATAATGAGGTAATCTCCAGCAAGTCCATGATCTCTTTTTGCTTTGATTTTTGTAGCTGTACTTACTATGAGAGCAATAGCTGTTACACAAAGGAAATTGTGAGTGACTGCATTTGACAATACCATTTGGTGACCAGTGTCAACACGTTGGCTGACTGCAGGTTGAACAGCCATCTCTGGAGTCAGCCTTTTTTTCTCAGCCTTTTTTTTTAAATCTGATCATGTTGACCTCTTCCTTTTGTGATTACCCAGGGCAGTGGTATTCATGGAACATACCCAGTTCCCTTCTGCAATGACCTCAAGGAAGAACAAGAAGCTATCATGACTGATGAGATTATAGTCTGATATTCATTGGTCTTTGTTGTCTAGATTAGGGGCATTGCATTAAAAAGGAAGGTAGTGACAGTGCCTCTTGCATGTGATAAAACTGGAAAGTATATGTGAAGGCCCCACATTGACAGCTGAAGACTGAGAAAACATTCCAATGCCATCTCAGTAAGCTGAGTGCACATGTTCCAACTTTGGAATGTATTTCTTTGGTATACTGTTGAGCAAAGCCCTCAGAAGCCATGTGGTACTCACCCCAGATAGGGAACCAACAAAAGAAAAGTAATAGCACAGGCAAAGTCCAACATGGTGAACCAATGAATTACTGTGGGGTTATTTACAGGAACAGAAATGAATTGAAGACAGCTAAATCACCATAGCCTACCCCAACATGGATGACAGCCCACAAAACCTGGAAACCTGAAGTGTACTTACTACAAACCCTCTAGTTGCTTAAGAGGTTGATGAATGACTTTTCCAAGTAGCTCAGTTATTCTGAGCCTCTTCCAGGCCGCTTGACTGGTCTCTGATTTTTCCAGCTCAACTTTTCTCAAGGATTTCTCAGCAGTTTTTACAGCTTACATATGTTTGTGGATCGAGAGTAAGTCTACTCAATTTCAGGAACTTCCTGTAACTATTGAGTTGTTTATTTCCTGAGTTCAGAAGATTCACTGTAGGATGAAAAGTTTTGTCTCCCCTTGGAACATTCTGTTGCTTCACCTCCCTTTTAACATCCTATGTCTTAAGGAACTTTCTTACAAGATGGATGGTTTTTGTCTCAGAGGAAATTTCTACACAATAACCTTTTATAAAGGTTGTAAATCCATCTGCAATGGGGCCAAAAGCTCATACTGGTAAGAGGTGGTCTTATCTGAGTCTTAGTGAAACAAGAGCAAATTAGTCTCTGCTTTCATCAATGACATCTCTTTTATCAGTAGGCACACAGTGGTAGAATTTTTCTTTTACTTTACTGTCTTTGCTGTGTCTGTTAATTGAATGTGCCTGAATCAAATGAAGCAGCATTCCTTCACAGCATTTATAATACACTTGGCATATTGTAGGCACTTAGTAACCATTCGCTGTCTTTCACAGGCAACTGCTGAAACAGAACTCCACTATGAAGAAGGTGGAATTGATTGGATCTGTCTATTCTGTGGCGTTGGTGTTAATCAATTTCTTTGCTGACATTTCTAAGTAGGCAACAACAGATAATTTAATGGTCGAGCCAGTGGTTTAAAATTACCCCATATATTTTCAACATAGGAGACAGAGTGCTCCTTTATGAGAGAAGAGATCTATGCTTTCTTTGGTCAGTGAGAACTACTGATTTGCTGGAATTTGGATGTCATTTGTTAGATTGAAGAGTGATATGAAGTACAAATTTTATAAAAGGAACTTATGGCTGTAAAATTAATTAAAATACTTCAGGATCCACAAGTTCCTTTTGAGAGTCCAAACTATGTGGAAAGAAACATGAATCTATTAGTGAAATTTTTCCTAGAACATTTTGTTGTTTCTCTTCAGCACCAAAGATTTATTTGTGAAACTGATGAAAAGATGTTCAATAAAGAAAGAGCCATGGCCAGAAGACAGGGCCAGTGACCTGAGAGTATTGACCATGAGTTCAATCTGTGCATGAGTGGGACCAGTTTTTGCTTTTATAGGTCCCACAAGGTGAAGAAAATTGATTCTGTCTAAGAAGACAGAGAGATAGATCGATGCTCTGTCAGTTCTGATGAAAGCATTCTGCACTTGAAAATTTCAAGAAATATATATTTTGTTTCTGTTATTTTAACACAACCCTCTCTTCATTTTCTTCCTTTCTTGACCTTGAGCTATTTTGTGATTGTCGTTATTGATGGAGTCAACACTTAGGCTAGACTATTGATTTCAATCCATCCTAAGGGATTAGAGGATATCAGGGCTGGAAGAAAGCGTCTTGGTCATTGCTGTCAGTCTCCAATTAAGGAAACTGAGGACCACAGAGGTGAGAGGGTAGCTCAAGTCCTATTGCATCAGTAAGAGAGCAGTCAGGCTTAAAAATACAAGGCTCTGATGTGATCTCACTTTTCCCTGTGTGCTCTTTCTCATTAATGAAATAAGCCTCTGGAAATATACAACCTAGATACTGTCCCTACTGTTACAGAGGCATGGAAATCAATTCCAGAAGAAATGAGATGGAAGGCACAGATGTCTTCAGAACTGACATTCAGCAGGCAATACCCACACCCTTTTCATATGTCAGCACTACTTGATGGTAGGTGCTCTCAGGTTTCACTTTGGGGACTATATGCCACGAGGCTGTTTCCTGGTGGTAGTCTGTTGGTCTGTTCTTATTAAGTTCTATCAGAATAAAATTAGAGTGTTTTTTTTTTTTTATAATAAACAACACAAGAGCAACGAAATATCCAGGCCTTGTCCTGTTTGCCATGTGAATACACAGTGTGAAGGTGCTGTCTGTGAACTTGGAAACATCTGCTTGCAACTTGCTCTTAGGCTTCTAACTGTCCAGAACTGTAGGAAATAAATTTCTGTTGTTTCTATGCACATCATAGACTTTTGTTATTGAAGTCCAAAGGCACTCAGATTCTTGGCATGTTGTAATTAAGATGCTTTAGTAAGAACCTGGATAACGTTAATGGAATATTGGAGCTCACTGACTATCTGCAATCTACAAGTTTTGTGACAGCCTTATAAGGCAAGCACTGTGCTGACCCAACTGACAGGTGAGAAACTAAGGCAGAGATATGAATAAGTGCCTAGACTGTAAATAAAGGATCCAGGATGTGAGTTATCTGTTATCATTGGTATTTTACAAGGGTTGATTGACGCTGTTGTTTTTGCTTAATCAGGCACCGAAGGGGATCTGCAGAGTGAGCAAAGTGGTCCATTAATTCTCTGTTTAACAGGAGCCATTTCAGTGAGTGTTAACAGCTGCATATTCTCTGAATCAGGATGGTGTGCAAAGGACAGGTTTCTTGCTTTGTTCTCTCCAGCCCTCCTCTTTCCTCCCTCCCTCCCTCCCTCCCTCCCTTCGCCCTGTCTTTTTCTTTCTTTGAGACAGGGTTTCTCTATGTAGAGCAGACTGGCTTTGAACTCACAGAGATCCTCTTGCTTCTGTCTCCAGAGTCCTGGGATTAAAGGCATGTACTACCATGTTCCACTTGCTTTCTTTATAAATTAAAATATATTATTATTGTTGCGGTTGTTGTAAATATGTGTGTGTGTGTGTGTGTGTGTGTGTGTGTGTGTGTGTGTGTGTGTGTGATTGAGAATGGAGGCATGCTACATCATGCATGTGGAGGTCACAGGACAACCATTCTCTCTCTCCTTCAGCCATGGGTTCTGAGGGTTGAGCTCAGATTATCAGACTTACATGACAAGGGCTTACACTGCTAATCCATCTTGCTGCCTCACTTTCTTTTTTCTTTTTTTTTTTTTTTTTTCCCCCCGCTTATAAGAGTTTATTAGAAAATACAGGGATAGAGAGTGCAGGCCTGTGGGAGAGACACGTGCGTGAAGAGAGACTGGGAAACATGGCGCTCGACTTTTAAAACCGGCTGGGGGCATGGCCAGGTCACGTCACTACTCTACGCGTGTGCATAGATCACATGGTCACATTGGCTGCCTCACTTTCTTAATTCCAACAATTAAGAATTGTACGTTTATGTAAAAACTAAAAGCAACATGGAATACTTAATTCACACCCGAAGAAAACAAATGTGAAACAAACAGAGAGCCAGGGCTTTTGAGACATTGCTGAGACGATAGAAAAATTAGCTATGGCTTATGTATTAGATTACACTATCTTACCTATTTCCCAAGTGTGTTAACTGTGCTCTGGTTATGCCTGAGAATCCCATATTTAGAAAAACTCAAGGGTGAAGGGCCACAGCATCAAATGTGGCTAAGTAAGTACAATTATTGACTAACCGAAGGATATTCAGGTGTTCATAGAATTATTCTTTCTAGTTTTCATGTACATTTGATTTTTCCATAGTAAGAGATTTTTTTAAAAACATCAAGTTTTATAATCATTACAAAGCTATGCAAATTTAGACAAATTTTAGGTTCCTATAGAAGTAGAGCAGAAAGTAAGGAATTCTCACAAAACTGTGTCCCCACACATGCAGCTTCTCCCATTATCAGTGTCTCCGACTAGAGTGGTACATTTGTTCCAGCTGATGAACCTGCACGGACTTGTTATCTACTGGACTGCACAGTTCCCCTGAGACACCTTTGCTGCCCCTCCGCACGTGGGCAAATGTGTAAGGCATACACCCACCATTGTAGACCATCCCTAAAACCTCCTATACTCCAAGTGTTAACCTTCACTTTCCTTCATCCCTGACAAGCAATGGTCCTTTTACACTTACTCACCGGTCTCCATAGCGCAGCTTTTCCTAGAATATTATAGAAGCAGAATCTTTGTGGGAAGCTGTTTCAGATTTTCTTCCCTCACTTAGCATACACACTTAATTTTCTTCCACATCCTTTCATGGATCAATAGCTTATTTCTTTGTGTACGTGTGTTGAATAGCATCTCACATTCTAGATACACCAGTTTATGTATGTTTACCTACTGCATCTGGGATGGCCACCAAGATGGGAACACTGAAGAAAGCTGCTGTCAACCCCCATGGGCTGATTTTTGTGTAGATTTGAGTCACCAGCTCTTTAGGTAAATACTGAGGAAGATAGCTGAATTATATTGGAAAAAATTCAGGAACTTCATGAAGGGAAATGAACAATCCTGCCACCCAGAACTTTTTACCACAATCTTCTTGGTGTCTCGTCATAGATACAGACACACATCACATTGTGATTCCACATTACACCCATCATGTATATGTTTCACAAGCTGTACTCTGTGCACAGCTTCCTCTATTTCCATTCTGTGCCATTCAACCCCCGAACAAATATCTGACTCTGACACACATGAACCTCCAATCATTTGAAACAACTGTTAGCACATTGCTATCTGCCTGAGAAGAGCCATGGCCCAAGTTCCCCTCCACTATCTTCCACTTCCCATCTCTTGGGGGCTTTTATGGGTGATTATCCTGCCTTTCATAATCTAAGGAGAACGTTGCTGACTCCACACTGCCCAGAGCTTATGCCTCTCAAGCCAGACCACCTGTTTGTCATTTAGTATATGTCCACACCTTACAGAGACCCAGTCCCCTCTAAACGTCAACAGTATTCATTGACTCCACGGGGTCAAATCCCTCCCTCTTCACTGTGCACCATCAAAATACCAGCTAGCACATTTCCCAGACCAAGAGTGTATCCCTCTATGATGGAATCCAATTTGGTGATTTCCAAAGAACTTGCGGTGCACATTGGATCGCCAAGAGCATGAAAGCTCAGCCAGGGAGTGCCTGGCTCCCAGTGCCATGGTGGTGCTCAGGGCTGCTTATTGTTCTTGAGATTTCCAGCATCAAGAGGTAGGGTAGCAGGCTGTGATTACATAAATGTTACATGGTAAATACGGGACAGTGACTAATTTCAACTCCAAGTAACTAAGACTAGCTTAAGCCTGGGGGAGCTTACTTTTTAAAGTTTTTTTTTTCCACTTTGTTTAAAGAAGCTAATTTAGCATCTTGCATGCTGTCACAGTGGGAGGCATCTCATTTTATTATAATTATATGGCTTTCCTGTTAATGTGTAGTTTTTGGAAATTTTTTTCTCTCTCCTCTATATCCTTAAAACCTTTCACTGAGTCAATACATATTTGTAAAATGAATGAATGAGTGAATAAGGCTTGAATGTGATGATGTAGCTCCAACACGGTCACCACAGGGCTGCTAGCATCACTTATGGGAAGAGAAGGGAGGAACCCAAAGCAAAACCCCAGAGGAAAGACCCTGAAGCTGAGTGCCAAGACTAGTTCCATGCCTCCCTCCCATGTCCTTTATACCTGCTCTGCAGGAACACTGAGTGGACACTGAGTTTCCACAAGGAAATGCTGGCTGCAGCTCCTTTCTCTACCTTTGTTATGCTTTCTCTGGACTTTACACAGACAGGCTAGAATGCTGGTGCTGAGCAATGAACTATACTGGTTGGAAAATGGTGTCTTCTTAAACAGTAACACATACACACACAGATACACACAGACATACACACCAAAAGACACACTCAGACACACACAGATGTGCATACATACAGAGGCCTGTGGGTAGATGAATACACACATGTGCATATACATGCAGAGACATGTGGGTGTATGTACACTCACACACATACACAACATAGTCATCCCAATAAGCTACAATTATCATGATTTTGTCTCCTTCTAAGAACTTTGGGATTGCTGGTTAGGGTGGTTAAAAGAGAAGAGTGAATGATCTTGACTCAAAACAAGAACAAAATTGGATGAAAACAATCCAAAAAGCTATTTCAGGACTCTGAAAAATGAGCACAGGTAGACAAGGAATAGGCAGAATTAGGTCAGAAGACAAGTTGTGGGAATCAGTTTTCTCCTTGTTCCATGTAGAGCCTGGGGTTTGAACTAAGATCCTCCGGCCTGATAAGCATTGATTGTTCTATCTATCTGTCTGTCTATCTATCTATCTATCTATCTATCTATCTATCTATCTATCTACCTACCTACCTACCTATAGAGAAGTCTGGCTGGCCTTGGCTTGGTCCTTGATCTGTCCTGGTCTCCCCAGTGTTGGGATTATAGGCACGTACCATCATGTCTGATTTGAGAAACTTTTTTTTTTTTTTTTTAAAAAAGATTATCTTTTTTGGATGTTATTTATATAGCATGAAATTGCCCTTCTAAAGCAAATGGTTCAGTGATTTTTTTTGGTGTGTGTTCACTGAGTTATGCAAGAGAAGTATTTGTTTTGAAAAATCTGTGCAGCCAAGGAGAGAAACAGGAGTCTTTAGCTGTTCTTCCCAGAGCTACATCTTCACTTCTGTATGGGTCAGTCCTTGAACACCCCTGATTTTGTGGAAAGGAAGAGCCCCTTGGCTCTGGGAAGTTTCTGAATGACTACTATGCTTGCGAGTTTGGTAAAAGGATGGGGAAAGCAGCGACATGATTTCATTATCCACACACAAAAAATGCTGCTCATTAGTGATACTGACTTATTTGTGAAATGTGTTTCAGTTTTAGAGATTTCAAATGTTTCATAGTAATATGGCTGAACTATGCTAAGTAATAAAATATGTCTGTGGTTAAGAATATTGACTGATGGTACAATTATATCCCTTTCCCTAAAGGATCAGGGATCACCACAGAGGAGGGTAGAAATGTAAGAGCCAGAGGCTGGGGAGGATGAGAGCAAAGCAATGTCTTATGGACATTACAGAACTGATATACTCATGGACTCATAGAGGCCATGGTTGCCTGCACAAGATCGAGCCAGTCAGCATTTCAACATGGAGTGAGAATTGGTTCATACTCTCCACCCCACTCCACAAGCTGTAGAGCTATGGACAGTTGATGGCTGCTCGGGAAAGGATAGCTGTCTTTCTTAAAGGGTGTGACTCCTAGAGGGTTGACCACATTACTGTGGATGGGTCCACACTTAGAGAGATATGAGCAGCACAGACTGGAATCAGTGGGCTACCAAAAAAACAAACAAACAAATAAAAAACCAAAACAGAACACATGAAGTCGGCAGGAGGTAAGGGTGAGATCTGGGAGGAGTTAGGGGAAAGGGTAGGGGTGAATATGACTAAAACACATTCTATGCATGCATGCAGGAAATTCTCAAAGAATTATTAACATATACAATGAAAATATCTAAATCTTATTATTAATACTTGCTGGCATTAATGTGCACACTAACTTGCATATTTTCAAAATAAACACTTATTATTAATTGGAGTTAATAGTCTAAATAAAAAGAACACACCTAGTGGAGAGAAAAGGTCAACTTCGACTTACGTGTGGGAAAGAGGGATGTTGATGTTAAGGGAGAGGTTTAAGCCCAGAAGAGAATAGGAGAGAATTCCTCAGGAGACACCATTTCTCTGGTATCCATTCTAAGCATCATGACTGCAGCGTTTCTAATACTCTGTAGTCTGGAGGAGCTGAGGACAGAAGTCAGTTGCAAAGAGTATGCCACAAGGCTGTGGAAACCACAGAAGGTGTGTGTGTGGTGTGTGTGTGTGTGCTTGCAGGGTGCATGTGTGTGTGTGTGTGTACTTGCGGTGTGTGTGTGTGTGTGTGTATGCCTGCGGTGTGTGTGTGTGTGTGTGTGTGTGTGTGTATGCCTGCGGTGTGTGTGTGTGTGTATGTGTGTGTGTATGTGCACCTGGGGTGTGTGTGTGTGTGCATGCACCTGCAGTGTGCATGTGTGCCTATGTATGTATGTGTGTGTGTTTGTGTGCCTGCAGGACGCATGTGTGCCTGTGTGTGTGTGTGTGTGTGTGTGTGTGTGTGTGTGTGTGTGTGTGTGCGTGTGTACCTGCAGGGTGTGTGTGCATGTATGTGTGTGTGCGCGAGCGCCTGCAGGGTGTGTGTGTGAGTGTGTGTGTGTGTGTGTGTGTGTGTGTGTGTGTGTGTGTGTGTGTGTAGCAGGGGCTGGTGGTGTAGGGCAATAGCAATAAGGACAAAGAAGGAGAGTTAGAGAAGGGTCTGGGAGCTGCTAATAGGACACCTCGTTAGCATGCCTTTGTTGGTGTTCTTCTAGGACTGCTGACTTGGGCAGAGGATGGGAAGGGTAGTTGTCTATATGAGCTAACCATGGGGACAATTTAAAGTGCTGAAGGACATGAGAACAGGAGGAGGCAGCCCGGTGGGGGCTGGGGTGGCGGGGGGTGTAGGATCCAGAAGTACCTGCAACACTAACAAGCAGAAGAGAGAGCATGCAAACATCCGAGAGCCAGACGGTCTGGGGCTGTCTTGTCATGGGCAGGGTGACTGGAGTGGAATGATCAAGCAGGTTGTGACCACATCTCCTAGTACAATGACCACACTTGCTATGTGCTCAATATGTGCTTGTGAATAAGTAGACCACAGGTAGTAGACATCTTTTACTCACTTTGCAGCTGAGCAGAGGCAGTGTTTTTCTTTGGGCTATGAAGTCAGAGTGATAAGATCTGACATGGTGCCCCCATGGTCCTGGTCCAGGGCTCATGTCTATTAGTGTTTTGATGCTTTCTTAGATTTTTGCCATCTGTGCTCCCTCATTCAGAGACCTGAGAGACTTATGGCAAGGCAAGAGGGTACCGTGAAAAGGGAGGTCTTAGTTCACGTTTGGCATTTCCACTTCTAAGAGGTGTCGTCTAGGAAACACTTTACCTGTTTAAACCGGATCTCCCACTCTGTCAGGTGGGAATGATTCCTTCTTTGTAGAGCTTGTGCAAACTTCAGGAGGCCAGGACTTTTTCCTATGAGATCTACTGCTGGGGCATCCAGCCTGTTGTTTGCCTGTGTAACCACAAGATGGCAGCAAAGGAAAGCATGTGCCCATAAAGCCAATTCTAACTCGTGGATGGGTTCAGAGTGGCAGAGCTCTTGTACCAGGAAGTGGGGATGTTTCACTGTAACCTCCCTGCCTGCTGGCTTGCCTCTACTTTCTGGTTAAGCATCCTCATCATGAGGCACTGAAGGTTACGTGGCACAGATCACACCTTCATTTGGGGGTCCGTTCGGCCATTTTGGAAACCCACAATTTTATCTAAAGGAGTCTGGTGTCTGTGAGCTCTTGCAGGGAGCCGACGGAGGACTCCAGAGGGTGTGTGAATTTTCAGTCTGATTAAGAAAAAAACAAAAACAAAAACAAAAACAAAAAAACAAAAACAAAACGGTGACTGCGAGGTAGTAGAAGCACACACGGGGATTTGATGGAGAGAGCAGAGAGTTAGAAGGACATCCATGTCTAGGTGACCCTGTTCAATAGCCTAGGGAGGTGTCTGGGGGTCACAGCATTCTGAAGGGCAATACTGGTTTGGGATCTCATTGCCACAGGCTCAGCCTCATGAGGATCATCAGGTGCTAGATATGGTTTGTGGAGAATCCTAGTCAAGCAGGCTCTAAGTATTTGCAATCTGCTTTGTGTGAGCTATTTTAAAGCTGATTGGGGGTATGAAAATTGAAGTTCTGGCACGTGTGAGCTTTTAAGCTCATGGATCTCAGCCTCCATGAAATAAGAAGAAATAAGCCACCAGAGACCAGTGTGCAGAGGCTGTCTTTGGCTGGAGAGGAGAGGCAACCCTTGCTTGGAGGCAGCTACATTCCTCTTGGGTGAACACACTTGGCATTCACAGCAGTTTCCAGATGCACGTCTAGAAGGTGTTCCCTGGACTCCACACTGAGGTGCCCAGAGGTCCTCATGGTATAGGAACAGTTTCTATATTCCAGCTCCAGGATGTGCTGGGGCCAGCATTTTTACCTTTCACATCTTCCTTTGTTCAACAGGAATAATATTCTACTCATGGGTGTTTTGTAGGAATCATGGGACATAGGCATACAAAGGACCATCACTGTGTTTGGCAAACGTCAGACGTAATCAGTCATAAATCTTTCTTTCTTCTTCTGGGCTTTGGCAGTGTCTGGTGGGCAAGTGAATGAATGGGGGGACTGAACAACATGGAGCAGATTCTTCAGTGGCTAATGAGGCTGCCTTTCATTTGACAAGAGGCCAAGGCAGGTCCTCTGCCCAGGAAAGAGAGGGGTGGATTAAAGGAGGCAGGTGTTACTGGACAAGGATGTAAGGAAGTAGGTGGTTGTATTTGTATGCCTCTTTGCTGCTATTGTGAGATACAACGAACAGAGAAGGGAACTCCATAATCTCTAACTAACCCAGGCTACTTAGCCTGCCAGAGACCTTGGCAGATGCCAGACCGAGTGAGCGCCCACAGCATGTTCAATTATTGCTGCAAAGATCCTGAGATGGAAAAGGTCAGAACCACTGGAGTGCATCAGTGAGCAGCAGCAGTGTGTCTCAAATGCTGCCTGGTGGTCCGTGAGCTGTGTTTTTGTATTTATTATAAACGTGAGAGGGAAGTGCTCATGTGTGAAAGATATTAATGCAATTAATCAACAGTCCCTGCTGCAGAGACCTCTCCTCCAACCCCAACCTTTGCTGAACTCTGCTGAAGGTCCCTCACCCTCATTATGGACCGAGAAGAGTTCGTCCCCCAGAAGTGAGGAACAGTGAATGATGAGTGTATTAGCTCTCGTTTACTGAGCCTTTGTCCTGTACAAGGACACGGCTGAGCTGACTGTTTTTGCACATCTCTCAGTTCTTAGTGTGGTGACATGTTTCTGTGTAAATAAGATCACAGGTGAGGAACTGGAGACTGTCATTTAGTCCCCTTGCCTCAGGCCTCTCACCCAGGAAAGGGAGGAGTTTGGATTGCACTCAGCTACCTGACATGGTCTCTTAAAGGCAGACGGAGCCTCTTCCCTTGGGGTGGGATTTGCTCATTTTGTCCATAAAGACTACAGTGAGGTGGAAGTAAAGGTGTGTGTCTAAGTTATGTAAAGGCACCACGGTTTCCTCACTGGATTATTTGCTCTGGGAGAAATCAGTTGTCAAGCCGTGAGGTGGGCGCAGGGATGGGTCCACGTGGCAGGGAACGGAGACTCTGCTCATAGCTGACAAAAAAATAAACCAGCTTTTCTCACGAGTGAGAGAGTTAACTTAAAGGTGGATCTCCCAGTCCATTCAAGCCTGACTGGATGCTCACTTTGGCTGAGGTCTTGACCATGACCTCCCGATAGACCCTGAGCTAGAACAGCTCATCTGAAACCTTCCTGAGTTTCTGACTCACGGAAACTGCAAAGCAATAAAGGTCTCTAAATTTCCAGTCACTCAATTCTGAGGATCAGTTGCACAGGAACGCATAACGTGCAGGGTCCATTACTGAAGTATCCACTTCTATGATGCAGGATGCAGAGAGGGAAAGATGAGTTTCTGCAAGGTACAGCTTGACATTTCCTCCCAACTTCTATTGTGCAGGGCTTGAGATGCAGCTCCTTAGGCAGCAGGAGCGGAGTTGGATATCATCTTCTGTTCCTGTGGCTTTTGTCATCTTGAAGGTGGGGAAATGGGGACCTGGGAACAAGGGGCGGACTCCACCACAACTTGGCTGTGCTTGGTGTTTCCTTAAACTGAGGCTTTTGTTGATACAAAGCTCCTCTCTACCATTTGTTCATGGATGGATTGGTCCGTTTCCTCCCAAGAAGATTGGAACTTTAAAATGAAAAGTTCTTGTCTTTATTTCAAGGAAAGAAATGCATTTTCCTTTCAGAGGTTGGTAGTGGGAAAAAAAAATCATTTGGTTAGCTTCCTGACAAAGCCTTGGGTTGGTTTCGAATGCAAAACTCCCATCACTGACTGGGATAGTTTCCCTGAGATGGGCCAGGTCACACCCCTGCTGCTCATCATCCCCCATTTTACTATAGAATAGAGGCTTCTAGGGCAGGAGGATGGCTCAGTGGCTAAGGGTGATTACTGCCCATGAAGAGGACCCAAGGGCAGTTCTCAGTGCCCATGGTGGGTGGCTCACAACTGCTGTGTCTCCAGCTCCAGTCCCAGTTAACTAAAGATATCTTCTGGCCTTCAAGAACACCAGTATGCATGCGAGAGCGCGCGCGCACGCACACACACACACACACACACACACACACACACACACACACACACTTGAAACAAGAAAAAGGTGTCTGCAGGGTAAAATTGGAGAGAGATAATGTACTTATATGGATTTATCTGCTGTGGGGATTTGAGACAAAGAGTCTCCCTGTGCCAGCCACAATTGGAAGATTCTGTGCTTACCTATCTCTGTTTCTTAATCAATCAAATCTTAAGACTCACACTACATGGATACACAAAACGGATGTACCCTAACTACAGACATAGAGACAAAAATGTGTCTGTGCAGAAAAGTCTGGCAACCGTGCATGATTGCACATGCTTGTGATTCCAGAACTTGGGCGGCTGAGGCAGGAGGATTTTGAGTTTGAGGTTAGCCTGACTACAACTTAGAAACTATTTCCAAAAATAGACAAACTGCCCAAGATGAGAAAGCGCATAAGTACACTCCAATCCAGACTCATGCAGTTAACCATAGATGGTGGAGTCTTGTGGGATTTCAGACAGGTGGACTTAAAGTCAGACAGTGGATGCGGGGGGGGGGCGGGGGGGGGGAGGAGAAACAAGGTCTTAAAACTAGAGAGAGAGAGAGTGACTACAGAAACATGTTGGAGACACTGGGAAGAGACACATATGTTGTATGTTGCAGATGACAGGTCAAGAGGGCAGCGCTGCCAGGGTCTGTTGGAACTCACACCGTGTGTCTGGGATGTCCTGCATATAGTTGTAGGCTTTCTTTCATGTGTCACTCGGTGGGTTTAGATCTTGCTTTGCCCTCCTTTTTCCTTGCTATCCCCCCATTCCTCTGTTTTGGAATAGGAATGTTTACTTCATGCTGTTGTAGGCTGGAGTTTTTAACTCTGCTTTTGATTTTACAGAAGCACTTGGTTACACGCTGCCTTGGGTTTTAAACGGTTTATTGAACTTTGGGGTTTTGGACAGTGTTTGGACAGTGGAGACCATGGGGCTTTAAAAATTGACTGGGTCTGTTTTGTGTTATGAGATGGCAGTGAGCTTTAGGAGACAGGGATGTTACGGATCGAATCTGAAGCCCCCAAAGTGTCACCTCTTTAGTGCTTCTTCTTCAACAGGTGGTGCTGGTTGAGGTGGTGGAAAGTTCAGGAATCAGTGCTGACTCTCAGGTATTTTATCATAGCAACACAAAACTAATTAACTTACCTTTGCTATCTGTACATTCGCTGGAGGTCATCTGACCCGGTCAGCCTCTGAGTGTCATCAAGGGAAGGGACTTCCCTTACAGTTAGTGTCCAGAGATGGTCTCTCAAGGGCCCATAAGTTGGCAGCTATGAAGGTTTCTTTGGTCATTTTTGCCAGGTGGTGAGCTGTCACATAAAAGTACTGTTGACCCATCCCTGTTCTGGTAGGTCAGGGCTTGTAACCCAACCGCCCTTTCATTGATGAAACCAGGGCTCATGGGTGGTGGTGCAGGAAGATAACTTTGAGACTACAGTAGTTAGGAATGGGCTGAGGTCTGCTGTTGTGTGTGGGTGGGAGTCACTATTGACCTCAGAAATGGGTGTTGGAGAGAAGGGTGGAGAACATCTAGCGACATTTTTTTTTTTCCCAGAGATCGACTGATCTCTATTTTTCTTCTGTTGCTAAATTGTTAAGATTGTGAATCACTGGCAGATAAGTAGTATCTGGAGTAGAATAAGTGCTCACTAATTATTGAATGAATACAAGAAAGTTAAATCTGATTTGCATGAGAAAATGAGAAGAATTTTCTTTTTCTCTTGCAAAGCATAGGAGAATGAAAAGGAAGAGAGGAGGGAAGACCGAATCAAACAGGATGGTGAAGGCCTTGGATGAAGGGGATGCACATTTAATTGGAAGATGTTGCTTTTGTATTACTCCAGTAATACAGATTACTCCAGTAATACAACTACTTTTTGTGTTACTCTACTATTTATGCCTCTTCTGCCCCCTGGTTGCTAAAAGTTCTATCCCAGGGGAAGATGTAAGTAATGTTTTTCCCTTCTCCTAAGGTCCCAACAACAAACTGAGGCACTATTCTGTGAAGTTCACCCTGGGGAACCAAAGAGTTTATTGCTTCCTTTCAGAACATAGGTGAGGGGTACTTACACTTGTGGGTGCTCATCCCCTCAACAGGCCACACTTGGAAAGCCTTGACTCACCAGGGATGAGGGCTTCCTATGGTTGTATAGAAGGAGTCCCTCCCCTAGTTCTCCCCAAATATATTATAGTCCCTCTCTGAAGCCATGTGCAATTAAGAAAGGTCGTATACAATGGGTGGTAGGGATCAGCTGGATACTCTGGAGAGGACCTTGTGACCATCTTCATGTCTCCATGGAAGGGGTGTGTGTACGCAGTCAACCAGCCCAGCTGGGATAATCCTTTTGCAAGTAGGTAAAGCTGAATTCCCCAAGATGGCAGTTGCTTGATTCAGAGGATAGGCAAACATAATTGTTAGTAAATTTGTAGCATGAATGCTAATTATGATGCATGAATGCCTTGTGCAAGTGCTATGTATGTACAGTCATGTGGTTGTGTAAGCATATGAGCAGATGTCTACAAGTATGTGGCTGTATGTGTGTGTATGGGAGTGGGAGAGAGGTGGTGTGCATGAATAAGAAATGCACATGAGTGAGTAGAAGTGTGTATGAGTGTAAATAAGCAAATGTGTTGGTTATTGTCGATTGTGAACTTGATAAAATTTAGAATCACCTCGGAGATGGGCCTCTGGACATGAGGATTTTCTTGATTATGTTAATTGAATGAAGAGAACTGTCTACTGTGGGTGACATCATTTCTTAGGCAGGGGATACAGGGCTCTATAAAAAATAAACAGATCTGGGAACCAGCACTTACGAATCCATTGCTGTCTTCTGACTGTGTTAGATGCTTTAAGTTCCTGTTGCTCTGACTCTCCCACCACGATGGGCTGTAGCACAGAACTTTGGCCTAAATGAACCCTTCTCTTGTAAGTTGCTTTGGACAGAGAATTTTATCACAGCGACAGCAAAGAAACAAAGAGAGCAAGCCTTCAGGAATATGTGTGTGAGGTGTAGATGTGAGCATATATGGATGCAAGCCCCTGTGGTTATTCAATGAGTGGGGCTGAATTTTGGGTGCTGAGGCATGGCCGAAGTGTTTATAGAACTGTGAGCATGAGCAGGAGCCTATCAAGAGGCCAGAGCTGGCAGGTCTGTCACAATGCTCACTGAGGCCACAGAAGAAAAGACCTCAGAACAGGGAGAGCAGAGTCCAAGCACAACAAGGGATCGCTTTATCTGTACTCTAACTCCAACAGAGTCTTGTAGAACCAAGCCTTAGGACCATGCATGACCCTTAAGCTCTTCTCAGCTTTAAGAATCCTTGTGTAGCTGGGCGGTGGTGGCGGACGCCTTTAATCCCAGCACTGGGGAGGCAGAGCCAGGTGGATCTCTGTGAGTTCGAGGACAGCCTGGTCTACAGAGCGAGATCCAGGACAGGCACCAAAATGACACAGAGAAATCCTGTCTCGAAAAAAAAAAAAAAAAAAAAAAAAAAACAAAAAAAAAAACAAAACCCCCCCCCAAAAAAATCCATGTTGTCTGGAAAATTGGCACAATACGGTGTTATTATGAAGATCAGTGGAAACTGTACTTTGAAAATGGACACTTAGTAAAACACTCTAAAAACATTTGTTCTAGCTACCCTGATAATGACAGTGTCACCAGAGGGGCCCGGCTGGTGTATAATGAGGAGACTGTGAGTGGGACAATCGTTTCCAAACGAAACAGATTGCCTTTGAGCCCGGCTGGTTCTCTATAACAGGCAAAGGAGCTTCACTGAGTTGTCTTGGAAAGCTTGATGCCCACCAAGGAACAATGACCCGATCTTCCAGGTTGGTAGATGGAAACGTGTGGCTGCTGTGCAATCAATAATTCAAATAGGCACATGGTGTTACCTTCTGGGCACTCTGCTCCCTGGTAACTCATCAATAAAATATTGGGTACAGTCGGAGCCCACAGCTGATCTGAGAGCAGCATTCTCACTTGGAAATGCTGGCTGACACAGGCTCCAGAGCAGCAGAAATGTCTGTGGTCTGGAATTAAAATTCCAGGCAAGGGAATGAACTTCAACACCCAGCTCTGGCTGTCCACAGAAGACAGGTTCTGGTCCTGGAACCTGGGTCAGCAGTGGCAACTAGTCGACAGGGGAACTCTCCTTTTCCACCCACCACAAAGCCCCACGTTGTGTTTTGTGGGCCAGACCCCCTGCTGTGTCTACTTCATCCCAGAAGCAATCCAGATCTCGGAGGACTCAGAGTTGATTAGCTAAGGGTCAAGTGAAACTTTTGAAGCCTTTTCAAGGAACTCACAACTTTTATGGTATCAATTTTTCATGGCTGAAGTAACTCAGGCGTAGTAAAGGGTGCAAATACAGACAAGTAAAAAAAAAAAAAAAGGAAGACTCCAACAGGGAAAGATGCCAGGCTCACCATTCCAATAGAGACACTATGCTTCCAGATGGCAGGAAGAGTGAACCTCTGTGGAGTGCCGTGTGGGGTCCCTGTCACCCTCACTGCAGCCTTGGATGGTTCTGTGGGTTTCCAGGCTTGCATCCAGAAGTCTCAAACTCAAAGCATTCTCTGTCCAACTCTGTCATACATTAACTTGGGATCAAAACGTGATCGGAAAAGAGCTGAGTGTACGTAGAGGTTTTTCACACCAATTATTATGACTATTTGCGTCTGGTTGTTTTGAATGCGGTTAGTGACTCTTCCAGGTTCGGCCCTGTTGCTGTGGCAAAACACTCTGACCAGAAGCAGCGTAAGGGAGGAAAAGGTTTATTATTTTACTCTAACCTATAAATCTTTTCTTTTATTTCAGGTTACTGGTTAGAGCCCACTATTGAAGGAAGTCAGGGCAGGAACTTGGGGAAGACCTGCTTGCTCTACATGCAGCACTGTCTTTCACCAGGGAACTCACAGAGAAGGAAGTTCAGCAGAAACCATAGAGGATCACTGCTCTGAGGCTCAATCATAGGCTCAAGCTTAGATGCCTTCCTTATACAGCCCAGATTCATCTGTCTAGGGGATGGTGCCGCCCACAATGACCTAGCTTTCCTACATCAATTAACAATTAAGACCCCTTCCCCCAGCACACACACACAGACATACCGATATCTGATCTGGGCAATCTCTGGATGGAGATTCTTTTCCTAGAGGACCACACACTGCATCTAGTTGACAAAAGTCAAATAGGATAGTTATGGAACACGGCCACAGCATCATGTCTGGCTCTTTGATGTAGCTATCAACTTCCTCACATCTAAACGCTTCAGAGTACTAAATCACCACAGCTTCCTTTGTGGTCATAGGTATACAGAGTTCACACCACGTGCTTGGTACCATACTTGTTGAGAGAGACAAGATTCAGATCATGGAATAATCTCTTGACTCAGCAAATTCCTTCCATATGTCCTCCAATATCACAATAAACAAAGCACATGGTAGCAGTTATTTTGACCCCATAGGGGAGAGGATGAAGCTGTCTGGGTCCCCTATGGGGGGCACTCAGAGCTTTGGATTGGATGTTGGATCCCAGACCAGAAGTCTACCTGATGGGGCTTTTGGAGACTCAGTCTCTTGCTGCTGTGTTTGATGGAGTCCTGAATGAAGCCAAACCTCCCAGATCCAGGTTGGAGTGTCTGTTTCTCTATCTGTTTTAGTTTTGGGCTTGACATCACTGAGTCACGAGCATGTTCTGGATAAAATTTTCCAGCTACAGCAAATCAATCTTTCATTGTGTTTTAGTTCTAAACTTGGTGGTCATTAGTTATAGCAGTGAGCGTTTATTGATTCATACGGTTCTGAAGCTCTTTCTATAGCTAACTAGGTGAACTGTCAAAGCCTTTGGCATTTTTCAGCTTTCTCATTTGTATGACACTTTCCTCGCAGCCCGTGTTTATGAGAGAAGAGGATGTGATGCCATCTTCCCAGGAAACTAGCTTCTAACCCCACCAACCGACTTTCTAATTGTTCCTCCAATGCAAACCCACCCCAGGGGGTTTGCGCTCGATGGCCCATTTGTTCACATCACTTTCCTCCCTGGGTTTTCCACTTTCACATTATGGAGGGTTCCTCTCCAGCATCACAGCCTGAAAAAGCTATCCCTGGTACTCAGTTCAATCCCTGACCTCCAATAACTTAAAACGTTTACTTTCATTTAGGTGTTTGTGTCGTGTCTGTGTGAGTGTGTGGCACGTGTGCACAGGTGCCCATGGAAAGTCAGAAGAGGGGTGATAGTCCCTGGAACTGGAATTACAGGCCGTTGTGAACTACCTGACATGGTGCTAGGAATAGAACTCAGGTCCTCTGGAAGAAAATAAACCCTCTTAACCACAGAGCCTTTCTTCCAGTCCCTACATTTAACCTTTTCATTGCTTCTGTCCCTGTCTGAAAGCAGATTATGTGTTGCTTTAACAATATGTCTGTTGTTCCTAAGTAGAATGTTAGCTCCATGAGGAAAACGCTTTTGCCAGACTTTCCTGGGGTGTGGAACAACTTAGGTGCATTCCAGATGCTCAGCAAATATCAGCTGAATGAACGTGCAGGTACTGTATGGACCATGAGGTTCTTGGGTCAGTACTTAACATAATACTTGGCCTGGCATATGGTTAGATTTCAAAAAAATGTGAGTTGTTATTAGGCACCCGATAACATCAAGGCTCCATTTACAAACTCCCATTTCTAATTTATATGAGAAGAACTTTGGCCTTTTGCACATAAGATGGATCCATAAAAGGGTGGTGAATGAGGAGAACCTCAAATTGTGTCCTTGATCTGGTATATTCAAAGACCAATGAAACCATCCTTGTTCTAAAAAAAATTAAACCTTTTTATTAGTATATTTATTTTATATATAAAAGAAATACAAAAAAAGAGGAAGAAACACAAAGAAAATGCTTTTATGGCAAATCAGATTTGTCGGTGCCTTCAGCTTGTGCTCCAGGCTCCGGCCCACTGGGTGTTAATAAAGTCCGCCGGTTGTAATGGCCCTTGATGATGCCCGAGTTGCTGTTCTCATTGAGGAGTTGCTTCTGCCTTTGCCTGTTGAGAGACTGAACAAGGCCAAGGACAACTGCAGCCAGAGAATATTGCCCAGGCAGTCTCCTTGGGGGCAAGATGAATGGGTTGGGTTGGACTCTTCCCAGGAGAAAGTACGTTTTGATTTTTCCTTCTTGCTCACTGATGCCCTTCACATAGATCTCTCCTCGGTAGTCAAAGGCAAAGCCCTGGTCCTTCAGGATAAGATAGGTCTCCTCTGGAACTTGGATCCGGCCACTCACCCCCGTGCTGTCCATTCGACTTGCCAAGTTCACAGTTTTACCCCAAATGTCATACTGTGGTTTCTTAGCGCCAATTACACCTGCTACCACTGAGCCATGGCTGATACCTACAAAAGAATGCAAAAGAGCAAGAAGTAAGGTAGAGGAAGTGCAGTTAGGCATCTGGACATGTCAGGGAAGTGATAGGCATGTGTGTTGTCTCTGGAACAGCATAGTCCAGGTCCTACCTCAAACTAGATGAGTCACATGAATCAGTTATTTAACTTATATGGACCTCACTTTACCCATCTATGAATTGGAATATAAAATGAAGTTTATAATATAAAGTAATATGAGCAAAGCCACTGCCAGAGAGTGATCAACATAAGAGAATCCTCAATTCCACGCGCACATAGACTTATCTTGGATGTGGAATGATCAAAGTGCTGACCAGGACTCAGGGCCCTGGGGTCTTTTGTTGCTTGCACAGTGCTCTGAGAGCTTGGGCAGACCATTTCCTTCTCTGTTTTCATCTAGGTCTCCACCACTATTCTCTTAGCCCATGGCAATGTCTCATGTATACCCCCTTGTCCTCTTGAACTCCGCTTTCCCCATTGCTACAGCTATCCAGTGAGAACCCATTTAAACATCTGCCAGGACTTCTTTGTTTCTAAGGATAAAGCCAATGGTCTTTAGGATTGTAACTCATAGCTTCCTAGCTTTTGCCTGGCTTGCCAGCCTAATTCACTGCCCCCATTCTTCCCTCTCTACCACGCCAAACTGAACTTCTAATTCCCTCACTGGGTAACCATATTCACCTTGGTGCTGTAGTCTTGTTTTTTCTCTTCTTTGTTTTGTTTTGTTTGAACTCTTTGTGCCCTGCTCCAATCCCATTCTTCATTTGGAAATGCTTTTAATGATAGTCTCAATAGTCTCAATGCTTACTCCTTCAGGAAGTCTAGATAACTCTTCTAGAAATGACCACATTTCACTAAATGTGTACTGTGCACATCTGTCTCTTCTAAGAAAGAATTTAATAATTCTCTAAATATTGACTAGGCATTTGATATGTGAGATACTGGTAGAGTAGGGGAGGCAAGAAGACATAGATTTGTCTCCTACTGGAGAGGCAGAAAATAACTTTAAAAGCAGGTAGTATAATATTCACAGATAATGAAAACAAAAACTATCAGTGTGTAGAAATAGGAGACCAGAGACATTATGTTGTTGAGTAGAGTAGTTAGGAAAGACCTAACCAGAGACCCGAGGAAAGGAATAGAACTAGTCTCATAGAGAACTGGGTAAGATAATTCTAGGCAGAAGCAAGAATAGAACACATGTGCACACAGACACTACATACTATACTCCACATATGCACATATATTACACACTATATACCACACTATACATACACACTAGACACCATGCATTATAATATACATATACACATATACACTATATACTACATTATACATACACACACTACACACTATCTAGTACACTACACTGCACACACACAATCCACTATCCATTATACTACATACACAGACACGATATACTATACATTATACCCAACACATTTATACATATGTATAGACATTACATACTATACACAACACACACACACACACAAACACACACACACAGGCTGTAGAATACACAGGAATCACAATGATGATTAGTTCTTTAAAACCTTGAAAGACTTTGTGTCATTTGACTCTCATATGATTTCTATGAGGTCACAGGCAGTGGAGGTGATCAGCACATCTGACCTGAGGTTAAGAAAGTCTCAGTGTCTTGTTCCAAGTCACAGAGTTGGTTATAACAGACATGAAACACAGACTGAGATGCTCAGTCCAGCGGGGATTTAAAGTTTCTCACCCTGGAGATCAATGAAACGACAGCAGCAGTTTAATATATCACATCAAGCGGCATCCCTGATCTTACCAATATCTTTGGAATTTACTTAGACCATTTCTCTTTTCAGGGCTAATATTATTTTTTTTTTTGATTTTTGGATTAGTTGTGAAGTCAATGATTTCAGGAAGGACAGGAGATTGATGAGAAATGTGGGATCGAGACTTCAACATCCCATCCATAGATCAAAACCATAAATAAAAACCCTTGCTTCAAAGAACAAAAGCATGTGATATTCCTCTGATCCGAGGAACAGATATTGATATTTCTTTAACCTCCGTTCTTTTCTTGCAAGCTGTTAAGGGAGAGTCTAATGGAGTAAAATGGCCTGTCAGTCACAGGATGTTTACAGCAGGAGGATCACAGCACAAGTTGTCTTAAACCTCCTCTTGGTAGCCAGAATGTCAATTCATCTCAGAGTCAGGCTCCCTAAAGTTGCTGCTGGTATAGCTATTTGGCTGTGTGATGTGATGTTAGGTTAATGATGCCTCTGTTTTGGGACCCAGTTTCTTCATCTACAAAACGTAAATGTGAGCTAGAGGTGGGGCCTTTCAGGCTGGACCTCTGGAGGCTCCTGAAAGCCCAGGGGAGATGAAGGAGGGATGCACAAATTATGCAAACATGGAGGATTATTAGTCAGTTGCAACGATTACTGTGTGGCCACTTTGTACAAGGAGTGTCTGTCCTGCAATGGGAAGGAGACTGCGTGGCTGAGAAACTGTTGCTTTCTGCCCGTCTCTGCCTCAACACAGTATATGATAGCCTGCTTCAGAGACAGAATCCTGCTGTTGTCTGAGGTATTATCCAGAAGAAGTAGAGAGCAATGCATTGGCTACCAGCTTTGAACAACATGAAAAAGTCAGAACTACGTGATTCTTGGGTCATTAGCTGCCTTTCTAAGCATGCCTTTGCACAAGTGGTGAGGGAACTAGACAGATGTGCTGGAGGAGAGGCCAGCCTAGTGTCTACTTTGCACTTCTGCCTGGGTCAGGATCCTGCCTTGCTGCCAGCATCTTGGATGAGGAAGCCCAGAAAGGCTGGAGTTGACTGTGTGCCTGTCCTTGTCAGGGTCATACAGAACCTCATGCATTTTGCAAGAAAAAGCTTTCCTGGCTTGATGCCCAGGACATGGGAGGGGCTGATGGAACAAAGACACTTGGCTCAGTGAGTTCTCCACCTCTAGCTGCAACTCACCAATTCGGAGTTCAAAGTTGTTGAACGAATGCTTGTTGATCTCCTGTATGCTTTCGGTCAGGGCAAGAGAGAAGTCAGCCAGGGCACACAAATGCCCCCACTTATCTTCACATTGCTGGAGAAAACAAGAGAAGGGTTCTCTCAGGGTTACAAACATTTGATGTCTTCAGCAGGGGTTTGCAGTCTAACCCCAAGTGCACATTCCTTAGGAGGAAATAGCCATGCAAGTCAAGCCCCTACACATTCAAGCCATCAGTATCCAAGAGGCGTGAGGTCACAGGAGATTCAATTAACACTATAGTCCGTGGTTGTCATCACATCTTTCCTTCACATATACATGTATCTAGGAAGGTTGCCCCATTATGGATTCCCGAGTATATGCACTGGTGTGCATGTATTTGTATCAATGCCCATCTGTACATTTTCCTATCCTTGTACATGTAGGTTTTCTAGTCCAGAATCTGTGTCTGTTTCCTCTGAAATGTTCACAGCATCTGACTAAGGGATGTTCACATGCATATTTGTGAAACCCTGAGAGAAGTGCAGAGAGAGAGCCTCTTTACCTCTGTTTCCAAATCTGTAAAGTGAAGTGAAACTTGTTGGCTCTGTCCACCTCTTCACAGTTGAATGAGATTTTGTGTGAGAGAAAATTTGGGGCCCTACAGAGCTTGGTAGTTCAATCAAAGGCCAAGCATCAGATATTTCTGGTCTTGCAGACCATACTGTCCTTGTTGTAACTCTTCAATGTTGTCATTTTGGTTGTAAAGGCACAAAAGATACAATAGAAATAAATGGGAATGCTGTGTACAACAAAACTTTATTTACAAACATGGGTGGCGGGTTAGATGTGGCCTGGAGGCACTCGTCTTCTAACTCCTGCTATTGAGGGCCACACTTGTAATACCAGCATGGGTTTCATCTCATATAGCTATGCTTAGAGTATCTTCTTTAATAAAAATGTGTAGAAGAAGGATAAGTGCAATAGTGACTTAATGAGAATTTCATCTTCTCTGGTGACTTCGACTCAAACTCATATAACATCTGTTGTGTACTTGCCAGGTTATAGGCTTCATATGGGGAACATGAAAATTATCTCAGATTACTCACCCACCAGCCCTGGAAGGTACAAATTAGTATCTCCATTAACACTGGTGCCTACCACATAGTCAAATATTTTACAAAGCTAATACTATTATCACCACCACCACCGCCACAATCATCATGCCATAACAGCTTCTGAGGGATTAAATGAAAGCAAGAATAAGGAAATGGATGAGTATTAGGGATTTTTGTGATACCCACAGCTCTGTCAGAGTCAAGGTATTCCTTAGCACAGATTTTTGTTCAAGTGAACAGAGAGATTCAGAATGAAGCCTGGAATATTTTAATAGAATAACAGCACCTCATCCAACAAATCTCCTTTGTCAAGAGTGAATGTACATCCTGCAACCATGAGAGTCCAGTTTAGATTTCATCCCCACTGTTCTTCAAGCCCTCCTCAGCACATGACAACAGTCAGGCACATGCACCGGTGTGACTGAGTCCAAGGAGACCTTACCTGTTTCTCTGGTGACAGTCCTGAGACGGCCATGTACGTGCTACCAATGGTCTTAATCTTCTCTATATCTTGAAAGCGGTCTTCTCCAAGCAGCTGCAAAAGATTCAGGTCATGACATTAGTCCTTGTGTTTACACAGCTGCTATGTGGGTCTCTAGTAGCCTGGGGCTCCTGAAAATGTGCCTCCTCCATTCACTATGGAGAAAGATCTAACTAAAATGGTTGAACATCTTGATGTGGCTTCTTTTCTCTCTAAGGGTCATGCACTCAATCAGTCAATCCACGTTGATAAGGACTTGCTAAGTGTCAGATGGGTGTGTCTAAATACTCTTAACTGTTTCAGTGAATCCTGGAATAACCAAGGGCATTTGATAAGCTTCAATAAGAAATAAAAAATGTTCCCCAACCAGTCAACACATGTTTTGGGGATTATGTCCAACATGTACTTAGAATGTTACCACTCCCACTTTGCCCAGGCAGTACCCCACTCTAAACCACTGGTCTAAACCACTGTTGGTATTCAGCTGTATCCACTCCTGTCCTTGCCTCCTCTAGCCTAGCACAGTGACCAGGTGATATCATTTATGAATGAGTCAGAACATACCCCTATTTAGTGCAAAACTCTTCAGTGGCTTTTAGTTCTACTCAGGATCAAAGTCAGTCTTCACTAAGTCCAGCAAAACTTGCCATGACCACTAAACCCCACCCCGCACCCAGCCCTTATTGTTTCTATGCTCTGCTCTAGCCCTGGACCTCTTTGCTTACTTTTGAACAAGACAGGCCTGCTTCTTTCTTGGGATGCTTGTTTTACTAACACCTCTGGGGCTACTCTTCCTTCAGCCAATGCCATGGCCACTCCCCTTCTTCTTTCTTATCTTGCCTGATGACTGTCTACTCTACATTACCTCCGTGACGGCATTTAAATGGAACACAGCTTCCATTCTCACACAGACCTTGTTAGTCTGCTGTCCTGTGTCACCTGCCTTCCTTAGACATAGTCCTGATTTTGTTTACTGACTGTCAGCTTTCTTGGGGTAGACGACGTTGGCGGCAGGTGTCATCGCCAATTCTGTTCACTGCTCAGAACCTAGACAGAACCTTGAGCACAGTGGTGCTGAATGAATGGCTGATTGAATGAAAGCCTTTAAATTTCCTACAATGTTACATGGAATTTAGATACCAGTGTTAAGGAAGGGATACTTTGGTCTTTAGTAACTTCAATAAGCAGAACCGTGCTCCTGGGTCAGGCCCCAACTATGCCAAGTTTCCAATCCCTGGAATCCACATATGTTACCTTCCATGGCCAGAGGGACTTTGAAGGTGAGATTAGTATTAGGATATTGGGATGGAAACTAACCTGGGGATATGTCACATGATAAGTGCCCTTATAAGTAAAAGTAGGAGAACGAGAGATTGGGGATACAGGAGTGGAAGCAAAAGTCAGATTTATGTGATTGATAGCTTTATAGATGGGAAGAAGCTATCAGCCAAAAAACTCATATGCCTCTGAAAGTTAAAAAAAAAAAGCCAAGAAATAGATTCTTTCGTGGAGCCTCTAGAGTAGTGGTTCTCAACATTCCTAATGCTGCAGTCCTTTAATACAGTTCCTCATGGTGTGGTGATCCCCAATTATAAAATTATTTTCATTGCTATTTTATAACTGCATTTTTGCTACTGTTACAAATCATAATGTAAATATCTGATATTCAGGATATCTGATATGAGACCCAAAGGGGCCATAACCCACAGGTTGAGAACCACTGCTCTAGAGGGAACGCAGTTCTGCCAAGACCTTGATGTCAGCACCTTTTAGTTCTCCAACTCTTTGTCTCCCTTTAAGACTGTAAAATTCAGAGTCTCAAGTGCTGGGCATGCATAGGCAGATGAGATAGATGGAATAGACATGAGTCAGATATGAAGGTCTGCATACTTGGATGTCTGATGTTTTCTCAAAGACACAAACTAAACATGTCTGATCTTTTAGCTGTCATTCAGTTGTGAGTAGTTTAGCTTGAAGGTCTTGCGGGGGTCTTCAGTTGCCCAACCCTTCTACCTCCATACAACTGAATTTTCCTGGCTTCCTCCTGTCTGTGGCTGGTTGGATGTTGTCCTTCTGTCTTTTCTCTAGAACTACTTAGCTAAGAGCCAAGTTACAAGGCAGTAGGGGTCCTCAAAACATGAGGCTGCCTGGTCCTGGACTTCCATCTTCCAGAACTATAAACTAAAGATGCTTCTTTCACATAAACAGTGTCTAATGCATTTTCCTATCACTCTCTTCATGATGGTGGGGATTGAACCCAGAGCTTTGCCTGTGTTAGGTTGGTTGTTCTCCCAGCATGAGATAGTGTCTCTAAATGTTGCAGGTCCCAGAGACTCAACAGGGTACAAAGGAAGGTTTCTATCATGAATGTGTAGCCTATTTTAGAAGACATGCTGTCACCATGGAGTTCCCCCTCACATCTTACAAGGCCCTAACCATACCTCCTAACCAATGCACTAGCCATGCCTCTTTCTATGAAAGTGACTTATAGTTTGCATGGCAAAGCCATGAGAGGCAATAAGGGATTGTGTCTGATTTATGTTGACCCTACTCTGTGATTTCACATATACATGTGGGATCATAATATGCAAAACTCAGAAGCATAGAGTAGAATGGTTATTAATAACAGCCATTAGGGAGCCAAAGTGAGGTGGGGATATGGAGATATTTGTTATAGGGCAGAATGTTTCAGGTAGACAGAAGGAGAAGTCCTGGAGACCACTGCACACTATGGCGACTGTGGTGGTTTGAAAGAAAATGGCCCCCAAAGGGGCCATTGTAACTGTAATTCTTGCTTGATAATTGTTTTGTTATATGTAATTTTACTATGTTAAAGTTGAAACCTTCCTTTTTAAAAAAGAAAAGGGGAAGTGCTGTGGATATCGCTCTGTATAAATAAAACACTGATTGGACAGTAGCCAGACAGGAAGTATAGGTAGGACTAGCAGAGAGGAGAGAAAAAGAGGAGAGGAAGACAGAGGGGAGGAGACACGAGTTGCTGTTCAGGGAGCATCATGTAGAGGCAACAGGTAAAGCCATGGAACATGTGGCAACATGTAGATTAACAAAAATGGGCTTAGTATAAGAGTAAGAGCTAGACAATGCTAGGCCTGAGCTGATGGCCAAGCAGTTTATATTATATGTGTGTGTTTATTTTATATGTGGGCTAAGGTACTGCCAGGGCTTGGCGGGACCCAGAGAGAAAACTCCAACTACAGAAGTAGGTGAGGCCTTCATAGAGGAAGTGTGTCACTGTGGGAGTGGGCTTTGAGGTTTCCTTTGCTCAAGCTTCATTCAGTGTAACACTCAGACCACTTCCTGTTGTCTGCAAGATGTAAGACTCTCAGCTACTTCTCCAGCACCATGTCTGCCTGCATGCTAACATGCCCTACCATGATGATAATGGACAGAACCTCTGAACTGTAAGCTAGCAATCCCAATTAAATGTTTTCTTTTATAAGAGTTGCCATAGTCACGTTGCCATTAATAGCTTCAGGCAGGGATCTTGTGAGTTCGAGATGGCTACAAGTGATCAGAAAACGCAAGCTAAAAGAAATTAAAAAAAAAAAAAAAAAAAAAAAAAAAAAAGTTGCATAGTCATGGTGTCTCTTCACACAACAGAAACCCTAAGACAGTAATTAAAGTAAATGATGTATTATTTCATCTTTAAGAGGTTACATTTTAAGTGTTTTTTCCCATAATGTGGGGTGATGAATATGTTGATTGACTTAACTAGTCTATATTTTATACATACATCAAAACATCCATTTATTCAGATGGAATTAATTGCAAAAATAAAATAATTTAATACATATTTATGTTTGAAATACATCCTAGAGTTCTGATACTAAGATTTACCTCATCAAAGTCAGCGATGATCTCATTCAGCAAGCGCAGACATTCCACTCCCTGGTTGTTCATTTCTGTCTGAGAGTAAAAGTCTGCAAATCCAGGGATGGAGGCAAACATCACCCCAACAGCATCATAGGATTGCGAATATAGCTCCTGGGGTAGAGAGGAGGTAGAAACAATCATCAGAGCCCAAGTTCTGCAATGATGCTACCTGTACATAAGGACCTGGCAGACAGGAATCCAGTGGCAGGACAAAAAAATGAGAGTTCAGGCATGATATGTTAGCACTGTATGTCTCAGTATTCCCAAGCTGCTATAACCAAATATATCAGTCTGGATTGATCATAAACTACAAATTTATTTCTGGAATTCTGGATGCTTGTAAGTATCTGTAAGATTTAGTGTATAATGAGGAGCCACTTTCCGGTTCAAAGATGACACTCTCTAGCTGTGTCCACACATGCCAGAAGGAGCAAGGAAGCTTTCTTGGAACTCTTTAATAAGCACACTATTCCAGTTGTCATGGTTTGGACACAAAGAATCTTCCAACAGATGCATTGTTAAATCCTTGGTCCCTGGCTGGTAGATCTAGTTATTGAGAGGTACCCTGGGTCATGAGGCCTCTGTCCTCATGCATTAATCCTTGATGGATTGATAAGATGATATTATTGGGAGGTGAGGGAGAATAGAAGTTTTAATCTATTTGGAGGAAGTAAGTTACTAGGGTATGCCCAGAAAAATATACCTTAGAAGATTTGGAGGGACACAAATGTTCCACCCTTGGATCAAAATCACAGAATCATGTGGTCTTCAACCTCAGCTGAGCCAGCACTTTTGAATGTCACGCCTTTGTCCTTGGCTAAATCTTCTGTTCTTCTCAATGACTGGTCCAGAGTTTCAGGATTCTCCTTAACTTAATCTACCACATTGTCCTTCTCCATAGATGATCTTTCTCCAGCCTTACCAAGAAAGCTGAGACTGGGCAGTAACTTACCCTGGTTTCCTTATGCATATGTGTGTGTGTGTGTGTGTGTGTGTGTGTGTGTGTGTATGTAATTATTTCATCCTTTTTCATTCAACTCTGGCAACTTTGCCATCACGGTTAACCCTCTCTTTTCTTTTGTCTTACTCCTGCTTTCTCCATGCTGGTCCCCACTCTCTGTCTTTTTTAAGAGGAAATGATCTTGCAGACACTTGTGTCTGTCAACCAGTCCCTCCTCATCCTGGCTTCCATCCTTCTTAAGCTGTCTTTCTCCTCTGTCTATTGCTATTCACATCTCAGGCTGGAATGAAATAAATGGAGAGAAAGTCATCCAAATTGGGAAATATCAGTGTACACATGCCAGTTCCCATCTCACTGAGCATCCACGTAGCTCAGCACACTGGCCACTCAGGACCTTGTGTCTCTTGACTTTCCGTGAAATACTTCATTTTCTTATGCCTGCCCCCTTTAGGGACTTATTTTGGAAAAGCCTTTCATCTTTTTTAAGTGTTTTGTTTGTTCACCTTGTACAATCTCACTTGGCAGATCTCAATGATGCTCAACCTCTGCATAGCAGTTTCCAAATTCATGTTTCTAGATTAGTTCTTGGGGTGTGATCACCCTGGATTGTTCTCACACTCTTTTTTTTTTTTGGTTTTTCAAGACAGGGTTTCTCTGTGTAGTTTTGGTGCCTGTCTTGGATCTCGCTCTGTAGACCAAGCTGGCCTTGAACTCACAGAGATCCGCATGGCTCTGCCTCCCAAGTGCTAGTATTAAAGGCGTGCACCACCTTCTCACACTCTTTAAACTATGATGCTACACACTTAGTGTGTTTCTCTTTATAGCTAAGACTTCATCTGTTTCTTCATTCCCTACTATTAAAAACACCAGAGCTACAAAAACAACAGAAGGCATATCAGTTATCTCAGGCTCTTTCTTGATCCCATCCTGTTGACCTTATCTTAGTGTTGTTGCTATTTCTAAAAGTAAACCTCTTTCCAGTGCTTTGCTTAACCAATAATAGAAAAGCTTCCTACTTGAGGGCCTCCAGCCTTGTTCTACTCCAAAGCATTCTTCATATGCCACCTAGAGTGACCCTTTTAAAGGATATGTATGATGCTGGATACTGACCACACTCCTCCATTCTTAAAGCCTTCCAATGGCTCACAGTTGCCCTCAACATAAAGTTCTAACACCACATCATGGCACATATTTATGGCCTCACTATTGCCTATCTCTTTAACATAAGGCCTACAAGTCCCCAATTCTTTGGACTCGTAAAACACTAAAGCATTTCTACTTTTTACTTTTGTATTGACATTGAACTCAGAGCCCTGCCTATTTGTGCTCTTCCATTGAGCTATACTATCAGTTGGCTTCTCTGCTTCCAAATCCTGTTGTAGCAACTGCTCCAGACACCCTACCTGAGATTGTCTCACCCTCCTCAACTGTCAACACTTGCGGGTCTTGTGAGTTTTTTTCTTTGGCCACAAGAGGGCACTCTGCTCATGTGACCAGTAGCTTTGCCGAGGCAGAGAATTAACATCCCTAAATCACAGGTCTCCACAAACAATTGATAGGAAGTGGTGTTTTGTACCTTCCTCCTTCACTCCTAGAGTCATGTAACTTTGAACTGTAAGACTCAGCTTCCATTGCCCACATAGGTAGCTGATCTACCCAATAACGCATCGTATACCAGTGTCTTTCTCTTCCTTCCATTCTGTATTTCCTAGGATCTCCGACAGGGAAGTTGCTGCCTCTTACGTTCTAGTTTTCAAGGTTTTCTTCCAGAAGAAACAAACAGTTTTCATGTCACCATGTAAATAAATTCATTTCTGCCACCTGTCCAGTGATGAGAAATTTTCTTCCAGTCTGAGGTTAGCTCTGTAACCAGGTAACATCTGGTTTCCGGTCTTCACTAATCATGTAGAGATGTGTTTTGCAGAAACTTTCTAGGCTCTTGAATGGGGGCACGAGGCTGAGCTCAATGCTCTCAAAGTGCCACAAGCAGCTCTGTAATACACTCCTTGCCCCAGCATCATTGCCCTAACATCCACCTCTTCCTTTCAACACAAATCCCATGATGGCAAAAATATACATGCCATTCATCTTGGTGTGTTTACTGCAGTCCTGAAATGTGATACATGCCTTTCACAAACACTCACAACTAGTTGCTGAGTTAATGACTTTTTGGTATTATCCAGAAACAGTAAAACCTAAATAGTACTTTCACATGAACCTGATGAATTATAACAATCCAGCAAACATTTCTCATTATTATCCTCATTTTACAGATAAGTCAAATGAGACAGAGGAGGTCCATTGTTGTTTTGGATCATGTTGCTAACAGTAGAGGAGGCAGGGTAGAAGCTTCTAGGGTTTCTTTAGTCCACGTGTTCTTCTATCATGCCCTATGTCTGAGTCTGAAGTGTGAATCAATGTAGTTTTCCTCCAAAGAAACACAGGCAGCTGGTGACTGGCTGGGCAGAGTGATAGAGGAGAGAAGAGCAGCAGCAAATGGCTTCCAAAGGGAGGGCAGACTCTGCTCACCTTGGCCTTGGGCAGGTATGGATGCATGGAAGAAAGCTAATTCTGCTTCATGAATCAGAGAACTTGTGTAAGTAAGCTCAAAGAATCATATCCTCCAGATGGCTGAGCTTTTTGTTTGTTTGTTTTTGGGTAAAAGTCTCTACTACTCAATTACCTATAATATTATTTTGTGCGGGCTGCTATCACAGAGTGACTTAAACAAGAGAAATGTGTTTTTTCATCATTCTGGAGGTTGAGAATCTGAGATCAAGGCATTTCAGAGGCTCTTCTACTCACATGGTACATGCCCATCTCTCCCTGCATCTTACTGTGTTCTTTACCCTGAGTTCTAATCTTCTCTTTTTACAAGGATGCCAGTGAGACTGTACCAGGATTACCTGCATGACTTCATTTTAACACAACTATCTCCCCTATGACAGCTACAGCTTGATGTCCTTGGGGTTAGAATTTCAGACACAAATTTTGAGGAAGCACAATTCAGCCCACACAGCCTCTACTTCTATTTAAAATTAGAAAAGAGAAAATATTATCCTCCGAAATCTACTCCATAGTCAACTTCTTTTCATTCCCTGCAGTATAAATGCCTCCACTGTGTGAAATATCTGCCCACCAGGGCTTTTTCTTCATCTGTTATTTTCTTAAATTTCCTTTTTATTTATTCTTTGTGTCTTTCACATCATGCATCTCTATCCCATTCATTTCCCTGTCCTTTCATATCCATCCTCTGCCCTTGCAACTCCTCCAAAAACAAAATAAAATTTAAGAGAAAATAGAAAACATAGGAAAAAAGGGAAAAAATTATGTCATGAAAGCTGTAGTGTGACTCAGTGAGTCATGAAGTAAACCTGTATATCTACATATCTTTATTTGCAAATGTTCATCGCAGAGAGTCATTGGTCTGGTTCAAGGCCTCTGGTTTCTGCTATATTATTGATGCTGGGTCCTCATTGGGACTCCTCTTGGATATCCTGTTGTTTCCCTGGGTAATGGAGATCCTGCAGCTTTGGGTCTACTTGACTGCCCTCTTGCTCTACAGATCATAGATGGGGTAGATGCTGGGATGGGCCAACTCATAACCCTGGTTCTGGGCCTAGATAGTTGCAGGGCTGGTCAGCCCACCATTTCTACCCAGTCTTACCACCAGGGTGAGCTTTCCAGCATTGCCCTAGCTAGTTAACTCCTTCCAGTGGAGAGCAAGGGGCGGAGCCAGTTCCTCTGTTTTCATGCCCTCAGGGTTGGGTCTCCCACACCTGCACCATCAGGGCCAGCTCTACTATGTTGCTCAGGCAAGGTACAGGGGCTACTTTCCTGAGTGTTGCAGCTGGTGAGGGGCAGGGACAGCTCTCCCACTCTTATGACCACAGAGTCAGCACTCTGATCTGCCACAGGTAGTGAGGGTGGGTGGAGGGCATTTCTCCCCTGCCCACACTACCATATGGAAGATGAGGGGCCAAGCCAGATCTCCTGTGCTCATGTTCTCAGGCAAGTCCAATAGGGTCAGTCACCAGAGGGCTTCCTAAACAGTATTTGTCCCCTGAAGATCCAATGAATCCTAGCTCCTCCCACACCCTTCTCTTTCTTTTCATTTCTCAGTCTTGCCAACATTCAGAATGCTCTGATTTCCTGTTTCATTTTGCATGTGTTTGTGTGTATGTGTTGTACATGGATGTTTGCATGCATGTGCATTTGTATGTAAGCATACATGTTTGCATGCTGTGTACATGGGTGTGCACATGTGTGTGGAGGCATGAGACTGATGTTTGGAGTTTCTACCCTTTCCACTGGGCTTGGTTCTCTCAATTGAACTGAGAGACCAACAATGTGTCTAGTCTAACTAGCCAGGTTGCTCCAGGGATCCCCTCTCTCTGCGTTCCAAGTGCTGTAGTTACCATCATGCTTATCTGGCATTTATATGGGTGCTAGGTGTCCAATGTCTGTTCCTCACACTTGCATGGCAGGCATTTTACCTACGAAGCCATCCCTCCAGCCACTGCTCTGATTTCTTAAAAAGTAAAATTATGACAACACCAGCTATTTTCACTGAGCACTTATATGCCAGGCACATCACAGAATACTGCATGGATCATCTTATTTAATGCTCACAATAACTGCTTGAGGCAGTTATAACTAAGGTCTTTATTTTATCTATGGGAGGATGAGAGAGGTTGAGGTTAAGTATTTTGCTTAAAACTCACAGTTATTAAGGGGTAGAGTAGGAATTTATAACTAGATAGACTGACTCCAGAGCCCAAGCTACTACTAACGGTGGCAATAATAATAATGTATTCATTTAGGAATGATGGCAGTACTAGCCATGATAAACAGGAAGAAACATTACAACGGGAACAGCTTTAGCTCATTATTTGAATGGAAAGTTGATTTAACATTGGGGGAATCAATGTTAGATAAAACACTGAGCTTGAAAATATGGATTCAGTTCAGCTCTTGACTGTTGCATTGATTGGAAGTGAGAAGAATGGGAAAGGGTGGAGCCACTTCTCTTGGTTGGCCAGATGCTCACTGGTGGAGAGAATGTCCAGAAGACACTAATATACATAAAGACAAATCCACAAGCACAGGTTCTCAGGCGATGATGGGTTAGATACACACAGGAGCAAAATGGGATCCTTTATTTCTTTTCAGGAAATGGAACCAGAATGGCTCAGTTTACCTACTCACTGGATGACACAGAACATGGAGAGTGCTGTGCCTCCATCTTCATGAGGGGCACATAAGGGAACTCATACTATTGGACCTGCCACATGGGAGGAGAAACTTCTTTATTTTGGACACAAACCAATTTTTGAGGAGATAACGTCAGTGATGCATGTCATAGTCACTGAGGTTCTTCTCACTATATCCTCCCCAGTTAGATTAGGTAAAAGATCAATGAGGAGTTTTCCCCCAGGAGGTCAGAGCAATGAATGTGGAAAGAGAGATGATGATCCCTGCAGATGTGGTCACATGACTTTAGGCAGCAAGGCAGACTCTCTGACCTTCATCCCTTCAAGTGTGAAAGGGTGCTGACTATTTCTCTGCTTTGCACCTGGTCACAATGAAATGCTCCGCTCCGGTTGGCTATTTGTCCCATGCATTGCTGCTGGCTGGGACTTTGTCACTGTTCCCAGTAACTGCTTTCACCCTTGTCGCTTTGGGGATCAGGTGGAAACAACTCTGCACAATTGCTGCCTCTTGTGGTTTAAATATGAACTGTCCGTAATGGGCTCGTGGTCTGGGGACTTTGCTGCCAGCCAATGGGGTTTGGGGAAGTGACTGGGTGAGTGCAGAGGGCCCTAATATAACTGATGGATACTTTTATGGATTTGCATCGCAGAAAGTAGGGAGTGGACCACTGGGGAATGTATCCTCTGCTACCCACTTCTTGCTTTTTCCTAGCTGCAGTGAAGTAAAGAGCTCTGCTCTTCCATGTGCCTCTACCATGATCCTCTGTGTCACCACGGGCATGGAAATTATGGACACAATCAGAATGGACTGAGAATCCTGAAAACCATAGGCAAGCAAGCATGTCCTTCCTTAAGATGCTTGCTTGCTCAGGCATTCTACCACAGTAGTGGAAACAAAAACAAAAAATGATGCTTTGACCCAAGAGGTCTTGTTATCTGTTTCCTGATCCCCACTGTTTCAGTCAGTGACACAGACAAAGCAAGGTGGTACAAACAAGGCAAGATAATTCAGGTTACTATACAATGGACTCAACTAAAAAGATAAAGGGAGGATTAGGGGCCCCTAGTAAGCCTCCCGGAACTAAGACACAGAGCTAGCATCTCTTTGGATTGGAAGAAATGAGAACAACCTAACGTTGCTCTCACATGGGAGCAGCACAGCAGCTAGAGGAGGTCTGTGGAGGAATACAGGCAGCCTTATGTGATTCCCAGGAAATACGGGTCCATCCTGGCCTCACTGCTTCTTCTCACTCACCTCTCCTTGCACCGTCCCCCATTGGCAATCCCCATCTGGGTGCCAAAGCCCATCGGTGATTATTGATGTTATGCACCCAGTTTATCCCTAACCCTACCCAGGCAAATTAGAAAAGAGAGTGAAGGAGCTTGGAGAGTCATGTGGAAGAGAATCATGCAACCTACCCACCACCTTTAGAGATGGTGGTTTTATTTAACTCACTCTAATTAACTGTTTTCAGTGTGCCATCTGTTTCTTTCTATTCTGGGTTGGAAGAAGCTAAAAACATGTTGTAAACTGTAGAAGGGTAGATGAATATAGAAAGGCTATAATTGTTATATTGTCATCTTTCTCTGTGGGTTGGGAGTACAGGTTCAGACTGTGTAGAGGATTCTGAACACTCACACTCGCCCTTCCTCCATTCCGCCTGCCGATACAGGGAAACTGCTCTTCTCTTTTCTCAGGGAACTGTGTTGTCTGAGCCTTTCTGTGCCCAGGCTGCTGGTAAGTAAGTCCTATGCTTCTTATACTGAGTGAAAGCCAGGGGAGAAAGAATATCTGAGACCTGAGGACATTCTCTGTCAGTAATCATAATCTCTGCTCAGATGTCACCCTCTCTTAGAGACTTTCTATGATCCTGCTCAGTGGGGTTGGTCCACAGCCCAGCTGAGTACCTGGAGTCTTGCACATCTCCAGGTGGGTTCTTTCCTTTCAGGATGGTATCATTTTCTCTTCTCTCTTACTCGGGTACCTCACTACTATGATGTTATGACTGAAAAGCAGCTCTCTGTATTGGCTTGGGATTCCTCTTTGAGGCTCCTGTGTTTCTGCCTATCCATCTGGTGGTCATGACTGATGAACATCCACATTCTCTCTGCTCTAGCAGCTGTCAAAAAAAAAAAAAAAAAAAAAAACTCTTGTAGCAATGTCTCAAGAAAACCAGGCCCGAAGATGGCGGAGACAAGCAGACGCAGGTAGGCCTGTGGCAGCGGCCCGCGGAGGTGGACGGGTCCGGCGGCGGTGGCTGACAGGGACATTTAGGCCCGGCGGCAGCTGGCGGAGACATTCAGGCCCAGCGTTGGCCCACAGAGGTGGACAGGCCCTGAGGCAGAGATAAGCAGACGGAGGTGGACAGAACCGGCGGCGGCGGCCAACAGAGACATTCAGGCCCGGCGGCGGCCCACAGAGGTAGACAGGCCACGCGGTTGAGACAGGTGGACGCGGGTCGGCGACCCGCGGAGGTGGACGGGCCCGGTGGCAGCTGCCGACAGGGACATACAGGCCCAGCCAGCAGAGACATACAGGCCTGGTGGCAGTTCACAGAGGTGGATGAGCCCGGCAGCAGTGACAAGCAGAGGTAGGTAGGCCCGCGGAGGCAGCCAGCAGAGACATACAGGCCCGTTGGCCGCCCGCAGAGGCGGACAGACCCAGCGGCAGCTGACAGGGACATACAGGCCCAGCGGCGGAGACGGGTGGACGCAGGTGGGCCTGTGGCGGCGGGCCACAGGGGTGGACAGGCCCGGGGACGGAGAGGGGCGGACGCCCCTGGCCCCAATGCCTGGGGAGGGGGCTATCTCCGTGGGTTGGAGCTGGGGCGGGTTTGGACACTCTGTCTGGGGACAACCCAGGGCCCAACTGCTGATCCTGTGAAACCCAACAACTTGGAGGTGTTGGTGAGACTACCCCGCTCAGCTGAAACCCATCTGGGAGAGGATTCAGATGCCTACAGTTTGAAGTCTGAAGAAACAAGATCAGCTGAGGAGTTGACAAATGAACAAAACGTGACCTGGGAACACAGAAGAAGGTGCTACCCAGTCACCAAACCAGATCACCAGAATCATAAGTATATAATTCACCGACTGAAATCAGCTGTCCCTGAAGAAACAGCCCAATAGCACCAATTTAACCAAGAACCCCTACTAAACCAAGACTAAAAATTAGAACAAGAGAGGCACTCTCAGACACAGACACCACCTGCACTGCACAGAGGAAAAGATGAGTAGACGCCAGTGCAAAAATACAGGCAACAACATAAAGACCTATATGGCAACATCAGAACCTAGTGATTCTACACCTGCAAGACCTAAACATACCACGACAGAAGAAACAGAAGAGATCAACCCTAAAAATGACTTTAAAAAGATGATAGAGGCCCTTAAAGAAGAAATAAAACATTCCCTCAATGAGGAAATAAAAACTTTCCTTAAAGAGGAAATGAAAAACTACCTTAAAGAGGAAATAAAAACTTTCCTTAAAGAGGAAATGAAAAACTCTCTTAAAGAGGAAATAAAAACTTCCCTTAAAGAGGAAATGAAAAACTCCATTAAAGAGAAAATAAAAAACTCCCTTAAAGAAATGGAAGAAAAAGAAAACCAGGCCCAAAGACAACTCCAGAAAAATTCACCTGTTGAGAAGAGTGAGTAGCTTTGATCTGTACTGGGGAGGCCCTCCTGGAGCCAAGTGCTTCTGCAATTTGATATTCCAATCATGCCTTATCTTTTACTGTTTTGTTCTTCTGTGGCCTGGGTGGGACTATGTCAGTTCTGTTATCAAAGGTCCCAGGGCAAGGGTCACACATTTAACATCTTTGAGGATCTTAGAGGTAATATGAATGATAGTGTGTAGTTGGGCCAAATGGAGACACCATTATGTTCTGGAAGGCATCATACCCACAAATTAAAACAAGCTAGCAAATCTGTAACCAGTGGTCGATGTCTTAGTCAGCTGGTTCAGGCTTTTCTAAGAGACAGCCTGTAACCTTAGATAGTTGTAACCTTATTCTAAGGGTCATCAGTCTCTGTTGAGCTGATTGCAAACCTTGTAATGAAAGGCAGTGTCATCCCGACCTCCATGTCAGCACACATGGCCTTTGTACCACCTTTCTAAGGGTCAGCTGGCCTTGTTTGAGTGCTTCAGCAAGAGATCAAGGATCAGGCATGAGGCTCAGTGGTGATCAAGACTGGCTTAATCTGCATCCTTGAGCTCACCATCTTGTGAAAATGAAGCAGTCAGATCATTTCATCTTTGTGCGGTGTCTTCTTGAGGCAGAGTCTCCAGGTGGCCCCTGGGGATCTGTCCATGTTGCTAGGGCCTACTCACATGTCTCACAGAGCATAGTCAAGCACTCTGACACACTTAACCTCTGGTATTCGAAACAGAATTCTGTTCGCTCTTGAGTAACTTTCCCTTCAAATTTACATGGTAAACACAATAGTTTCTGTGTTTTCATTTCTCATTGCTCACATCAGCACCATTTTTGAGTTCTTTAGTTCTACTTCCCACAGATGGAGCTCATCTTCTTTCTATCTCCATCACCTTCTAGGCCTCCCATTAGGGTCTCATCTTAGCTACTTTAGGGTCTTTGACCAGGCATTGAGCTTATAATATGTAGCTTTATGTTCTAATCCATTCATCTATTAATGAAGACTTGGGTTGCTTCCACCTTTTGGCTATTGACTACTATACATAAGGCATAAATTTCTCATCTCTTTGAGACCTTGCTTTCAATTATTTTGAGTATACACTTAGAATTGTTGGAGCTCTCTTTCTCTCTCTCCTCCTCCCAATGGTATACATATGATATATATATATATATATATATATTATATATATATATATATATACACACACACACACACACACACACACACACATATAAAACCTTGAAATTCCAATCCAGTCTGTCTTATATCCATCTAACAGGCAAAGTGCTAGATGCCAAGGGAGACAGTGTGTAAATTTCATAGCATCAGACATGCTGGATTGCTAGGCACCATATGGTAGGCATGGTCTTTTTTTCTTACATCTCCCAAGTGTAACGGAGTATTTTTTAGATCTTGGGATCAGTGTGATCAGTTGTATACCATCCCATTTCCCATTAGCTAGTCAGACCTGGGCTCACCTCATTGTCTCTGTCTTTCTCCAGGAAGTGGCGGGCCACATGGCTGGGTAAGATATTTCGCAGCATGTTCTCATTGTGTTCCCTCAGCTCCTTCATCTCGTTGATTTCCTCTTTGGCCTGTACTCGCCACAGGAAATCCAGGCGGGCTGTGTATTCCAGCTATAATTGACAAGAGACACAGAGAAGCAGTAGGTTCAGGTACACATGTCTGGAAGGTGGTGGGGAAGGTTTCCCTGGGACTCCTCACAGGTGAAAGAGAGTCTGATTTTCTCATCGGAAGGCACATGCCTGAAGCCAAGCTATCGGAGGATGCTCAGAGCTTGCAGGGATGTGCATCTGTCCTCCCAGGTGCTATCTGCACATAGATCATCTCCTCCGGTGTGGGATTATGTGACAATACCGTCCTCTATTGACTGGAGGTGGCACATGTCCAGGAAGTTTTCCATCTGTTTGATATTACATTCTTTCTATCTTAAACTGAATGTGTACCCTGCTCTCAGCAGTTCCTATTTTGAAACCCTACTTCTTAATTCTTGGTGGCATGTCTTTAGCAATGGGATCTTTGGAAAGAAGTTAAGGTTCAATGAGACCTTGAGGGTGGGATGTGATTCCTGACCTTATTAGAGGAGACAGGATCAGCTTTGCTCTTCCTTTATTATGTGGACACACTGATTAAAGGTCATGTGCAGGGCAGCAAGATGGTTCTCTGCAAGCCAGAATTATGCCTCCATCAGCTACCAAACCCTGTCAGATCTCAGTATTTAATGCTCCAGCCTCTAGAATTGTGAGTGAATAATTTCTGTGTGTAAGCCACCAAGTCTAAGGAAATTTGTGAAAGCAGCCTGAACTGTGTGACACCATGAGGAGTTGTATCCCTCACAGGGCAGAAGCTTGTCAGCATTTGTTACCCCAACAATGAGAGTATTAAAAACACACAACACTCAGGTGGCAGCCTGTGTGCCCTGCTCTGCTTGGTGCACTATATAAATATTAAATCTTTCGATCCAGACAGTAGATCTAATCAGAAGGCAATACTTTTAGTTTTATTTCACACCGGAGGAAGTCAAGACAAACACTGTTAAGTCACCTGACCATGATGGTTATACCCCACTTAGGGGTGAAGTTAGGTTTTGACCTTGTATTCTAAAGTCAACTCAAGAGACTGCAAACTCCCTGGTTAGGCAATAAGGAACAAATGAACAGAGGAATATTGGGAAGATCTTGGGCTTCATGTCAGACAGCTAAGGTTTAGAGCTTTTGGTCATAATCATATTCAGTCACCTGGGCCAAAAAGGACTTAATCTAAGTTTCCTTGTCCCTGAATTAGAGGTAACTACCATTGACCACCAAACAGTGAGGGGAAAATTACATCGGAGGTCTGACTTATTGCACATTAGTTTCCTCTTGTCCTGATTTCCTTTCATATTGGAGGTGGAAAGCTTCTCTTCAAGGGCAACTCATAAGGCATCTTTATCTTAACATTGGGGCTCTTGTTATTTCCAAGTCTTTAGCAATAAGCATGAACAACATGCTGCACTGTTGGATACATGGTCGATGTCCTGAATTCAAAGACTTAAAAAAAATTAGCTAGTGTCTGTGTTTTATTTTCAAGTCTCAGAGGAGGCACAAGGTCAGTCATTCAGCTGCATTTGTAATAGTAAAAGCTGGAAATGATCCAAGTGTTCATTCTGTTGGCTGAACAAACTGTAGCAATATACACAATGGAACTAATTGCAGTTATGGAAAGAAATGAACAATGTTTCTTTATGCTCTGATGGCTTGGTCTCCAAGGGAAGGAAATATATGCTGCACATCATATATCAATTACCTACCTAAAAACCTAAGAGTACCCCCTCTTCCTTTACACATGCCTCCACCCCAACACTCACAACCCACATAGGATAATCATACCATAGGTGATAATATTTGCATTATTAATCTCGACTATTACATGTGAACTGCACAGTGAAGCAAATGGGACATTGTGGTTTTGTCGTTGAAAACAGAATTTTGGGGGAGGAGGGAAGCATAAAACAGACACAGGACTGGTGTGGTTATAAAAGCCTCTGGTCATGCGAGGCTTGGTGGTATACACCTGTAACCTCAGCACTTGGCAGACAGGGCCAGGAGGATAATGAGTTCAAGTCCATCTGCTACCCAGTGAGTTGGAAGTCAGCTTGTGTATCACGAGAGACTGTCCAAAAATGCCTCTGGTTTTCAAAAAGAAACAGAAATATCACTGTGAAATCAGGCCATGTGTTTCTAGCTCCCTACTCTTAAGGCCCGGAAACAGTGAAAGTCTCCTGCCAATATGCACTTCCAACTCATAGGTTAGAGTTCCTATAAACTACTCAAAATACAAGTTCCCATAAACATAATCAATACTCTTGCCAGAAACAGGTGAAATTTAGGACAGAAAATTCATAAGCTTAAAACATATATTCACACCATAAACAAGTCTACCCGAGACTATTGGGGTATGTCAGAAAGACTCAAAAACCCATTTCAGTGGTCAAATATGTGGCAAATTTGAGATCCCATAAGAACAAAAACTGCAGTGGATGGAAACACAGGAAACAAGTTAAAAATACATAAATTCACAGTGACTTAAGGAACCAAACTCATCCATCATCTTGGAATGATGCTGAGGGATAAAACCCATTGGCAGACTTTGCCTGGGTAGATTTAAAGGGAAAGAGTTCTACATTAACTTTGCTTTATGAGCTACACTTGTAGGTGACATATAATTGATGACAAGATAGTTCACTGTTATATTCCAGCTGACAAATTATGGGCTGCTGGTGAGATTAGTGTGTCACACTATAAAATAAATGAATATAGCCTATTATGGGTAGCTGCTAACATTGTCAAAACAGAGATGAAAAGATATGATAACCTCTTAAAGGTAATTTGTAAAGAAACCAATTAAATATTTCATAAAACACTGGAACTGGATCTTACCAAGGTTCTACACAGAACAATCAATGAAAAACACAAAGAACTGAGAAATACGTTCAATAACCTTAGAGGATGAGTTGACAAACAAGACAGAGAGACATTTTCAACACTCAGATGGCTTTCACAAAATATTTCAAGAAAAAAGAAGATGGAGAGAGATGGTAAAGATTTAAAAATGCCTTAAGCGATTTATCAGGTAACGGCAAGACACAGACTTTGGGTCTCAATTCAAATAAGCAGGCTTTAAGAATAACTACTCGGGCTGGAGAGATGGCTCAGCCATTAAAGGCTAGGCTCACAACCTAAAATATAAGAATAACTACTCATTAATAGATGGAAACATGGCCTAGTAGCTTGACAGAATTAGTCAACTTCTGTTTTCTTTTAAAAAGTGTGGTAATGACTTTGGGATTAATTTAGAAGCTTTCTGTTTTTAGATAGACTGAAATATTTGCAGATTAAATGGGAAGATGTGTAGAATTAGTTTCAAAATAACTGGAGAAAGGGACAGTGGGCAACATACATGAGGATGCTGAGAAAACAGGCTGGACATGTGTTGGTTGGACTTCATAAGTTCATTATACTATTTTATTTACTTCTGAGTATATTTGAGTTTTCTACACAATAAAACAAATCTTCATGTGGAGGCAGCAGGGTGTAAAGAACAATGCTGTTCTTGATTGCTCTTCCAAATCTCTGAGTCATCCAGCTCATAGGGTTTCCTTATAACAACTAGGATAATTGCCCTGATATATCTGCTTTAAGAGATATGAATTAGGGCATGGATTTATTATATATATCAATAGATACAGTGCACACAAAAGCATTCTGACACATGGAAAACAGAGATCCATCAGATGTTCCTATCATGTAAGGCATCTGTGGATGAAGTCAGATGAAAACTTTGCTTTGAGTTTTCTTTTTCTTTCATGCTCAAAAGCAGCAGGTTTTGATTTGCCAAATGAACAGAATTTTCTTATCCTTATTTCTAAACACAGCTCCGCCTCTTAAAAAATGCACACTAGGCTGGAGTCCAGAATAATTTCTTCAGCTCTCCTGTTGAAGAGTTTTCATTTAACTGAGTTTGAATCAGAAATATGAGTAGGGAAATCCAGAAGGCCAGACCTAAGTCAAGATTTTCCTAAGAATAGCTTAGTTTTCAGCCTGGTGATAGCAGGTAGCTGTGCCTAAAGCAGGTCTATGTGCTGGTGCAGTATAACCTTGTCTTCTAACAAAGCACATCCCAGAAGGCAGGTGTCATACATACTATCTTCACAGGCTAACAATTCTCCTTAGATTACAGAAGATCTATTGCAACTAGTACATGCTTGATTCCAAAAATGAGTGAAACAGTCTCCACATTTATTTACCCATAAATGAGTAGTTGTTGGAGGGCACCAAAAGGGAAAAGCTCTGCTTAGTATCTCTGGTTCCTCCAGACATGGAGGGAAAGCAGAGCAGATGTAAGGCATAGGCATGGTGATTAAAGGTGAAGATTCTTAAGCATTGGCTCCAAAGTATCAATTGAAGTAGCTTGCACCCCCATGATTTTCATCAAACCTGGCAGTACACAAAGTTGTTGTCTTTGTGCCAGGCTAGTCACATGACAGCGAATATTGATGGAAACTTGTCGTGGATCAGGAGTTGTTCCAGGCACTTTATATGCGTTCAACCTCATTCAGTCATGCAACATTTTAACAGATGAGGGAGTGGACATTAGGTGAAGACAGTCTGTGAAGGTCTCAAAGACAGAAGCTGGCTTTGAACCCAGAACATAACTCTAACTTGTGGCACTTAGCTTACACATGGTGTGTGTGTGTGTGTGTGTGTGTGTGTGTGTGTGTGTGTGTGTGTGTGTGTTTGTGTGTGTGTGTGTGTGTTTGTGTGTGTGTGTGTGTCGGGGGGGGGAGGGGAGGGGAGGGGAGGGTGTTCATTCAGTTTCTCTTTACAGATTAAAAAAATGAAAGCTCTGAGAAGTTGAATATCTCAAGGCCACTTAATCTTTGACTGGCATTGCTGTGATTCATGCAAGAACATTAGGTTTCGAGGCTTGGCTCTTTCAGATAGATTCTGGAACCAGACTCAAAAGTAGGTGAGTAGAAAGATGACCTCATTAATCTCTTTTTCTGTGCACAATTGTAGCTTCCTCTGCTATAAAAGGAGATGCCCAGGCAAAGCTCAAACTCCCAGGGCTGCCAGTGAATCAGGCACAAGGTGGGAGGCATCCAATTTACTCGCTCTGCCGCCTGTCCACCATCCTGAACACTCACCTGCCTCAGTCAGAGGGGGAGGAAGTGTTTGGCATATCATCTCCACATTCATGCAAAATGAAATTTCCTAATTATTCAGTTGCGTAACCACCTTTGTCATTCTGGAGATTATAATTACACATTCAACACCCCTCAACCCCCAGACACCAGGCATCAATGGGCATTTTTCAGTCTTTATTAAAAATAGAGGGCCTCTGAGTCACAAAGGGAAACAGGAAGCAAGTCCAGGAGTGGGCAAGCTGTAACCAGGATGAACAGGACCCCACTTGATGCTATAGATAGACACCAAATGATGCAATTCTGAGGGAAGCTGTCTCTATAATGGGAGGCAGGGCATATTGCAGAGACTGACTGGAAGCAGAAACTATGGAGCATTTGCATTCCAATTCCATTTTGGCTCTTTTTCTTAGCTTTGTGATCTCTGAGGACTTGCATCTCTGCCCCTGTCTCGGAATCAGATGGACAGCAACAACTTCCCTGTCTGTGTGAAAGATTTATTTCCAAACAGCTAATAACATTAAGCGTTATATGTGTAAACCACTGAGAGAAACATATTGTGATTACATCCCATATAAAGCTACAACAACTCTGTGAAACAGAACCTGTTATTGTCATATCTATTTTTAAAGTAAATTACTGAAGGTCAGATATCTTTAATGGTGGAGTTGAGGTCTGAGTACCAGACTATACCTTATAGCTGCTATGGTTATGGGGCAGTTTAGCAATTTCAAAGATCTTTAAAAATTAGAAATAAAATGGAAAATTATCAAATGTCACAAATTACCAGGCCAATGGGAAACACTACCATATCTTACATATCATCTAAACATGATTAGGCTTTCTGCTCTTGCAGGACAAATGCAGAACAGGATATGTTCAATCAGTATGTTAGAAAGCTACCATGTGAGGAAGGAAGCACAGAAAGGGAACAGGGGAATGCATTGTGGTGAAGGAAGAGAAGGAAACATACTTATTGTTATGAAATGGGGACTCTTGCTCTCTCAGTGTTTCCCTCATTTATATATGGGGGATTTCTCCCAACTCAGATTAAGACCTCAAGATGGAGTGCACATATAGTCTTCCTGTAGGATAGACTCAGTTGGTTCTGTCTTGAGAGTTCTTAAAAGGGAAAGAGTGATGATCTGTTATAACTTGTGTATCAGACTAAGGTTCTCTATTAAAGGAAACCGTGGAGACCTAGAGAGCAGGACTCTGTGCTCAGAGACAGCCAGAGGGACCTAAGTACAGGAATTTTGGAAATGGCTGGACTTCCACATTTACCTTACTGTTTCATCATAAGTTCAGCAGAGACATAAAAACAAGTCAAACCACACTGAGTGCCCCTGGTCAGAATCAGTATGGGAAAAAAGCCTTTGTTCTGTTCCAGGCTCGTGAAGGAGGAAGATGAGCTTTGGTGAGAGACTAGATTGGAATTCTAGTTCTACTGCTCAGTTCTGTGGCTAGAGTAGCTTCATCTGTAACCTGGGAAAGGCAAAACTCCCATTCCAGGTTGTTGATAGGATTAAATAAAGTGAGTGAGGTGTCCAATAGGAACTTAGCAGTTAATTCCCCTTTTCCTTTACTTAACAAGTTGTTATACTAACCATCCTTTTCTTGACTACATTTTTATATCCCACCCAACTTGTTAAAAATAGCTTCATGTATGTATCTCTGAATTCTTGAGACTTTTTAATTGTTTCATCCTTGGTTTCCTGGGGTTTGTTGACCGCCTGTTTCCATGGTGATTTCCCAGGGCTATGTCTCTGTTACATGCTCTGGCTGACACTTTTCTTGATTTACTCTTTCTGTTCTTGTTTGTTTGAAGTAAACATGAACAAAAAGATGAACCAGGATCCAGAGCATAGCAGCAAGGTTCCCACAGGGGACTGAAGATCTCACCAGCAGAGTAGTGTTCATGGGTAGCAGGATACGTAGAAAAGTTCTATATGCTTTTTAATATTTTTATTATTTATTTTATTTTTTGAGATTATAATATTGCTTTCTTTTCTTTCTTTCCTCATAGTAGACATGCTGAAGTGGATGAGGAAAGTCCATGAGGCCTCAACCCTACGCAAAGAACTGCAGGCAACTAAGGAGTGCTAGAAGCCAGAGAAATAGCCTTCCCTTGGAAGAGCACACCAGGCAAGGTCAGATAGAACTCCTAGGCAGAACAATTTCCTTTCCTGAAGATCCAGGGTAAGCATGTTCTACATGTAACACTTTTGCATGATTTTTGACCCTAAGTAAGCATGTTCTACATACAACACCTTTGCATGGTTTATGGCCTACCATCTTCCAAGAGATGCAGGCATTAAATTTTATATTCCAGATCCTAATAAATAATAGGGGCTCAGAGTAAGTAGAATCGCACAACAGTTATGCTGTTTAATGAGAACAAATCAGCAATTAAGTTATTCCTGTACTGTGGTGGTTTGGATGTGATTTATGTGGATGTGAATTTCCATGATAGGCCCATGAATTTGAACACTGAGTCTCCAGCCTGTGATGGTGCTTGGGAGGTTGATGGAGGCTTGTCGGATTAAGTAGGCCCCTGGGAGTAGGCCTGGAATTTTGACATCTTGATATGACTTCCTGTCTGCTCCCTGCTTCCATTATGGGAACACAATGTGACTAGTTATAACACCTTTCTTCCTGTGATGCATCAAGTCCCTTCTTAACCTGTGATCCAAGATAAATCTTTCCTTCTTTCATCTGCTTCTTTTCAGGAACTTGGTTACAACTCTGAGAAAAGTGACTAATATGTATTTATTAGCCTGTTTACATATATGACAGAACAAAAAAGCCGTTTAAACTAATATCAATTGTTTCCTCAAAACAATCTATTCATATATTAATATTTTATTCTAGAGTTGAGGAGACTGAGCTTCAGAGAGATCAGAACTTGTCCAAGTCTGCACTCTGCTGAGAAGAGCTGCCTGGAACTATGAGTCAACTGACCCTCGAACATGCGTGTTTCCCTGCAGCAGTATACACCTTCTCTAGTAAAACTCATATCCAGGCCATGGACTTGGAAAAGACACCAATTTGTCTCAGCCAGAAATTAAAAGCTTTAATTCTTTTTTTTACTTTTTATTTTTAAGGATAATGATGTTTTTGAAATAGAGGGGCTCAGAGGTCATTAAAAACACACTCTATCAAATTATCTTCTCCAGCTTAGCTCTTCATTAGGTGGTTTTATTAGGAACCGATTTATTAAGACTCATAAGAGTCATTTGCTACAAGGAGCAGAGAAGTCTAGGAAGGTGGCCTTTATGGCAAAAGGAAATGCCAGCTAACCACGGGTAGCTGGAGAAAAACATGGCATTACCTGCTGTCCATGGTAGAACACAGCAAGGAGGAACATGGCCATCAGCAGCAGTGACGCCTCCTTGGTCCCCAGAAAATCTCTGTGAGAAAAACAAAGGCAGAATGGTATGTTGACTAAGAACCGTGGAGAGGTTTCAAGATAAGCATGAAGAATCAGGTTCAAAATGGAGTATGAGGAGATGAAATGAGTATTTTCCAAATATTCAACATGTGATATAGATAAGGATTTGATGTGATCTCATTCAGAGGACAAGAGACCGCCAACCCTATGAGGCCACATAGGGTATAGCTGATAAAAGAGACTCTAGAGTTTAGCATCTAGACAATATGATCTCATCAATATTAGTAATAATGTCACTACTTGTAATTTTCTACATTTCAAAGAGATTGAATACTCTGATAAAAATATCTTGTGAAGATAAGTATTCATTTATTTTTTAATTAAGAATTTTTTTAATTCATTTTACATTCTAACCACAAACCTCTCTCTCTTCCCTCCTTCCACCCCTGCCAGCCTTCTCCCCCACAACTCACCCAATTTCTATAACCAAGGGACATCCTTCATTCATTTTTAAAGGCTTTGACCTACTTAAGAAGCCAGTATTCAGTGCTTTCTATGTGATGATCTTTATCCTAAGTACCTTCATGTTCAGATTACTGTATTAAGTCTATGAGTTGGATACTCTTAATTCCTCTATCAATTATTTTAATTGTCAAGTCAGTTTTATATCTGGGGTCAGCTGGCCCTCATTTTTCTTATATCTTTTAATGAAGGCTTTGGTTGTGTTATGCCAAGATGCTAGCAGTGCGCTTTATTGTTGATGCTTAGCTATGGTCCCAGAGAAGCACATCATGACTGAGCATCTACTGTGTCCTAACATATGCTTGGATCAAGAAGTGAAGAAGACACAGTGTTATGCTCTCAAAACAATTCATCAGAGGCAAGAATTAAATATATAGATGATGTTGTAATTAGGGTAAATATATTATTGTTGCTCTGACACTTGAGAAGAGAGAGTAACTAACAGAGACAGGATGTTTAAGAAATATGTAAGAAGGCCAGGGTGTGGATCTAAGCTATATATCACTTAGCTTGGTATTTACACACCTCTAGCCTCAGGATAATAGGCAAATATCATGTCATGTTTGAGGACATATGGAAACTCAGTAAGGGAGACTGCTTGAATTTGTCAGGACCATCCAACAAGAGTGCTAAGGTGAGGAAAGCTGGACTGTAACTCATGTATTGGGGTAGAGATCTATCCATCCATCCATCCATCCATCCACCCACCCACCCACCCACCCATTCTATACTATTATGCTTATTTTGAGGAGAGAGGCATATTTTTGTAATTCTCTTTCTTTACTGTCACTTACTTCTCTGGTCTTTAATGTTTATGGGCTGCTGAGGAAAGTGATTAAGGACATGAACTTTGCAGGTGATCCCGATTACTGGTGCAGCTCTGTTTTTGACCAGTTGTTTGGCCTTGAACCAGCCACTTGCTATCTCTGAGCCTTGCTTCATTCATATGTGAAGAATGATTCAACAATGTTTTACCTCCTTAACTGCGAGAATGAAATGAACAATGGTGCTGATGTGTTTGGCATGGTTCCTGGCTCATGCCTTCCTCTTACTGCTCTGTGAAGCCTCTGACACATAATCTTGTTTATGTCTGTGTTGCTTTAAAGAACCATTTGCGCACATTACTTGTTTGAATGAGAGATGTCCTATGTTTAGAACTCCCCAGGAATCTGTCATTCTGTTCCAGACTCTTACACTGCCTGGCACTTAAGATATCCTCTTCTCTGTGATGCACAAAACTTATTTTCAGCCCAGCAATTTATCATTTGAAACACATTTTCAGGAGACAATACGAATACTTCTTGAATAATTTTGAAAGCAGTGATTGGCCAAAAATAGAGACACGACTAGACCAGACTCAGAAGAAAAAAATGAAAGAAAATTATGAACAATTTTTGAGGGTTTAGATGTATTTATATGAAAAAAAATCTTGTGTAGGGACCAAAGTATATGAATAGTAACCGAATCATGCCGAGAAACAGCCAAAAGAATTTTCATTTGAATTCACAAGTTTTTCTTGTACCTCCCATGATTTTTGGAAAATTATACAGAGAGTCAACTGGCTCAAATACACTCCATATTACTGAGCTTTGCCTAATACTGGGTTTTACAGCATTAATACAAAGGTAAATTTTGAGATATCGATTTGTATTAATAAAATAGCTAAAGTTATACTGCCATCTCCTTGGAAAAGGGACATTGTTAACTGAAAACACACGTAGAGTAATGAAATCCTCAGGGCCACTATAATCTTTAGAGATCATTTAATCTGATGCATCATAAAAATTAATATTTAATGTGAGTATGACTCACTAATGAGGCATTTATGCTAATTGTAGTGTATCTAGAAACTAAAAAAGACAGCTAACTATCCAGAGGAAACTATGATTATTTTGGAATCCATTAAATGTCATTTCTATTTCCTCTTTGCAAAAATATATCTATAAATTAAGGCTCGATGGCTCATATTGTTTTATAAGCTACTTTTCACTTAATGTAGAGAATGATACTAAGTTTACATAATTGGCTATATTACAATGCATTTGGCAAATCCATTTTATTCTGTGTTATGTGTAATATAATACCCCTTCAAGGCTTTTATTTTATAAGAGACTGGGGCCCAGAGGGAAGAGGTCAATGGCTCAAGGTCACATATTCATTTGTGTCACTTCCAAGACAAGAGCCAGATTTCAGGTGCAAAGTTCTGAGTTTTCAATATTGACTATTCACCTCCAAAATTTTATTTATTGGTCTCCATTTTTTTCCCACAAAACTCCTAATAAACCATCCCATTTAAATTTATTTTTATTCTCACTTACTACTGGTATGCATTTTTGAAAACTTGCATTATATGTGAAGAAGCTACTTTACATACACTTCTTGCTCTTTCTCTTTCATGTCAACAATTCATGATGATGTTGATATTAACTTACTACAGAGATACCTATACATCCTATGTTCATTGATGCTCTACTCAAAATAGCTAGAAAATGGAGTTAACCTAGATATTCATCATTTGATAAATGGGTAATAAAAATATGGTACATACACATAATGGAATTTTGTTCAACACCAAATAAAAATGAAATTTTCAGGAAAATGGATGGAACTTGAAAATACACTAAGAGTGGTAAGCCAGAGTTAGAAAGACAAACACTTCATGTTATTGCTCATATGAGAAACTTCACTTTCATTTTTTTGATGTCTGTGTTTAATTTGGAGTGCCTGTTGAGACCAGGAACCTAGCAGGGGCAGTGTTGTGGAAGGCCATTCCTGGAGGAAGACAGTAGAATTCCTGGAATATGAAAGTGCCGAGGAAAAATATGAGCAGTAGAAAGGCTTAACAGGTGATGTGGGTGAACGGATGGCAGAGGTGAAGGATTTCAGTGGGTTAAACAAAATTAAGGATGTCTGAAAAAGCCATAAGGAATCCCATTATTTTGTAAGCTAATTAAAATATGTAATTAAAAATAATTTGAAGGGAGGTAGTCTGTATGGGTAGATAAAGTAGCTTTCAGAAGTCACAGGTTATTAAACAAAAGTCTTAGTGCCAGGTGTGGGATACCACTACCATATGAGTTGTTGGTTAGGGAAGTCCCCAAAGTAATATAGGTTGTTGCCATTCTTTAGTTTCCCAGCAGATGTGGATGACAAGACTCTATTGATGAAGACTTTGGTTGCAGTATATAGACCCATCAAGCTGGAACTGAGCTGGAAGCTTCCCTTCTTCTGGGTAGCTTTCAAAGTACCAGAAGATGCTATATAGACAGCTAGGGGGAGAAAAGTCATTAACAGTCTACACAGCCATGAGTCACATGAACCATAGTACCAGCTGTCAGACACTATGTATCCAGTGGGTGCCATAGAGTTATGACTTTTACAGGGGTAACCAACCACTTCTGATTAGATTTTTTTAAGTCTTCTCCAGAGGAGAAATTCCTGACTGATCCTGTAAATTTGATTAATAGTCAAATGGCTAGGAGGTCATCAGCCTTAAGGGGAACCTACCATTGTTGTTTTGCTAAAAGGACATGGTGTCAAACTGCTTTCTAAACATTTATGTTTGTACCCATAGGTTATGGCTGCTCTCGGCCTTAGAGAAGCTTCTGCTTTTACTGGGTCATGGTTAATGCAGAGACTTGTAACTGGTAAAGTGCTGAGAATAAGCATTCATTCAGTGCTAAGCTCTAAAAGGAACCTCAATAATGGTTGTTCAAATAGATGAACTGGCTTCACTTGTGTGTGTGTGTGTGTGTGTGTGTGTGTGTGTGTGTGTGTGTCTGAGTGTAAAATAGAAATGAAGGAAGCTCTTTATAAAATTTGCTAAGATTTTAAAAATGGTGACAGAAAAGCATTAAAGTACTGGACCTTCTGATTGCAAGCAGACATCAAGTAGATTGTTACTTAGGTCAGGAGGGATCTGCTCCAGCGACACAAGTTTCTGCCACTTTCAACTTTCTTTGGTTCTTTCCAAACACTTTTTATGTGTCATTTTTCTTGACTTCATCTATTCCAACTTATTTTCTCCTGTGAACACTATGATTTTTTTTGTGTGTGTCTGAAACGTCTTCACTGTTTAACACTATTGATGTGGTCTTGCAAGGATGGTTTTATTAGCCATGGTTTCTTTGCAGCCTGGAAAGCTCCAAGAAACTTCTTACTCATATTTAGTTCTAAATGACAAAGCTGAGAATCAACAGAGTTAGAAAATACAGCCTGTGTGCGTGTGTACATGGGGCATGAGGCGAGGAGGGCAGATGAATGTAGAAATGAAAGGCAGAGGTGAAACTTTTTCTGTTTGGAAGTACCTATTTTGTAGCAACACGTGTAGGGTAAATCTTAGGAGATTTTATTGAGGTGAAGTAAAAATAGCTTTTATATTCTTCTGGAAGTAGAGGATAGGACAGACACCATCATTGTTATTTCTAGGACCCAAAGTAGACATTAGAGGGAGACCTTTCCAAGTACCATCATTATTTAAGTGGGTAGTTATTGCTAGAACTGGAGAAGATGATGCTCACAGTGAACAGAGAGTGCTGCTGTCCTCAACTATCAATATGGTGAATTGAAGCAAGAGCCAGCAATTAATTTTAGACCTTCTGAATCTATTATAATGCATGAGTGGATTCCAGTGTTTTCCCTATATTTCAAGATGTCAACAAGACACCAGTGGTACAAAAATAGATTATTTAATCATCAGGTAGAATGCATTTATATATATATATATATATATATATATATATATATATATAAATTATGAAAGGATAAGGATGGTAAATGACTACAAACAAGGTTAAAAAGTATAGCCAGGAGGAATAGCATTATCTGTGAAGCAGTGCAAAAGCAAGCCGGGCTTACAGAATGAGCACACACAATTTAAGGATAACAGTAACACGAAACTGTAGGCATTGCAAGTGAGTGTAGACTTTTACTGTGAATCAATATTGTTAAGTGATTCCAAATGAGCTAATTCTGCTTTTAGGCACACATTCATTTCCATTGAACATTCCATTCTGCAAACATTTAATTGGAAACCTATTGCCAGATACTATTAAATGACAGAAATATGAATCTTAGTGATAGTCCTTGTCCTCTAAACTCCCATTGTAATGGAAGAAGAAAACATGGAAATTAATGACTACAACATAAAGAGGTTAATGTTGGGATAGAAAGTGAGGAATAATAACTAAGTCTGTCACCAAGGAGATTATCCTTGAATTATGACATTAAGAATTGTGGGTCGGACTTCCAGAAATGGACACATCAACAAAGGAGGATGTACGTGTAGAAGGTCATTTGGGAAAAGTATATGAATTCTCTCTGCCAATGTACAAGTTATAAATAGCAACCTGTAGAGCTTCAGGAGGTGAGGTGAGACTCAAGAGTTTAGCACAGGTCTAAGGAAGGAGAGTTTTGAATATCCAGCAAACTGGTGAACTTTAAGCTTCTCAAAGGTAACAGAGAGCCATCGAAGGATTTGAAGAAAGAATGGGCATTGATAAGATGGGTTTGAGATGGGATAATTATGAATAGAAGCTGGGAGACCAATTAGGGAACCAAAACCTTGAAATGAAAATGAGGAACTTTGTAGAATCCTAGCATTTATGGAAGGGAGGAGTCATGTTTAATAACAAACATCAATGTAGTGCAAATGCTTATCGTATTTGACCCTTAAAACATTCCTGTAGAAAAGGAATCAGTGTTATATTCCCACTTCGTTGTTAAGAACAGCAAGAGTTGGAGAAGTTGAATCATCTTAAATTAATTTGATCAAGTTCACACATGTGGCTGGTGGAAGAACTGAGATTTGAATCTGGGTGGTTTAACTCTCAAATTGATACTCTCAAGCAATTCACTCTAGTGCTTCCTGGCAAGATATCCAGAGGAAGATTGGTGTCCAGTGACTAACATGACACTAGGGATGAAGCCACTTCTATTTTGAGCTCAGTATCAATCAGGGGATTGTCATGCAGTGGGGCTGATGAGCAGTGTGGGAGAAAACAGTCTCAGGATTTGGACCATCCCAATTGAGATGCGGCCAGAATGTCCCACCCAGGTTCTGTTTGTTTGATTGCTATATTGTATAATTAGTCTGCCATTCTCCAGAGAAATCAGGAATAACCTGTAAAAATGCTCCCGAATGACCATGGACTTCTAAAGCACTAAGTGAGTCCTATTGGTAGTGTCTTCTGACCTACATACGTCAGCAGAGACTGAGGCCAACTGTGCTTTTTATTTATTTCTAACTTAATTCTGTTGGTAGCAAAGAATGAGGCAACACAAGATTAACCAATAGCTGACCTTTAGAGAAGACGTAGTTGAGAGAAATACTTGACTATCAGCCATGAGTTTGGGATTATATTTGCTCTCACAATTCTTACTTAGAAGTTACTAACTTTTCCTTAAAACCAATAATAATAATAATAATAATAATAATAATAACAACAACAACAATAATAATAATAATAATAAACATTTCTCCTCAGAAGGAGAAGATACTAAAAATGACCTTTCTATGTGATAAGCACATTTGAAGCTCACAGTAGCCCTGGGACAACACTATGGAACAAACTGTGTCTCCCTTTCATTAGTTAAAGCCACAACCTGCAGCATAACTCTATGTGGAGAAAGGGTCTACAAGGAGATAGCTAAGGGTAAATGAAGTTATAATAATAGATGTTTTGACTCAATAGGCCTGATATACTTATATAAACAAAGAGGTCTCAGCCTTCTTCTCATCCATTAAAGACAATATGAACTCTTTGCTTGTAAATTCAGCAAGAAAACTGTAAAGTGGTATAAAGCACAATGCCAGGCTCGGAAGATGGCTTAGTGGGTAAAGTGTTTTCCACGGAGGCATGAGGACCACACACACACACACACACACACACACACACACACACACACACTATACCTGAACACACACACATACACACACTATACCTAAACACACGTGTATACTACCCACATATGTATGTACACATGCATGCATACAGTGTGTGCTGAAAAAGAGCTTTCATAAACGCAGCAAAATTTCAAAGGTCTAACAACATCAAAGGCAAGAATGGAGAGCAATAGGAGAATTACCTATAAGAGGAAAATTGTTAGACTCATGTTGGAGAGCGATTTGGCAATATGACACTGTTTTCAAGTAGTGAATTCAGTTAACCTACAATTCAGCAAGTGTGTTTTCACACGAAGCTCCAGGAGACACCTGTACACAAAACTAGGATGAGCCTGGGTTTCTGTTAATAGGCCAAAGATAACATATATTTTGATATGTTGACATTATATAGTATGGACATATTTCAGGGAAAATGAACTAGATCTATGGATATTAACTGATGTGGATCTTAAAAAGAGGACATTGTATGATAACAATAACCATCACCACCAACAAAACCAACATAAAACAGCATTATATTTCTTAGATGCAGATGTTAAACACATTTGAGAAGAGGTCACAACTGGAACAGATACAAATTCAGTGTTTTGAACTGAGGAGATTGCTCAGTGTTTAAGTCGTTTGCTGTATATGTGTGAGGACTGGAGTTTGGACCCTCAGAACCCGTGAAAGAAATTACCGGGTAGGAATGGCATCCTGCTGCAATTCCAGCCTCAGAAGGTAAAGAAAAGGGATCCTACAGCAAGCTGACTAGTGATAACAGCCAGTTAAGTGAGCCCTAGGTTTTATTGAGACCCTACCTCAATGAATAAGGTGGAAAAATCACTAAAGACGATTCCTGACATTAACCTCGGTACTTTACGTGCATGTGCGACATACATGTGCACTTACACACATGTGAACACATGAATGAAAATGGAAAAAATCAACAACAGCAAATTTCCTGTATTTAGTGGATTAGGTGATTATTCTTGAGAGAAAGAGGAGATGTCTGACATACTTTCTTCTTTAATACAGAAACAAACGTGGCCAATTGTCATTGTTTACTTTCAGGGCTGACTCATGGACTTGAAGTGTAGACACTTTTGGAGGTTTCTTGGATTGTTTTGGCTTTACCCTCTAAGGCTACTAGAAATTTATTCTGGCCTCAGCTAGACACATGTGCTTCCTCTACTTGATCCTAGTCAGTCTGGTATTCAGTGCCTTGTTTCTCCTACTATTTCCTGGACAAAGTCCGGTCTGATACACTGGCTGTGAGTGGGTCAAGTGAAACCCCCAGAAGCATATCCAGAGATTGAAGTGTGGTCAGTGGGGGAAGAAGGGTGAAGGAACCAGAAGACACATTCTTTTGCCTTACTCTGCTCTGAGGCATGTTTCTCCATTGCTGCTGATACTTCTAATAGCTGAGCGAATGGATCTTCCAGAACCCGGGGGTTAAATCTCATGACAACATACACTGCCTGCATCACTGGACCTCAGCTTGCATTTGCTTCTACCCCCTTCTCTGCTCACTTCTTCTCCCCCCACTCTCTTTCATTGTCCTGAAGTTATATCAGAATCTAAGCATTACCCCAGGCTCTGTGCTCTAAGGAATCTGGACTTATACGTTATTTCTTGTATTTTTCTATATTTCAGAAATAACAATGAAGGATCATTATTGCTCAATTCATAGTGACTGATGTTATCAGTATTGCTATAGCTAAATTAAAATTACCTCCTACAGGCCTTACAACTGCTAATGTTGAGCAAATTAACTATTAGGCATGGTAGAAATCTGAGCTACCATACCCAATTTAGTTCAAATTTTAAATAATTATTATAAATAGTCTATAGTGCATATGCTGAAAAGTAGAGATTTTTTCCCTAGACTTGTAAGGTGGACGATGTCTGAGTGGGGTAAGTTCATAACAAGCCAATCCTTCATTTCAGTTTCAGTCACAGTTGCAATCCCTTGTCCAGTGGTTTCATTTTCGTGGCGCCTGGGTTCATAAACACCTTGGTGGGCACTTACTCTCCACTGTGGTTCAGGTTGTCATAACTCAGAAAGAGACCTGCATAGATGGTCTCCGTCAGCAGGGCATAGATGGCGATCATAATCAGCAGCACAGCCAACTTCAGGACAGAGTTAAGCCGGAGAAAAACTGCACAGGTCACCATGGCCAGCACCCCCGTGAAGACGAAGTACTGCAAACAGAGAACAAAGGTGGTCGGACTCACAGGAATCTCTGAGGGTCCCCCTCTCAGCCATGCTGCCCACTAGTCTCATCAGGCAGATTTTTGTTTGAACGCTTCCCCTGGGAGGTCTGGAGCCTCCTGAAATTTAAATTGAACTCTTCCTTCTCCTGCCTCCAGCCTCTACTCCCTGTTTCCATGAGTGGCAACATCTTTCACATTATTCCTCTTCAGTCTCATCATTGTAAAAACGCTTTTTATCCTTTTAGTATTTTATGTGTTCTGTCTGCATGTATGTCTAGGCACCATATCCATGCCCCAGTGCCCATGGAAGCCTGTAGATGGTGTCAGATTTCATGATAGTAGAGTTAAAGATGGTCATGAACTTCATGTGGGTACTGGGAATCGAATTCCAGTCCTCTGGTAGAGCAGCTGGGATTCTTAACCACCGAACCATCTCCCCAGCTTCTCAGGCTCACCCCTGATGCCTCCTTCTCCCCCCATGTCCCACAGTGAGGTAGTTTCAGTTTTTAGGCCCTCCGTTACTTCCTTAACAGATCTCACATGCACCCAGCTTTCGCCATCTCCTTTACTTGCTTTAGTTCTCAGGAGCACCTTGGAACAGTTTTTTTAAATACCCCCCCCCACATTTATTTGTCATTTATTTATGTGTATGTATGTGAAAGGCACACCATACATGGGGAAGTCAGAGGACAACTTGTGGGAGTTGGGGCTCTCCTTCCACCATGTGGGTTCTGGGATTTGATCTCAGACCACTAGGCTTGTAAGCAAGTGCCTTTATCCACTGAACCATCCTGTCCCCCACCCTCCTTTTGTTTCCATCTCAACCTGTTGCTGGTCTTTAGAATTTCTAAACATACACACTTGCCTTCTTTCTCAAGCTAGAATTTCTGGGACACCAGCCTGAGCATGTTATTCCTCACTGGAAATCTTCTTTGCCCTCCAAGTCCTCAAATTCTCCCACACAGCTGAGTTCACAGGCTACTTTTCACTCTCTAAATCCTTCTCTCACACCTCCGTGGCCTGTGGCTCAAATCTCATCCAGGTGACTAAGCCTTTCTTCTGTTCACATGTCAGGTGTCCTTTCCTCTGGGAAGCTTCTGCCCGACCTACATTGTACCCCACAGAGACTAGAATGTCATCTCCCCCTCTGTGTCATGCACTACTGCTCTAATTGAAAATTTGGAATCACCCGAGAACTTGAACAGTGGAGCAGTCTCCCAGCGACTACACAGAAAGCTTTCCGAATTCTATGGAAAACACCTCGGCCTATTTTCTTTATAGAACTATCCTGGCATATTCTGGGTGTTGGTTTAAAATGTGATTAGTAACATTCATATCTCAAAAGCCCATTTTGGTCTCAAAATCTGTACATATATTTTCTCTTGAAGTATTCAATGAAACTGTTCAGGATGGGGCTCACAGTTCTCAGTTATATAGGTTAAGAAACCAATGGTCATAGAGCTAAATAAACTTCATGATCTTGAATCTGGAAAGAGGTGTCTTGGTCATCTAAATATGGTCAGTTTGCATGAGCATGATTCTAGTGGGAATGTGGGGCTTGATAACACTATAGCTCTTTCATGTTTACATTGCCTTCTATCTTCTATTATACAGAGAGGCAGCTTTTATATGGATGAGCTGGTAGGTAAGAATTTTTAAAAATCTCTGAGTATTGAAGATGTGCTATGAATTCCTTAAGTGACACCAACTCATTTATTTCACAAATATTGATTAAAAAATGTAGGCAGTGTCCCAAATGATTTCTCATTGAGGAAAAAAAAACCCTGTATATTGGCTAAGAAGAGAATCAGGCATTGTCACCACCCTTAAAGACCTTTGTTTGTTGTTTCCTTTACCTCATCTGTTTCTCCCAATAAACCCAGTTACCAATCCTTGTACCTAATGGAAGGATAAGCTGTCTTCAACTTTCCTCTAAGGTCTTTTCTTGGGTAATATTTATATATAGCTCATCTTGATGCCCTTGTCAAGAAAGCCATGTGTGAAGAGACCAGATGTAAGAGTTCAGTCTGCACAGTTTTTCTCCATCCAAAGAAACTTCCAAGATGCTCCATTTTAATACAGGCTATAGGGTAGGAAAAACAGATTCAAGGGGTCTTGGTTCATTGTTGCCCTCAGCACAGCACAGAGTTCTGCCTGGTTGTGTCAATTTAAATTATGAATAGTGTACTATATCCAAATCTATTGAAATGATTGCACCCTTGGAGCAAAAATTCAAGGGGGACACAATTAAATTAAAAAAAAAAGCATAGTGCACATTTAGTGAATATCCATTGTAGTTAGAGTAAGTGATAGGTAGGCATGGGAGGTTGAAGAAAGAAATAAGAATTGGCTTAGACCTAAAGGGAATCACAGTAATATATATATATATATATATATATATATATATATATATATATATATATATATGAGGCTGACATGAAAATGTCAATAGAAATGTACTTGGGTAGCGATGTGACCAACCATGACAGGAACATAGAGGCAGGAGTGAGCATATTTCATGGAGAGAAAGTATGTCTATAGAGGGACAGAAGAGGTGAGTTTGTTTTGGGTCTTGAGGAATGGACAGTAAATAGGAAGACAAAATAGTCTAAATGACAGTGTATATGGAGCAGGACATCAGGAGAATTAAGTCCTTGGATTAAATAAAATACCCATGTAACTAATCATAAGGAGAGCTGGTAACACAGGCCAAGAGAATATATATTGTTTTCTCACTTTCTCTACCCAGCCTTGAAGATACACTAGGTATCTAGAGTCATATTATTTTCATGGTATATTAGTGGTTTTCTGTTTTTATGGTCTCAACAAATTGTGTTATCAGGTCCTTCCTATTTCTATTCCAGGGAAAGGAATCAACTCACTGACTTCCATGGTTTAGTCGAACTTCTGCTTCAAAGTTGAGACTTTTCAAATTGCTTAATACAAGAAGCATAAAAGACAAGGTTCTGTACAACAGCAGGAGTATATCCTCTGTCCCTTTTCTACCTCGAGTGAATGGTGAGAGGTGAAACTAGGAAATAAAACAGGGGCTACAGAAGTATCATGGTTTTGTGAAGCATTGCAAAGACCTCTCTCTTTGGGTCTGGATCCATCAATTCTGTGTTTTCTATAACCTGGTAGATTGTGGACCCAATATCACTTGTTACTGGGTTTCCATCTGGCAAAAGATTCATCTTGTGCTCTTGTTATGTTGCCCCAGGAAGACAACTGTGCTTAGAGTCATGTGTTTGCCAGTAATCAGCTCCACCTACAGGTGTGCAAGTGACCACAGGAGAATATTTAAAAAAACAAAGACCCAGGGATTAAAATGTATAGACTTCCATTTTTAAGGAGCCATAGAAGAAGAAAAATAAGAATATGGATGAGGGATTTGAGGGGATGATATAGAGAAGAGAGAAGATAATAGTTAAAAACCAAGAGAGCAAAGGACAAGATGCTCTGTGACGGAAGAATATTTGAATGACAACAGAGAAGGGTTTCAAAATGAAACTAGAAGGCTGGAGCTAAAGTTGCATATATACTGTAATTACAACACCCCGTGTATGCACACAGTTACAATCCATCTCTTTGGTGAATTATTTCCTCTTGTAGTATATGCTACTGTTATTTTAGCCTGCACTATGAAGTTAGTTGTTTTGCATTGAGTTCTTACATCCCATGCAATCTATGTCCTGTAAAACCATGAATTTCTAAGTTTCTTCTCCATCTTTTAATGACATGAGTCATGAAGTTATAAACTTAGTATTTTTCTAGTTTCAACACCAGCATAATTTTTTTCCTTGTAATGTCTATAAATTCAAGTTTCTGTGTATTGGAGTAGTATAAATTTTTTTTCCATTCCAGAAAAATCCAAAGTGTGTCACTTTTTTGTGGAGGTGATTGTGAAAGTTAGGCTTCCATTTAAATTTTGTTGCCCATTAGTACAAGAGCAATGAGGCACAACCCACTCACCGAATAGCATAGGTCTTCTTGGAAAACAGTGGTTTTAAAAAAATTCATTTAAAACTATATCAAGTCATTCTATTATAGTATTTATTAATACATGAATTATATAACCACACATACTATGAAGTATGGAGAAAAATAGAGTTGTCCTAGGGGAAAAAATCCACAGTTGTCTTAGGTAAAAGGAATGAGACAATCTATGCATGAAAAAAAGAAGAGACTCAATAATAAAATAATTTGACCTTTACAATTCTTGGATGTTTGAGTATAAGTTGACATGTGAGGAAAAAGTAGGCAATTCAGGCCAGAGAATGAACTATGGCTACATTGTACAATCACAAAAATTGGCAGTGTGAGGTTCAATGTTAAATAAACTCAGGATAACACGGGGACCAGCTTGAGGGGGGAATCTATATTCTCTCAGGGGTGAGATGGGGGGAGGAAGACATAATGATTACAGTCAAACACTTATTGTGCACACACTGTACGCAAAAACATTCTAAAAATGGCTTTAAATTCCCCGTGTTATCCAATAGTTAATGTGACTCACAGACACCTTTTTTTCATCAGTCCTAAGGATTAGGAATGCCCATGGAGACGTTTTCTATTTCTGGATTTCTCTTCTCAAATGATACACTAAGCTGGGAAATCGTGAATAAATCAAATTCCTCTAACTCTGAAAATCTTGAACTCACATGACTTGATAAAGCATGAAGGATTTTGTTAACATAAAACAAACTCCTTAGACACAAAAGCATGCATCCAGTAATACATAACCATTAATTAATGACCTAGTATGTTAACTAAGGACCTACTATGCCACAGCTTGGATGGCATCGTATTCATGTTAGGACACCATCATAGCATATCATAAGTTACCTTGGCAACACATATTTTCCTCTTATAAGAGGAGCAAGAAGAACTTTACACCATCACAACTGGAGAAGGAATTGAGTATTTACACACACAAGCCAGACAGACTGAATTCTCTGTACCTATTTGGGTACTGCTCAACCCCATGTCATTCTTAACTCACACTGCAAGAAGGAGAGGAATCAAGCTGTCAGTTTCCAAAAGTCACCATGGTTTAAAGGAATAATTCAAACATTGATTGATTCACACACAACTTGGTCTACAGTAACTCCAGATCATGCAGCAAGTGCTAAAGTAAGGGTGTATAGGCAAAAGATGAAGTTGCTCTCACTGAACCTCAGCCTGAGCTCCTTGCATGTTCAGAATTGAAGATGTCATAATCCAGGGGTCACCACTGGTGCTTGTGGAATTCCTGGGCTGATATTCTGAGCTGGTTAGTGGGTCAAATTTTCTTAGAAAAGAAGTTTTGTGTGTGTGTGTGTGTGTGTGTGTGTGTGTGTGTGTGTGTGTGTGTCTGTCTGTCTGTCTGTCTGTCTGTCTGTGTTTCATGCTGTGGTGCAATGTTAATTTGATTTACTCTAAATTCAAACTGTCATGTTTGCCTTTTCATAAAATCTGTTTTTAACCATTTATGGTGTATAACATATCTACCCAGGATTTGCTTGCGTACTATTTATTTTTTTCTTTATTACTATTTTTGAACAATCTGATTATGGTGTGTGTGTGTGTGTGTGTGTGTGTGTGTGTGTGTGTGTGTGTGTGTGTATTTAATGTCTCTTGTGCCTGGCGTTTGTTTAGGGGACTTTTGATTTATAGTTTTCATCAAATTTGGGCAGAAAGGCTCATTAATTATTTGTCTTTTTTCTTCTTGTGGGAGGGGACTCCAATTATGCAGGTGTTTCATTGCTTAAGATTGGACTTAATGTTGGTTTTAAGCTCTGTTTTGTTTTGTAAATTATTTTGGACACATCTATTACTATTTCACCAGTTTTCCTCTTTTATTTTTGCCTATAATGCCTAATATTACTAACTTCCTTCCAGTGTGGTTTTCAGCTCACATTTAGTATTTTTACTTCTAAATGTTCAATTTGGACTTTATGTATATCCTTCAGGTTTTTTAAACATATGGAATAAAATAATGAAAATTATTTTATTGCCTGTTTGATAATTATACATAAACATCCAGTTCTGGCTTGATTTCCATTCATTGATTCCCTCCTTCATTATCAACCATAGTTCCTTCCTTTTAATGTCTGGTCATCATTGATGGAATGCTAGCCACAGTGAATTTAATTTTGTTAAATCCTGGGTGTTTTTAAATTCCTGTGAGTATTTTCTGCATTCATTCTGAAATATACTAAAGCTACAGGAAAAAAGCTTCTTTTTTGAATATGCATTTATAACTTTTTGAAGGAAGAATCAGAGCAGAATGTAATCTAGGAATAGACATTTAACACTACTGAAACCATTAGCCCCTGCTCTGCCGAGTAGCCAGTGGACTGTGATGTGTTTTAGTCAGCAAGGGGTCACACACTATTTTAGGCCCATGTGAGTTGTAGATACTGATTAATTCTGATGGTTTTTCCCATCACTAGTTTCTCATGTGCATGTGCTGATTGGACACTGCAGCTCTCCGAGTCCTTCTCTATGCTGTTCTCTTCTCTATGTGTTACGTTCTGCAACCTCTAAGCCACCTTGCTCTCTGCTGACTCTTCCTTTGTCTATTCTCAAGGCAAGAAGTCACCATGTTTCAACTGGGTTCGCCTCCCAGGACTCACATCATTTGCTTCCTACCTCTTGGGAATTGCTGTCTTCATCGATTGGGCTTCAGTATCTTGAAAACTACTGTTTCATGTGTTATGTTTGTTTGTTTCTGTTTGTCCCAAGTGGAGAGGGAGATCTTGCCTGTTATTTATCAGAAGGATGCCTTCTTTCTCTTACATGTTGTTAAATAGACAGTATGTTCTGCCCTGAGGTCAGTCTTTGGGTAATTTTACAGTAACATTACAATATTTATCTTCTACTCTTAACAAATTTATAGATGTGAAGTGGTTTGAAACATATCGTAACTGGAAAAATTAAGGTACAAAGAATGGTGTGTGTGTGTACTAAGATGATGCCATCAGTATGCATGATGTGGTTGAAAGGAAAGGCTTGAAGATTGGATGGACTCAAAGATGTGAGTCCATGATGCAGGACACAGACACCCAAACCTCTACTGGAAAACCAGCTCTCTTGGACCATAGCAAACCCTGGCTGCTCTTACAAACAATGATCTTCTTGGGCAGATAGGAAACAAAGTAAAGAGGTTTGTTTCTGAAATGAGTCTCCTGAGAACTATGAGTAAGTTCTCAGGATTGAAGATGATAACACTCTGGGTTTACACATGTGATCTGCATTCATTTTATAGACTAGTGTCTTTTCCTTCCTCAGTTGGGACATGGCTTCTTTTCACCCATTTCCTTTATCTGCACTCTTTTCCAGTAAGTGACAGGCTTCCAATTTAGAACTAAGTTATTTTTTGCATCATATAACAGCTTTGTGTTTGTAGCAGATCATCCAATTTGGTAGCGTGCTTTCAACCAGGCATGGTTTCTCAAAGGATGATGTGCAAATATGTTGATAGCAGAGGAAACCAAGGCCCAGAGAAGTGGCACGTTTGGCTTGGAGACAGACCCTTGTGAGTGCTGGGAGCTAGATTAAGCCTTTGGAATTTCTGAATGTCTAATTTCTTCTAGTTTGGCAGACAGGAGCCTAGAGAGAAACACAGACGTGCAGACTGAAGTGGCGAACTATAGATCAAGTCAAGTGGTTGTTACAGCTGACGAATTAGCTCTTTGACTGAAGTGTGCTGACCCTGGAGTAAGATGACTCATCGGTTGTACAGGAAGGCTCTAAATCTCCACTTTATGCTCATTTAATCTTTTTAATTGTATTTCTATTTTAGAGTATATTTATGAACACATTTCCACTTTTGAGTATGCTTATTTATAATATATATTGATAGTACACACAAGATCTTTCAACAGGAAATAGTAAGTAATGCCAGACATTTAATAAGTAGATCCTGTTTTTGTGCCAGGTGTTCTCTAAGTTCATTTTGTGGATATACTTACTTTATTTTCATAACTTCTCAGTGAGAATTACTTTTATTTTTATTTTATAGTTATGGAAAGCGAGGCATAGAGACAAAGCTGTGTGATCATAAAGCATGCCCACCCTGTCCTTGGAGCTAAAAAACAAAAACAAACAAAAACAAACCTGTGAATGCGTTGGTCCTGAGATGTGAAGCTCAGATATGTATCTAAGTACAGAGTGTTGACTTAGAGTGACCGGAACACAGATTAGCACACTATGAACACCTGCTTCATGCCAGACACATGCTAGGAGCTATGTATTTGCCAAGTAAGTAGACAGCAAGTCGTCATTTTCCCACTTCATAGATGAGGAAACAGACCAGGAAAAGTAATGGCCAGCTCGATCAGAAGTGAAATCCAGCTTAGCTAGCTCTGACTATCTGCATCTTAGCTTTCCTTTCCCCTCATTGTTGGGGTACCCCTTATGGTCTCCAAACCAAGAAGTTCTTAGGAAGCTGGTATCACACAGAATCTTAGATATTGAGGAGGAACCAGGCTGTGTGGTCTCCCCCATCCATTCTTGCACATCCCCAGGAAGAGTCTGGTTTTGCCTTCTCAGACTAGGATAAAGAATAAGGAACCTAGAGTACAAGTGCCCTTACCAAGCCATTATGACTGTATAAAAGAGAAAGAAAGGACAGGAAGGAGTGAGAAAGAAGCAAAGCAGTAAGGTAGGAGCATGACTGAGCAGGCTACTCTCCGAACACTAGCTTTATTATTATAATATGGTGGCGGCAGCAGCCTCTCCTTCATAGGTATACATGGAGGATTCAATGGTTTCCAGTCCAATTCTTAGACCCAGAGAGACTACTTAGGCCTTTTCTCTTCTCACATGCTGGAGAGCTCTCCAAGTCTGCCACCTCTCAGAGGAACATGTCTATCCCTGGTCTTCATAATACAGGATTAGTTGGGGGTCTTCCAGAGCTACCAGCTATTATCTTTCTTGGCCTAGAATTTCTACTCTAATATACACAGGTCCAGACTAACAGATTCTGTAGACTGACCATATGGCCCATGGATTGAAAAATGGCTCTGTGGTTGAGAGAGAGGGCTAAACATGCATGATAAGGACAGGCATCCTGACAGGATGTCTTCAGACCAAGTGGCACTCTGGAAACTCTCCCTACCACTTTGAATTAAGTCTAGCTGTAGTTTTCTGCCTTTCTTTTATTCTATTTTATTTATCCCCTTCCTCCCTTCTTCTCTTCCCTTCCTTCCTTCCTTCCTTCCTTCCTTCCTTCCTTCCTTCCTTCCTTCCTCTCCTTCTTCCTCCTTTCCCTCCCCTTTAACGGTGTTGGAGCAGTACATTTACTTGACCACAGAGACCCTGACATATTTTCCTGCAGGGTTTTTAGGTGAGCTTGGATGAAATGATTAGCAGAGAAAGAGATTAAAGAAATAGACCAATGGATAGTCAGAAAGGTGGAAAAGGAAGAAAGGAAAAAGAATAGAGAGAGAAGGAGGGAAGGATGGTTAAGGGAAAGATGCAGAGGAGGGAGCAGGAAAGAGGATGGAGAAATAGATGGCATGGGGAAAGGGAAAGGTGGAAAGAGGAGAAGAAGGAAGGAGGAAGAGGCAGAAGGAACATGGGTTCTGGAGCAATCTCTAAGACCCTTTGCCCAGTCCTGTGGCCCTGTGCTGGTGGAGGTATTCATGTCTACCTCTCACCACTGGGAGCTTGCAAATAAATACCTCTGGGTAGGAGCAGATATCTGTAAACACAGCTGAGGAATTGAAAGTCAGGTTCTTCAAGGGTATCGACTTGTCAAAATCACACCACAGCTGCGGATTTAAAAAAAAAATAAAAGAACAACAACAAAAAACAAAAAAGACACAGGAACAACAGTCAGTGTGAGTGTTGGGAGCGGAGCAGTGTGCTAGCAGCTGCTGGCCTTCAGTCAAAGCCAGGGGTAGGAGGGCCTAGAGGGGCTCGCCTGCCAGGAGGGAGGCACCAGTTCCTTTCACCTCTTTTATTTAAAAAATAAGCACTGGCTCAGAAAAAGCTTTTGTAAGCTAGTCACGAAACTGGGTTAAGATGGCTGTTTGTCTTGTCACTTTGGGACACTGGAGTGTGTTTGTGGGGCACAGAAGAGAGCTGGAGAATGGGGGAAGAGGTCTGTGGTGAATTCATAGCCTGTCTCCAGATACAAAGCTGGGAGAATTTAAGGGATCCGAAGGGGCACGTTTTCTAGAAAGATTATTAACATTGGCGTGATGGGCATCCACTAGGGTAGGTGTTACTGTTGAAGGCTTTTTGGCATTCCAGGGTCACATCCATTGGGTGAATACCTCCTCTGTGCCAGACACTTTGTTTAAAAAGCCCCACAACCATCTTGTGAGGTAGCTGCTGTTTTTATCCCCAGTTTACAACTGAGAAATATGAAACTCTGAGAGGTAAAGTAACTTGTCCAGGGCCACCATGCCTGTGACTGATAGAGCTGAGAATCAAACACAGGTCTATCTGACTCCAAAGCCTCCTAGCTTCCTGCCACACTAGGGATGCAGTGATCACAACCTAGAGCCTTTGGGGGTCTTTTCCAAATCCTGCACCCCAGAAAATCTACTTCATCAAGAATGGAGATCCTAGCTACCACTTTATGTGGATCAGCGACTCCATATGCATCAATTTCAATTGCCTTGCTCTATACAACCATCATTGGATGACCACATCATGAGATGATGTCTTCCCCTTTCTTTGTCCCTTTGAGTCTTTTACAACAAGGTCAACTACAGAGCTTAAACCAGTGAACTAGAGGCAGTCTAAGCCTCTAAGTCAGATTTCAAACAACTTGAAGAGTCTATAGCTTGGGTCACCGAATGCTCAGGGACATTATCTCATGGCCCAAAGAGTACAATGATACTTTTATCCACAAGATGATGCCTCAAGCAGACTGACTCCACATGCCAAGGTTAAGACAAGCACCTCTAAAATCTAGCCTGGGCCAGAGATAACACAGACTGTATATATGAAGAAGACACCGGTTGCTCTCATGCTCTGACTATATAGAGAAAACAAAACCATTGAAATGTGAATCATCAAATTATGGCAGTTGGGGTTTCATCTGATTTCTATGTGCCCCATCAAATATGAGCCCTTAGAAAGTCATAGACAAGGTACTCAACCTTTCTGAAGTGCAGTTTCCTCATCCATCAAATATGGAGAATAATACCCACCTGTTGTACATAGTAGGTACTCAATCAGTGTCAGCTATTTGGTTTTCATTTCCCCGTCCTGCCCAACTCCCAGAGATGCATTTTAGCATATTAGGATGAGCACAGATCATGGAGTCAGACAGACCTTATTAGTAAGTTATTTCATATCTCTGAGCCTCAGTTGCCTCTGCCATAAAGCGGGGATAAATGAGACTTACCTCATAGGGTTTATATGGGGATTAAGTAGGAAAAATATGTGATGGTCTTCCTTCAGTGCATGGCACATAGTAGGTAGGTTCTGATACTTAAGAAATAAATCACAACTTTCATTTACCATTGTAATTTATGGGGCACTGACAGTATAGAAACTGAAGGCCTGTGAAGGTCCTTTGGTGTGACTAAGCTCCCCTGGTGGGTCAAAGAAAACTTTCCCACAGAAAGATACACAGTTATGACAGGGGCTGTTATTTTGCCCTCCATCCCCAAGCTTGGGGCTGAACAGGCACATAAATATAAGGAAGGGCCATGCAAGAAGCTGTTGGTTCCATCAGCTCTTAATTCCTGACTCTACCCTAGATCCTGCAGGGCTGAGGGGGTTGGAGGATGCTTACGATATTTAGGATGGCTCCCAGGAAGTTAATCAAGATGGAAGCAAAGATGATGACATTCCGAGCCAGATAGGTCTCATTAATCCAGCAGCAGGTTTTGCGGAGCACGAGAGGCAGACACTTATAGTCTTCTGCTGTGGTGATGAGGACCAGGGCAGAGTGCAGCATGATCAGAATGGAGAACTGGATGGTCATCGGCATCAACCTGTTGGAAGCACAGAATGCAGGTCATGTGGGCACAGGTCACCTCATCCCCACCGAAACAGCCCTAGCAACCTTGTTCATGTTTTTCCGTCCCCATCGTGTGTGCAGTTGATTTATCTCTTCTCTTCTTTCTCCCCTTGTCTCTCACCTCTCCCTCTGTTCTTTCTTTCCTTCCTTCCTTCCTTCCTTCCTTCCTTCCTTCCTTCCTTCCTTCCTTCCTCCCTCCCTCCCTCCTTCCCTCCCTCCCTCCCTCCTTTCCTTTCTTCCTACCTTCCTTCCTCCTTCCCTCACTCCCTCTTTCCCTCCCTCTCTCCTTCTCTCCCTTTCTTTCTCTCTCTTTCTTCTTTTTTTTGGGGGGGAGGGGCATGAATATGTGTGTGTGGTGTGCATACACTTTGTATGCATGTTCACATGTATGTAGGTGCAAATGTATGGTGTGGTTGTACATACACACATATGTGCATGGAAGGTGAGGCTGGCATCAGATGCCTTCCTTGATAACTTTCTGCCCTATACAGAAAAATCACTAGATCTTGTACCTTGCCTATTCACCTATTCTAGGTAGCCACATTGCTCTGGTAATGCCCTGCCCTTGCTTCCTGGGTGCTAGAATTACAGTGTCCTGCCACTCCCCTCTGGCATTTACCAGGAGATCTGAAAATCAAGCCCTCAGTCACACTTGGATGACCATTACTTTACCCAACGCGCCTCAGCCCCTTTTATATGGTGTCTGCTGCTAAGACATTCCACCATGGCATTCCATCAATGTCATTACTCTGGCTATGGGAGAAGCCCACCACATCCTTTTCACTTTCATGGAAGGTTTTATGACTCTTCCTTTCTCCATCTACTCTCCTGCCCACAAATCAACTCAGTATTCAGTCGGGTTAATGATTACTATGGTTTTATGAAATGTATTTATGTCAATGGATCTATAAGTAAGAGGTGTAGCTTAGGGCAAGAGTAAGGATTCCTTCCCAAGTCCTCAACATTCCTTCTGAGATTACATCCCATGCTTCAAGGTTTCATGAGACCTCTGTCTCTTGGAAGCCAGTGTCTATTGCAAACCTCTACATGGTGTCGGGGTGTCTCCATCAATGTAGGAATCTATTAGTAATATTCTGTCTTTGACCATTTTCTCTCCTATCAATCACTTCATCACAAAGCATGTTTATTCCTCTCCTTGGGACTTGATCCTTGATCCCTTGTCCTCTATTCCGTGGCTGTTTGTGACCTACGCTATCATCTCTTATCTTCTTACTCCTCAGCCAGCAAACTGTTGCAAGTTATTAAAGGGTGCCTTTGTAGAAGAGGCCAGAGAGTTTCTGTCTTCTCCTAAAATTATCTGCTTTAAGATCTTCCATATGCTAGTTCTTTATACAACTATATTTACTAACACTCACACTTACTCTCCTTCTGCCTGAATGATGATTGAGCTCTATGTGCCAGCACCATAGGGCCCTTTTATATGATATCTAATCTCCATTCCTAAAAAGAAACCAACAGGAATTTTCTTCCTCCAGATGAGGGTTTAAAGCTCATAGGAAGGTAGCTTTTCATGGGTAATTCAGTTGATGAGTGTTGATGCTGGAATTTAAAGTCCTCAATGCTATATCACTTTACTCCCATTCTAATCTCTAGGGAATGATATGCTCATGTTTCCAGTAATTATTTTTGCTTCTGTGGTTTATAATGCTATATATTTGTTAAATAAGCTTTCTTCTCATGCATAGAGCAGGCATCAAGATACTAGGACTAAAACCGTATCTTTCATATCATCTATGGGATCGTAACCTAGAAGAGAATATGGACATACAAATGACAAAATAGTATGATTTGTGGTGATCCATAACAAGTCACAAAGAGCTATTATTTGGAAAGCAAGAAAGGGAATCCAGGGAGGCTCTAACAAGGAGATGACATTTGGGGCAGACCTTGCAGAATGAAGAGAATTTTATTTTATAATGTAGAGATAAGGGAGAACATGATCAAGGCAGCAAAACAAGCACTGCCAGTGTGCTTGGAGTTTGCTAATGACCTGTGTTAACTAATGTCACTATTGCTGTTATAAAACACCATGACCAAAAAAGCAAGTTGGGGAGAAAAGGGGTTATTTGGCTTATACTTCCACATCATAATTCATCACTGAAGGAAGTCAGGGCAGGAGCTCAAGCAGGGTAGGAACCTGGAGGCAGGAGCTGATGCAGAGACCATGGAGGAGTGCTGCTTACTAATTTTCTTCCCCTGGCTTGCTCGGGGACCACCACGCCAGGGATGGCAACATCCACAATGGGCTGGGCCCTTGCCCATCAATCACTAATTAAGAAAAATGCCCTACAGACTTGCCTACAGTCAGATACTTCTCAAATGTGGTTCCCATCTCTCTAATGAGTCTAGCCTGTGTCAAGTTGATATACAACCAGCCAGCACACAACTCAAATTGCAAAGCTGCGAAGGCAGACAGAAGTTGCTGTGTGTTAGGAAGCTTTGCCCTACAGGCTCAAGATTTCAAACCAGGGAAGGTCATAGTCAGATAGTGGAAAGACAGCTGTTTAGAAGGAGATTTGGATAGTTGAGACAGGACTCAGCAATGGAGGAATGCAGGGAACAAAGGTTCAGAGAAAGCTGTGGGGACAGTCTAGTTAGTGCTATGTGGGTGCATATAGGGGTGTTCTTGAAAATAAGGATGTCAGTAATGTGTTTATCATCTTAACTGGGAATACTTAGCAAATGAAGTGATTAGGGGAAAGTTAAATAGCTGACATTTGTTTGCAAATATGTTGTACAGTACCATTAGGCACTGTAAGGACAGTTAGTTGTGGTTTCCTGGGCCTGCAGTGATGGTTGAAGACCTGGTGGTGAGAGAATTGTCTGAGGAAGACTGTGCACAGCGGAGAATAGTAAGGTTGAAGATGAATCTATCCAGAAGCTGGTGGGCTTGAAAAAAGTGAAAGAATCAAACCGATGTGAAGAAATGTGGTAAGACACACCAGCACCATTCATGGTATCTGAGGGTGAGAGGAGGAGAAACTGACAAAGAGGAAGTAGCCAGACACATCAGCTCCTTCTGTCCCTGGACTTGGGGTCATCTCCCATGTTCTAACAAGCCACCGTTTTTTCCATAAGTCAATCAAAACAACTACGTTAACAATGACAGGCAGAAAAAGAAAGTTTATTCAATGTGGTCGCGTTGCCAAGAGATCTGGTGACTCGTTCCTCATCCAAGCCTGTCTTCAGAGTCTTAAAGAAGGGTTGAGGTACTTAAAAGTGAGAGTCAGAGTTAAGTATATCTAAATGGACCAGCATTCTCTCTCCGGTAGGGTTGTCTGGGAGGCTTCCTCCATGGCCCAGACTCTATGCTGTCTCTCTTCCAGCATAAGATTCCTGGGGAAATTCCACTTTCTTAGGGTCCAATATTTCAATATCCTTCCTGATCACCAGGAAGGGGATCCAAAAGTCTCTGTGGAATATTATTATTATTATTATTATTATTATTATTATTATTAGCCTGCCAGACAGTTATACTTTTACACAGTTAAGTAATGGGAAGGCTAGAAAATGATACTTCCACAGCCTTAGCTGTTATTTTTAGAATTTTAAAAATGACATTTTGGATTTTATGGATCATCTTCACAAGGAATTTCTGTGGGAATTCTGGATAGGAAGAGCAAGTTTGTGCAGCCCTGTGTTCCTGGAGAGCTCGAGGCAGATGGGACTCCCCCCGACACCATTGGAATGAAGAAACACTCCCTAAAAAGGCTGCGTTACTCACTGGCACTCAACAAGGCCATACGAAGAACGCAGGTGGATCACTTTGTCAGACAGCTCCACCAGAGAAGAAGAAGCCAATTACTCAGCTGGCATGTCCCCATGATGTGCAGCAGCCACTGAGATTAAGCATGGCCCTTGTCCAAGGGTGAGGCAGAAGTAAACTGGGAAGAGCAAGTCTGAAAAATGCCCAGGCGATCTGCAAAGGCTTAAGTGGCCACCACTTTAGGGTATATAGGGACCAAAAGGATGGCTCTTGGCTTTGTAATCTGGGCTTTATAGTCCTGGGCTGAAGGTTGCCATCCTATGCTACTGCTTCTGTGAGGAGTTTAATGGGGGCATGCCTTGTTCATCCTGTAGAATTCAGTTGTACTTCAGGTTCTTCCATGACCAAAGAGATACAGAGAAGTGTGCAGGTGGTCAGTGAAGTTATTGACTTGGGTTTTCTGTGTAGAGAGCGATGCCCTCTTTATCCTCAATAGCCTCTACTGGAGAAAGACTCCTGCCCATGGCCCCAAGCAAGGCATGTTTTCTACCTTCTCCCCAAACAAGGGGCATGCTAATGCTCCCCTTTCACACTTGTGGATATGTCTTACACTGGGGTTCCCCAGCATCAGAGCAGAGGTCTCACAATGGAGTTTGAGGACAGTTCTCTGGGCACGTGGAGATTCAAGGAACAAACACGGAGACCACATGGTTTCTTGGCTTAGTCTATCCCAGCTGCTGCTGCAGGTTTGCGTGGTCTTTTGTTTAGAAATCTATAAAACAAACGCTTTGTGGTACATTTCACTCTTGGGCTTTTGCATAATGTTTTCAGGGAGCAGGAGGTCATGAGGGCACACTGAAGATTACAGGGAAGGGTTTTCACAGAAAACCACCTAAATGTGCCACAATCCTAACTGACATTCTTTTGGATTTACTGGGAAAGGGGAAATGATGTGAAAGGTTGGCAGAGTTACCCAGGGATAAGACAAGAGCCTTCTATGTTTGAACCTGTAGTTCCAAAGGGACCCTATAGCTCTCAGGCTCGAAGAAATTAACTAATTCCTCTGAGCATCATTTTAAAAAACCTACAAAACTGCAACTTTTAGCTTTATATTTTAAAGAAGTCTCTGAGGTTAAATAGAGCAACCTATTTACTCTATTCAAATAAAATAAAAGAGTCTCTCTTGATGGTGAAGTTCAGAATATTAAAGGTATTTAAAGATATGTGAGAAGAACATTGACTCTAAGACAGGCTTTCTCTACTGGGTTCTGGTACTACATGTAAGATTCCTCTGAAAGTTTTTTTTTTCCAGCATCCCCTCAGTGCTCATTTATTTCTGCACACACAAACATTATAGCATCACATTGCAGATTTCATCTAATTATAGAGCCATCCAGGCATCCAAGGGTTCTGACATTGCTTTTGTGTTGTTGCTGCATAGGAGAGCCAAGGAAACCTTTCATTTCTGAACTCGAGTCTCCAAAAGAATGACAAGGAATTTTCAAACAGCCCTGTCTGGGTCCTCTCTGGACATAAAGTTCTAATTACTCTCTGAAGTCTGTGTTTAAAATCCAGATCTAGTTGGTAGTACAATGTGACATTTGCTGGAGAGGCAGAGATCAGTGGAGAGGCGTGGTCAGTCCACAGCAGCTTGTGGTTCAATAGAATTCAGAACCTCAGATTGTACCCAAAGACGACATTTGTATGAAACTTCAGAATCTGCAAATAGCCTGTGAGTGCAATCTCACATTTGATCCTGGAGCAACTCTGAGAGGTTGGTATTCTTAGCTTGTTCAACAGACACATGACATGTGGCTTGGGAATGAGAAAGGAGAGCCAGAATTGCCCCCAAATAGACATGGTTGATTCACTTGTGGCAGTCCTGAGAAGAGGACATTTTTATTTCCATTCTTGAAAATATCTATTCTGTTTTTAATTATGTACATATGTGTGTGTTGGTGTGTAGATGTGTGCCCATGGGTGCAGATACCCCTGGAGTCCAGAAGAGAGTTTTAGATCCCTTGGAGCTGGAGTCACAGGTGATTGTGAGCTGCCTGATGTAGGTGCTAGGAGTCAACTTTAAGTCCTTTGTAAAAGCAGTATGTGTTTTAACTCATTAAGCAGTCTCTCTAGCCACTCACAATCTCCATTCTATAGACAAGGAAACTAGGGGTCAAAGAAGTTAAACGTGCAATACCATACAATTTGTAAGTTGCACTGAAAGTGGTCAGATCAGTCCTTCTTTCTGTTCTTCCTACCCTCCCTCTCTTGCTCAGCATTCTCCTTCCTTTCCTCTAGTTCCCTCAGTAGTTCTCTCTCTCCCCCCTCCTTTCCTTCCTTCCTTTCTCTCTCTTTCTAATTAGTAGGATACATGCAGATATAGATAATTAGTTTCCATATTCTCAAAAGGTATTTAAAGGCATTTTCTAGTCTTTCTTCAGTTTACCCCTCTAGGAAAGGAACATCTGTGAACATGCAACAGTAAAGCGAAAAACTGGGATAGCACTGCCTACGTTTGCCAGGGTTCATTAATGTTTTTTTTCTTCAAGGACAGGAAGGAAATTAGCTGTGGTCATTGGAGTAAAGATTACTTCCTTAAAATATTCATTACAAGAGTACAAGGGAATGGCACCTACTCTGTGTCATCACAAAGCACCAATCAGTAGCAAATTCTGTTGGAGGAAATGAGCACATGCTAAAAAAAAAAAAAAGCTTTGCTGTCCTGAAGGCGAATATGCCATTCAGGTCCCATAATATGGAGACTGCCTGCTCAGACTTCAGCTTGGCAATCTCTTCCATGGTCACGTTTTCCTGGTCCCTAAGAAAGTGGGGTGGGAATGGTGGCTGTAGAGAAGTTATAAACTGCATTTGGAAGCTAAGATCAGGGACTTCCGTCCATCTAGTAGCCAAGAAAGGTTCCAAGTCTTTTCTCCAAGGAGTCAGGATATCAAGCCTGGCTTCCTCTCTCCTGGTCTTTCTAGGTCTTTTCATCGGAAGATGTGGCCATGTCTCCTGTTTGTGTGGATCCCATTCTTTCAAGTTCAGTGCCTACATCCTTTAACTCACTAGAGCGGGAAAATGGTGCTACCTTAGTTCTACCATTTCCTTTTTGTTATTATTTTTGGTTGGAATACTTTGTATGATGTTTCTTCTCTTTGATTGTTTGGTCATCTTGTGGTTCAGTTCATATAGAAGAGATAGAAAATGTTTTTAATTTTTTATCTGCTTCTGCCTTTAAAGCACATTGTGAACTTATTGAAACTCAATGTATTTTCTAGGTTTTTACTGAATGTCTTATTAGTTATTCATTCCAAGGCTAACACTCACCCATCTTATGACAATTATAGCTCTTTCTGTGATCTTTGATGTCTTCTAACATGACTCTAACAATGTTTGAAGGCCCTTTTTTATAGAATAAATTATTCCAGTATTGTTTATCCATCAGGTGTCTTCAGAAGAATGTAAAGGATAAAATATATGAGTGTAATAGGAGATATATTAGATTGGCTTACAGTATGAGAGGGTGAATAGTCCCACAGTGACTGTTTGTGGGGTGGAAAACCAGGGGAAACATTAACTGCTCAGTCAATGAACTGCTCAGAACAATAAGAATCAATGGTGCAGCCCTGGCAGAGGTTAGCCTGAGATACCCTGAAAAGTTCAAGTTCATGTTCAAATATTAGAGAATATGGGGTCTGATGTCCACAGCAGCAGCAGCAGCAGCAGCAAACACATCACTTGACAAGAGTCAAATGTATGGTAATATGAGCTGGCTCTATCTGATTTTTGTTTGATATGGGTTGCAGTCTATTAGATGGTACTGCTGCATTCAGAGTGACTTTTTTGATTCAGTCCACCAGTCCACATGTCAGTCATCTCAGAAAACACTTTCACAGACACACCTAAAAATGTGTTTTCCCAATTTTCTAGATGTCTCTCAACCCAATCAAGTAGACAAACAAGATCACCATCATGAGGTTTGTCTTATACAATTCCTGCCCCAGCCTTTGTAAGGAACCCTCGATCTGGAACTACATCTACTGTGCTTGAATTAAGTTTATAATGCTTCAAATGGGAAAACTGTTTTAGCATTCTGAGCCTCAAGTCCCCTCTCTTTATAAAGACAACATTGATAGTAGCTACCCAGTAAGCTTGTCACAGAGATTTTTTTGAGTTATTGTATGTAAAGTGTTTTGTCAGTGACTGATCTACATCTAAGTGTTTGTAGTGTTGACTTTCAAATTTGCTGACCTAGAAGTGATGATTTGACAATGAATGAAAAGACAATGTTCAGTAGGGATGCAAACTATTCTAGTTTGTGCTGTTATTTCATTAATATTAGGAAAGATTTTTGCCTGGGCAGAGTTAAGAGAATATTATGCAGAATAGACCCAGAACTGTTGAGCACTTAGGTTTAGGGCCTGGACCCAGTCATGTTAAACTCTGAACCTTTGATTGTTCCAGCTCAGGGCCCAGCACCTCACAGAGGCATTTCAGCTGCTATCTTAGCTCTTTCTTACTTACCTTGAAGAAGGAAGCAAACTTTGAATTGCAGTGATAAACAGAAGAACTATAAACGCACAGACCAGGTTTGACTTGAATACTTCATCCCTCATTTGAGAATACTGTAATTAAAAAAAAAGTAGAATCAATGATTTTGTAGCAGAGTTAAGGTTTTGGAGGAGATAAGTGTCATCAGTTTGAGGTTAAGGAAAAGCAGCAGGAAGCAACAATGCAATAGCTTCTTGAAAATGTTTAGTAGGAAACTGTATCTTCTGAAATCACCACAGGGCAATAGTTCCATCCCTCCCACTAATTTTCCTCTGAAACTCCAGGACTTAATATACCCCTTCCATAGTAAAGGGCCTATAAGGGTTTATGAGCTTCTCCAGCTCTTGCTTCATGAGCTTCTATCATTTAACAGAAGAGAAGAGTCCTTGCCATGTACATTGCAGATCAAACTCCTGGGGACTTTCTTCCTAAGCAAAATAAAATTATTTAAGGATGGTGCTCTATTTCTTGTGGGGTGAGGGGACATAGACAAATGTGTTACCAGGGAATCTTTCTACCTTCCTTTAAATAAGAACCATTGAGAACAACTTCATAGAATCTCGAGTTTAAAGCAGCTCACAGGACCTCCAGTGGTGTAGCCTCCTGTCTCACTGAAGGTAAGTCAAGGCTGATAGGCTACTAGACTGATGCCTGTCTGTTGTCCATTCTAGGCAGCTGTGGCAAGTGGTGGTAACATTATTAGATTACCCAGAATACTCAGTAATTTCATTGTTGGCTTTAAAAGCTCATCAAATGTTGGATATTTGTATTTGCCTCACTCTTTCTTCATTTTCTGAACTTTTGTAGAGTCACTAAATAGTGTAATAATATTTTAGAAAGAGGGAGAGAGGTCTTAAAAACTGTGAAAGGCATTACAATCAGGTTTAGCCAAGTCCCTCATTTTGCCTTAGTGACACAAAAGTCTAGTGAATTGCTGTGGATCACACAGAATGCAGACTCTTCGTTTGGGATGAGGGAAGAGGCACAAAGCTAAACCTGGCACTACAACTTTGTAATCCTTGGTTTGAATTTTTGGTAGCTAGTCAATGTCTCTCTCATAACTTCTAGGCTCTTTGCTCACAACTGATAATAAGGTTTAAGTCAGGTCAGTGAAATGACAATACCAGTCCATTTTATTGGACTAATAATTGAAATAACAGTTACAGGATTTTGAAACTGGGTTGACTTCTGGTTGTGGTCTAGGTTATAGACTGCAACTTATGGGTCAGAGTCATGGCAAAGGTTTTGGGAATGACCAGTAGCTGGTGAGGTGATGTTGCTCAGTGAATGCACATCTATTGCTTTTGCAGAGAATTGCCTTTTTCATTCTCAAGCACTGAGGCTTCTGTTAAGCTGCTGACAATCTGCTAAGTATCTGGAGGTGGTCCAGGAACCCTGAAAAAATCTCCATAAGAAACTCTGTGTCCTAATAAAACTTGAGAAAAAAATCCATGTTATTAATAATTACCAATAGTGCTGCCTAGCGCCGGGGACAATCATAGTTACCCAATGGGCCAAAATGAATTAGTTATAAAACATAATTTGAAGGGAGATAAATGTCTGACTTCCTTATGATATCTGGCTACACACAATTTAATTTTTTATTGGTTGACTGATAACTAATTTGATTATATAGATTTGATATTGGGATTTTACAAACATAATCCACAATCCTTAGTATATATAATCCTTCATTTTTATCATTATTACCATCATCACCCTTATTATCATCAGCATACCAGCCTCTTGAAGTTTTCATAGACCATCATCTTCCTAATTCTAGACTCCATTCTGTAACATACTTTATTTACATTTACTCAAATTTCTGCTAATTACCATCAGGTGACCACCTCTGCTTTTTCAGGGAAGCAGGTTTTCTGTCTGTAAGCCTGGGCAGGCCATTCTAGATTATAAACACACTCTGCTTAAATTCTCCAGTGCCTAAGTCTGAAATTTCACTCTTATCTAGAGTTCCTTCCCATTCACTGGCCTTTCTCATTGGGAGAATAGCATTCCCAGTAGATACCAAATTGTCCCTGTGACTCCTTTCCTGAAAGTTTCTTACTGATGACATTTAAACAATTGCATACTCATCATTGGTCCCCACTAAAGTTGAAGGAAGTTTTGTGCTTTTCATTTCTTTTTTCAGATGGCAAGCTGGTGGAATCAAGTAGGGAGACTTACTTTGTCTCCAGCCCTGCCCATATTTCTCTATGAACAAAGCTAATTTCTTTGAAGATCACTTCTCTTTTCTGCAAAATGGGGACATATAAGGTTTGCAATGCTAAAACATTCTATTATTTTCATGTTTGAATTTTAGTTCCTTGCACAGCCACAAAAAGAAAAATCTGTGCCATTGATGTCAATCAAACATAGAATACTGGGTTTCAGAGTGGAATGCATTGTGACTTTGAAATACAAGGAGAGAAGGCTTATGAAAAGAAAATTCCTAATTGGCTCAGAATGTTAGAGTATCAAGACTGAGTGCTGATTCACTGAACTTTATTTTGACTTGTGAATGTCTATACCTCTTGGGTGCTTAGCTATATTGGGTTTGTTACATGCTTTCCCAAATTAGACATTCTTTGTCTCATCTATTCTGTCCTCATCTGACCACATTTATCTTTCCATATTTCAGTTATGACTATGGAGTAAATCAGAGCACAACTACCTGCTTTTGAACCTTAGCTTCAACACTTATTAGCTATGGAACTTGAGAGTATATCTACTAGGCTTTCTATATCTCATTTTTGTCACCTAGTAAATGGGTGCGAGGGGAGCCACTCACAAGGGTTGTTGGAAAACCAACCTGAGTTTAAATGCACAAAGTGCTCAAAACAGTGTCTTGTGAAGGCATGAATCAAGGAGTTGTGCCACATTTTGTTCATGTCTGGAGATGTTGACCCTGAAATCTATTGAAATGTTAACTCTAGAATTAGTCAGAATCATAAGGGTCAATGGGTTCTAGATTCATCATAAGGAAACTGAGAAATACAAGTATTTACATGGTTAAGTGGAAGAAAAATCCATTCTGGATTCTTCATCCACAGAGGGATGGTCAGTGAAGGTAGTTGGAGATGTGATGGACAGTGCCTCTTGCTCTCTCTGTCTCTGTTCTTGAGACAGTCCCAAAAATATTTCTTAGTGAGGAGGAAGGAAAATATCCTACTTATCAGGATTCTCCATCTCTAACACAAAATAAAAGTGCTAACTATATTCTGACCTCCCCACATGGTGTGGATGGCTCTTCCAGTGAAAGTAATGGGGGAGATAGCTCTCCAAAGTTGAACCGTGTGCACTTTGTGTCTCATTGTGATCAATGAATCTCATCAATGAAGTGGGTTATGTTCATTTATGCCCTTGTTCAACTGTTGCCACCACCAATATTTCTCATGTCCTTGTTCAACTGTTACCACCACCAATATTTCTCAGTAATACCACTCAGAAATAAGTGTTGGCTCAGTTCTAGATATTTCTGGTTATAGAATAAATAAACTCTTTTTTAAAATTTCATCCCATCTTTGGATAAAACTAGCTTTAAGAAAGGGGATTTTTTCACACATCTTTCATTAGTCTAAATTAATATGATTGTTGAATTAAAGGAGAGTCTCAGTTGGGAGAAACTGTTGATTCTGTGTAGAGAATTGAGTAATTTGACCCCTATTCCAGTTAAGTTTGTGAACTATCTTCCATGGTGATGGCCCAGAGCACCCTTACATTATATTATTTAGACAAAGGGAATAGCCACAACAAAACACACATCTAATCTGCCATGAAATGCAAGTTTTTAAGTAATGTCTTCTCTTTTTTCCATTTCTAGTCCAATAAAATCATCGGTAGCAACAACAATTCTACAAGTGATCATTTTCTCAATCTTGTACCACCTCATTTCTTCCAAGTAACCTGATGCTAGAGTGAAGGTACATATTTTCATGTTTAGATGACTCACAAAGAAACATGGTAACACATGTCTGAGATGAGCTATGTCAGATGTGTAAGACAGAAAGACACACTGCTTCCAAACTATACAACTGTAAGTCGTAGTATCCTTGGTTAGGGTGTTGGACTGACCATTGCACAAGCCACGGTGAAACCAAAAGAATAGTATCTCTCCTCTATGTTCTTTGTTTGGAAGGCCCTGGTTGCTGACAATGATGCTTTAACAAGAAGGAATGGAACGGGTCAATGACCTTCGGGATGAAATCTTTTCAATTCTACCATTCTACATTCAATCACTGGAGGCTGAAATGGTATTTCTCGCTCTAAAAGCCACTGATTTTGTGGGACAAGAGATGGCTAATTGGTCTAATAAAAATACACAAGTGAAATGGCCCTTGAAATCATTTGACTGCCTAGAGGCTGGTACAAATGGCAGTATTTTACAAGGTGTAAAGAGGATGAGGGGTCCTATAAAGCTGCTGTCTGAATAAGGGTAGATTTATTCTCTGAGCCCCTTTGAAAATTGTCCTTCCTACTTGAAAAGGAGACCTAAATACTTCTGCTGTTTTAAGACTCACAAGAACAGCAAGAAGGAACTAAGATAAACCAGATGTTACAAGAGAATCATTCCTTCAAAATAGCCTTCAAAATGAGATCATGAGGATGATGAGGCAGCGTCTGATTTAGAAAAATGAAAACAACAACATCTGATAGCATTTGGTTGATACTCTGTGTTCCAACTTGTACTATCTGAACAAGGAATGAAGTGATGTGAAAAAAATTCTGATTATCTCTAAGAAAAGATGTGTATGCTTGCTTATTACTGTGTTGTAGAGGCCAACATCAGAACCCACCAGAAAGTTCATTCCTTTCCCAAGCCTTTTTGGTCAAATTCCTCCCTTTCCATTCTTTTTCAGTCATAGCAACTCAAGAGTCTACAGTAAGAGGGAGTGCTCTGATGTGTCTGATACATCTTCACTGAAACCAGTTATTCCTCCTCATAACTTTGATTTTCTTTATAAAGTGTACGGACAACTGAAAGAAATTCTGAACACATAAGATATCAATTTTACTCAGCCAAAGCATTATCTAAAGATGTTCTTGGTTGACAAATAGTAGCATTTATGTGGTAGGAAATGGTGACATTAAACAAATGTTTGCAAGCATCCAGCACAGAACTTGGTTCATGTCATGAAAATTATAATGGTTTTTGTTAAATAAGAATGAGTAAGATCTAATAGCTGATTTGGGCATAAAGTGTGAAGCTTCTCTCAATTTAACTTCATACACCTTAAGTATTTTTAAGAGCTATCTCTTCTTTTTCTGCTCTTTCAAAACCATCTCATTATATGACTAAATTCTTGACTGTTAACCCTTTTGCCTTCTTCTAAGCACATAGCTCAGCATTGTTCCTATTCTCACTGTCCTAAGAGGAAAGATATTTCATGCATTTATTTATTCATTTATTTGATTGACTCATGTATGCACAGAACTAGGGTGAGTTGCCCTAGTGATAGCCAGTGTTTCTCAGTGTTTTCCACGCTATCAAAAACAAGTGGTGAATCATTTGTATATGTGTATACATATGTGTCTATGTAGGGGGTGGGTAGAGGATAAAACACATGCTCATGAGTTTGCATTCTACTTTTTTCTTTCCTTCAAGGTCTTTGTCACATGAATTGCTATATGGTCACTTTTGTGTATTGTATCATTTACTGTCTGTATCACAAAATTATTTTAAACTGCATGAAAAGCAGGCACTATGAAAAATGTGGGATTTTAATGCTATATACCTGATAGTCTGGGCTTAGGAGACATATTGAAATAGATTTGAATTCCATATCTGCTGCCTTGGGAAATGTATTCAAATTCTCTGAGGCTTCTACACCTGTCAAATGGTAAAACTAACACCTACACAAGAGGTGTTATAACAATGCATGAGGTGTCAAGTATAAAATGCTTATGATAGAGCCTGACATAATGGCAAGGGCTAGATGAATATGTTTCCTTGTAATGCTGCTACCTCAGAAGCAGTTTATTGCAGGCACACAAGCATTCACTGCATTTCTTCTGCACATCAACGTCACCACTGATGGGCACTTTGATACCCATTTTTGGGATGGGAGGGTCAGTGACTGGCCCAAGATTACAAAAAGGAGAGTAAATTTCATGAGAACAGAAGTTGTGGCTTTCTGTCTTTCTCCAGAGCCCAGAACATGATGGCTAGTGGAACCCAGGCAAGCAGAGCATGAACTGAACTGATCAAACACTCTGAGCTATGCCAGATGGAGTTGCTAGAAATAAGAAGGGTGGCTAGAAAGACAGTTCTTGCTTTCGTATCGATCTACATAAACAATCTGGACGTGAGTGGGGGTAATGAAGGGCAAGGGTCGAGGGAAAGAGAGCTTAGGGGAGTGGGAGATCCCAGCTGGATCAAGAACAGAGAGGGAGAACAAGGAATAAGAGACCATGATAAATGAAGACCACATGAGAATAGGAAGAAGCAAAGTGCTAGAGAGGTCCACAGAAGTCTATAAAGATACCTCCACAATAGACTACTGGCAATGGTCAAGAGAAGGCCCAAACTGACCTACTCTGGTGATCGGATGGCCAAACACCCTAACTGTCGTGTTAGAAACCTCATCCAATGACTAAGGAAACTGGATGCAGAGATCCATGGCCAGGCCCCAGGTAGAGCTCCAGGAGTCCAATTGGCAAGAAAGAGGAGGGTTTGTATGAGCGAGAATTGTTGAGACCAAGATTGGAAAAAGCACAGGGACAATTAGCCAAACGAATGGAAACACATGAATTATGAACCAATAGCTGGGGAGCCCCCAACTGGATCAAGCCCTGTGGATAAGTGAGACAGGTGACTAGTTTGATCTGTTTGGGAGGCACCCAGGCACTGGGACTGGGACCTGTCCTCAGTGCATGAGCTGGCTGTTTGGAACCTGGGGCTTATACAGAGACATTTGGCTCAGCCTGGGAGGAGGGGACTGGACATGCCTGGACTGAATCTACCAGGTTGAACTCAATTCCCAGGGGAGTCTTTGTCCTGGAGGAGATGGGAATAGGGGGTGGGCTAGGGGGAAGGTGGGGAGGGGGGAGAACAAGGGAATCTGTGGCTGATATGTAAAGTTAAATTAAATTATAAAATTAAAGAAGTTCATGAAAGAACATGAAGAAACTCATTTGTGAAAGATATGAAAACACTTGGATGGCTTGTTCTCATAAGAAGAGACACAGCATTTAGAGCTACTTAAGCACTGGATGCCCTTAAATAAATATTCTTTCTCATTCTTAGCACACATCCTAGAAGCCAAGGTATCCAATGTGTCTGCTCCAGTGATCTAGAGGCAGTGATGGGAATACCTCTCTTAATGAATGACAAATATGTGCTCAGTTAAGTGTATAAAGATTGGAATCCTGATACTTCAGGATAAAGGACATTAAGAGTGAACCTTTTATTGATTTTCATTAAATAGTTTCTTTAAATAGCTTGAGAATTGTAAAATTTATTCTGAGCATTTACCATCATCCAGGTTTAGATTGCTATAAAATATTTGATTTATTCAAATATATAGTGTATGATTTCATATCCTCCAGCTCTGTATGCCAGGCTAGCTGGTCCAATCATTGGTCCAGAAGCTCTGAGGATTCTCCTGTCTCTGCTTTACATCTCCCTGAAAGAGTGGTGGAATTACAGATGCTACCACTAAATGTCCAGCTTTTATTCAGACTCTGGGGACCCAAGCTAAGGTTTGAAAGCTTTCACAGCAAGTCATCTTGCTGGGTCATCTTGCCAGCCCTTAATTTATCATACTAACCCATATGGGCAGATGATTATAAGCATGCCAATGAGGTCAAATTCTTTGTTTTGTTTCCTTGCTTGTACTAACAGGTACTGAGCTCAAGTCATATTTACTAGGTGATCAGGTCTGTGCTCTTTCTTCCTTTCTTTTTAAACAAAAGATTAAATATTTTGAAAAAAATGAGGATTTTTGCTTGAGTACAAAAATCCATTGGAGTGACAGAAGGCTATCAACCTGTCTGTCTCTGCTACTATCAAATAATAAGCAACTTTTTATGCCTGATTTTATTTCTAAAGGGGAATTTGAATCAAGGTCTTTTTTCTCAAAAGATGTCAGAGTTAATATTGGCTCAAGTGTTGACCTAGGGATCTTTTCATATGAGCCAGTTCCCATCATGCCCACATAGCCAAAGGACAAAAGAATGTGGCTGAAAATTCAGAAAATCAGAATCCTCCAAGAATGTGTCTTGAAATGCATATCCTCTTGCACATCAGAATTATAAGGGCAGTTGACCAGCACGCACTTGCATTTTGGACCAGATCACCAGGCAACTCTGCAGTCTATAAACTATCCGCCAGGATGAGGAGAATTAGCATAGATACAGAAAGAGGCTTTCTCAAAGGGAGATGTTTCAGAATAAATAGATGATGTCAGAATTGGAAAAAGGAAGGAAATCTCATTTTCATTGATATGATTTGATTTTAATACCTAACCTACTAACATGCCAACATCAAAAGTCAAAATCCCCAACTCATTACAGAATATATATTTAACATATCCTGATTTTTATTCTACATGAAAGACTTGTCCCATTCTGGGGCAGTACATGGCTTATGGAACACTGTATTTAGTAAGTTCTCCCCCTAGGCTGAAAGATTTTATGCAGGTTTCTCTAGACAGGGACATCCATCTGTAATTGTAATTAGCTATCATTTCCATCCTAAACTTCATTCAGAGAAAGTCTTGTTCCAGAAGTGAATGAGAACCAGAAGTGGAGATGTACTACCTTCCTGTAAGAACTATAAAAAAACAGAAGGAAGCAAGATGGGTGATCCCACAAAGGCTAAGTTCCTTATTGGATGATGAAGGCTCACAACTCCCAAGACGAAGGTGGATGTTGCAATAAAAGATAGGGAGTTAAGAAAAAGGGATGTCACCCAAAGGAGAAATCTGAAGACCAGAAGGCATACAAAAAGGTCTACAACCCCAATCACGATTAGTAACAAAAATCAACAAGGAGATACTGTTTACTTTTTATCAAATTGATATTTTAAAGAAAATAGAGGCACCAGTCCTCAGAGAAATTTCAGAATGTTTATGAAATACTTTAGAGGTACATCTTCTATTTGTGTCTTTAGGATATCACCTTAAGTAAAGAGTGAGCATGAATGTGTTTAACCATGAGAATGGCCATGAAGGAGACATAGCAGGAAACTCACAGTAGTGAAAAACTGAAAATGCAAAAAAAAAAAAAAAAAAAAAAAAACCAAAAACAAACAAACAAAAAAAACCGGTCTACACATACAATGGGACAGCATACAGTTACTAAAATTATAGTCTAATTAAATAGCAATATGGAAAAAGACTCAAGCACAGAATAATTAAAACTGCTTCTGGCGCTTATGCACAGAATAGTCTGCTTTATAAAAATGCACAAATAACCACATAGGCACACATCCCTTTAAGGCCTCGGGGGTGGGGGTGGGGCTGATGCTAAAATGTAAATATGTTAAAAGATCAAGGAAGATCTGTTTATTTCCTCACGTACTTAGTGTAAAATACTATTACTAAAAATGCATCATTACCATTCTTCTCTTTCTCTTTCTCTGTTTGTGTGCATATGTATGAAATGTAAACATATGCTTGAGCATGCGAGGGTGGGCATGCATGTGCCATGGCACATGTGTGGAGGTGAGAGAACAAACTTTGCTGGTAGTCCCCACCCTCTACCTTGTTTTGTACACCATGCCAAGAGCTTCTAGGCATCTCTGCCTTTCATATCACTTCAGCAATGAGCTATGTGCTTAGCTTTGCACGGGTTCTGTAAATCTGAACTCAGATCACTATTCTTTTACAGCAAGTGCACTGCCCACTGAGCCTTCTCTCCTGTGCGGATGTATCATTTTATGTGAGAAAAAAACCTAATATCACCAATGGCATTTAATAAACATGTTTCAATCCTACACCTCTTTTCTGCTGTCCTAATCTTTGGTGGTCCCCAGGATGTGTAAATCCCATTGGAAAATACTTAGCTTTACTAAAGAAACACAAATTTTCTCTATGAAATATGGGATCTTTGATAACTGAGTTCCTTTCTGCCTTCCAGAGCTCTACCCAAAAAGTCCTCGTGAATTTGCTGGTAAGTGAGACTGTTGAGCACAGATTGTGAACTGGCCAAGACCAACTTTTGTGTTCTATGGCTTGTCACAGGAAATGAATGCATCATGAGTAAATGATGAGAGTGAAAATAACGGCTTTGGGATGAGGGGCCAAATGTGAATGGTGCCTAGGAACATATTGGAACAGTGGAAGATCTGTCCAAGGTTCTGATTTAACAGAGGAGGAAACCAAGGAACAGAGAAGGTAAATGTGTAGTCCAAATGTAGCTAAGCCACAGGTTCATGGCACAGGCTTCTAGGACCTAGTCTAAAACATTGGTGGAGGTGGGAGCAGGAGAGGAGCTCCCCACAGTGAATTCCAAAGTGGGAATCAGGGAGAACTTTAGCTTTTCCTCTTGAAAATTTACTAAACAAGGTCAGATACTGAGGTAAGTCATGGAAAGTGGGACCATCCTCCTCAATCTCTGCACCCCAGGTCTTTCCTCATTTTCCTTGTGTATGTGTTTATATGTTTCTATGGTGTGTGTGTGTGTGTGTGTGTGTGTGTGAATGGGCAACATTGGATGTAGGTCCTCACTTTTCCCTTTGTTTGAGACAAGTGTCTTTTCTGTTTGCTACTGCATACGCTGTGCTGTTGGCTTGGAAGTTTCTGTGGATGCTCTTGTCTACACCTCCCATCTTGCCCATAAACACTGGAATTACAGGTGCTTGTTATCATGTTTAGCTTTCTGTAGATTCTTGGAATATGAATTCAAGCCTTCACATTTGTGTGGCAAGCACTTTGCCCACAGAACCACCTTTCTAGTCCTCTCTTCATTTTTTTATTCTTTCAGCAGCTGCTTGTGCAACACTAAGAGATATATAAAAGCCTTGTTGCACATGATACTGTTAATAAACATATCAGTTCTTAAAAGCTATGATGAAGCAATGGCATCTCAATACATTCCAATGGAGCTTTATGCTCTGTGATTCATTCATAAAGGTAGAGATGACCGAATTTCCATTCCTTTTTATTCATGTTGCCTAAACAGAATGAAGCATTTTACTCCATACAAAACTGCAAGGGTACATTCAATGTTTCCATTTCTGTTTTTTCTTTTAGAGAACTGCTTTTATGATCCAAACTTGTTTTTAAAAACTAGAGTAGGGCAGTGGGGAAAATAGGGGTTTTGCAATTTTAAATAATCTATGTGTTTAAAATGCTACAATTGCACAGTTTTACTTAAAATGTGAATTTTTGATAGCACGTACATTTAGACACCTCTGAAATCAGGGTGCCTGTTGATATCACAGGAATCTTAAAACCCCGCAATTCTTCCCTGGGAGGTGTGTGATTGTTTCTTCTAGCCACCAGGTGGCAGTATCAACCAGTACCACTTTAAAGTTTCTGCCTGAGGCTTTTCTTTAAATCACACCTAGACTGTGAATTTGGGGGCAAACCTGTGTAGATTTCATTTTGAAATTTAGATCTTGGGGCATTCTTTTTATTTACCTACTCACTGACAGGATTAGGCATATGGGTTCCTCACTGCTGCTATGTTTTGGGCAGATTTTTTTTCTTCTCATCTTTAACCTGACTGTGTTAACTTGGCTCTGTGTGTATGGTGTCTGCTTGTGCACACGTGCATGTGTGTGCATGTGTGTGCATGTGTGTGTGAGCATGCATGAGTGTGTGTGTGTGTGTGTGTGTGTGTGTTGTGTGCTTTTTGTAGATTTCTAATACTGTATAATTTTTGTTTCTGAGTTGATGATCCCTAGAGTCAATATAATATGATTCTTGGCTTTGGAATGGTCGATGTTCTCTTTGTAATTGTGAGAGTAGACTTTTCTCTAAGGATGCAAGAAGGTGATGTACCACACTGATCCTGTTCTCTGAATCTAGCATCCTGTGCTCTGAGAATTGTCTTTTCACTTTGCTAAGGCACTTTCCTACCTCAACCCTTTTCTCTGCCTCATCTATCTGTCTCAAGTTCCCAAAGGATGAGGATGGACAAGCTTTTCTTCTTCATGAAAGCACCCATAGAAGTAAGCCCTGGGAACCTGAGCAGAGGCTGTGTTATGAGCAAGAACACTGGCCTATGTATCACAGTTACTTTCACTCCATGTCCCCGGGGCTTCACAACTGTTTCTCTCTGTCTCTTTTGATCAAGTACAAGCTGAATTGTATGATAGCATCTAATTTATTCTGATGTTTTTTTTTGTTATTTTATGTCAGCTGTAGATACTTAATTGAAACCACTCATTACATATTCCCTGCTTAGCACTAACCTAGTCTACAGAGAGGATCTCAGGGTGAGAGATACTGAGGAAAGTCTTTAGAACATCACAGAGGGAACTGAACATCTCCTTAAGTGTGCTATAGTACCCTCATCACTGAGAACCATAGAGCACATGCTAGGTTGCCACATGACTGGTCCATCAGTGGGCAGATCTCATGTCTACCAGAGTATCACCCTCTAACTGTTCTGCAAGAACCTTCCCTGGTCAGCAAACTCAACCCCAGGCATGTGTTGCCTAACATAGACCCATTTTTGTTCTAGTACCAGGGAGTTGCAAATAAGATGCAGACACTATGAGCTAAAACACACTAGATACTGTAGTCTGCAAGCACACTTTCAGCAAGAATGAGTAAAAGGGCTTTGTTCACTTCTGGGAGGAACTATAGTGTCTACACAGGCTAATTGAGAAGATTCTCTGAAAAGCCACTCTCCTTATTGTCCTACTTCCTTTCATAGAGTACTCAGGAAACAAAATGATTTTAATTTTGGTCTGTAAGCCCTTCATTATATTATGAATAAGAAAATCACACCTGCTATTTTTGGGAGGTGTTAAGAGAGGCAAAATGTTTCTTTCTTTTCCGTTTGCTTAGTATGTAGACTCAATGGAATTTAAATTGGGAATTGAAGGTAGAAGGCATTCAGTTTAGAGTTCGGAGTCTGTAGGTAATAATCAGAGACACTCACTGGGAGCAGAGCATGTGCATAGAGTTCTCCTAACTGGGGAAAGCACAGTCTCCCAGGCAGCTGAGCAAACTCACAAAAGAATTGTTCACTGGAGCTTCAAGAAGTATTGGATCAAACTCCTGAAATTTGCTTGCAAATGCCCTGCTGTTCTTGCTGGAGGCTCCTGCAGGTGCCAAACACATCCTGTGCTCAGCCAGGGAAGGTCTGTCCGCTTTTAACAGTGAGATTATATGCATAGTTCATTTAAGCAGGACACTCCATGCATCTTCCTTTGTACAGAGCTGGAGCAGAAGGAAATGGAAAACATTATCCACACAGTGATGTCCTGTCCTATTGGATGAACTTGCCTAAGCATTGTCTGGGAGACTTTCATAATAATCTGTGGGATGGTTTATGATTGTCAAATTGACAGGATCCAGAATCATGCAGTAAAGGAACTTCTGCACTTGCCAGTGAGGGCTTATCTAGAAGAGTTAGCTTCTGGGCACACATGGGGTTTTATTGACTAGGTTAATTGAGTAGGACTATTCAACCTAACGGTAGGTGGCACTATTCCATGGACTGGTTTCCTGAACTGAATATGAAGGGGGAAGGGCACTGGCTCCAGCATTTATTGTTATTTTCATCCTGTGAAGGCAACGTGACTGGCTGCTTCAAGTACTCTGATTTCCTTGCCATGATGGACTGTCCTTTGAACTGTGAGTCGAAAGAAATCTTTTCTTCCTTTAGTGCTCTGTCAGTGTTTTTTTTTAATCATAGTAACAAAAAGTAACCAAGACAACCCCTGATTGAGACATGCGTGGTATCCTTCTTCTGCAGAAAGGAATGCATGCTCAGAGAAGTCACTCTACTTGTCAAAGGTCATGTAGAAAGGAAGTAGCAATGCAGCCTGACTCAGAATTGGGGATGGATTCTGATCCAGCCGACAACTGGAAAACTGGAGAATGTCTGAAAAAGCTAAGAGATACCAGGTTCACTGCTTCTATTTACATCAGGTTCCGAGAGTCCACATACATCAGGCTATCAGGGTTACAGTGAAATGAATGTGTCCGAGAGTGGACACAAGGGCTTAGCAACACCACTTAGCTTCATAGTCTCAAAGTGGAAGAAGCTCTCTTTTGATGCTTAATGAGTCAAGGCTTCTTTGTTCTTCAGGCATCTTTCTCTTAAAGCTCAGAGATGAGGGTCACTTTGTCTAATGATCATCTCCTTTCATGGCCTTCCGTCTACTCATTATTTCCAAAGAAAGTAAGAGAAAACAGTACTGGACCAAACCAACCAAGCAACAGACAGAAAGCGAAACGACAGCCCTTGCACTCTCTAACCCCACCAACATTGACAAGAATTTACTTCAGAAAAAGCCGCCGTGGAGACTCAGCTCTACCTTGTGCTCCAGGCTGGAGTCTTTAAACATCAGTGAGAATGGCTTGATATGCTCTCTTCTCAGCTTATCGCCACTCCGCAAGTCGATGGTATGCTCTATTCTCTTGTTAATTTCCTCAGGCCCAGACTGGACATGCAAAGCTTGTGCGAGATGGTTTGGAAGCAGATTTATTGAATTTCTTGTTAGGGCAGCCAGAGTCTAGAGGAAAGCACATGCAAACACCATAAACCTGCTAGTCCCCTTCGGATCCGAAAGAAAGGCAATGTTTTTAGATCATGTTGCATTGCACATAGTCACAGCATTCCATGCAGTTGTATTCAGTGGGGGGTCTACAACAATCGATCAGTTAGCATTTAGTTCAGAGAAACATAACCTGGCAAAATAATCATGCGGAGAGGCACACTCTCAAGCCTCTGTGTAGCTACACTGAATTCCTTTGGTTGAGGCATTTATAGGGAGCTGTTGCCTGAGAAATGTGAGTTACTACTCTTTCTCTGACCAGGCACTTCCCAGTTATGAGAGAAAGAGAACCAAAGAAATAACAGGAAGTCTGTGTGTCCAAAAAGCCCATCAATATGATCTCCTCCCACTGAGTAGATTCTACGTTTTGGTAAGGTCTTTCACTTAATGGTGATGAGAAGTTTCAGGTGTCTTGTGGTTCACATTTTCTGTTTGAGCATTCCTCAAACACAGACATTCAGATGTGCCAGGCTCTGCTTCTCAAACTTAACAAATATTAATAAGGTTTTTTTAAAAAAACATATAAACTTTTTTCTTCCAACACAAACCATTATATATCTATATTTTCCATATAGATATATGTATAATATTCTTTAGGCAAGAAATGCAAGCAATTCCAGCATCTCACTGTTTCCCAGGATTACACAGCATGAGGTAGAGGAAGGTGCACCGCCATGGCTGGTAACTGGATGTGGGGACATGGATGCAGAGATTGCATTGGCTTGTGAGGACATATCAGAGACCTTGTCTCCTGGTGATTCAACAGTCACTGATAAAAATCAACTGCCTGGCTCAAGCCAAATGCAATACTCACTCACAACTCCAATTTAAGATGGCTTATTACAGAAAACTAAAAATTAAACCAAACAAACTATAAATTGGCCTAAAGGGATAGAGGAGTAGAGGAGCCCAGTCCGCCATCAGGGATTTCACTGAGTAGAGGTAGAGGCTGTGGTGCATCTGTGAGGGAGAACACACTCTCCACTTTGATACATACTCACAGCATCTGTTTTGCTCTACCAGCCTCTTAGTTTAGTGATGCTTGGACCACAGGCTAGACTGACATAGATTCTAGAATCATCACAGGAAAGCACATGAAGGGTGATGGAGCACTTTAAGATTCTTTGGCCCCAATCTTTCATGCATCTATAGCCTTGGAGAGACTTGCTCAAGAGCTACAACTTTCTCGAAACTGAAATAAACCCACTGACTTAAGAGTCCAAAGCGGAGTCATGGGCTCTGACCTCTTGGAAGTCATCTAGTCCATGTGATAATGATTTTTCCTATAGCACTGTTAGGAATAGCCAATGTAATATAAATTTGAGATCTCTAAAGAACTCTATGGTAAAGCTTCATCAGAGGTAGAATTGACAAAACCCCATTTCTTTAGCCCCAGGATAATGAACAGAGTAAAATGTTCCAATATGACCAAGCTAAATATACACTCACTCCACTAACACAGTCGATTTCAGCGCTGAGTACCTAGGAGATTATTATAGAGAAAAGGATAGATGTTCAGGGGAGGTAAGGCAGGAAAAGGCAAGGGAAATAGGAGGTCTGGAATGGAAAGAAGGAAGCAGGGACCAATGTTGCAGAAAATTGAACAGCAGGGTCCACATCGGGCCAGAGGGCTTGATTCTCTAAGAATTATTGAGGTTGTGCAGCCGAGGAAGCTGAACTGGTAGCCCCCCATCGGATCTCTCATTTGGTTCCACAGGCAGCAATTCCTCCCATGCAGCTTGGACATAACTTATGTTTTTCTGTCTTGGAGAGGAGGTGGGAAGGATGCTTAGGTTGCCCCTGTCTGGGCATTCATTGTGGCTGAGGGATGCCCGAATGCTTCCTGGAAGTGTTAATAGTTGGAGTTCAACAGCCACAGTATATACATGCATTTGAAGTGAGACATCTCACTTGCTCTTTATACCTTTAATGCTCTTACAGATTTCCTTCTTTGAATTAAATCAAGCATATCCACTCCACTAGAGTCCATCACACCTGCAGCTCTGAGACTTGCAAGTTTTATGAGCAGGCAAGTTTCAAAACATGTCTTGGGATAGACAGATTTGTTACAGTAGCAGTGTTTACCCCAAGTGCAGCTTTAGGATACATGTGCTTAAGGGAAAATCAACATTAAATCAACTCAAGAGGCCAAGCACCATTATTTCATAAAAGGAAGGGCTTGGGCATTTTCCCCAACAAAAATGACATAGTCTTGGAATAAAAGACAACCCTTGAATCACATTGAATTAATTAATTAGCTGTTAATTGCTTTCTGGCAAGGCTGAGGATCAAACCCAGGGCCTTGCATACATCAGGTAAATGCTCTGTCATTGAGCTATGTTCCATACGAGCACAAGTGATTGAATAAGTTGTCTATTCTGCCTTTATTTCTTCTCATGCCGATGGAAAGTATCATCAGGAACTGATGCCAGTCTGTATGAGGGCTTGGGAATGAATTTCGTTGGCTGCTGACCAGAGGATTCTGTGTCACTGATCACTTTTGTAAGGCAGAGAGACCAACGAAATCTTTCCTGCTCAGAGCTCCCCTACATGGTCCTGGGTATCAGTGTGCTTGTATCCAGTGAGAGTGAATTCGTTCTCAAACCTCTTTTTATTTATCAGTACCACCTGGATGTAGTTACCGGTTGGGAAAGAGACATTTGCATCAGAATGTTGTGGTGGAGACTCACAACTGTATTTAGGCTACATGTAATAAAGAGAACAAAATTGTCTCAAGAGGTTAAACAAATTGAAATAAGGAACAGACACCAGCCAATCATTTATCTTTGTGTAATTCCCAATGCACTGCAATGGATGTGTGACTCTTGGGGTGACTACAGTTTGGGATTTTTTTTTGATACTTTACATAGAAAAATAATTGGATTTTGTCCTGTGTTCATCTTAGTGGGCTGATGCTGCCCATGCTGGAAGTCCAGATAAATGTATATTTACAGTGATTTGTTTGGAAGGAATAACTGGGAAAGGTGTGACATGAGTCATTTGTGTATATAGAGTCAGGCAAGAATGAACTATTTTAATAGCATGATTACTTTCTGTTCTTTCTAAGTCACCTAACATATAAAAGCTAGACTGAGATCAGGTCAAGACAGAGCTGGAATTTTCGAATGATTCCAGTTTTAAATTGCAACTCCAAACTGTGAATTTTAAGATAAGAAACACAAGTGGAGGAAATGAAAGGAAATGGGAAACATGATCAGCATATTTGATTATAATATGACATGTACATACATAGTTAAATGTCTATTCAAATACACATTTTAATAAGGGATTGCTACAAATATATTATTTAACATTCAATTATACTGTGTATTCTTAGTGTTAGCTGGTGTTTCTAGATACTTGTGAATTCAGAATGAAGTAGGAATATATTTTATGCTAATCAGATATTATTGTACCATTATAAATAGATGATGCTTTTAATAAATCATGCTGTTCATCTTATCTGGTGCTTTAGATATCAGAGAGGCAAGAACAGCAGTAGAAATGTCAGTAATGGCTTGGGTTAAACTCTCATATCAACCTTCCATCACAAAAACAGATGTTGTAGTTCCCAGAATTGTCCTTCTTGGGGTTTATACTCTCTTCAGATATTTCTGAAGTGATTCTCTCTCCCCACAGTGCTTAGGACATACCAAAGTCCAGATGTGCGCTACAGATTTTTGAAGACAGGGCCTTGCTTGAGAGCATGGGAATTGTGGAAGTTACCATCACAGGATCTAGGGAGCCCTTTGTTAGCTGTATTTGAGTTGGGGTAGGGAGGTCATTATTTGGTTTATGACATGAAAACTTTTCTGTGAGACTCTTTCTTTTCTTCTGAACCCACTGAAGTCCTGATTTCTTTCAGGTCCTGTCATTTCCTGGACGGCTTTGGTTCCCAGTACTAACTAGATTTAAGGCAGAAATTACACCTGCGAGACCCATCCAGTTTTCCACGGGGGGGGGGGGGTGGGGAGGGAAAGGAGTAGGAAAGGATGTAAGAGCTGGAAGATGGTGTGAAGAGCTGTGAAATGTCATAGCCATTTGTCACTCAAATTCACAGCAGCTTGGGATATATGTGCAGTGTCCATCAAGTTGTGGATGGAAGAGGGGTTCAAGGGAACCCCAACCCCTCATGTGGGATTATTTACTATTGATTTAGGAAAGGAGAAGTCATCATTGTCTTCAGGTGTGCCCTCTGGTGGCCCAAACAGACCCTAATGTGTAGTTATAATCCTACAGTTACACACATTAATACAAGGTAAACTAAACAGGTCTCACAACAAAACCCAAAATTAGAAATCGGGGACAGAGACTGGCAGGGGGGAGGGGAATTGACAGAAATGTAAAGGAGACACAAGAGTGATGAGGTGAGAGCGTAAATTTAAGCACATCCTTCACAGCATCCCTGCAGTTTCTTCGAGTCAGCTCACACAGTCTCACGGCTAAATCCTTCCCATTCACTCTTTCCCAATATGTTCCAAGAAGCACACACACACACACACACACACACACACACACACAAAACAACAACAACAACAACAACAACAACAACAACAACAACAAAAGGGTTCTGAATGATACTGCGGTTCTGTGAACCAGTCAGCCAGGAAACATGAATCTAATATATGTTTCCTGTTACCTCTCTCACTAGTTGCATTGAGACCAGAGACTTGGTCTTTTTTTATTGACAGTTATCTGTGACAGTGCCTCAAATTTTGTAGTTGCTCAGTACATGCTTGTTGAATAAACACATTCTTATATCCATGTACTGAGATCTCCCAATATATATAACTGAGGTAAAGGTATGGATAAGACGTGTAGATACAAGACTTTTTAGCCTCTGCACTGTCCAAAGATGTTGACCTCAAACTCCCTCTTCTTGAATTCTTTCTATATATTCCATGGGATGCTAATTTGGAAACAGTGCTCAGAGTTCCTTATTTGCTTTTATTCCCATCTTCTACTTGTCTGGACCAGTTTCTCATATGTCCTATTTGTCTCCCTTCATATGACTCTTTCCAGAATGCCCAGTTATCTTTTTCAGGAGACTGGCTTCCATTTTACTTTATCTCCTCAGGTGCTCCTTGGTTCATCTGGTTTTCATACATGATGTCTTATAGTCTGTTCATGCCATGTGTAAACTCTTGTATGGATCTCAGATACCATGTAAATGGAATGTGATCCCATACTGGAGTTTAGACACTTGACAAAACTTGATACGTAAAACAATTACCCAGTTCATTTTGTCTGATGCATCAGAACACATAGCTCCTGAGCACATACATATCCTATATCTCTTTTCAAAATGAAATCAGACATAGTCTCCTTCAGGGAGCATACTCTGAGCCTACATTGTCCTTAGCAGAGTAATTGTTTCTTGAGCATATGTATGCTTGTTCATTAGACTCTGATCTCCTTGAAATGAGGCACAGTACCTCTTGTATGACCAAGTTCCTAGCACCTGATGAGTTTGCTAGGTTTTTAATAAATATGCATTGAATGAATAACAGAGTGGATGGGTATAAGATTGTCTATATCAAGATTATCCTCAGGGAAGTTTTGCTGGTCTTTGTTACTAAGTGTCATGTTATTATTTCCCATTTCTCCGTACATAACTCTAAATTTAGAAAGATTCTCTGTACCAAATATTGTTAAATAAAAAATATTTTCTGAGCTTTATTCTAGTTTTTGGTCATCAGGTCATCACACAATTAAATACACTACCATGACAATTGACATTCCAGTGTCTAGCAAGAACCTTTAAACTTTAAAGTATAAAGTTATGGTTTAGGGCCAGCTCACTGCTGATTTAGAAGGACCTACAGAGGATGACAGGTTCAGCAAACCCAGGGCTTCACAAGGGCTTCCCCTACTTACACTGAGTAGGCCTGTCAGTTCTCAAAGACTGCTTATTTCCAGTTTCAAACCTGAGTCTGCACTGAGAATTTGGATTATCAAAGACTGGTTTAACAGAATTTTGGACCACTCTTCCATCACCTCTGGGACATATCTTACACCTGGCCTTGAGCATCTGTTACTCCACTTGCCTGCTGTCTGCAGGGGTTGGACTGTAGAAAAGAGACAGCCTTTCAAGTTCTTATGTACCATCCTTGGTCCTAAAGGATGCAAGAATAATAATTGGACCAGATAGAAACACCCCATGTACATACAGTAACAGTTTGTTTCCACTACTGTTTGTTAAAATATGAATCCAATCACCCTAAGAGGAGACTCCTCCTTTACAAAAAGTTTAGTTTGTGTTTTGTGATAAGTTATAATCATATAGTTAAAGGGCATACAGTGGTGTTATAGTGCATTACATATGGTAGGATAAGTGAATCACATTCATTTGCATATTCACCACCTTAAATAATTACCATTTTTTCTTTTTAAGAAAGCTCTTGGGATAGTTTCAGCACTCTGGATTTGAGAGTTCAGGAAGAATTTTGTCCTGTTTGGAAAAGATAGAATTATGTTTTTCCCAAATCTAGGGATGAGGAGCACAGATTTCTTTGAATGTGAGTTAACATTTTTTTTTTTTTTTTAAGAATGCACAGAGTAGCATTTAGATTGCTATCAACTTGGGTTACATTTCTGAAAATATCCACATAAAGTCTCCAAAACCGTGAATGCAGCATTTCCTCCTTTTGTGGGAATGAGATCTGTATTATTTTGGACCAGTCCATACAAGCAAGGCGTGATAGTCAATGACACAGTTTTCCTTGTTTTGAATGAAGAGAAAATGAAGTATCACATCCAAATGATGTGCTTATGCACTTTTTAATGTAAGAATTGGATTCATACTACTTATGACAGTGAGATCTGCTCTGTATACAAAGCTAAAGCATTCTCTAATGAGGTCTTGCTGTGGGAGGAAGTCTCAGTATTCTGCCCCCAGAAGAGCTTTTAAGTAATTCATATGGTTTTATTGCTTATACAGGAAATGAAATAACAAGGGTCAGAATGCCCTCTCTGTTTTCTGAATTAACAGTCCAGAAATTTCTAAGAAGCCTATCAGAGGATTCTATTACCCTTTGTAGCCAGTTTTCCAGTGTCCAGATAGGTGCAAATGGTGTCAGTTCAGGGCCCAGGCTATCGGGGCCCCTGGTAAATCCCATCTTAGGGCAGAACTCAGAGTTTCCAAATATTGTCTGCATGGTAAATATGATGGGGTCAAAAAGTTCTGTGCCATTCTTTGGTTGTCCTTTGTCACCTTATGTCCTGCAATTTCAGACTCTCTGAGATGACGATAAGAACACATACAGCAAAGCACTCCCAGTGCTGGTTCATCATGCAGGCTATATTTACTAATTCGGTATTGATTTGCATCTTATGAGTTTACCTTTGACCTTTAGCTAGTAAGAGTGAATGGCATCATTAAAATAGTTTTTATATTTGGGGATTTAAAACTAGGAATATTTGAACACAAAGTCACACTCTTTTGCTTTTGTGTTTGGGGACTTAAACTCAGGAATATTTAAATACAAAGTCACATTCTCTCTCTCTCTCTCTCTCTCTCTCTCTCTCTCTCTCTCTCTCTCTCTCTCTCTCTCCTCTCTCTTTTTGCATGCTCTGTGTGTTGTCCAAAGCCTCACCCTTGCTGTTCAGCTCATATTACTGGGTCATGGCCTGGGGAACAGGATACTGGCGTTCTTTTTCTTTTGATGGGATATGCACAGGTGGTCAGCTGTGGCTGAGCCTTCAGGTAAACCACAATTCCAGGTGACTGAGGAGAGGTCTCACAACAGAAGATAGAGCCCCAAGAGCAAACCTTCATCATCTGAGACCTAGTTTCTAATCCCTTATCCAATGACTCCAGCAATCATGATTTTGGACAAATGTCTTTTTACATTGACCCTTTCCTGTCTGAGAGGCTTGCCTCGATTCAGGATTGTGTCACTCATATGGGGAATGTTACTGTATTTGAGTTGTTACTGCTTTACGGTATTATAAGTGACATCACAATCACAGAGTAAGGGAGAGTGTTGGATCTAACACTTCACAACCTGGAATTCACAAGAGGAGTTTGGGGATCCTTTAGAAGTGGGGGAACTATTAAAAAGCTCCACCAGTCCTGTGTATTTTCCTGGGATATGCCACTGAAGTTTCATATTGAGGCCAAGTCAACTCAAACTAAGCAGTTATTGAATAGCCACTAAGAGGCTGTCCATGCCGACAAAAATATCTAGTATCTCTGCTTGGCTGGCACCCCAGGGCAATGAGATGTTTTTTGATGTTTTAGAACAGTGATATTGGTAAGAGATGGCAGTTGAGACACACCACTGAAGAACTGGAGAAAAGAACATTAGCAACCAGTGCAAGTTTGTTTGGAAAGAAAAAAAAAATCTCGTAGATACAAATTTCACTGTGTCAAAACAATAGAAGCTATCCTTTATGAAGTAAGTTTGGGAACAATTGAATGTAGGTTAATGAAATTTTATAATGGATAGGATTAATCCAGGCATTGGAAAGTGGGTTCTGGGATCAATATAAAGTAAATCTCACTTTTCTTTCCCAAATTAGGAAATTTAGGCAGTGCAAAATTCAGGCATTTGCTGTTTATCTTCAGATCTTTTTCCCTATGTTTAAAACATTACACTCTGTCCAGGCCTGATGGTACAGGCCTGTAACCCCATCTACTCAGGAGGCTGAAGCAAGAAGATCACAACTTCAAGACCAGTCTGGATGATAGAGTGTCTTTAAGGCTAACTGGACCAACTTAGTGTGGCCTATCTCAAAAAAAAAAAAAAAAAAAAAAAAAGCAACAGGGAGTTGAGGATGTAACTCAGTGGTTGAGTGTTTGCCTGGCATGTTGTAGGCTCTGGTTTCCATCACTGCTACTGTGAAACAAACAAAAGCAAACAACTCCACCGTGTGACCACTCATTGATTCCAGTTTGTCAGGCCACAGCTGGCGACTTGCCAATACCAAGTTGATCCCTGATGAAAGAAGAGGCCATTGGACTTGCTTTTTAAAAGTTCCCATCAGTAATGTCTGTAAAGTAACCACAGGCTATATGTTGTCCATCTGCCAGCTTAAATAAAGGTTTCTAGACCTGTAATTCTGTTCAAGCCATGTCAATATATCTAACTTTATCTCTTTCACTTGCATCTACCCCAGAACTTCAGGGAAAGGAAGGGTAAGTAGTCAAAGTTAATGAGATCCAATTGTCTGTTTAATCCACTAAACACTCCACAAAAGCCTTCAAAACCAAGTTGCCTTTCTGAACAGAGTGAAAAACCAGACCCTCTAATGACTTCCCAGCTGAACTCAGCAGCTGTCTTCAGAGTTGAGCTCAAGGCAATCTGGGGTTGTACCACCAGGAAAAGCCATGTTATTGAAAGAGTATAGATTTAACTACAGGGAATTTCCTGAAGTCTTCCACATTCTCAGCACCAACACAATAGATGTCTCATCCAGTGAACACCAAAACCCAATCTAACATTAAAACCATTCAAAACCAATTGCCTATGGAGAAAAATTTGCCTCTAATTTTCTATAATGAGATTAAAGATGAACAGTTTGATGATGAATAGAAATAGTAGACCCTGGGAAAGTATCTTCCTTTTTAATACCAGTGTCCAACATTTTGAGTGTTTTCGGTGGAAATGATTTGAAGTTAATTTCTGTGTAGGGAAAGATAATGACATGCTTTGGTTTGAGGCAATGGAAAGCTGGGCTAAGAGGTTTGTCCCTTCCTTGCTGCCATGCTTTCTCATTCCTGGCATACTTCCTCCCGTAGATGTCACATTAAACATCACTTCCTTGGAAGGTCTTCCCTGATTCCCTCAGGTCAGTCTCCCCTTCTTCATGACACTGTGAGATAATCATAGCAATGCTCACACTGAGCCTGGTAATACATAAGAATCAGCCCTTAACCAAAAGCTCCTGACCATTCAGGCAGCCTTCTCCATTTCTTTGTGCTCACACTAGCACCTCCCCTAGCCAAGTGCAGTTACTCAACAAATAGCTAATGAATGAATGGATAAGTGAGCATCTTGGTGGGTGAGACTTGCTCCTCTTGAATGTGACAACTAAAATGAGTTTGAACATAGCGTGTTCCTGTCTTGTGGGCAATTATCTGCACAGAAAAGGGCCTGTTGTTTAGTTTGTAGGTTTATCTTTAGGAGTAGAAACAAGGAAAGGAATCAAATCCTAGGGATGAGACTTGATAAGAATACAATGATCATGTCAAAGAAGAATGTTGAAAGGAGGCAAAGTGTAAAGGTGTTTCAGATACTAATCGGGTATTTATGTTCATGCAATCAAAACTTAAGCTATACAGAATGCTAAGAGAGCAGTGTTTCACTCCCTAGTTGTGAAAGATTTTCACTGCAAATGTTTTACATTGTTTTAAGGTTACAGTTTCAACACAACATTTACGTTATCCCAGGATGACTGTGAATAGTAGGTGTCCTTGTCACTTGCTAGTGAGTCATAGACTCCTTGGATTTGGAAGGGAGGATTCTGAAGCAGCCATAATTCACACAATACAGTCACAGATCCTGGCATTTGTCTGTGTTGATCAGAGGGAACGACTATTGGCTTAATCATTTCATCTCTGTCATTATACGCATGCATATGCTGAGGTGTGGAAAGGAAGTGTGGCTACCCAAAGTGTGTTATTAATTTAGTAAGTTGCGAAACCAGGGCAGTCCTTTCATTCTACTGAGTTTCCATTTAAGCTCTTTTCATCAAGGGTCCTTTTCTGGACACATTTTGGGACCTGCAGAGATTTATCTGAAGATCTCAAAACTCTTTGATGGTCGGACCAGTTTGCTATGAGGAACTGTATGATCAGCCACAGACCTATAGAAGATTTAAATCAGGAAAGCTATTAGGTGAGAATTCTTGCTATTCTTCCAAAAGATTTAGAGAACTGGTTTTAAGAAAACTCCCAGTGGTGTACACAGAAATCACAGCACCCTTTGGATGTTCCTGTCTCATCCCTGCCAGCCCAGCCAGCACCTCTCTCAGCATTTCATTTTCTTTTGGTCTCAATATTATCCAGGCCAACTGGAACTAAATTGAATGCTTGCTTGAATATTTTGTCACTAGGTGGATACTCAAGTGATGAACAGCTAGCTACTTAGGTAAGGTAGAAGATTACATCTGGTTAGTTCCTAGCGTTATAGCAGAATATTCTAAATAGCCTTTGAGAGCCAGTGTCCCGTGTGTCTCAGAACACACACACACACACACACACACACACACACACACACACACACACACACACAGCTTCTAGGATTGACTGACTTGAAAATCAAAGTAGACAGTGGAAACTCTGAATAGACTTAGGATACTAAGGAGAAAGAGTTGTGGTATGATGGAGAATACATGGTTTTGGAGGTCACACCTAGCTTGATTCTAATTTCATTTCTTTTTTCTTTTTTGGTACATATCCTTTAGGAAGTTAATTGGAGTCTCAGAACCACAAACACTTTTCTTATGTGTAAGTCTAGTGTCAAAGCAGTGATTATGTAGGGCTGCTATGAGATTTCACTGTGCTAGTGACCTGTGAATATTTACCTTAACTGTTTTGGGAAGGTAGGTAGGGTCTTACTATGATAGCCCTAGCTGTCCTGGAACTCACTCTGTAGACCAGGCTGGCTTCCAACTCAGAGATCCAGTTGCATCTACCTCCCAAGTGCTGGGATAAAAAGCATACAGCACCACTGCCCATTTACCTACATTCTAAACAGTGAAGCCATACTCTTTCTGTCTGTTGCATGGATTATAAAAATCCCATTTATATTTAGAGTCACCATGATGTACACATTAGCTTCAAGTTAACAATATCTATCTGTTAAGTAGGAATGACTAATGTGTACTTTTGGTAGTACCAATAGTTGAATTTTTGTTGTTGTTTTTTCTTTTTTTCTAAGTAAGCCTTTTAGGAGGCATGAGGAGTAATAGACTAATATGTGGAATCTCAGGCCATCCTGCATGTAAATGGATGGGTGGGATGAAGGTGACCATCCTACACTCATGGAGAAAGTTCCCAGACTCCAAAAAGGATCCTCTCTCCTAAAAGCATAACTCTGTGTCTCCTGGCATTTTACTTGCCATAAAAATCCAATTAAAGTTATTATTGTTCTTAACAAAAAATTTAACAGCAATGTAAAAGCTTCACCTTTGTCATCTTGTAAATTTGGAGCTTAAGATCCATTTTGTCTAAGTCCAACCCTTTCTATCTGTTAACCAGAAGGCAAGTTAAGCATTCTCTTGAAAGTCTAAATCAGATCACACCACTGCCCTGCTTACACTTCCACATCACTCCCCTGGGAATAAAATACAGACTGTACAAGCTTGAGAGACTAAGCTTTCAACTGTTTCCTCCTGGAGTCTATCTCTCCCCTATCCATCACGCTCTCTCTAGCCCTGAAGGCTTTCCTCAGAGATTTTGTGCTGTTTCTTCTGTAAAATACTTCTGTCCTGGCAAATTGTATTGAAGGTCCTTGTAGCACTCAGATGGAATCCTCAGGAAGGCTGTCACTGTAAATCAGCCCTGCAGAGAGTGTGTTTACTCCCTAGTTGTTACATATCCTTATTTTTTAAGTACCACTCACATTTTTTTTTTTGGTAAATCCCTGCATCCCCCAGGCCCCTGATGTCTACATTCCTGACAAGGACCAGGCCTATGCTTTCTAGTAGTGAATCTAGACTATTGACCTGATAAGTCATGGTAGTCATAGGAACTTAAACCTAGACAGAGATTTTAGGCACTGTACCAGAAGAGCAAATGTAATACTTAGTATGAAACTAAAATATTATTTCAAACTCAGCTTTGTTTTTTTTCTGAGACTCCAATAACTTTGCCTTCAAATTGGTGTATATTCTCTAAAAATACTCAGTATGTCTCTTTTGGTCAACTGACTTCTACTTCTATAGTCTTAAGTACTGGAGTCCAGTTGTCTTCTGGTCTTATTACTTTTTTACATTTAGAGCATGGGAAGATCCAGCAGTGACTTATTCAATGCCCAGGAAGACTAGGCATGAAGACTCTGGGCAGAACATTTTCACATATCTGGATTCAGAGTGGCAGAGCACTGGTCCTCAGGATGCTTAAAACTAACATGTGTGTTAGCACCCAGCCAGGCCCAAGCAATCAACTTTAGTGAATCCGTGGATGGACATATAGGAGCAGAGAATATGCCCAACATCAACATGAAGCACACGGGGACTGGGAAACTCACCAGAGTCAGGGATTGCTCTTAGCAATTTCACTTGTTCCTCTAAGCCACTGGTAAATGACAAAAATTAAAAGGAAGGAGGGAGGAGGGTGATAGTTGGAGTTCTGAGAGTCTCGTGTTCCTGTCTCATCAACTATGACAATCAGGCTTCTGATTTTACCTTCTCACCAACTCTGTATCTTGCCAGTGACATTCTTTAATCTGGTTCCAATGGGTGGTTTTGACTTTCCATGTTATTGGAACAGTTGGCTACCTTTGTTTTGTGGATGGTTCCTCACTTGAAAATGCTGAACTTTCTGGGTTTCCATGACAGCATGCCCCCAGGTGGCTCCTGACTGATTTGCTTCTTCGCTGCCTCCTTAAAGGAAGCGTGTTTGCCTTCTGTAGAGTATTCTTCAAGGTCTGCTTTTCTCATTTCCCAACGTTGCCTCCTTTACTATCTATGGATACCATTTCATTTGCCCGCTAAACAAACTAATCACATCATGTGATTTATCAGATAGTATCTTACTTTTGGACCAAATAATGTTGAGAAAAACAGATGTAATTTCTATTTTTATGAAACATACAAAACACTGACTGAGTTTTTCTCTAAAATGTTTTTCTTTAATTCTTTCTTTCTCCTTTTCCCCTTAGAGTTGGCATTACAATAGATGCTCAATTAATCCCCCTTGACTGAATATGTGAGGATTTAGCTACATGAACATCTGCAAAGGACAAACACAGAATATGACATAGCTATATAATGTCATTAAAAATAATTCTAAGCACATATTGTGAATCAATGGAAGCCAAAACATCTGGCCAATTTGGCTGGAAAATTCCCAACAAAGCGTAAGTGTGGTTTATCTATATTCTGCAAACACTAGTTTGTCTGGGCTTGGTGGAACTGATTGGGTATTTTGGCACAGTGTAGGCTCAGCCAGACCAGTTTTGATCTCTTCCAGGGACATATTAAGTCTCTGAATTGAGCATATGGCTCACTGATTTCTAGAGTTAAGCATAAATATAAACTCTGAATGGTTATGATAATTTTAATCAGCTCAATCATTTCGAAGATGTTATTAGTGACACGTGCTTATTCCCAGAGATCATCACACATTTCCTGGCTCTTTAGTATTAAGACATCAACATAAATTGCAATTATTCACACAGAAGATGGTACAGATAGGTTTCATCTAAGCAAACCTCAGGCATTGTACAAAATCTGCAGTACAAATACATTGATTATTTTGATATCCTCTATAGTAACTATTTTATGTCATCAAAATTAGGAAATTCACAAAGAAATGTTTTCATTTTTCCTAAAAATTCTACCAGGTCAACCAGCCATGAAATGAAACTACACATCTCCATTTCTCCTTTCTTGGTTCTCAGTTATTGGCAGCAAGGGCAGGAGCAACTGAGATTAGAACAACACGGAATTATTCTAGTTCCCTACAACTAGCTTGAATGGAGTTTTCAAAAAAAGAAAGATAAAATCAAAACAGCTAGGAAAGAGAATTTAACATGAAGTTATTAAGGCATGTCAAGGTAAGGATGCACATATGGCCTTCTCTATAAAAACCAGCATCTGGGCTCCAGCTTGTACTAGGCAGAGGAAACAGAGGGGACACTTTCAGTTGTCCATGCATCTACTCCCAAAAGTACACATCCCATTCTTTAGTTTATTGGAGATTGTAACATGCATGTCAATTCAGGGGTGGAAAGAAATCAGCACTGGAATCCTGATGACCTATGTAGGCATAACGCTATTTTGTGTGTAAATTAAATACTCACAAGAGAATAGTGAAGGTCTAAGGATAAACATTGCAAGGAATGCTGGGACAGTTCAGTCTGCAGTTTTTCTTGGTAGAATCTGGCACATGCATTGCTTCACAGCTCCTTCCCACAAAACTGGAAGGGAATTGAAGTTAACCTGGCCTTACAGTGCCCCACCCTTCATCAAATTGTCAAGTGCAAAAGAAGAAAAAAAGTGAAGACTTTCAGCATTTAACCTGTTCTACTTTAAATGGCTTTTTAACAGACGCATGTCTCCAATCTAAGAACTAATGAGAAATGTTTAGGTCTTCAGGTATAAAAAGATAAATCACCATGGGACATGGTGGTGCCTGACATTAATCCCAGCCCTCAGGAGGTAGAGATAGGCAGATCTCTGTGAGTTTGAGGTTGGCCTTGTCTACACAGCCAACAGAGGCTACATAGTGAGATTCTGTCACAAAACAAAACAAAACAATAACAAAAACCCATCCTTTAATGTCTTCATAAAATCTGAATACTGGGCCGGGCGGTGGTGGCGCACGCCTTTAATCCCAGCACTCGGGAGGCAGAGGCAGGCGGATCTCTGTGAGTTCGAGGCCAGCCTGGGCTACCAAGTGAGCTCCAGGAAAGGCGCAAAACTATGCAGAGAAACCCTGTCTCGAAAAACCAAAAAAAAAAAAAAAAAAATCTGAATACTGTTTGATTTGGTCTATGTACTCCACAGCACTCTCAGCTTCTGTTTGGCTTGGGAACATGTCCGAAACAGATAGATCCTGGACATAGGGTTTTCCTATTTGTTTCTTTTAAAAACTGTGGTAGAATTAGACCATTTTACATAACTTTAACTGCATGCGCTCTGTCTCGATGGATAAAGGGAAAACGCTCATTAGAGCTGGTACTTGGCTGGTGTTCTGAATGGGAGCTCCAGGATGACTTGTTTTCTCCACCTGGGTTCTGAGCCTGGTTAAACCTCATCTCTGCAGTGCCTCTCAGAGCTGGAGTGTCTCATCAGGGTTAATGTGATACTGATATCTGAATAAATAATTTTAAAAATTAATTTTGATTATTAGTGATTTGTTCCTTATGTACTGATTTTGTAGCCATTCTGTCATATCAGAAGCAAATCCACAGGGTAGAAAACTAGAATCATAGGAGTGAGTGCTTCTGAAACTGCATGTTTCTCTAGAGCACGCACCCCAGCACCATCCAATGCTACCCTCCTATTTCCCCATCAAGGCTGCCTTCCTGACTTTGAATTTTCGAGGAAGACTGAGGACCACAGGCTAGAGGGGGCCATTCTCGAATACATAAGCATTTTTAATGACATTGAACTTTTTCTATATGAGCTTTTTTTTTTTTTTTTTTTTTTTTTTGGATAGATACAATTCTGCTTCACAGGGCATTTATCTTTAGCATCAAAAACATAAGAGGGTGTCAGGAACGTGGTATTTCTGCCCTTTCCTGAAATTGTGCACATAGGTTAATTCTGTCCTGAGGAAATTTGTTTGATCATTTTCAATTATGGTGCTCAGTAGAGAAAAGGTTAAAGATGAATTGCCTTCCTCTGAGGCTGTTGGTTGGAGATTCACTCAGGCATGCACTTGTTGCTAACTGGAAGAAGGAAGAAAGGACTTACATTCTGTTTGCCCACTATGTTGTCGAAAGGCAGTTCTGGGCTCCAGGATCCTTCTGTGAATGTTGCCCCACTGTTTCTCCTGTCCGAGGAGCTCACTGACTCCTTGACTATGTCTTCAGGCAAGGATAGCAAACTCTCTTCAGGCTGCTTAATCAAATAGGTCTCTATATTATGCTTCCTCAAGAATTCATTCCTCTCTTTACCGTGGCCCTCTTCCACATTATAGTCACCGTTGAGGCAATCCAGTGTGGCTTTGGAAATGTGAATTCTCCTGTGTGTAGAGAGAAGGGATCATTATAATTTATCATGCTGCCCAATTAGGGCTGTACATAGGACACTGCAACAACACATTCTTGAGGACAAATTTGGCCCCCCAGAAGTGTAGGGAAAAACAAAGATGAAGCCAGAAACCCTTCATCTTAGGGCACTATAGCCTCACACAGATGGCTCTGTGTGATCCCTATGAAGAACATCCTTTGGCTTTTTCTGTTACTTTCAGCACTCCCTATGAGCCAGTGATTTCTTTCAACGGTGTTGGCTATCCTGGAAACACAAATGATGGGGATGCTTTTGAATTCCAGTTATAACTATATTTTCTTACAGCATGGCTCCCTTTATGTCTCAGAGATTGCCCCAACACTTTACATTTTATATATCAGCACCTTGTTTCTCCAACTTGTTTACAAGGTGCAGTTCTGTATGTGCACAGGGTTACATGGATCATCATTTTTTAGAAAAGTACTGGAAGATGTGATTTCCCCTCTAACGTATATCCAAAGGAGCATAGAGTAACATGGAACCCTCAAGCTGGCAACGGTCAAGGCTCATTCACAAACTAAGTAACTCATGTAGCTCACAATCCAAGTTTCTTTTTTTCTTTTTTTTTTTTTTAAATTAAATAATATGTGGCTTGATTAGGATCAAACTTGATTTATGGAAGCCTCAGGCTGTAATTCCTTGTTTGGAAGGGAGATACTTTCTCTTCTCGCAACTGTTTGAGTCGGATAACTACTGTGTTGTACTGTGGTATGGGAAGAATAGCAAAGGAATTATGATGGAGGGCATTTTTTCTTGATGGCTGGGTTTCTACTCTAACTCTTCTGTTTGCTAGCTAGAAGACTCGGAGGAAAATGACTTAACTTTTCTGAGTCTCTTTGTCACCTACAAACATGGCAAAGGTAATAGACCCAACCTCATAATGTCATTGTGGGTATGCAAGAGCTGATTTGTGTAAAGTAGTCAAAACACTATACAGAACAAAACTGCAGCAATGAAAACACACACTTTAAATTGTTCAGAATATTCTTAAAAATGCCACTGTGATCTCTCTGTGGTATATCCCAGGCTTCCTCAAGGCTCACAGGAGACAGTTTGACATCTGAATGTGGCCTCTGTCCCTGATTCTGCCATTCAGAGCACACTGTCAGACGTGCCTTCAGTATTGGCCCCCATGCTGTCTGCAGCCATTCAAGCCACTGTCATTTCTCTCAATTCACCATGTGATTGCATGCTTTGCTAAATGTGTCCTACTTCCAGATTTAACTTAACAGTTTGTTAAAGCTGACTCTGTGCTCCTCTGAGTAAATGGAGGAATAAAGTGGATGCATAATTCTCTGCCTGGGTTTTGTGATTCCGGAAGCAATATATTCAAATAAACAATGAACAGTTCTTTCACTTTTAAGTTTAGGGGTTTTTAAGAATGCATTGTGCTTTCGGTATGTCCTCTACTGCCTCCTCTGACCATTTAACCTATCTGTCAAATTCCTGCTTTCTGGGAAGAATGGTTCATTGCAGAAACAAAACCTCAGATGGTGCATTTCTGCCCATTTAGGGCACATTCTCCACATCTTCCAAATGTATCGATTTCAAGACCGAGATAATCAAGCAAATGTATGAAAGCAGCCTGGGTTCTCTTGAGACACCTGCTAGATAAATCCAAAATGTTTCCATGGTATTTTACCTTGAAGCACAGAAACTCATATTCCACAAGGCAGGAGCCCTGAGCTGCTCTTTAAAATCAAGTTAAGATTTAAACAGTAGAGGATACTGCCTTTTTCTCTTAGGAAAAATGATGTAACTATGAGGATTTTGCAAAGTCTGATGGCTGATTTCCTTTTTAAAATAACCATACTAAATACCTACTTCCCTGGGCATTTCATCTGGATGCTACATTGTATCAATCTGCTCTGTGTTCAGGGGAACTGATGCTTGCCTACATTAAGTGAGTACTATGTTTTTAGTAGATAAAGGGATCTTCGCCTTCGTTTAATACCAATTATTCTATCAAAGTTCTGATCAGGATACATTGGGATGCTTTTTGATAAAGCTAGGATTCTGATGTTTACTTTAGGAAGTCTTTGCCCCTAATCTGAGTTTTGAAGTGAAGCTTTTTCAGAGATGATGGTCCAGTGACTTCTTTTCCCTCTAAGGACTTGAATCTGTGCTCAGGGAATATTATTCTCATGTGTTGCCTGTCAGCTAAACCTGACATTTTCTTGTAATATAATCATGATAGTTATGATAGTAAATAAAATCTAACAGTCGTGTAGCATTTTCCTTACCTAAATACTATCTTTTGCAGCCAAAGATTTGTTTGCCATCATGAATTTAATCACGTGATTTGATTCCTCCCATAGCCTTAGGTAACACACATTCCCCCCTACCCCTCCCTTTCTCTCTTTCCTCTTATCTCTTTTGTCTCCTCCTCTTTTCTTTCATCTCCCCTTTGGTTTTTATTTCTCCTCCTGCAGGTGTTAAGAATGGCCCAGGACAATGGATGTACACTGCTCCTTCATGTGTTATGTGTTAGGCAGAGACAGGTACACTGCCCTATTATGATAGCAGTGTTAGATAGAGATGGGACATCTGAAAATTTAGCTACTATAAGCACAGCCATAATTAGAGTCTCCTGAACATGGAAGAAAGATTTAATATATGTTGTTTCACTTGACAAAAAGCTCAAGAACAGTAGTCTTTGTATAATGTGGAAACCAGCTATATCACTGTCACCAAGACACTTGCTAGAAAGGTGTATTGCTCAGGCTCCTCCCCAGACACACTGATTTAAAAATTCTGAGTGTGAAACTCCAATATCTGGGTACCACTTTAGTTCTGCTTTCCAGGACACTACTGTATCTGGAAGTTCAGTATCAACCAGTCTTGCCAACCAGAGTTGGAATGCAGATGAGTTTTCAAAGAAAGCAATGAATTTTTGGAATAGAGCCCAGTCATGTAGACATTGGCGGTCAACAGGTTTTAATCTTGGCTGCTCATTACAATTGATTTAAAAACTTAAAATTGATACTGTAAAGACTTCACTTTAGATGAACCAACGTAAGTTCTGGTCATGAGTATTTTATAGTGACGTGATTCGAATATGTGGCCAAGTCAAAGAACCAATACTTTGCAGGACAGAGACGTGAGCACCTCATCAGCCTCATTGGCTCATCATTTTTGTCATTTCTGGGGTGTTTCCTTAGAATTTTCAGGCTAGTACTGTATGTGGCGTTAATAGTTGACCTCCTCCTGAATAACCGCTTCCTAGAGTTCTATCTTCAACTATGTACACAGAAAATCTAGCATCACAAAGTTAGACAATGAAAAAGTTAGGCAAGAAAAGGCTTTGCTTTGCTTACCCAGGGATCCCTCCAGATTCGAGTTTATTTGCAATGTCCACATCCCAAGACCAGACATCAAACTGCCATTTTCTCAGGCCCAACACACCACATAGCACGGAGCCTGAATGGATTCCAATTCGCATGTCAACATCATGCTTTGTTCTGGATCTCACATACCTGTTGACAGATGAATGGAGAGACAAGACTAATTAGGCCAAAATGACCATCACTGGGCTGAGAGGACAGAACCATAACTGTCTACTCCATAAATTTATCTCTTACTTATTCAAATGCCACTTCTTCCATGAAACTTTCTTGGTTCCCCAATAACTGGAAGGACGCTGTTCTTTTCTGAAAGTCCTTAGATTTTTGAGCCATCTTAATTCTTTTTTTAAACCTACTCCCAAAACTTATCTTGTCACCTTTGTTTCTGGAAATGACACCAACAATTTTTGTACCCAACTGTGAATAAACTTGGAGTAGATTGTTAGCACTGTACTTCAGTGCATGTTCTATTTCAGAAAAAAAAAAAAAAAGCTTTATGGCTTTCTTCTCATTAGGTCTCTGTGAACATTGTCCTTCAATCAAGTCTCATACAGATTCTGGGATCCCCATTTCTGCTGTTGGATATAGCTTCCAACTATTCCTTACAAATACAAAGATGATTTAATCACCCCATTATTTCTTGATCAAAACCCTTTCTTTCCCTTTTACTCCTTAAAGCAATAGCCTCTGAAATACAGGATTCACAATCCAAGACCCATCTAGTGCACTTACAGAGAGTCAGGAAAGATGTTGGACTTCCATACAATGCTTGTAGGTCTTAACCTTGAAAGGGCTTACTAAGATTCAATTTTAGCACTGAACAGTTGTCTTTTGTGGATATTGAAGAATCATCCTGAGCAAAGAGGATGATGCTGCCAGGATAGGACTTTCTCTAGGTACAAGTGTTCATCTCTTTTTTATTCTCAGAGCATTCCAGGCAATTCTAGTTTATGGATAAAAGATATTTCTGTAGATTTTCAAATGGTAGCATATGATATTTCAAAAGAATATAACTTGAAAATTTTCATTGCTATAAAAATATAATAGTTGTCAAAGGTGAGGGTTTTTTATTTTTCTTTGGTTAAAAGACAAATGCTTCAAGCTTTCTTATTTTTCTGTGGTTAAGATATTGCTGTTAATAATCCCTCTTGGAAATATTTGAGAAAGGCCATCTTTATTTGCTACTTCAAACTAAAGCTGATGGCTTAGGAATGAGAGAGAGAGAGAGAGAGAGAGAGAGAGAGAGAGAGAGAGAGAGAGAGAGAGAGAGAAACTAACTTTTTAAATGAATCCATTGCTCTGAAGAGAACATTTGACAGTAGAAGTTTGAAAATGTTTCCATGTTTTCAGGAATCTTCTGGCCAAACTCAAGCTATATAATTTATCAAAATCTTTGCTCTGAATATCTGCAACTTGGCTTGAAATGATATTCAAAATAAGGAGCTTTGGTGGTAAAATGTGAGCCCATTTACTAATGACATAAAAATGATGCATTGTCTTCTAAGGAGGTTGTAGGAATAACTGACGGATATCAAGGTAGAAGAAAATTTACCAGACAGACTTATGCAGTGCTTTGTTATAACTTATTAATGCCATGACAGCCAAGGGTATGAGTCTGTGAGACCTGTCTACCTCTGTGAGATACAGATGTAGCTCTGATAGCCTTTAAAGCTGGGTGTAAAAATAATTAAACTTGGAACCTGACTTTGGCCTTAGGGTGCTACAGATTATATGGGATCTGAATGATGATGGTTTGGCTTAACAGGTTTTTTTTTTTAATTATTATTTACTTAATGGTAATACACATTTCTTTTTGTTCATTAGAAGCCTCACTTTGAGTTCTGAGTTTCAATATTTACTTCTGGGTCAGGGACATGTACTAGCACAATCCCTTCTATGCTAGGCACAGGCAACAAGAAGCAGACTGAACTCAACCATGTGCTTACAACAGTAACCAGTTAATCCTCAATGGTGTAAAACAACCATGGAATCTGGCAGATGAGGAGTTTGAAATGCATTTTGTGTGTTTATTTTTTAATTTTATAATTTAATTTAATTTTACATATCAGCCATGTATTCCCCTGTCCTCCCTCCTCCCGCCCCCCTCCCTGCCCTCTTCCTAATCTACCCCCATTCCCATCTCCTCCAGGGCAAGGACTCCCATGGGGATTCAGTTCAGCCTGGTATATTCAGTAGAGGCAGGTCCAGTTCCCTCCTCCCTTCACCCAGGCTGAGCAAAGTGTCCCAGCATAGGCCCCAGGCTCCAAAAAGCCAGCTCATGCACTAAGGACAGGTCCCCGCCCCACTGCCTGGGGGCCCCCCAAACAGTTCAAGCTAATCTTCTATCTTACTTATCCAGAGGGCCTGATCCAGTTGGGGGCTCCTCAAGCTATTGGTTCATAGTTCATGTGTTCCCACTAGTTTGCTTATTTGTCCCTGTGCTTTTTCCAATCATGGTCTCAACATCTCTTGCTCATACAATCCCTCTTCTTTCTCACCAATTGGACTCCCGGAGCTCCACCTGGGGCCTGGTGGTGGATCTCTGCATCTGCTTCCATCAGTCATTGGATGAGAGTTCTACCATGACAGTTAGGGTGTTTGGCTATCCGATCATCAGAGTAGGTCAGTTCGGGCTTTCTCTCGACCACTGCCAGTGGTCTATTTTGGAGGCATCTTTGTGGATTTCTGGGGACCTCTCTAGCACTTTGCTTCTTCCTACACCCATGGGGTCTTCATTTATCATGGTCTCTCTTTCCTTGTTCTCCCTCTCAGTTCTTGATCCAGCTGGGATCTTCTGCTCCGCTAAGCTCTCTTTCCCCTGATCCTTGCCCTTCATCAACCCCTCCCCACCTCACGACCAGTTTTCTCATGTAGATCTCATCCATTTCTCTGTCGTTGGGCAATCCCTGTGTCTTTCTTAGGGTCCTCTTTACTAAGTAGCCTCCCTGAAATGCATTTTCAATTTATTATATTTTCAGGGTTTCTTAAGATGTAACCCTATTCTAGTCTGAGTGGAATTGGATTAAAAACTTGAACATTTTATGTTCAAATTCACTGCTCTCACTAAAAATTGGGAAAACAAAATTTTTTGAGTTGTAAACATGTTTAAAAGTATTATTCCTTTAGTGTTGCTCGTATGTGTTTAGAGCTGGTTAGCCTATCAGAAGGGTTTTGTCTCTAATGAGAACACTTTTCTCTCTCTCTCAACAAGTGTTAAATGTCTGTCACTCTTCATTTAAATTGATACATCTACAACATCACTTGTATACCCAAGGCTATGGAACATTGCGTAACGGGGGCGGGGGGGGGTAGTCAGATAGTAAGAGGCAGGGACAAGGATGGAAAGTCTGTCGTGAAATAGAGTTTCTTAACCGTGATCCTTGAATCAGGACAAGGAATGGTTCCTTTCCTTTTTCCACTGTCCCATAACAAATATGAATTGTGAGTGAAAAAAAGAATCTGCTATTCAAACCACAGAGCTGTTGGGAGATATTTGTTATTGTTCCGTCTGGAGAAAAATCTACCATAGCCAGGATTTTGGTTTTGGAAGAGTGAGTTTATTAAGCATGTAGCAAGCATAAGTAAAAGACGAAATAGCAAGTAGCAGTTAGATAAAACCATCATATTGGGTGCTTGCAATACCCAGAGAAATAAATCCCTTTAAGGCAGTCAGCTGCAGCTCCCAGTTGATAATGCTGGGCAGAACAGGGAGAGTTCCCTCCAGATAAGGCTTTGGAGTAAAAGAACAAATAACAATCAGCACATAGGCAGCAAAATATCATTAAACTGGGTGCTTATAACATCTAGCAAAAATGACTGGGGAATTCCTGTTGAAACTGCCAAGCTACAGTTTCCAATAGAGGATTTCTGAGCAAAACAGAGAATTCTCTCCACATCTGAGCTTCCCACATTATGCTCCCACAGCAGATATACCTCTCAGACATTCCTATTCTTAAGGTTGCAATGTTGTTTGAATACCCTCCGCTGTTGGTTGTCCTCCTTCTTCCTTGTAACAGGGTCAGGCACCCAGCCTGCTCCTGGACAAGAGGTCTCAGTGGACATTTTTGATAAACATACTGAGGTCTGAGACAACAGGTTCTGCCTCTTGTTCTTGGAGTAAGATCTCAACAAGTACAAACAAACATTGCACAACCATTTAACCAACATAATATATATCATACTTATTTCAGCATAAATTATACTATCCTGGCTGATCAACCATCTGTCCATATTTACATCTTTCTAATTACATATTATCACTATGGCTTAAGGGTTAGTATCATGTACTCTAATGCCAATCTATTGAGTTGGCATCTTACTCTGCCCATCACTGGCTACATTCCTTGAGAAATGTTACTCCTTTGTCCTGCATCTCTAAGATGCGAATAATAACAGTATTTTCAAGATTAAATTAGAGAGGGAGGGAGAGAGAGAGAAACTGTGTACTTGGAATACTAAGGACAACTTGGTTTTTAATTGCAGATGAAGGAAAGTAAGTGGATTTTCATGTAGCCACAGAGCTGATAAGCAGGATTCCAGCACCGAACTAGCACTGTAGAGACTCTGCAAGAAAGTACAATGCCTTCCTGGTATGACCACCTAGGAAGATAACCTAGGCTGACCTAGAGGCTCAGTGATTGTAAAATGAGGCTGTGTCTGCATTGTTGTGATCCCCAAGGGGGATAACAGATGTTAAAATGATTTGCCAATGAATATGAGGGAGTATTATACAGCACACTGTGCTAATGTCATTAGGTAATTATCACTATGCAGGAATGCACTGAAGTGTCTTAATGAAAAGAGAGATTTTTCATTTTCTTCTACAAGATGAAAGTCATAAGGACACTTAATATTTCCTTACTGCATTCCTTCTATTTTGTTCTGTCTGGGATTTGATTTAAATAAAGCTGAGAATAAAACTATGTAGAAGTAATGAATAATGCACAGCATAGATCCTTTTTACAAAGATCCATCAATACAGAGTTTCAAGACCAGCTCTTGATGGAGGTCTGTGGGTCTTCTCAGAGTTAAAAAGGAAATTGGGGACAGCACTTGCTCAGCTCTTTCATAGAGGAATCCAGGGGTGTTGTGCTGTGTGCAGTAAGCCATAATGAAGAGACAATGACCACAGATCTCCTGCATCATCAACACCATCATCCTATGCCTTCTCCAATGACTTGAGGCTCCTGAAGGCAGGCACTTTTCAGGTTTAGTTAGTATAGTACTTAGCACATACGAATCATCCATGCTCAGAAGTGATTATTGCCTCATGGACACAACTTACTGGCTTTCTTGCTTCCCAACCCTGTGGCCGTCTCAAGAGGAATCTAAGAGTCCAGAGGAACTGCTGAGGTATCTTAGGCCTGACTAGCTAGGAGAGGGTGTGGTGCTGCAAATCTGCTCCCTTCTGTTAGAGCATGATGGAGTCTATTCCTCATGTTAGGCTTCCATTTAAGACTTACATTCTTCTTAGAAGATTTATTTATTTATTATGTATACAGTGCTCTATCTGCATGTATGCTTGCAGGTCAGAAGAGAACACCAGATCTCATTATAGATGGTTGTGAGCCACCATGTGACTGCTGGGAATTGAACTCAGGGCCTCTGGAAGAACAGTCAGTGCTCTTAACCTCTGAGCCATCTCTCCAGCCCTTAAGACTTATTTTAAATAAGAACCCTTTTAATAATAGCTATTATTACTATTTGACAGTTCCATGGACAAATAATGTGACAATCAACAAGCAGACTACTGAGGACATTCCTTGTGATTGAACTATCCAGAGAAAACGGTACAGTTGTATGGTAACAGATAAGGCCTCAGAATGTTCCTTTCTATTGAAGTACTTCCAATGATTCCCTTTCAAAGAGATTAGTCCATCTGTAGAAGTTGCTGGCAGTATGACAAGAATGGTGTGGCAGTTATTGATTAGTAAATTGAACTCTCTCTACTACTAAACAAATGGTTGCATGAAGACACTAACTTGGGCAAAGCATCCCTTATTCCTCTGGGATGAAGAACATCACTTCCTTGGGTTTGCGATAGACATTGAACTTCCATCAGCCCAAGTGCTTCTTCAGTCCTACTGAGAGGCATGGACTACACACTGTAGCTGAAGTCACGCTTTTCTACCTACTAGCCGTGGGTCTTAGGATAGTGCTGCTAATCTTTGAGTTTGTTTTTACAAATGTAATAGAAAGGAGGATGAGCTGTAAAAATGGTTCATAATCCGTGTGGAGGGAACGTTTAGCCTGGTTCATGCTGAACACTCAGTATTAGCTACTAATTAATCTAAAGGATACCAGTTCTCTAAAGGATGCTTATGGTCAGACCAATACGAAGTTATGAATTCATGACTCTAGTCACTCCTTCCTGCTAAAATGATGTCTGCTTTCCCTCTACTCATGTCAGAAGAGCTTCAATCAACTTAGCTAAACTGTCAACTGGACAGAGCTACATATAGTACTAAGATCTGACTAGAGTCCAGGTGCTCAGGAGAAAGAGTGCCTTTAATTCTCCAGATAAAGAGAAAGAAGCTCATTATGGAGGAGAGTTGCATTTGCTGAGGGCTTTGTCCAGATGTGGAATCTTAAAAGTGATCTCATGTCATTATCAGCAGCATTCTGCAAATGATGAAAATGAACCTCAAGAAGTATACCGTGGGGCCAGTAGGTGAGAGACTTGTGGGCAGGCAGCAACACCACTGCTACCACCCACTGGATTTGGTTCCCACAAGACCCATTGCACCACTCACCCCCATTGACCAGATCTTCCTGCCCTTGGTCAACTATTTCAGGCAACATCAGTAGCCAACACAGGAACAAGCACCACCTACACCAACTGGAAGAACAGATAGGTAAATGCCAGTGTAATAATACATTTAACAACATAAAGGGCAATATGGCACCACCAGAACACAGTGGTCCTACAACAGCAAGACCTGAACATCTCAACGGAGATGAAGCAGAATAAAACAACCTTAAAGAAAATGTTATGAAGATGACAGAGGCCTTTAAAGAGAAAATGAAACATTCCCTTAAAGAAATCAAGGAAAAGACAAACAAAAAAATTGGAAGGAATCAATAAATCCCTTAAAGAAAGCCAAGAAAAATAATTAAACAGGTGAAGGAAACAGTTCAAAACTTGAAAAGTGAAATAGAGGCAATAAAGAAAACACAAGCCTAGGGAATTCTCGAAATGGAAAATCTGGTAAGCAAACAGGAACTACTGATTCAAGCATCTCCAGCATAATACAAGAGATAGAAAAGAGAATCTCAGGCATTGAAGATATAATAGAGGAAATAGATTCATTGGTCAAAGAAAATGTTAAATTTTCTGAAAAATGATTAACACAGAACATCCAGGAGATCTGGGACACCATGAGAAGACCAAACCTAAGAATAATAGGGGTAGAAGAAGGAGAAGAATTCCAGCTCAAGGGCACAGAAAGTATTTTCAACAAAATCATAGAAGAAAACTTTCCCAACCTAAAGAAGGACATGCCTATGAAGGTACAAGAAGCTTGCCAAATACCAAATAGACTGGACCAGAAAAAAGTTCCCTCACCACATAATAATCAAAACACTGAACATATAGAATAAAAAATAATATTAAGAGCTGCAAAGGAAAAAGAACAAGTAACATATAAAGGTAGACCTATCAGAATTACATTCGACTTCTCAATGGGGACTGTAAAAGCTAAAAGGTCCTGAACAGAAGTTTTCCAGACACTAAGAGATCATGGATGCCAGTCCAGACTACTATGCCCAGTAAAACTTTCAATCACCATAGACAGAGAAAACAATATAGTTCCTGACAAAACCAGATTTAAACAATACCTATCCACAAATCCAGCCCTACAGAAAGTACTAGAAGGAAAAATCCAACCTAGGAAAGTTAGATGTATCCATGAAACACGGGTAATAGATAATCTCACACCAGCAAAACCCAAAGAAGGGAAAAACACACAAACCACCACTATCACCAACAAAACCAAAATATAACAGGAATTAATAATCACAGATCATAACTATCCATTAATATCAATGGTCTCAATTCACCTATAAAAGGACACAGGCTAACAGAACAGATACAAAAACAAGATCCATCCTTCTGCTGCATACAAGAAACACATCTTAACTTCAAAGACAGGCATTACCTTAGAGTAAAGGGTTGTGAAAAATTTTCCAATCAAATGAACCTAAAAATGAAGCTTGTGTACCTATCCTAATCTCTAACAAAATAGACTTCAAACTAAAATTAATCAAAAGAGACGAGGAAGGACATTTCATCACAGGAAAAATCCATCAAGGTAAAGTCTCAGTTCTGAACAATTATGCCCCAAATACAAGGGCACCCACATTTGTAAAAGAAACATTACTAAAACTTAAATCACACATCAAACCCCACACATTGATAGTGTGGGACTTCAGCACCCCATTCTCATCAATGACAGGTCGGTCAGACAGAAACTTAACAGAGAAACAAGGGAACTAGCAGGTGTTGACTCAAACAGACTTAACATATATCTACAGAACATTTCACCGAAACACAAAAGAATCTGTCTTCTTCTCAGCACCTCGTGAAACCTTCTCCAAAATTGACCACATACTTGGTCACAAAGCAAATCTCAACTAATACAAAAAATTGAATAACCCCTTGTATCTTATTGGATCACAATGGATAAAGGTTATAATTCAACAACAACGCAAACTACAGATAGCCTACAAACTCATGGAAATGGAACAACTCTTAACTGAATTACCATTGGGTTGAGGAAGAAATAAAGAAAGACTTTCTAGATTTCAATAAAAAGGAATGTACAATATACCCAAACTTAGGGGGCACATTGAAAGCAGTGCTAATGGAAAGTTCATTGTACTAAATGCCTACTTAAAGAATTTGAAGAAATCTCACACTAGGGACTTAACACCACTCATGAAAGCTCTAGAACAAAAAGAAGCAAACTCATCCAGGAGGAGTGATGACAGGAAATAATCAAACTCAGGAAAATAGAAACAAAGAGAATAATACAAAGAATCAATGAAACAAAGAGTTGGTTCTTTGAGAAAATCAACAAGATAGACAAGCCTTTATCAAAACTAACCAAAAGGCAGAGAGAGAACATCCAAATTAACAAAAGCAGAAATGAAAAGGGAGACATAACAACAGACATGGAGGAACACCAGAGAATCATTAGATCATACTTCAAATACCTGTACTCCACAAAATTGGAAAATCTAAAAGAAATGAACAATTTTCTGGATAGGTACAACATACCAAAATTAAATCAAGACCATATAAACTATTTAAATAAACCTATAAACTCTAAGGAGATAGTAATCATTAAAAGTTTCCCAACCAAAAAAAGCCCAGGGCCAGATGGTTTCAGTGCAGATTTCTACCTGAATTTCAAAAAAGAGCTAATACCAACACTCCTCAAATTGTTCCACACAATAGAAACAGAAGGAACAATGCCAAACTCTTTCTGTGAGGCTACAGTTACCCAGATAACCAAACCACACAAAGATGTAACAAAGAAAGAAAATTATAGACCAATTTCCCTCATGAACATAGATGCAAAAATACTCGATAAAACCCTGGCAAGCTGTATCCAAGAACACATTTAAAAAATCATCCACCATTATAAAGTAGTCTTTATCCCATAGATGCAGGTTGGTTCAACATATAAAAATCTGTCAATGTAATCCACCATACAAACAACCTGAAAGGAAAAAAAAGATCATCTCAGATGCTGAAAAAAACCTTTGAGAAAATCTAATACATCTTCATAATAATGATCTTGGAGAGATCAAGGATATAAAGAACATAGCTAAACATAATAAAAGCAATATATAGCAAACCAACAGCCAACATCAAATTAAATGGAGAGAAACTCAAAGTAGTTCCACTAAAATAAGGAACAAGACAAAGCTGTCCACTCTCTCTATATCTATTCAATATAGTACTTCAAGGTCTAGCAAGAGCAATAAGACAGCAAAAGGAGATCAAGGGAATACAAATTGGAAAGGAAGAAGTAAAACTTTCGCTATTTGTGGATGATATGATTCTATATATAAGTGATCCCAGAAATTCTACCAGGTTACTCCTACAGCTGATAAACATCTTCAATAATGTGGCAGAATACAATTAACTAAAAAACTTAGTAGTCCTCTTGTATACAAATGATAGAAGGCTGAGAAAGAAATCAGAGAAACAACACCCTTCACAAAAACCTCAAATAATATAAAATATGTTGGAGTAAATCTAACCAAACGAGTGAAAGACCTGTATGTCAAGAACTTTAAGTCTTTGAAGAAAAAAATTGAAGAACATATGAGAAAATGGAAAGATCTCCCATGTTCATAGATAAGTAGGATTAATATAGTAAAAATGGCAACCTTACCAAAATCAATCTACAGATTCAACACAATTCCCAACAAATCCCAACATAATTCTTCACAGACCTTGTAAGAACAATACTCAAATTCATATGGAAAAAACAAAAACATCCAAGATAGCTAAAACAATCCTGTATAATAAAGCAACTTCTAGAGGCATCCCCATCCCTGACCTCAAGCTCTTCTATAGAACTACAGTAATAAAAACAGCTTGGTATTGGCATAAAAACCAACACATAGATCAATGGAATCGAATTGAAGACCTTGACATAAATTCACACACCTATCAACACCTGATTTTCAACAAAGAAGCCAAAACTGCACAATGGAAAAAAAGAAAGCATCTTCAACAAATGGTGCTGGCATAACTAGATGTCAACATGTAGAAGATTGCAAATACATCCATATCTATCATCATATAGAAAACTGAAGTCCAAGTGGATCAAAGACCTTGGCATAAATCCAGTTACACTGAACCTGACAGAAGAGAAAGTGGGAAATAGCCTTGAAGGCATAAGCATAGGAGACCACTTCCTGAATATAACACCAGTAGCAAGACACTAAAATAGACAATAAATGCGACCTCTTGAACTGAAAAGTTTCTATAAGGCTAAGTACATGGTCAATAAGACAAAACATCAGCCTACAGAGTGGTAAAAGACCTTCATCAACCCCACATCTGACAGAGGGCTGATCTCCAAAATATATAAAGAATTCAAGAAACTAAACACCACAATACCAAATAATCCAATTAAAAAGTGAGGTACCGATCTAAAGAGAGAATTCTCAACAGAACCATCTTAAATGGCTGAAAGACAGTTAAGGAATTGCTCAACATCTTTAGTTATCAGAGAAATGCAAATCAAAACGACTCCAAGATAACATCTTACACCTGTCAGAATGGCTAAGATCAAAAACACTGACAACAGCTTATGATGGAGAGGATGTGGATCAAGGGGAACACTCCTCCACTCTTGGTGGGAGTGCAAACTTGTACAGCTACTTTGGAAATCAATATGGTGGTTTCTCAGAAAAATAGGGATCAATCTATACCATTCCTGGGCATATATCCAAAGGATGCTCAATCATACCACAAGGATACTTGCTCAACTATGTTCATAGCAGCATTATTCATAATAGCCAGAATGTGGAAACAATCTACATACCCCTCAAGTGAAGAACAGATAAGGAAAATGTGGTACATTTACATAATGGAGTATTACTCCTCTGTAAAAAACAATGACCTCATGAAATTTGCAGGCAAATGGATGGAACTAGAAAAAACCATTCTGATTGAGTAACCCAGACCCAGAAAGACAAACATGGTATGTACTTACTCATAAGTGGATATTAGGAGTAAAGTACATGATAATTAACCTACAATCAACATTCCCAGAGAGGATAGATAACAAAGAGATCCCAAAGAGTGATGCATGGATTTCCCTGGAAAGGGGAAATAGAAGAGATCTCTTGGGTAAACTGGGGTGGGGATGGAGAGATGGGAGATGGGAACTTGAGGGAGCAGGTTGGATGGGCTGGGCATGGGAGGCAGGTTGGGGGTAGTACAGAGGAGGGGGAGAGTAACTAAAGAGAAATGTTGATGGGGGGTGGGCATTTCAGGGCTAGGGAGAAAACTGATGCCAGGAAAACTTTCAGGAATCCACAAGGCTAGCCCCAGTTAAGACTCCTAGCAATAGAGGAGAGGGTGCCTGAACTGGCCATCTACTGTAATCAGACTGGTGACTACCCTGATTGTCATCAGAGAGCCTTTATCTAGTAAGATCAGCACTGGGCTGAGCTCTGGGATTCCTGCTCTCTTGGGAGCAGGAGGAGAGATTGTAAGGGCCAGGGGTGTCAAGGTCATAGTTGGGGAACCCACAGAGACAGCTAACCTGAGCTCATGGGAGTTCATGGACCCTGGACCAATAGTTAGGGAGCCTACATGGGACCGACCTAGGCCCTGTGTATGTGTGTGACAGTTGTGTAGCCTGGTCTGTTTGTAAGGTTCCTAGCAGTGAGATCAGTGCCTGTCCCTGGTGCTTAGCTGGCTTTTGGGAACCTGTTCCCCGTGCTGGATTACCTTGCCCAGCCTTTATGCAAAGGGGAGGATCTTGGTTCTATTTTAACTTGATGTGCTATTTTAACGTGATGTGTTCAAGCTCATGGGAGGCTTGTCCCTTTCTGAATGGAGAGGGAGGAGTAGATGGGGAGGATGGTAAATGAGAGTTAGGGAGAAGCGAATAGGAGGAGAAGAGGGAGGGGAAACTGTGGTCGGTATGTAAAATAAATGAAAAAAATATTAATTAAACAAAATAAAATTAAAAAAGAAGTATATTGTTTAAGGTTGAATTTCATGTATTATCTGCAAGTCTGGTTACAGTACTCTCCTACTATCCTCCATGGTTTCATTTCAAGATAAGCGTGAAAAGAAGTATCTAGACTAGGTTCTGAGCTGACCCAATCCAATACCCAGACAATGTGTCTTCTACTAATAAACCCCCAGAGCCAACAGGGCTAATGAAAGTGCCCTTTGACAAAGCTGCTGAGTTTGCTGGGGTGCTTCAGAGTCACAGTGAGGTGTGGGCCGATCATCACGGTAGCCATGGCACCAGCCGGACACTGCCTTCTACTCTGAACCATCCTTTATACCCATCTTACAAATTTCTTAATAGTTTTTACTTAAGAGCAATAAAAATGACTGTAACAAAACTTTGACAAATATAGATAGTAATTTGCAGCTGTAGGAGAGGTGAGGCGTAGCTGTCAAAATTAGGGCAAATGGAGCAAACAGCTTAGACATTTGTGTTCCAAGAAGCAGAATCAAACCCTTCTGTCAGACACCTCTGATCCAATCCACAGAACATTCATTCCACACATCATAAGGCTCAAGAAGTGTCTCACAAAAACAGTTACCAGGTTAATATGAATTTGAAGGACCTGCCAGTACTTCATATCTAAACTGGTAAGGTGATCTAACCTAAACTCCAGTCTTGCCCTTTTGCTGATTTTTAAAATGCCAGACACTCAACAATCCTAATACAAAGAATGTGGAAAGTATTAAGCAAGGATCAGAGATTCATGAATACATTATTTATTCTAACTCACATGTGTCTACCAACCTGGTGATAAATACACATACACATGTGCACACACACACACACACAATATATATATATGCTGTGATGGGCAACATAGCCCAATTTTAGGAGATGGAATAAGTCTCCAATTGTGGATGAGAATTTCCTGATATGTAATTGGATCTGTCTGTGAGGACTGATGTGGCCTCCCTCACATTCCATAGAGCACTGAATTTGAGAGTCAGACCCAGATTTCTGCTTAGAAATGTCTCACAAACATCTCTGGGGAACAGAATGCTATTTGTAAAGTTTTCCAGTCACTGTGATGTAAACATTCTTCTCATGTCTGATTTGAAAATGTCCATCTTGGTATCATCTGGCACATAAAATTCCTGCAAGTTAAAAAAAAACTGGTTTCTGTAAACAGGTAGAGGCTGGCCCAACCTATCACTGTCAGGATTTGGTGGTGTCCTCCTTCACCTCTGTGTGGGGAATTGTAATGACTGCAATCCACTTGAAGCTTGGAGTGGACATTGTAGACCCTGTCTACTTGTGCGACTTATAGTCTTGGTTCCTTGTGCTTTGCCTGCTTCTGGTGATTTGGAGAGCTATAGTCACTCTAAAAATGAAACTGCCCAATAGCATTTATGTCTACTATTCCATGTATACTTCTACAAAGGCTCAGTACTCTCCTGTGCTATGCACTACTAATGTAAACTATGTTGTCTAGTGGGTTCCCATTTTTCTACCCTGCAGCTATAACAGAATTGTTCTAACAACTTTCCTGCCTTTGGGCTCATGCCCTTGCTTCTGCCACTGACATGTTGTGTGTCATTTGTCTACAGATCACTTGCTTGTTTTTTTATCTGATCTGAAGAAAGTAATAGTTTCTCATAGGGCTTCTGTATTATTAACTGAAGTAAGGTGTGGAACTGATTCAGTGAAATTGCCCACAGATGAACAGTCCCCAACATTAGTTTTGTTGACTATAAGTGCGAGATAGGTGCTGAAAGCCCTTCAAATGACTGCATCTTAACAGGAGTACAGGTTTATGACTGCTATTCAGATGGCTAATCTCAATCATTGATTTAATTAGTTTTGGTAACCCTAGCCCAGGGAATTAATGAGGCACATGCTTAGGCATTTCCAGTGAGGATTAACCGAAGGGATATGTCCTGAATGTGGGTGGCATCATCCTATGTGCTGGGATCTCAAACTGAATAACAAAGAGAAAGCTAGATAAGTACCAGAATTCATCTCTCTGCTTCTCAATCTGCCCAGAGAGCTGAGCAAACAGCCTCATGTTCCCGGCACCATGCTTGGCCAGGCGTGATGGACTGCAGGCAAACACACCTTTCTTCCCTTCAGCTACATCCTGCCAGGTGTTTCATAACAGCAACGAGAAAATCAACAATGCAGCCATTTCTTGTGATGTTTTCAAAGAGGATGAGGAAGAGGCATTAGAATGATGGTGGCTCGGGGGAGAAGGGAGAGATACAGAGAAAAAGCATGTGTGTGAGAGAGACAGACGAGAAATAGAGGGATGTAGAGAGGGAGAGAAGAACTCAAAGAGGAAGCAAAGAGCGGGAGAAGGAGCAGCAGCAGAAAGAGAAGAGGAAGGAAGCAGAAGTGGAGAGAAAGGGAAAGGAAACGGAGCTGAGAGACGCGCGCTTTGGCATTCTTCCTTAAGTGACAAGAAATAGGATGATTCCTGCTTTTCAGTCCTTGTCCTACCGTATTGCTTGGCAGAGCAACCCTGCCACAAGGATTGGGACCTCTGCTCTAAATAAGCTGCTGGGAAACGCTGTTCCTGCTTGGCATTCTGGAGTCATTCTTGCAGCTTTTTAGCAATTGCACTGAAAAGACTCTGCTCTGCAAATTTCATTAAGATTCATCAAGGACACCTTTTATAGATCATTAATGAAAGCATTGTAGAGAGCAGAGCCCAGTGTCAACTCTGGCATCTCCTCAGCTATTAAGGATCCCAAGAATAGACCCAGGGTATGTCAGAAGGGTCCATCTGGAGCCACTTTTAAATCTATGTAATAGAAACTATTATCTAAACCTATTTTAATTAATTGACTTTTATGAACAGACGTGCATAAGATGGCACTGAATGCTTCATTAGAAATAAAGTTGCATTCAGCCCCTATCCCCCACCATTAACTACCTAAGTGCTTGTTTCTAAGTCAAGTGTTTTCAATGGAATATGCTTGCTATGAGGTTATTTTGCCTGGGGCTTATTCTCAAGTTATTCTTGGATATTTGCTGAATTTTTCCATTAATATCAGCTCTGCTATTTTTTTCAGGAATGGGTATGAGGTCTCCTAAGATATTCATTGATCCTTTATGTATTGATGGCAGAGTCTGTGTGTTGGGAGCAATATATGTAGGGCTGAGAGGCAGAATGCATATTGGTTATGACTATGGATGGCTCCAGATTGGCAGTCTTGTGCTGCCACTGACGAGCTATGTGACTCTGAGTCATTATCTGATCAATGTGTGTACCATTTCCCTCACTTGCCAACGGTAACTTCTTTCTGGGGCATCTGTTGGTTGGTATGAGGCCATTCAGTATATCTAGCTGTCTGTGGCTGACACTGATTCTGACAATAGCTCTGACTACCAGTGTAGCCACATAGAGTGTGTCAATAGTTTACCTGCCATCCCCACTTAACTCCTAGGGATTTCATGAAGATGTAAGGGACTAATATACACAAAACCTTTTCCTCAGTGCCCAACATACCCTAAGTGTTCAATAAACTCAATTAACTGTCATTATTTTCAGGGCATTGGCTAGAAGGCATGATAAAGGAAGAGCTTTTGTAACTGTGTTAAGGGATATTTTCTACCACCCAACTCAGGCCCATCTGCAAGGGTCTATTAGAAGTATTTCTATGGTACTGGACAAATGGCTCAGCAGTTAAGAGTGCATACATAGAAGACTCAAGATCAGTTCCCAGCCCTCATATTAGAACTGCCTATAATTCCAAATACTGAACACCTGGCTACTTCTAGATGTCTTGAGTACCTTTACTCAAAGGTGCATATCCCTCATACATATAATTTAAAATAGAACAAATGTTAAAAGTGTTTCTGTTATGACAACATGCATGTCACCTATTTACCTATTTGGGGTTTTAAAGAAACACTCCTATTGGAATCCATTGATCTCTATTTTGCATGGCAGGCATGGGGTTCTAAGTTAAGCCACCATCTATGGCCACATGTCTAGTAAGAGGCAGAAATGGGGACAGATGGGGTCTGCTGCTGCAAATCCAGAACTATCCACTTCATGAAACATATACCCTGTAAATCACTTTGCTTTTAAGGGATATTCATCACAATCACATCTAGCAACAAACTGTACCTTTAATGCAGTGGAATCCCAACCAAAATTCCCAGAATAATGTCAATTAAAATATAATTATAATATCATGATAGACATTTAAATATTGTCCCTTAGTTAACATCTGAGGTTCCAGCTTCTACTATTTCCAATCTTTTCTATTTTTTCACAGCAATTTCCTATGTCAGGTTCTTCTTGCTCCTAAACTGTTAGAAAAGCATCTCCCGAGCCGGGCGGTGGTGGCACACGCCTTTAATTCCAGCACTCGGGAGGCAGAGCCAGGTGGATCTCTGTGAGTTTGAGGCCAGCCTGGTCTCCAAAGCGAGTTCCAGGAAAGGCGCAAAGCTACACAGAGAAACCCTGTCTCAAAAAACCAAAAAAAAAAAAAAAAAAAAAAAAAAAAGAAAAGCATCTCTCAATGGTTTCCTTTACCAAGACTCAACTAGTGAGAAAGTTATTCATATCCACAGACACTTTTTGATGTCTGTTCTGGCTCTGTCATTTTTCCACAGTGCCTGTGACTTCCCATTGCTTTCAGGATACAACCTAATGTCTTTCGTAGTAACTCCATTGTTGAGTTTAGAATGCTGGTGACCACTAGGGTCCTCTTCATTGCTTGACAGGCTCATCAATATATACATAACCACATAGGACATATATGCATATACACTCTCTCATGTGAACATGCCACATGTATGCATATGTCTATATACATACACATGCATACACATATATACAAACCTACAGTTTTTACCATTCTTGATGGTTATAATGGCTTATTCTTCATGCCTCTGTCTCCAAAGAAGAGAAAACCTTTTTGATTTGTTTGTTTGTTTTGTTAAAAGATCTACTATGCAGATACCCCAGTAAAGACAGATGAAAGGAGAAATTGTTTTTCTTATTTTTTTTTCACCAGCCAAAATTTATAGTGACACATTTTGATTACATGTGTAAGAAAAAAAAGTGAGTATTATTTGCCAATAAAAATACAGGACCAAAAAAAAATACAGGACCAATTTTCTTCTAAACATGAGTTTAGGGACAAAAATCAGCCATACACTGAATGGATAGGGTCAACAGAAAGTTGGATTGGAGGTTGTTTTATATGTACCAACTCTGGAAACCCATTTATTGGAGAATGTTTCAGAGAAGAGAACTACTTCTGAATGATACTCCTCCAAAATAATCCTGCATTAGGGATATAGTCTGGGGATACTGAGAACCCAAGAAGACACTTCTAACCACATGTGCACACATCTCTCACCACCACTGTCCCACCTTCTAGAGACACTGTGGGACACAGGATGACAGCCTTACCTTGGGTAGATGGAGAGAACAGGCAGCAAGGTGGTTTAGATCAAGGGTACAAAGTCATAGTTCTCTCTTCTAACAAGGGGAATTGGAACTGTGGAGCTCTTGCCTTCTGAGTACTTGTTTTTGTTGTTGTTATTATAATTACTATAATATTGTTTGTGTGTTATGTGTGAGTGTAGACACATAGTGCCACAGTGCATGTTTGGAGGTTAGATTACAGCTTCATGGAGCTGTGTCTCTCATTCATCTTTATGTGGGTTCTGGGAATTGAACTCAGATCACCAGTCTTTCAAGATAGCACTTTTAGCCACTGAGATATTTAGTCAGTTCTCCCCCAGTTTCTTTTGTTTTGGCTCGTGCCTATTGTGAATGCTTAAAATCAGTTTTACTATATGTTATTTCTTGTTTTCATTAACAGACAACATTGTATGTACTTACTTACTATACACAACATTGCTTTTATGTACACATCATGGAATGATTAAACCCAGCTAATTGGCATGTTATTTTCTTATGTAGTTTTCATCTTTGTCATAAGGAAACTTCTATAAGCATTTTTCCAGAATACAATGTATAATTGGCTGCAGTCATAGTGATGCACAAGGCCTTTTAGGGTTATTCCTAAAACTGAAAATTTCCATCCTTGAACTACAACTTTCTAATGGCTGCTCTCTTCTCTGCTTCTGGGAAATCAGCTTGATCAGATAACGCATTAATGAAATCCTACATCATTTTTATTTTGATTCCTGGGTTATTTGCACCCAATATAATGTCTTCCAGACTTATGCATGTTGTTAAAAATTACAGAAGGTCCTTTTTTTTAAATAGCTGAATAGTCAATCTCTATTGGGATGAGTATTTTGAGGTAGAATAAAGCAAACACATCATGTGCAAGTGGTGGTTGGTAAAGAGTAATCATCTCATCATAAAGCTAGTAACTTGGATTCTCTTTTACACACACTGAAGTGTATTTTCAGCAGCCATCTCCCAGACTGAAATATTTGTCGGTGGGAGTGGGATTCTAGAAGCCTGAGCCAATTACAACAAAGGCTTGCCTAAATCCAGCATTCCTGTTCCATCCTCTGTTCCATGGTTTCTTGTTAACTGAAGAATTAATGCTGGACCTCAAGTCTCCTACATTATAATCAAGGAGTTCTTTGGGTATTAATAGGCTCTGAGTCATACAGTTAAAAAATATGCAACCAATGTGTCTTATCCTGAGGAAGTAGAAGTGGTACTTAATAAATGAACGAAAGAAAATGCCCTTGAATCATTTGAACTTATCTAAGCTTTTGCTTCTCATTGTCCAACTCCAAAGCTCCAGAAAAACCTTAAATTGCCATTAAAAGGGCCAGGGACAAGGTTCTCTGAAGACAGAGAAATGAGTATGACCTGAGGCTGCTCAGTTCTTTTGCAATGCCATCTCTACAGCATGTCTTCAGCTTAAGATCAAAATAGAAAGTCGTATGGAACGTCAGCAGTATTTTTTACTTGTTGGTAGTGAGGCTTATGGAGGTATAAGTCACAGATTTTCAAAACCAATAGAGAGAGACTTCAGGGGTGTCTGGTCTGGCTTCTTCACTTTACAGTCAATAAACTCAAGTTGTCTTTGTATAGTCATGCAGAGCAAAGGCTTAAAGAAAATACATGGGTTTCCAGGGGTTGGCACAAGTCTGACATACAGAAGTGCTCAATAAACCTTTGCTTACAGAGTTATTGGCTGGCTGACAGAATAAGCATCATATATCTGCTTAGTTGTAGAGATCTCTGCTTCCATGGGTGTCTGTCCCATTGTCTCTCTTAAGACCTATTAAAACATCAGAATTAGTCTTTGTTTTCAGGCCAAAATCTCAAGTCTCCAAATGAACAGTTAGTCTGACTTAAAGGAAACTTTGGGTTGAAGCCTATAGGCTCATCTTTCCGTCTTTAAGGGTGGGAACTTTTGCAGAACAGAAGACAAGGAACAAACAAAGTTGGCAACTGTAGCCTCTCTGCCTACTTGGAAGAGTGAAGACTCCAGTTTCTGTCATGAATCTCATAGCAAAATACTATACACTGTTATTTTACCTCATGACCCCTCGATCCCTATTCTCAATCAACGTTATGGGCAAACTTAAAACGTTCCTTAAAATTGATCATAATCATTGTTAAACTTTTGAGTTGATATCAAAGACTGTTTGGAGGGAAGGTTAGATGGGATTAAAATCAAGGGGCAATTGTATATTTTTCTTTATTTGAACAAAAATCTTCTTTTATTCTTAATTATGTGTATATGTGTGTATGTCTGTGGCCATGTCTGTGTTCACATGTGTGCTCATGTGTTGGGGGTGGGTGTCATGCAAGTGGCTGCAGAGGCCAGAAGAGGTTGTCCTCTGGAGTTGGAGCTACAGGTGGTTGTGAGAAGCCCAATGTGAGTGCCATGGGAACTGACCTCTGGTCCTCTGCAAAAATAGTTTGCATTCATAACCATGGAGCCAGCTCTCCAGCCCTTCATACAATTTTCTTACAGTGTGATACATGCCATGATGACCATGTGGTTTCTGCTGATGGAAAAATATTGAAGAGATTTAGAAGGATTCTAGTTTCTTTACTTCTCACTGGCATGGTGATACGGTAGCTTTCATGGAGTCCTGGGTGTATATAGGATTCTTCTGCAGAATTTTTATGAATCTACCTCTACCACTGAGCTGGCCATCCTAGGAGACAGGGCAGTGAACTATGGCCTGGCCAGTAAGCATGGCCAGATATTAGAATGATATTGGATGTGGCACCAAAAGAGATCCAAGGTATCTAGAATTTCTTGATTCCTGATCCTCAAACTCCTTCCCTTTAAAACAAAAGAGTGAAAATATAACACTGCCCAGAAAAAAAAGGAATCGCATATTTGGCCTGAAGTCACTTAGACCCAAGACTTCTGTGTCTGTCTCCCCTAATGGTCAACCGCCTTGTGCCCCAGCACCTGGTCTTGTAGGCTCCTTTAAGTCCTTGTTGGAAGATGTGTTCCACCAGTTGCATGTGCTAGTCCCTGATTTGCAAAGTCCAGCAGAAAGGCCTGCAGCCTACAAAGAGCACAGAGGCCATCTTTGTCATTTAACTGACTTTCAAAAGTAATGCCCTCATCACCAGGAGCTTATCAAGGCATGTGTTTAAAAAAAATGCCTTTTCTTCCCAGGGAAATTTCTTGCCAGCTTTTGGAAGAATATGGATTTGTTATCCCCTTCCTTTGGGAAGGTAGAGTTGTCTATGGAATCTCTTATATTAATCCAGGTGGGTCTTCCCATTGAGAAGTTCCAAGCTTTGGAGTTACATTTTGACAAACTCTCTTTATACTGGTTTTGCTTGGTGTACTCTAATTCTACCCTGAAAACCCTATATCCCCAAATGCAGTGTTTTTTCCAGACTTGCTATACTACATTTCATTGGAGCATTTGGGTGTCATTCAAACACACACACACACACACACACACACACACACACACACACACACACCCTCTCTGTTTCTTTCCAATGTTGTGCAAGAATGTAGTATCTAGAGGCTCAGTAACCATCTTAGAATCTCAGAGGGAATTTTTACAATGATGAACTTTTGTCCCACAGCCATACAGTTTAATTCTACAATGCTCAAATCCCCAAACTCCTTCCCTTAACTAGAACTCTGGACAAGTGTGTGGACAAAAGATAAAAGTACTTGCAGCACACACAAGAAGCCAATGTTTGTTGACCTGAAGATACATTTGTATCAAGGTCCTGTGGGCTCTGGCATGTACCCATTGATAGACCATCACCACTCTTTTTACTCCAGGCCTCAGTAGTTGCAGCAATCCTGATTTGCATATACATCTATCTCCTTTTCAGAGCTCCCCACTCTACCTCCAGCATCCTGCTGATGTCTATGCAGAATATATTTCAAGCAACAGCTCATACATCTCCACCCTGGGCATCTCCATGATAGCAGATGAATTAACTGGTCTTCCTTTTAACCTCCCCAAATCCTGTGTTTTATTCAAAGATTATTGTACTGCAGTAAAATCGTGTGTGCATTGCCTATCTCTCCTGCTCTGCTCTCTGAAGAGGATTTACTTATCTTTTCAACCTCACTGTATCCCCATGAGAACCTCTGTGATCAGAGTTCCTCCATAACTGACTGAAAGTGAAATGTTACCATAACTTAAGGAGACCAGCAGATCCATTAGCTTCTATGAGAGAATCAGCAGATATTCAGCTTTTGTGAAATAAGGTAAGCTTTTAACTACACTCAAAAATTTCCAGCAAAAGATAAATGGGGGCACATGTCTTCTCATGCACAATGAGGCCTCAAGCACCACAGAGGAGATTACAAGTTACCTGATGGTTTTGATCATGCTGAGGCCCATTTCAACACAGCAATGGGCATGGTCCTGGCGGGGTTCAGGCAGTCCAGACACACAGTAGTAGCAGTCCCCCAGGATTTTAATGCGAAGACAGTGATGCTCCTAAAAGAAACAGAGTGGTAGGGAAAGGGCTGTGTCATCAGGAGGACCAGTTCTTCAGAAAGCTCAAGGAAAGATGCAAGTATCTGTACTTCAGAGTCAGGAATCCCCCACCTTTGGAACATCCTTCTGATGTTCCTATAGTTTATATCTGAAATGGTCTCCAAAGCCCTGGGCTTAGGCCACAGCTTGGTGCTTTTGGGAGGTGGTGGGAACTTGAAGAGCTACAGGCTAGTGGAATGGTCTTCTAGTCCCTAGGTGGGAGTACTCTTGATGTGGGACCACACTACCATGACCTCTTTCTGCTTCCCAGCCACCATGAGGTTAGTGGTTTGCTATGTCACCACCAACCAAAGCAGTAGGACAAGCAATTATTGTTTGAAACTCAAAACTGTGGCAAAATAAATATTTTCCTTATGAATTAATCAATCACCACAGGTATTGTGTTACAGTAAGGGAACACTGACTGACACTATTTCTTTGGATGAATGGTTGGAGTTGAGTAACCTCTTACAGACCTTCTAGAGCTGAGTCCTAGGGACCTATGACTTCATGGGTAGGAGGATCACCTTTGAAAGCAGGGTCTCAGGGCTAAAGAGAGGCGGTATAAACAGAAAGGGCCCCACTGAGCTGGAAGCTCAGTAGACACTTAAAATATCAAGAGGAAGCATGCTGATTTCCTAATCTAAGCATTTTGCTAACTATTGAATACTATTTAAATACCATCAGGTAGAATAAGAACTCGAACCACCTCTGATGCTTATGTGACTGAGTCAGATTTCCAGAACCTTTCTAACCTGCCAAGTAGGCACAGAGGCATCCTGTAGGATTTAGTGCCATGCACACTCCCTGCTCCCAGGTTATTTTAGGAGTTTGTGGATCCTGTCTATTGGTTGTTCAGTGTAGTTACTTTTTCATTAGAGAGCTATGTCTTCAATTTCTTCTTAAATCTCTAGAGTATCGAGAATGAACTTGGAGATTACCTTGCCCACTGATGCTGGTATCTAGGCCTGTGAACCCACAGGACCATTATTCAAAGACATCAAAGTGTTGTAGGGCACATTTTCCCAACACAATTTGTCAAGAAACTATAAAAATTTGTCAACAGCTACCAAAAACAATAATGAGAATTCTTTCAGCTGGCAGCCTTGTCATAATAGAAAACTTATAAAAATTTGCCCAAGAACTAAAAAAGTAAAATCCATTAACAAACACCCAAAAAACAATGGAAATACTATCAGACAGACTTGGAGTTGAACACCTGTAATTTTAGCACTCAGAAGATGGAGACAGGAGAATCAGGATTTCAAGGTCATGCTTGTCTGCATGCTGAACTGAGGGATAGTAGGGCATAATTTGAACTGCATCTCAAAAAGCCAAAAAAAAAAAAAAAAACAAAAAAACAAAAAACAAGATGAGGAGGAAGAGGAAGAAGAGAAAGAGGAAGAAAAGGAAGAAGAGAGGATATTATCTAATAGCCTCATTTAAAAAACAAACAAGGATTTTCCATATCTTAAACTAGAAAGATTTAATTCTAAAGAGAATACCTAAATAAATTAAGCATGATAAAAGTCACAATTTTGCTCTTATCTTTATTGCCACTCTTTTTCCAAGCTCATGCCCATAAGCTAAAATTTCTCAGTTTGGAAATCTAGATTCTGCATATGAGAGAGGAAACACAGTATTTGTTTTTTTATGAGTCTGCCTTGTTTTGTTTAACATAATGAACTCCAGTTTCATCCATTTTCCTCCAAATGTCATGGTTTCATTATTGTTTACAGCCGAATAAACTTAAACTTCCACTGTGTTTGTGCCTCATTCTCTCTCTCTCTCTCTCTCTCTCTCTCTCTCTCTCTCTCTCTCTCTCTCTCTGCTCCATCCCTCCCTCTTTGTCTCTGAATGTTTATTTATAGGACATAAATTTAATGAGGAGATAAGGGAAGGGAGAGACCCATTACTTTAGTCGTGTGTGTGTGTGTGTGTGTGTGTGTGTGTGTATACATATATATATATATATATATATATATATATATATATATATATATATATTCCATTTTTGCCTGTGAAGGCATCCCTTACTTTGATTTGCAGAAGACTGAGGCCAGAAGGAAAGGGCTGTGATTTCAGGCAGGAACAATCACTTGAGGGAGGGCATGGTGTGTGTGACTCAGGCTGGTGAGAATCTACTGCCACCAACCTGAGGTATAGAGCCAGCCTCCTTGTTGGCTATGGTGAGGAATGAAGGAAAGAGATTGGGCAGGATATGCTTTGGTCTAAGAATCTGTATTGTCTGTATTATTGGCAGGCTTGCTAGCCTCATCACCTTGGATAACATCCTGAAAACACTGATAAGTGAGTTTTAGTTCTATATATATAACAAGGACAAAAGAATGCACCTTGTCTTTAATGCGTAAGAGAGGAAACATGGCTCTTAGCAGTGTCAATGACAGCTGATGCCTGGGAGGAGCTTTCTCTGTGTTCAACACACTGCTTTGTATCTTTCACTTTGAGCCTCACATACAAAGGACAGGTAGCTGTCACCTCTGCTCTTTGTAGGAAAGTCATAGGATGAAACATATAGAAAATCCCCCAGATCAGAGATGAACTGGCTCAGTCTTCCCCACAGCAGGTGTGCTGCTCAACAACTCCTAGTCAGTGATATCCCCATGTATACTGAAGTGACGATGTTTTGGAAAATCTAAGCGAGGAAAGGATGGAATAGTAAGCACAAAGCATGCCAAAGGTGTGTTACACTCATCCTGTTCATTTCACATCATCTTTACAACTACCTTCTGAGCTGTGACTAATATGGATGATCTTCAGGCTTCAGGAGGCAAAGCCCATGCCACTATTGAGAGATAGGCAGGGAATTCAAGCCTATGACTGTCTGACTCTGGAGCTCAGTGAATGTTCTCCAGTAAATTTCAAGAATTATAGGACAGTACAGAATGGCAGATCCCCTGACAAAAATATATTTTGAGAAAAGATCGCAGAAAATGACTTACTACCCCTTTGGGGAAGACACTGAACAATATTCACTTCTGGGGTCCACTTTTTGTAAACAAGAGGTAAAGCCGTCAGCTTTCTTCAAAATCTATAGGCTCTAAGTAAATGGGAATATCTCATTTATCTATCTATCTATTATCTATCTATCTATCATCTATCTATCTATCTGTCTATCTATCTATCTATCTATCTATCTATCTATCTATCTATCTATCTATCATCTATTTATGTATCCATTCATTATCTATCATCTATTTGTGTGTATATATGCATATTTTATATACAAAATAAAATATATAGCACATGGTATATATTTCATACATATGTATATACAAGGAAATATGCTAATGTGCACACATCTATATGTGTATATATATATATATATGAAAAATGACTGACTCCTTATCTGCCAAGTTCTGTCAGTTTTCAGACACATTTTTCTTAACATGTTTGATGAGCTGTCAGATGACTTCATCAAATGTCCAAATAAATTCTATCAGAAACTGCTTTAAAAGCTCACACTAGAGAAGACAGGCCACTTTGGAAAATGATGTTTAAAAAGTAAAGTAGGATAAGGTCCATCTTCCATTTAAACTCAGTCTTATTATAATCTTTCCTTCCCATCTCGATTGGCTTAATATCATAAAGAGCTCGAAATCCAAAGAGTTGATTAAATTACGTATGTAGATAGTAGATGAAAATTGGGGAATACATATCAAAGATAGTTATACATTTTTGGAAGGAATTAAAATTTTAGAAGTATATACAGTGCTATTTGATGTGTTAGTTATATTAAAAACAAGTGTTTATTTGAGTTACAGAAAAAAACAGTGCAAAATGAAAAAATTCTCAAAACTAATGTACTTTAAAAATAGACATAAAAATCATGACAAACTAATAATATTTTGTCTAATTTCATCTTATTGGAATCAGAGAGTGATGTGTGAATATATTGTCCCAGTAAAACTTCAGCTATAGAAAAAGCTAAAGTCCCTTTGGATACCCATTTTCTGTCACACACCCAGTGCCCTGGGAGCCCGATTTCTAGCAATCTTTAGAGGGCAGGTGCATAGGTACACATATGCTCTGTGTTTCATGATCTTTGTCATGAATTTATCACACCATGTTTGGAGGTGTAAACTTGATTTTTCCCTATATAATGTTATGTCAGATCATAGAGATGCCATCTCATTAGAAATTGATCAGCTCTCCACAGTATTTTTCCTTATTGTTGAAAGACTGATGTTGCTTCCCATTTTGGCAGAAGTTTAAAAAAGTTTTAAGATCCTAATGATGCTGTTGGTATTAGAATATAACATCCTTTCTTCATAGTAGTGTGGTATACTCATATGTACTTTTCCTCTGTTCCTACTTTGAATGAGGAAAAGTTAGGTAAGGGGTTTGTTATTTTAAAAGATCAGATACTAGAATTACCAAACTTTGTCGATTGCAATATCAACAGTTCAACCACTCTAAGCCTAGCAGCTTGAACCTCAAGGGCACTGTAGAATACACACTAAATGGAACTTTCATGGCCAACTTGAAAGGAATCCCTACATTTCAATAATGCAGTGAAACAATGGGGCAGTGTAAGGTGCTTGGTGAGGTAGGTTCTCTTGGACATCTCTGTGACTCAAATCCACAGGAAAATACCAACAGACGGCAACCTGAGTCTTATAGAACTCCAGAAGACATAAGATAAATGCAAGCTCAATTCCTTTTTATGTAACAGCAGAACCTGGAACCCAGCGAGGCAGGGACTTGCCTAAGGCAGAGGACAGAAATAGTCGAAGGGAAGTTTCCTTATTTCAAAGCAAGTAGAATCATTTTCACTGGCAGAGTTTGTCAAACTCTTCAGGCAAGGTGCCAAGGCCCTCAAGGTGTGGGAAGGGGAAAGATGGCTGACTGGAAGTTACAGACCATGAATGTGAGTGTTTTTTGTTAATGGAACTCAGCTGAGACACCACATGTGTTATTTAATTTATCCTTCATTTTGATTTTGGTAGGAAATGGAGACTCAAAAGAGATTGCCTACCAGGGAATATCCAAACCAAGCCTATACCTGCATCTCATCTTTTAAGGCATCCTGTATGAGTAGAAATATCTTAGTGTTTCATCCTCTTTTCCCTAATATGCCTGAGGTTGGCAGTAAGGAGCCTCTCCTGGTCTACGTTTGAGTTGTAAATCATAACTATGAATAGCTCTGAATAATTTACTTCTTTGACTCTTGGTCTCTTTGTGTATAAGGCAGGGACAATAAGGACTTTTTTTCTTTTCGGGCTGGTTGTGAGAACACTATAACCTAATCCGAGGAAAAACATTCTTTCCACCAGAGAAAGCAATCACTCGGCACTGGTGGTTTATGAATGGTTAATATTCTTACAAAAATTGGTAAGTTCATTCCATGGTACTCATTTTTGGTGTGTGTATGTGTTGAAGTCTGAGTGTGTGAACATGTGTGTGCATGCATGTGGAGGCCAGAGGTCAGTCTTGAGTCTTCCTTAGTTTATTCATGCATATATTGAGACAGGGCCTCTCACTGAGCCCAGAATTCACCACCTCAGTTAGGGCAGTTGACTAGCAAGCTCCAAAGAGCCACCTGACTCGATTTCATCAGTGCCAAGATTATAAGTGCACACTGCTATTCCTGGCTTCAAATGTGAATGCTGGGGACCAAACTCAGGTCCCCACACTTGAATGGTGAGCACGTTATCAACTGAGCCACCTCCCCAGCCTCATTTCTTTAGAATCTTTTAATCAGATGCATACCTTAGATAATAGTCCATGGCTTCCTGCACCCTTGGGTAATTGGCCAGCTATGTATTCCCTTTTTGCCCCCTCTTCCCCCACTGCATATAACATCACTAGGGTGAGAAGCCGAGGCTATGAAACAAAGTTCATACTTCTTAAAATGCTGTACTTTTCCATTGAATACTTGCTTTTCCTTTGTTCTTGAAGCTCACCTGTGACTAGCCTCTCCTATGTCATTTATGCTCTAGCAGTCTTGAATTTCTCAGAACTCCCTGAGGAAGCAGGGTGCTTTCACACTTCTTGACTTTTCAGTGTATCTTATACTAAAAGCACTGACCTAGTCTGGAGATAGAGCCCTCATCCCTGGATGCTGCCAGGTGGCTACTCCATTCCCAATCTTGATGTTCTTTTTACTTCTCACCAGGATACTGTGTTGATCATTGTACTACACTGCTACAATGTTATGGATTAACCCCTTTGGTTTTACAAGGTAGGAGATTCCTGGGAGAAGGCACTGGCTTTCTCTTTCCAGTGTCTTGTGCCCAGACATAACAAATAATAAATGGTGGAATAACTTGGATTAAATTAAACTTTGTAACTTTTCTTTGGATCAGTGTGTGTGTGTGTGTGTGTGTGTGTGTGTTTAATGGTGATGAGGGGGGCAGTTTCTATGACACAAGAAATTGACTTCGATCAATTTTTAATTCGTACTGGGAATTATCTTTGCTCTTTTTGTCTTCACAGAAAAAAATACTTGGAACCCTATTAAAAAGAGAATAAGGATGTGTAACTTACACCACCATCAGTGAGTCAATGATTAAAGGAAATGCCATATGTATATTTCCCCCTAAATGCTGGGTACCAGGTAAATTCAACACTCTTCCTGGGAAGAGACTTCAGTTCCTGCAAATTTCCTATCTACTGGTTGTCCATTAACATCAACTAAGAGTTTAGGTAATTGGGCAGACCCCTGTCCACCTCTTTTCTCACTTCTTCCATGTCCTATCTTGCACTTTCCCTTCCCACAAGGTTGCTTCTGGTTTCTCTCTGTCTATGGAGATACATCTCTGCTCTTGATCTCCTCACTGCATGAAATACTCTTCACTTTGCTAATTGCTCTCTCAGGTATGTATAAGACTTTCCCTTTTGACACATGTGTGCAGTCATGCGACCATCATAATCAAGATACAAAGCTGCCGTGTCACTCCCAGACCTACCCTGCTACAGGCCCCTTTGCTAACAGCCTGTCCACTCCCATTCTAGCTCTCCTTGTATCTATGTGTCTGTTTCTTTTGTCTCTGCCATGTTGTCTTTTATAGAATCTTATAAGTAGAGCTATAAAATCTCCACTTCGTGTATCTAATTTCTCTTGGCATACTGTATCTGAACTTCATTACTGCTATGTGTTATCTTTCTCTTCACTGCTAAACAGTATTGCATCAAATTATATTTGTTTATTTCACTTTTGAGAATCAAACTTCAGAGTCATTTTCTCTGGGGAAATATTCTCTGATAGAAAGGTTACTCTCTGCCTCTGAGGTTCCAGAGTATTCCAGGGTTAACAAGCGTAGGGTAATACACTTAGTGTACTGACTACTAACCCTTGTATTTTCAACCAGACTTAACTTTAAGAAAGAAAATGGACATTCATCATTCTTATGTAGTGGCCTGACAGTACCTAGTGGCTGCTCATATGCAGCTATGACAGGATCTCTCTTGAAATGTGGCAGCCTCAAATTTGGAATTCTACAAGTGGATTTCTTCTTGACACAATATTATTTAATTCAATTCTCACTATGGCTCCAGAAGTTGGAACTGTTGTGTATATATCACAAAGCAGGAACTTGAGTTATTCTTATTTGAACCCAAAGCCCAGTCTTAAGTGCAGTGTGACAGTGTTATTCCCCTGTCATGTGAGTGAATCCAGGAACACAGTCTGTGTTTTGATCATAGATGCCCATCTCCTCTCCTCTATTTCCTTGCTTAGCTATGATTAAGGCAGCTGGAATACAAAGGTAGTGTCTTCTTAGCTAAAACATAGCTCTTAAGTTAGGTCAAACACAACAGTGGTGGGATGGCCCAGCACATCACTGGTTCTTGAGAACAGGCTAATTCACTGCAGATGGCCAGAGCTGGCTAGGAAACTGCAGGGAGCCAGCTCTGCATACCAGCTCTGAGCCTGCAGCTGGAAGGCACCTGGCCTTGTGAAGGGAGCATGGACAGCAGACAGAAAAGACCGGTTTGATCATCACTCAACCAGCTGTCTGTCTTTCAATGGGAAAATCATTCGGAGACACCTCCCACCTGAGACTTATAAACAAGTAACATTGGCCTCCAGGGTGTGAAAGGGTCAGGGGTCTGTGCCTGGGGACAGGATGCAGAATGGTAATGGCATTGGACATGAAGGCTGACTCCTTTCCTCCCTAATTCCACATGCAGGCCCTCACATCTGCAAGGACTAGGTTGGAATTAAATGCAACTCACATGGGCCAGCCGGTCAAATCTGGCAAAGAGCTCGTTGAGCATCCTGACCAGCTCCTGAGCAGACAAGGTCGTAGAGAGGTTGGTAAATCCTTTGACATCTGCGAAAAGAATACTAAACAATGGGGAAGGAAAAGGTGGGGGAAAGGCAGATTAATATTTTCATCCATTCTGGGCGACAAATAAACTCTATTCAAATCAGTCAACCATATCTGTGGTCTGAGATCTTAGCTCTCTGCCTCGGATGTTAAAAGGAATGCTCCAGTATTTACACAATGACAGAGGGTCAACTTAGAGATCAGGATGGACAAAAGGACAGCTGAAACCCATGGTCCTGGTCCTGCATTGTAAACCTCCCCCAAGAGGTTAGCAGGAGGACACCCATTTGTGATGACATTTTATGATTTACCTCTGTAGATGTCGCAAACACAGACTAAAACAGACCTGGCGTGAGGAGAGAGCACAGGACCTCCTCACCCCCTGAGCCTTCTTGGCACGTGCTCTACCCTCCTTGCCAGACAACTAGAAGTAGGTTTCCCCCACAATGAGGAGCTAAGGTGGCAACACTGGAGACCTTGGCAGAATGATTAGCTGAAACACTCACAGTCGTACGGATTTCAGTGATGCCGTCTTACTCAATGCATACGAATTTGGACAGGGAAGGGGTAGAGTTCACCCAAGCATTTTATAAGCGAGGAACTGCATGACCATTGTCTTGGTCAATCTGCTCCTCTACCTGGTAGAGCCAGCACTGCTATTTCCATGCTAGTGGCATGTAACAGAGCTGGTACTCTCATCAGAAGTCAGTGCCCCATGCATCTCGCCATGTCATTTCAGGACCTCAGAATGCAAGGATGGATGCAAAACAGGACATCTTATTTGATTATTGCTTGTATTTCACTCTCTGGAAAACATCAAGGTATGTTCTATGCCCTGTCTGACTTGGTCCTTTCTATTAAAATCTTACATGCTCTTCATGACCTCCCTCATATACTACGAATGAACATTTGTAGGTACATCTCCAACTGATAGTACCTGCCACACCCACCCTCTAGTGTCTTATCAATTGTGTGCCCCCTCTCTCCATGACACTTAACAACAACCCATTGACACATGGCTCAGTGGGTTCCATCTATTTAGTTACAAAATAAGACAAAATTCATCTCTGGGTTCCACCTACCCAGAACATAGCCAGCTTCATTACACGTTTTCTGAGTCCAAATAACGGAACTACTCAATATTAAGTCCTTCTTTTACCAGAGTGTGGGCTGTTTTAACTGGAGAACCTCCAACCCCTGTGGATCCACAGAAGCCAATGTGCTTCAGCAAGGGCCCTGAGAGAGTGCTATGCACTGTAAAGATGGAATAGCACCTGCTTCATTCACAGGGTGCAAAAAAGGGTTGGTGATTGACAGAAGCACCCCCCAGGGCATTGCTTTCACTCCATTTGTCATTCTGTTTCACCCAGGTGCTGGACTCAAGGTCAAATGGTCTCTTGATTCTATATGTAAACTTAGAATCTTCCACTGGGTGTAACTGGTGGGAGGCAATAATCAGACAACATATAACAAGACTTAGAAAATGTACAGGAGATAATTTTTAGGCAACACTCATCAAATTAACACTGAAAACTAAAACAACAGTAGAGAAGAGAGAATAAACAAGGCAGGTTGCTATGTAGAGGGCGGCAAGATTAGAAATAATTTTTAAAATGCTCCTAATGCCAGTGCGGGTGGCTCTGGGGGCTAGGGAGGGGGCGTAGCAACCGGTCTGGCTTTGTTCTCAGACACCAGCTAAGAAAGAGCCTCCTCTTCTTTCCTTCTTTCTGGTCTTATTTTAGCATCCAGTGGCCTCCAAACAGGCAGGCAGCCTCCTGCCACTGGTAGACTTCATCTTTCTAGCACCAAGAGTCTATGACTGCAGGCATCTCGCTGCTCTCTCTTGGAAAGGAGCTAGTCTTAGGGCCCATGATGCTTACAGAATTCTCTCTTAGAAATTGCTTCTATAGCCCTGGGACATGGAGAATGCAGGGCAGGAGGCCACATGCTCATTTGGAGTGGTGTGAACTTCTGGAAAAAAGACCCCATCCCAAGATGTGTTGAATAAACTCAAGAGACAGAGTAAAATGCTGCACGTGTGTCCTATTAAAGATAGTTTTTCACTTCTTTCTCTATGGTGACAGGCACTTTTATATGTTACATATTTTATTATATATATGGATATATATATATAATATACATAAACACATTTACCCATCAAACATTTATTTATTTGCTTATTATCTTTCACAAAAAGCCATCCAATTTCTGCTCTGTCCAGGCCTGCCTTGATTGTCAAGCTACTTTGTAACGAGGGAAATATAGCAGAAAACAAGTTATCATCTGTACATCCCAAAGCTCAGCTTTAGCTAGAGCAGATCCCTTGTCCAGTGTTCATGTTTCTGTTTTGTAAATCTGGCTGACCCATATCAGCTAGGACCAGAAGGACCACCTCTTCCAGAAAAGCTTCTCTATACCCCATCTCATCCTCTACTTTTTTACTCCTTATCTGTCCCTTAAAAAATGATCAATTATCATCCTTCACACACTTAACAATAAAACTCTCCACTGTGTTGGGTAAGATACTATGATCTAGAAGCAGTATTGATGAGCTCCTTTTTGTTTTCCAGAGCCAAAGTTCTATGTGTATGTACCTCTCACTGGGGTTGCTTTTTGCAAAAGCTTGTTTGGCAAACTCCAGCAACCAAATCAGGGTTGTTGCTATGGCTGCTAAGGGTCTTCTCAGAGTCATGTTTTCTGTAGGACAGTGCACTGAATGTGTGTCATCAGTACCAGGCAGAGAATACACACAGGTGTGCTAGGAACTGTTATTACTTGCCACCAAAGCGGAAAAGAAAGTGTCTGTGTGTTTTATTTTAGGAGCTCATCAATACAAGGACTTTCATTCAATGCTGGGAAATCTTGTTTTACGAGATTGGGTAGGAGGGAAATGCAATTCTATTGTGTAAGCCGAAAGTGTCAGATGCTAGCTTTCCTGGCTTTTCTAGAAAATCACTAGGCTTAGCCACTTGTATACGTTTGCCTCAGGCTTTAACTTAAGATGCAAAGAAGAAGAAGGAGAAGAAGAAGAAGAAGAAGAAGAAGAAGAAGAAGAAGAAGAAGAAGAAGAAGAAGAAGAAGAAGAAGAAGAAGAAGCAACAGCCCACTTCTGAGGAATGGTGGCACCCTGTATCAGGACAGTGGTTTTTCCCATAAGTAGTCTAATCAGAGACCATTGCAGTGGCACCCTATGTGGCCTAGTGTTCTGATGTGATTTTGAGCTATTTGTCTGGCTTTGTGAACTTTCTTCATTCCAGCCCATTTCCTCAGTCAGCTTTTCTACCCTTCTCCAGTTTTTCTGTGAGTTGTGGTGTAGCCTCCCAGTACATTTTAAATCATCCAGGGACTGATTGTTTGCAGCTAGGAAGTATTTCTGAAATAATCTACAATATACCTGATATGCAACTAGATTTCTAAACCTATGTTTTGTATATCTATATTCATCCACATCATCCACAGAAAACACTGCAAGATAGATGATAAATCATCTATTTCACAGATAGACACTGAAATCAAAATAAATGGATTATTCAAGGCCACATACAAGGAAAAGTCAAAATTAAGATCTAAATTAAGATCTTCATTACTATGGAGGCAACTCTCTAGATTTCAGTATCTGCTACACATACTATTATGCTGAGCACAGAGAGGGTACTAACAAACAGATGGACTGATAGATAGGTGGATGGATGGGTAGGTGGGTGGGGAAGTGGATGAATGGATGAGTAGTTGGAAGAGTGAACAGATTCACAGGTGGGTGAATGTATTAATATATGCATGTATGGTTGCTTACAGAACAATATGTTTGTAATGGAAAAGGAGCTGCATCCTTCTTTGGGATGATTTGAAAATGCCACGAGGAATATATGGAGGAGATGTAAGTGATTAAAAGTGATGTTTCCAGGTGGCATTTTGGGATTTCTTTTTATCATCTTCTAAAGGGACTTTGAATTTAAAATACAGCAAACTAATTTTTTAGGATTGAAATAAATCAATCAGCAAAATTAATCAAATTTTCTGACATTTGTTTCCAGCCTCCACATGGAAATGTAGACGTCTCTGGTGAATTAGCACGACTTAATAGATTAATCAGGTAAATGAAGAACTCAAAGCAGCGTGATGAGAGTGGCAGGCACATACGGATCATCGATCCCGTGGAGACCAGGGTAGGATGTCACATCCTCACCTGACATTCTCATAGCGATGAATGTAGATGCGGTGGAACTGATGCTGCAGGTGCTCATCCTCCACGTTGGTCATGTCATTGATCATTTCCAGGACGACAAACCTGGGAAGCACAGACAGCACAAGCCGCTCCTAGAAGAAGCAAGATGGGCAAGCTTGTTAGGCTGACCAGTGAGTCATACATAGGTTGAGGGTAGAGGTGTAGCAGTTCCAGGCCTCTTATATTTCTGGAGGAGTTGCTAATTTTCTGTCATTCTATGAGCATACAAGTGTTTGTTGAGTACTGATGGGTGTAGGGCCTACTGATGTGGTATTTACAGTCTAATAAGGAAAAGGGAGACACATATTACACACCCGGAGACACTGATACTCGTTGAAAAAAAACGTGATGAGGGACGTGGAAGAACACAAAAGGTCATAAAAGAATGAGATAGTTGATGATGTGATGCAAAGCAGGGAGGATGAATGACCTTTTCTTGGAATGATGTGAGACCTGAGTGTTTGCAGTGAGCCATTTTCATGTTAGGACAAAGAGAAATCCAGAAAGAATAAACAGTTAATGCAATGCTCTCCAGCATAATTGAGGGAAGATGTGAGTGAAGAGGGTCAACAGAGGGAGGGGGCTGCCATAGACAATGTGGAGAGACACATAGACAGATCTTATAGCACAAAATGCTTGTATTTAATTCCAGTGATAACCAGGAGCTCAGTAAAAAATACTTCTTCAGAGCTAAAAATACTTCTCTGACTGGTTTGGAGGATGGGTTGTGTGTGGGACCAAGGAAAGAGGCAACGGGGTCAGTCGAGGAAGCTCCTGTAATGATGAGATGTTGTGCTTAAGAAAAGACTCACAAGGCTGGCCGAGGGAAAGAGGGTCTCACTGAGATGGCTGGATTCTGAGCCTGCTGATGGGGAAAATCTGCCACAGTTATGGAACCAGGGGATGCAGGAAGGAAGCCAGGCTTATGAGGCACCAACTCTTTTCTTAAAATAGTTCTTTTGATTTAATGCATTCCTTGACATATTTGCACATCTATATAATGCTTTGATTCCTCTTTCCCAGCTACTCTTTGACCACCCCTCCCCCACTTCACTCCTATGAGCTCTCACTCTTCCCTACATATCCATTTTTCCACATTCAAGTCTTTTGTTTTGTTTTGTGACCCACTGAGTTTATCCAGAGACATGGGTTTGGAGCTACTCATTGAAGCCTAGTGGGCTCACCCATGGATACAGAAACAAAACAATGACTTCCCCGCCCCTATAATCCACCAGTAGCCAGGAGATCTGTGATTAACTGTTGACAGGCTCAGGATTGTGCAGATACAGTGCAGGCTACCACAGAGACTCTTTACTGAAATAAAAAGTGAGACACATGCGGCTTGCAAATGGAGACCTGGCATCTGATATGATACAAGTCATGATAACAGTCATTATTATTGCAGAGAAAAGAAAGCCCTGGTTAACAACACAAATGAAATCCTTGTGTGGTAGAACCCAGACTAGGGCCTGGATACTGATAAATGGATGCAGACAGATGCATTCTAGTCACTATGGTTTTTAAGTGCTGCTATATGGCTTTTAAGCATTATCATTTATTATCTTATGTATACTCACAAGAGTCTGAATGTAAGTCTGCAGAAAACCCTCACCGAATGTACAAATTAAGTCTGGAAGTCGTTTAATGTTTTGCACAAGCTGAGCATCCAGGATACAATCCTTCTCCTTTTACTCCCTGCTGGGATTCTTATGGGACGGGGATGTTTTTGCATTCCGGGTCTCAAGGAGGGATTTAATCCTGTCCCCAACTGTACTAGAGATTTAGCATTACATAACCTAGGTGATCTCTATGCCTTGGATCCCTAATTTGTTCAGAGGTAATATTACCGTCTATCTTGTGGGGTTGCTCTGAGTATTGATGAAGTGGAATTTGCAAGGACCTGTCATTATTTCCTCTCCCTTTTCTCTACTCTACTTAATCCTGCCCCTCATACAAAGCACTTTATTAATGAAGTGCCCACTGGGAACTGTGTGATGATGCTATTCCCCCTCTCGAAAGCTGCCCCACAATGGGACTGAGAGGCGTACTTTTCTTTTTTTTTTTTCAAATGCCCCTACATCATGTCTTTTTCATGTTCACAAATGTTAATTATCAGTTTCTCAGGTGCTTATGGCCCTGTTCATACAATTACTGCTGAATAAGAGTAGGGGCTAATCAGGGCATTGACAAGCGCTGGTGCTCAGGGTGGTGGGTGCTGTTTAATTATGATGCCACTTGCACACTTGGCACAGCCTGGGTAAGAGGGAATAATGGAAAGAAAGCACACAGTTCACACACACCGTGTGGTTAGTTTACATAACTGTTTGAGACTTAACCCTTTCATTAGTAGTTGCAGTAGGGGTGAGGCCTAAGAACCAAAGTGACAGGAAGGGGGAAGGGCTTGGGTGAGAAGGAGAGTAGCATAGAGCAGGGGGAAGGTGATGGGCTGCATGCATAGAATGGCCCTGATTTGTGAGACCTGAAAAGAGGTGGAGAAAACTTACTCAGTCTTTCCAACGCACTCTTAAGAGGCAGTTCTATCCCTGAAACCCAAATCTATGTTCATGAAACTCTTTCATGGATTCTGTGCTCTGACCATTCAGCAGAGTAGCTGGCAGCTCTGTAAAGTCACATGCTCTGCCCCTCACAGACTCATTGATTTGTATTCTAAGGCTAGAGTCAGGTAAGCCGAGTGGTTAAAGCTCTGAAGCTATCTAGGATATCCAGGTCAGACAGATGCTAGCCTACTCTGAGTCAAGCACTGGTAGGAGCTGGATGACACCTTAGACTTTATGTAGCTCATAATAGCTGACATTTGTAGAAAAGACCAAAAACATGGCATTAGTAAACTGATCACCTAAGATATCAATAACAGAGGACTCAAAACAACATGCCTTTTAGAGCTCCATTTTCTATGAAATGTGTTCTAATCCCCTCTCACCTACTCCACAAGGCTCTTTAAAACATATTAACTTGTTTTCATTTTATGCATATGTGTGGATTTCTGCATGTATGTATATGCACTTCATGTGTGTCTGATGCCCATAGAAGCCAGAGGAGGGCACTGAATTGCCTGGAAGTAGAGTTATAAGGCAGCTTTGGGCCACCATATGGGCCCTGGGAACCAAACCCAGGGCCTCTGCAAGAGCAGCAAATGTTCTTAATTGTTCAGTCATATTTTGAGTTCCACAGAGTCTTTTAAATAACTCTTAGAGATATAGAGATGGTTCAGCAGTTAATGGCACTGGCTGCTCTTCCAAAGGAGCCAGGTTTGATTCTCAGTACCAACATGGCAGCTCATAGTCATCTGGACCTACAGTTCAGGGGCTCCAATGTCCTGTTCTGATCCCTTTGCACACCAGGCACCTTTTAGAGGCATATAAATACAGAGAATCACTCACACACATTTGCAAACCCTCTTAATTGAGGCAGCAGCCAGGTACTCCTGTGTCCTAGTTAAGGTTTCTATTGCTGCGATGAAACACCATGACTGAAGAGCAAGTTGGGGAGAAAGGGGCTTATTTGGCTTACACTTCAGCATTGCTGTTCATCACTGAAGGAAGTTAGTACAGGAACTCAAAACAGGGCTGGAAGTAGAAGCTGATGCAGAGGCCATGGAGGGCAACTGCTTTCTGGCTTGCTTCCTCTGGCTTGCTCAGCCCAACTTCTTATAGAACCCAGGACCAGCAGTCCAGGGATGGCAATACCCAACATGGGTATTGATCACCAATTGAGAAAATAGATTACAGCTGGATCTCATTGAGGTATTTCCTCAACTGAGGCTCTGTCCTCCCTGATGACTCTAACTTGTGTTAAGTTGACACACAAAACCACCCAATACACTGTGATAGGGGCTGAGTGTTTCTTTCAGTGAGGACCCAGAGATTAAAAGCCTCCATGCACTAAGGAATGTAGGTGATATGCTCAATCAGGGTTCCTGATAGATAGGTGAGATTTCAAATATCTTTATTAATTATGGTATTAATGTAATCATTCACTCAGCAAATAATTATTGAAAGCATCCTATGTGCCATCATAGTTGCAGACACAGGAGAAACCCAGGAAAAAAAACTGGATCCTTTGGAAAGGTTTTCTACATAGAGCTAGACAGGATCCCTGGATGGCAAGTACCCTTACTAGCCATCAATTATGCAGCTCCAATTGCAACCACTGTGGGCTAGACACTGAGTTAACAGGGACCATCACACACATCTCAAGTACAGTTCACCATCACTGTATAGAGAGAATATTTAATTGTGAATAAACAAACAAGAACAGTAAAAACTTTCTATAGTCATGATAAAGACAGGGCAGTAATCTGGATTGTGAGACTCTTCTGGAAACTTCCTTTCACCTTGCCAGAGATACTCATTTCTGAAAAAAAAAAAAAAAATTCCCCCAAAGCCTAGTTCTCCAAAGTAGAAATTGTAATGCTTTTGGAAATTAGAAGCACACAGTCTACCTAAACAAAGAATGCATGTGCTATCCTGTCCCCCTGACCTGCTCCACACATTGTCAGACTCTGTGAGCTGAGACAGTTTTGTGTCCTCTATGTTGTGTTCTCAATGAGTGGCCATAGAACACTCGTTGCGTGTTTTCTGGTTAGCATGTGGAGTCCCACTCCTCTTTGCATTGTAGGTCAAATCTCCTTTCCTTTGTGAAAGGGATTTTTAATCCACTCTGATATCATGCCCTTCTGTGTTGTTCTTTCTCACAGTACTTGTCACACCGCAAGGTAGTATAAGTCAACCAGTAAACTGAGCTCTTTGAGTTCATTTTTTTTTTTTTTGGTAGAGAAAGTCCACACAGATGGCCATGCATTAAAGAGATTTCTGTAAATGCACACATGATAAATGGGCAAGTAAAACCTGGGTCTGAATATGGAACATTGGGATAAATCAAAAAGGCCTGCAAAGAACCACACTGACCTCAAACAATCATATTCTAATGGCCTGGAGAATTTGAATCTCACCAGAGACAGGCTAAGATTTTCATTCCTCAACTTTTAAGTCTTGGGATGGTTGTTAGAAGCAACTTGGAAGCCTCTTCCCGTTTTGCTGAAGCTAAGCTGTAGCTGCTTCCAGGGTGAGATGTGGGGTGTTCTCTTCCTGAAAGCTAATGCGGATTGGGAGTTCTGAATTATGCCTTTGGAAGATAGCATTCAGTGAGCGAGTGAAAGGCCTCAGGGAGCACCAGCATCCCATGGGAGCACCATGGCAGTCCACACAGTCCCAGAAATGTGGGAACAAATCTGTTTATTCATGAGCAAAGCTTTATGGATACATAGGTGGTGAAAACAGCCACTTCAAGTGTTTAAAGGTTCAGCTTATAAATAACTGCAGTGAACTGAATAAATGAAAGATAATGTTGACTGCTTACTTTTGTGATTTCTTTAACCCAAGTTCATTTTCTCATGGAGGTATCTCCTTAGGTTCATCCTGAGATGCCCATACACTTCCAGCCTCCCTCTTCACATTGGTTCTTTTTTTTTAAATTTTTTTCATATTTAGTTGATCTCTTTTTTCCCCTTAACACTTATTATTATTTAATTTTCTATAGCTTTTATCTTTATCTTCAATAAAATCTTTGTTATTCAGAATACCTGAGGCCAAGAAAACAAATGATGACAAATGACAACAAGATGTAGGGGAAGGGGAACGCTCACTGCTGGGGGAAGTGTTGTCACTACTGAAATCAGTGTGGAAGGTCTTCAAAAACTATAAATAGACCTACTATAAGTTCAGACAGTCAATGTCTGAATATCTACCCAAAGGAATCTATAATTTACTCCAGGGCTACTTTCTTATCCATAGTCACTGCAGCTCTAGTCATAGTAGCCAGGAAATGGTAAGAACTTGGATGCTCATCAACTGATGTACAGATAATGACCATGTGGTGCACATGCACAGTATGGTTCTATTCAGCTGTCAAGAAAAATGATACTGTGGAATCTACAGGCAAGCAGATAGAAATGAAAGGAATATGGAGTGAGATAACCTAATACCAGGAAGATGAAGGCTGCGTGTTCTTTTTCTCTCGTATGTGGATCTTAGCTTAGAATCTTTGGGTTTGTGTGCTTAGCTCGGAGTACCTGTAGAAGTCAGGAAACTAGAAAGGGGAGGGATACAAGGAGTGAGGGGAAGAAATACATTAAGGGAAGTGGGAGAGTAGAAACATGTGGCATAAAGGTGAAAAGAGAAAAAATGTGTGGAAGTGAGTTAAGCAGGGAGGGGAGAGCATGAGAGGGTGTAGGGAGGGATAATTAGCACTAAGGATATTTGAAAAAGTCATATGGAAACAGACCATTTTATAGTCTTCCAAAACATATACATGTATACAAAGAGTTAAATGGAGTTATTCTCCACAGAGGATATTACTCCTCCTACGAGCCATTAATTGTCATATCAAAAGCCCTTGTTAAGGATGCCTTCCTAAAAACTGTTCATCTTGGGGTGGGAGGGCAGAGGCTCTCCCCAAACAATAGTTATTTACCTGTAAAAGAAAGTGTCTGTTTGTGTCAGTTGGAATTGAGTTTGATGAGGGTTTATCTTTTGCTTCATCTATTCAACACCAATGATTCCAGTACATAGAAAGGTACCTAGAAAATATTAGGCCTCTAGTTTTGATCCATTATATGATTTTTTTTTAAATGAAGGGCTTTGATTGATTCTTGCGTTTCTGACCCACTCTCTGTATGAAGTAACTGTGAAATAAAAGTATTTACTGCTTTAGTGTTGGAAAAGGCATTAGTATTTAATGATGATTAAAATATTTAACTAAACTTTAACAAATCAAAATGTATTAACATGCTGTTCTGTATTCAAGTAGATTGATAGAACTTTTCATTGATGCTCTCATCTTATCTCTATTTGAATTAGCAATTACAGTGTTGATCTGTTGTCTGCAGAAATGTTCAAGATAGTTTCTTAAATAAAGGCAAAGTGAGGAGTGGGCATAAACTCAGAATTTACATGTTCCTTATTACCATTTTATCTTTGCGTGAAATCTAATAGAACATAAAACAGATGTAAAATTGTAAGTCATAATTCCTTTAACAAGTTTTAGTGTCCCAAACTGCGATAGCTAATCAGAATTCAGTGGGGGCATAGATAGAGCCTAATATGCTCTTACTCAGTCTGATGGGAGAAGTAGATATTAATGAAAAGATCGTAGAAATAATTATACAACCACATCTATTACTAGTGCAATTAAAGAGACATGCTTAATACACTGGGAGTCCGTAATGGGGGATGAGAGGGTGTGATTAACTTAGATGAGTGGTTAATTAATTGAAGTTCAGATATGTGCCTGAGAGTGTGTTCATGTGTGTGCTGGTGGTTGTAGAAAATCATCCCAAGGGGAGATAAAAGCATGCATAAGGACTGACTGAAAAAGGATGCCCTGCATATGTGAGATGCCAAAAGAAGGACCATGGATAGAGTCCAGTAAAGTGAAGTATGTAAGGCAAAGTGCTGGGGCCAGTTAGGTCTTAATCTCATAGTAACAAGAAACAGTGGATGTTTTTCCTCTGAGGATCAAAGATAGGATTTAACTCGGCTTCCCCTGCCTCTATATCATTCCAGCTATGATGGCAAACAGTCAATTCTGTGAAGTGGTTATTCTGGAGAGAGACAGGCAGGAAGAAAAAGAAATGGTCAGTGTAGTAGTCCAGACAAGAGAGTATGTTAGATTAAATTCACTTTAGTAGGGTGGAGAAACATGGGCACGCAAGAAGCTTATCTGGAAGACTTGTATGAACAGAAGCATGGAGGAAGAAAGAGGAGGCCAGAAACTACTATATTTCTAGATTGGCCAAGGATGTGCCTTTTGTCTAACTAAATTGGCTTCCCAGAGGTAGGCATTCACTGCTGCTATGAAGGGACAGTGGGGGATGACTGTTAGGATGCATGGCTTACTGTACCAGGATTTGTCAATGACAGGTGTCACTAATGGACTCACTGTGACCACCACAGCTTTGCAGAGCTGTGCAGTAGGTTTTTTGTTGGATGGAGTTAATAATGAAAATTAAGCTTATTTTCTGTCATCTTGAAACAAATTAAGGTCTTCCCCTGACCTTTCCCCTTCTGTTGGTTTAATTTGATGATCTACTAAGGGGAAGGGTTTCCATGACGATCTATGCACAGGTAGGCATGTCACACTAGGAGAAGCCTGCTGTTGGCCACAGTGGAGGTGGGCGGGGCAGTTGCCTTTTCTGGAGAACAAAAGCTGCGTGTTGATGAGCCCAGTGTCAGAGGACAAGGCAGCAAGAAGGAACTACTTGAATGTAGACAACAGGAGAGAAGAGAGAGTAGCTGTGGGCGGCTTGAAGTTGAAAGGTGGCCCATCAGTGAGTGACTGGGAACTAAGGAAGGTCATGTTTAGTTGTGTGTGTTTACCAGACAGGCTTTTTTGATGGCTCTAGGCTATGCACCTATGAAAAAGCTTAGCTCACAGACTGCTGACCTGACTGTGGACTAATAGGGTTCCTACTTCTGATCATGTGACCTCTTACATTTGAAGCTTGTTGTTCTGTTCCAGAACCCATATAAGCATGCTGACCCCTGTTTCAGATTCCAGTCCCTTCTTATGACCCTTCACTTCTCTCTTGCTCTTGGCCAAGAGCACAATGAGGGCTTTTCACTTGTCAAAAAGAAAATGCATAACCACTCCCTCCCTCGTGTGTGTGTGTGTGTGTGTGTGTGTGTGTGTGTGTGCGCGCGCGCGCGCGTGCGCGCGCGCGCTCAAATGGGTCTGGGTGAAAATATGGTACATGGTTCATATGTGGAGGTTAAAGGATAACTTCAGATATTGGTCATCAGATACCTTCTACATTTTCTTGTTGGTCTGGAACTTCACCACATACACTTCTAGGTATCTGGACCATGAGCATCTACCATCTTTACCTCCCATCTACCCCTGCTTGGGATTTCAGCTACATGGCACCCTGTCTGGGTTCAGAAGTTTGAAATTCAGCTTCCTGCTTTCGAGGAAAGAGCTTTACTGACTAAACCAGCTCCCTGCCATCAAATCGCATTCTTGAGTATGGGTATCCCAAGGCTCTGCCAGCCTCCACTGAGTCCCATCTGTCTTTCAGGGTACTACTGCAAATCATTTAAGTTCCCTTCCTTCAGAAGATTTAGGTAGTTTTGCTCTGCAGTCCAGACACTCCTGCTGCTTGTCTTCCCCTTTGCAATGCTCACTATAGGTGCTAGGCTGTCTCTTTCCCTCCCACAACTCCACATGCTTTGAAGATGGCGACAGTGTCTGTGTTGTTCACTTTGGGATCCTCAGCAACCTCTTCAATGCTTGGCAGTAGCAGGTGCTGAACAAATAAGTAGCTCCTGAATGAACTCACAAATAACACTTCTCTAAGTATTCTAGAAGTAAGGGGCTCATGAATGCACTCTTGGTGTAGAATGTTCAGGAATTATTTGTTAACTAGTCTTCCAGTTAGAATACTCAGTGAATCCTCGGCTGACATCATGCCATCAATGCTTTCATGGGAGATCTTGAAAATAACATTTTCATAGAAAAATTCTCCAGCACCCAGACTTGCCAGGCTCCAGCCATTTGTGCTACTGGCAACTGTCCCAGGTCTTCCCTCTGTAAAGCATTTTCTGCAAGACGATGGGAGTTTGCCTGGAGTCTGCTTATAAAAGCCCATTTTCAGTCCTTTTGTTTCCCTTGGATCCATTCACTGCTTAAGAAACATCATTCAGATCCCTGAAAACACAAACTGAAAGAAAATAGGAAGGTTTACCCTTTATTACAATTCTCAGCTCATGCTGAGGCCCAATATACACTTTTCTGACTTTGGAGATTTTAAGTACAAGACTCTTTCCTGGAGCCACGCTGTGGCCCTGGATGGAGTCTCTGCTCACATTCTGCACCTATTTTCCTCCCTGGGTTTTTCCATTTGCATGAAAAGAAACCCTGGTCGGATTCAAAATTTATGAAGCAGCTGCCTCTGGATTCCCCTCTCAGTTCACATAACCTTCTCTATTCATGTCACCAAAATGGTTTCACGGCCATCAGCTGCTACAGTACCTCGGAGGGGAAGTCAAAGGGGAAACTGAGGGATTGGAGATCTTTGTTTCATGCAAATGCTCATAGCAGGAAGAGAGAGGGAACGGGGCAGCAGCATGACACAGGCAGCATTTCTGAGTTTACATGCAGCTGCAGAGTTCCAGAGCAGTTTTGAAAGAGTCCTCACCCCTCTCGTGTTCTCACAGTCCCTGGCTCCCTGTGTTAACTCCCTTTGCTCTACTGCAGGCAGAGCAATACAAACTGCAGCCAACATGCAGGCACTGAGATCTGGGGTTTCAGGCCATATTGACCACACACCATGTAGCATGCCACTTGCTTCCCATCCACTGCCTATTGAAACCTGTCCACTGTCCGGTTGCTGGTTTCATCTCATTTACACATGAAAATAACGAGGACCAGAGGGTTTCAATCAGGCCATCCAAAGTCATGCATTTAGATCTAGATGTGGTGGCTCATGCCTATAATATCAGTATATATATATAATATTTGGGAGGCAGAGGCAATGAGCTCAAGACTAGTTTAGGCTACAGAGCTACTATATAAACAAAAACAAAATCAAACCCCCAAATAGCAATAAAAGATCATACATGTAGGAAACGTACAACAAAGTCATAAGCAGATTTTCTTCTACCAGCTGAAGCTTAGATTACAACCTGCCCATTTAGTCATGTATTTACAGAGTCAAAAAATTGGTGGCCAAGTCCTGGACATGGAGCTTATCAGAAAGCAAAACAGTTCCACGTGTAGAACTAATAGAACACCAACAGACTACAGGGAAGACTAAGAGCAATTACTGGCTTCTTCAGTGGATTGGTCAAAAAGGTAAGGTGGAAAAGCTGGGCTTCTATATAAAATGGATTGTCTTCTGGACCCAGGTCAAGCCAGAGCTGAGGTCACCAGGAAGGTCTACAGAAATCCGAGTGTTCAGTCTCAGCAGCAAGCAGGTGTTCAGCATCCACCTAGAATTTTAATCCATGAAGATACTCAAGTGACTCATATGATCCTTTGAAAATCAGAAGAGTCATCTAAGATGCATCTGCTGAAGGATTCCCCCCACACACCTATGTGAAGCTTTCAGATTCTTCCTGTGCTATGGAGACCTTCCTGTTTCTGCTTCTTTGAAACCTATACAACCACTCTTATTGCACATTCATGTGGTAGAACTTCTTCCATTTGAATCCACTTGACCAGTGATCTAGTCTGATGAACTTTAGCCTCTCCCATGTGATAACCAAGCAGATTACTACAGGGCAAATGGTCTTTAGCTGGTAGGAAGCTCTCTAATTTGGTTGTTTCTGCAACTTCAGGCTAATTAAGAAACAGCCAACAGTTTTATCAGTTAGTGTACTTATTGGGTTTAATTAAATAGTGACTAAAGCACATAAGTAGGAAAAAAGACGATACTTGTGGGAAAATGGAGAAGCTAGTTTGGGTGTAGGTCAGTTGGAGTATATACATAATGTAAGTGGAAGCCAATGCATGTTTGTAGGTGGGACAAGTCCTGGGAGCTGACTATTAGTAAGTACTGAGCTCTGACAGGAGGGAAGTGAAGCAGGTTAATATGACCATTTGCACGAGGGGGGCCTAGCTGGCCTACTATAGGAGTCATGTGCCTGGCCTGGATCTAAATTTGGGTTTGAAAGCTTTCTCCCTTCCCAGGTCTACCTGGTCATAGCATCTATTTCGTAGAGCCTGTGCAGTGCTCAAAGAGTGCTATTGGTAAAAGAACCAGTGTCTAGCATTTTGTAACCACAATCCAAATATTTGCAAGTGTGCTTTATTTTAAGTGCCACTTTAGAGCTCCAGTTGCACACAGTTGTGAAAGCTGTTGTGTGTTTGGAGAACAGATAGAACCTGGGAAACACAGGGGAATGAGCAGATGTAGCATGTGGAGAGGCAATTATGCTGCCCAGTGGAAAACCATTCAGTGGCTCTTTTAGTAATTTAAAAAGCAAAATTAAAACTTGACTCTGGCATTTAATTTTACATTTTATAAGGTTACAGAACTTTTCACCCAGGGTGGGAAATGTAAGTATGAGCACAATACCCAAGGCTGCTGATGGCTTGGCTCCTAGGTACATCTCAGAGTAATTTGACAAGTGGCCAAAACTCTGGAAAACACTCCTGCCTACTTGAGATGTCTAAAACCCCAGGCGTTATCCGTTCTACTCAGAATCTGGAGGGTTAGGGGGTCAGGAAAGCTTGAGCTGAATCTTCAATTTTTCTGTGACTGGTAATTTACACAGCATCTGAGAGCCTCCGTTCTGAATCTGTAGAACCGGAAGAATCATCTTTGCCTCCCAGGATTGTTGTGTAGACTAAAGGACAAAGCTCTTTATGTATGGATTCTGCCACATAGTAGTGGAGGAGCTGGACTTCTATATAAAATGGATTGTCTTCTGGACCCAGGGCAAGCCAGAGCTGAGGTCACCAGGAAGGTCTACAGAAATCCGAGTGTTCAGTCTCAGCAGCAAGCAGGTGTTCAGCTTCCATCTAGAGTTTTAATCCATGAAAATACTCAGGCAAATCATACAATCCTTTGAAAATCTGAAGTCTCATCTAGGATGCATCTGCCGAAGGATCCCCCCACCTATGTGAAGCTCCCATACTCAGCACCAGTAGCTGTAAGGTGTGTTTTCATTCATCTCAGCAGCCAAATCATAGGCCATGGGCTGCATACACTACCCCTATATTCCAGGATGTGGAATGCAACTTCAGGGTCGGGGGTACACAAATTAGGTTTTGGAATTTTTCCTCATCTTGTCTTTTCAAAGTGAAGACGTTTCCTGGTCCCTTTCATTAGTTTCAAGGTACAGCAAGTTGGAAACCTGCAGATGAAGCTCTCTTCCATTGCACCAGTTGTATGGCCATTGTTGAATGCCCACTGTGAGACAGGAGACACCACCTGCCGTGCAGACCAAGGCCACATCTTGACCAACCTTAGAGCAGACCCTGTAACTTTGCTGTGTTACCTTAGAGAAAGTACTGCCTTTCCTCAATCTTTCTTGTGACTGGAGAATAGACTGGAGAGAGCTACCTCAGGGAAAATAGAGGAAGCCAGCAGGCTGAGAAAGGCTGGAAGTCCTTCATCACCTGAGCTTCTGGTAATAACTGGGCATGTTCCTCATGCTCTTACCACTTTGAGCTTAAATGTAGTTAATATGGATGGTATTTATAGTGACAACAGTGGCAATAACAGTAATCATACAAAGTGTATTAGGGTTCATTGGAGACAATGCAGATTGTGTGTGTGTGTGTGCGTGTGTGCGTGTGTGTGTGTGTGTGTGTGTGTGTGTGTGCAGGCCTCAATTATAAATATATATAGAATTTACTCTGACAATTCATTCTAAGAAGTTGGCTACATGGCTCTAGAGTTTGGCACGTTGAAAATCTGCAGTTCATGTCCTAAGACATTCAGAGTGTAGACTCAGAAAAGAGCCAAGGCTCCAGTTGGAGCTCTAAGTCCATCTGCTGTGAATGAAAGCCCTTCTGTTGCTGAAATCAGCCTTTTTGTTCTATCCTGGCCTGGTTAGGTGAGGACCACACACATTTATGGGGAGCGGCCTGCTTTACTTAAACACCATCCATTTAAAATTTAATCCTATCCAAAATCACCTTCACGGAAGCATCATGACAAATATTTAACTAAACATCTGTGTACCAGGCATAAAGCAGTCCATCTCCTGGATCCTAGTAGCATAATTCTCAAGAGCACTTTCCATGACTGAGCCAAGTGGCTACACTTATATGAAAAGACCTTTGAGCAATCGCTGAAAAGACTTTGAAGTCTTCAGTCTCTGAGAAGTGCTTAAAAGGAGGATTTTCCCCAGAGGAGCTGCTTAGCAGAGTCTAGTGTTTTGGGGAGTCAGTGAACATGCTCTTTCTTCCTCATGGGGGCTAATTTCCTTTCCGGAGAGCACAGCAGTTTGCTCAAGCATCACATTGCCTTTGCTTTATCGTACCACTCCAAGACATTGCCTTCATTTTATTGTTAGAGTTGTCACTGTTTGGCAGCAGTACTTTAACTGCCGTTTCTATGGGTATCCTAAGCCTTAGATGGTAGGGCTTGTGTCAGGATCATTGCATATGAGAAGTGCTAATGTCAAGCAGATGGGGAGCAGGAAGGGATGGGTACTATGCGGGTCCTCTACTGAGCATAGCTCTGGGACATGAAGAGGAATGTTTTTTCACTGTTCAAAACTACCAGCGCAGTGTCAAGAAAAACAGGACATCATTCAGTCTTTTTTATTATTACTTTACATTTTCTACAGACAAGGAGTCCCTCTCATTTACCACACCTGGTACTGCCTACTTCCTACCCTCTGCTGCATTTATGGCGTACGTCTGCTGTTCAAGACCACACAACCAGGTAGCTAGAGCGGAGACACCCGAAATCAGACAGATGTGTCTTGGCCAGAAGTCAGGAATGTCCTGGTTCTATTGGCAGTTCCGTCCTGACAGGAGGCTAGAATGTCAGAATCATGTAGAGTTCTGGAGCCATGTTCTGGTTTCTTGTCCTCTTGCTTGTCCCTTTAAAAAGCAATCAATTGAGCACAGCTACCTGTGTGATCAGATACTTCATTAGTCTTCCTAGGTATCAACTACCTGGACTACAGCTCTGCTTGCCACCTTTCTGCAATAACATCACCACATAAATTGTCTAACTCCTCTCTAAAACTCAACCTTCACTCTATAAGACTGTCATTCTTTGAGTGCATGAGGCAGAGATCTCAAAGCCCTTGGGTAGCTTTAGTGGCCATTGACTGTTCAGCAACTGAGGCCTTTAAGTTACCTTTACCTGAGACAAGAAATTCTCTACCACACTCAAATTCCACAGGCTTCTTCCTGTCTCCCAATCATCATCAAGCACAGAGCTTTCTCTTAGATCACTAGCTCACTCCCATTCTCAGAGAGATGTGATTCTCAACCATAAAATTATTTTCATAACTTTAATTTTGCTACTGTTATGAATTGTAATGTCTGAATGAATTGTAATATCTGTTTTCTGATGGCTTTAGGCAACCCTGGTGAAAGGGTCATTTGATCACAGATGTTGAGAACACTTATCTTGGAGAGTCAATAAGCCTATAGAAAGCATAGCCTTGAGCTCACTCAGTAACTTGGACTGACTTTGAACCTGTGATCCTGAACATTAATCTCCAAAGTAGTTGAGATTGCAGGACTAGACCAAGGTATTCCTCTTAATTTTGGATCTGAATATCTTGAGTTTTGCTCCTTAAATATGATTAAAAGGTCCCTACAGCAGAGACAATGAAATGACACCTCTGAATTTCAAAACAGTCCCTTGCTTGGTGACTTATGTTCTTTTTGTTTAATCCTTCAAAATTTATGCAGCTTTCCAAGGCATCTCGCTCGATGTCCGCTCCTTCGATGGTTTCGGTTTGGTTTCCCCAGTTGGAATTACCAATGATGGTAGAAAGCCATTGGAAGATTGAAAATGTAAGCTATTTCTTCACTTCTTTTTTCAGGCTGCTCTCTTCTTCCTTCTCTTTGGAGAATTGTTGCCTTCAGAGAAATAAAGAATGGGAGTAGGGGCTAAGTTACTATGAACATTAAGGAAGAGAGGCAGAGACTTGAGGCATGGATTGGTCAGGACAGATTGGTTGTAAGAGATGAAAAGAAGCAGGGTGGTGGAGCACACCTTTAATCCCAGCACTCGGGAGGCAGAGGCAGGCGGATCTTTGTGAGTTCGAGGCCAGCCTGGTCTACAGAGCATGATCCAGGAAAGGCGCAAAGCTACACAGAGAAATCCTGTCTTGAAAAACCAACCAACCAAACAAAAGCGATGGAAAAAGAGGAATGTTTTGAATAATTTGTGTGGATGCAACAACATTTAGTTGTTATGTTCTTTGAGGTTAAAGTTCAGTGGCTCTTAAGTATCTATAGGCTTAGCAGGAGTCAGGTATGCAGCAGAAGAGCAAGGAAAATTTGCTTGCTGACTCTGGCAGGTTGTGTGAGGGCTAACATTATGTTTTAAGTTTAAATTATTATGCTTAAGAGAAATATAAAGCAAAAATGTCTCTAACCTGTAAGCCCCACCTGTCCAAGGACAGTCAACTTCCTAGAATGCTAGGGGCTGTTGTTCATGAAAGATAACAATCCTGTGTTTTCTCTTCTGTAAACAAGCTTGGTTGCTTCAGCTTGTTTGGATATGCTTGATCGTGAATAGGCAGGAGATACATAGGCAAGAAGTAAGTCAGGATGTAAGCTTGCCCCTGATTGGATGAAGGTGAGAAGTACATAGCCTTGTGGGTTTTGCTTTTATAAGTTCCTGACTAATGTAATTCACCTCCAGACTCTGGGAATTCTGGGTATGGACCTGGCCAGTGTCTACTGTCCTGGCCAGTATTTAATAAAGCTTGCTTCAAATTTGGCTCAAGAAATGTAGTAATAGTCTTATTCTCTCCCGGTGGGATTAACAGTTGCCATGTTAATTGGGAGTGTTACATTAATTATTCCACTCATCAAATATTTTTTTTCAAAGCTGTCTTCAGCATGATGAGACTTATTAAATGGAAGATTGCTGCCCTTATTGTGTCCCAGGAACTTGAGCATGGTTACCTGAGATTGGAAATGCACTGATGAGGAGAAGGGTTGAGACAGTACAGACCCCACTAAGGATATCTTTCCTAGCAAGCAAATGCTTCCGGGAAAATGGAATCCTGGAGTTGAGTTTGTGGGAGTAAGTGGGGTTTAGATGTGTGGAGTTATATGAGTGAAGCAGTGTTTGAGAAATGATGTACCCATGGTGATTTAAGCATCGATGTAGAGTTGGTCAGAGGCAAAGTTTTCATCCTGAAAGCTAAGCAGAACCTCTGAAGGAGTAAGTGTAGCACAAATCCTAGTTGGTCTTAATAAAAACCCAGAGCCAAATATCAGAGTAAATGCTGAAAGGTCAGAGAGACAAAGGAACAAGCCACAGCCACCTCTCACCTCACCAATTCCTCAGCCCAAAGGCCTGAGCTCCTGTCTCCTCCCATCTTGTATTCTTTTTTCCACCCAGTCGCATCACTTCCTGTCTCAACCTACCTAGTGCTGGGATTAAAGGAGTATGTGCCTCCCAAGTACTGGGAGCAAAGGCATGAGATCCCAAGTGCTGGGATTAAGGATGTGTGCCACCACTGCCTGGCCTCTATGGCTAACCAGTGGATGGCTTTGCCCTCTGATTTTCAGGCAAGCTTTATTTGTTAGAGCATATACAAAATATCACCTCAAGTAAGTGCACTGTTTAACTAAAAAAGCTAATACTCAAGACAGTATTGCCATCATACAAAATCAGCATCAATAAGATTTTTATCGGGCACTTACTGTCTGTTATGCTCTGACCATGAATCATCTCCGTCCTCAGCAAATGATATGGAAGATAAGATTACGTCATTGTTTTTCAGATGTGCAAATCAAGCCACCTAGAGGTTAGGTGGTTGTTCTAACAACTCAGAACAAGTAAATGGCAACGTGTTGATATGAGCCGGGTTTCTATTCCTTTGTGTGGTTCTCCTTCCCTTTGGTATAATGGAGGACCAGGTCCTGTCATAGTATTTCTCATGATTCTATAATCCTTTGTGCAGGCTTGTACACCACTCATTCATGTATCTGACAGACTGCTATTTGGTGAATGTACAATCAGGAAGGATTTTTCGGCACTGTGCTCTGCACTGGGTGCAGTAGGTACACTATACACTGTACTCTATCTTGAAATTGGCGGTAATAAGATACTAATGACATTAGGATCAAAGTTAGCACAGTGAGCCACATATCCTGAGTTCATTCCAAAGAGATACAACGATAATAGATATTAAAACTGAAATGTTTTACATTGTCAAGGACCCAAGATTCCTAACACCACAAATTATTTTCTTTTCCTGTTTTGGAGTGTCATGTGATGCTATCACACAGCCTACTCTCTTATGTGTCTCTTTCCGTTACTGAACATTAAGGAGAAATGGGTCACATGTCGCTTTTGATGATTCTTCACTTTTCAACAGCAGAGACTAGAAGAGTTGTTCACAGCTTCCCACCATGACTCCAGGGTTCCAACTTTTTAGATGCCCTGGACTTCTGGGTATGTTATCACCAGGTGTCTTGTTTTCGATTATTGTTATTGTTGTAATTCACAGTTTTAGTACCTTCCCCCATTCATTCTTTTCCCTCTGATCACCTCTTAAATGTTGGGAAATACCAGAGCTCGATGCAGAAGCCCTTCCTTCTCCTTTGTCTGTACCTCCTTCCTTAATTGCTTCCAGATAAACAAGTACAGTCAACCTGTTCCAGAGGTTGTATTTTTATTTAGTTTCTGTTCTGGGATTTCAACTCACACACTCAACAGCTCCATGAGATCAATAACAATCATTCCAAGCTAACAAGACAAAAGTGCCCACTTCGGCCTCATTTTCTATAGCTTATGCTTTTGGATACTATCCTTCAAACATGGATCTTCCTGCTCCTAACTGAATGATTTCCTTTGAATTATGCTCATGCATAAGACTAGTGGATGGCTTTGCAAGGTAGATGGGCATGGATCAGTTGAGAAGACCCAGTTTATGGAGAGAGACTGGGAAACTTTGGTAGATTCATGCGGTACTGAAACATTGCCTGTGGCCCTGTGAACAAACATGAGAACAGCTGATCACTGTGTCTGTTTACTGGTCTGTTCAGTTGTTAAGAAAAGAAGCTTCCTCCCATTTCAGGAGTACAGAGGTTCCACTGTATTTAAGTAATACAGGTGAATAAATGTCCACAGTCTCTTGCTATCTCTTATCTCATGTGTTCTGCCATACATTTGTATTCCGCTTATCAACAGAGCTGGGATCAATTCGCAATAAACGTCTACAAACACACACTCACAGAGGCACAGGGACACAGCTCAAACACAGACTGCAATTCATTTGGCTTGCCAGGCAAAAGGAAAAAAAAAAAAAACGGGTGAGGTAATAACTAATGAAACCGGAAATAAGGCAACATTAAAAAACATTTAAAAGGCCCACAACATCTGTTTAGGAACAGCTTCATGAACCTGAAAAATGACGTTTCAATCATCCAGTGGAGCTGGTGATATTTTCCCAGGGGCCAATTCATATTTATAGACCTGTTTTCTAGTCAGTGTGAAAAAGCTTTGTTCATTTTAAATGAAAAATGATTTTTTTTCCTTGTGAGCATTTAGGAAACCACAGGAATGCGGCTCAATATATTTGCCACCCTGATCTTCATGCTACCTAAGAGAAGAAATCAATTTTGTTCCGGACTAAGACAGACTGGTTTCAATTTATTTTACAGTGGAGTGGCATATATAGTTTTGTCTCTAAAATGGGAATGATATCCGGCCTCCCATCGAGGGTTCTATGTAATGAGGACAAATCTGAGTCATGACGTAGACTGAGGGCTCTATAAATGCTCACTCCTTCTTTTTCTTTGTTTCTTTCCCACATTTCTTTGCCTTCACACTTTGAGCTTTAAAAATGAATGAAAAATAATGGTTAGTATTAGAGGATTCTGTTTCATTTCTGTCTTTGTGAATGAATCAGAACAAATATTGTCTCTCTTCCTGTGAATCTGCAGCTAGTGGAGAGGCAAGCCAGGCTTTTCATTCATTATCAGTGTTGGGAAGGGGATCACAGACAATAGAAATTTAACTAAATAGAGTTGATTATTTGCAAACATTTACATAACAACTCTGCTTGAGAAATACCTTACAACATGTATTTGTGTTTGGGTTATGCTTCTTGCTTTAGCAAGTATAACAGATAAATAATGGAAAATATATGCATACTTACATTATATGTATACACATATTTATAAATATATCTGTATCTATATTTGATTCTATCTATTTGGAGAGAGTGGTACTTTATGGGTACATATAAGCAAGTGGGTATTACTGTCTTGTTTTATAGATGACTATACTGGTTCAAAACTGAAGACATTTACCAAAGAGATACAAATGATTGGAAAAGAGATGCTCCCTTGAGAGAAAGGATCATGACTTCATGTTCCTAATCTGCTCATCTCTGGGTGTGACTTTGTGTTTTGGCCAACTAGATGTACTCCTGCAAGACTGAGAAGACGTTAAATGGAGACTGTGTTTCAGCTACTTCTGATTTTTGTCAGTAGCTCCATGGGATCCATTGACAATCTCTATGGCTACCACAAAGTGGCTAGTGTCCACATTTTGTTAGGGTAGATGTGAAAGGCAGTAGAGCTCTGTAACTAATTGTGGTAGTACGGGCTTGCCAATCTCTGCCCTTCATAATCCACCCAGGAAACTAGAACACAAGGTCTAGAGAAGGATAACGGATCTCCTGAGACAGGGTTTCATTCACCTCCAAGGCCAGTGGACAAGAATAGTGCTGTCTTCTTTTTTAATGGTGGCAGAGGTAAGAGGGGAAGAAAGAAAGGCATTTTAAAATTTCATCAGTTCTCTCAAAAAATCCTCTCAAAAATTCACCACATCCTTACAAATTATGCATGCCCTGGAAGTCCTTCTGATTATGTATTTGCAAATGTCACACCACACATATTTTCACCATTCCAATACACACAAAAGAACATGCATATTTGACTCTATTTGACTATTCAATTCAATTTCCCTCACTAAATAGTAATCACCTCTGATATACACCAGGCTCTGACTGTGCTACCAGGTGAACATTGTAGCCCTGCCTCCTGAGCAGCATGTGGCCTCTGTGAAAGAGGGCACAGAAACATTCCTGCCATTCTGGGAATTGTGGGGACACCAGGACACCCCTGAAAGCAGGGAAGGGGTATCTAATGACAATAATCTCTCAGATAGTCCCAGTATGAGCATTTATTTCCAATATGTTTCACAGTACTCAATAAGTTGGATTGGTATTCTAACTCAACAAGTAAGGAAGGTAAAGAGCATAATGGTATGTACTCTTTTATCTAAGACTATACAGAGTGCAGCTGTGGGAATCAAAATTGGGTTTATGGGACCCTGTTGTCAACTTATCAATTCAGTTGTTTGTGCATGGTGTAAGTTTACTCAGAAAGAAAAATGTCCTGTGAAGTTCTTACATAGATGATTGTGATTCACAGATTTCACCAAACTTAACATTAGCTATTGGATGTTTCCTTCAATAATGAGAAACTCCTTTAGTACGTCAGAAACCCTTAAAATACGTGCTACATTATTAAGAGACACATTCATACAGCAAACTCCAGGATTCTCTGGTTCTTACGATGCTCTGCCCTGTCTTCTGCCATGTTCCCTAAGCCTTAGGTTTGGAAGTGTTTTGTAGAATTATCCACTGGGACTAGAATCCACAAGAAGCTACACTCATAAAGTCTCACCAACATGGCTACTTAACCATCAGCTGAACAAGGACATCATCAACAAACACGCCAAAGAGAATGGGGTAAGAAACTACAAGGCCTCGCCCTTACAAAGAACTAAAAGCTTTTTTTATGCATAACATATGCATGCTGTATTTGGTGTTAGGGGACAGGGATGAGTTATGAAAAGCCACCAACTATTGCTTTAATATGATGAAAGGCCATGTATATTTTTGGATATCTGCAAATGCTTGTACCAAAAAATGACCTCTATATCATCAGTTTTTTGTTTCCCAAGAAAATCAGGGGAGACATTCAGAATGCATTGATTTTTAAACCCCCAGGCTTCTTAGGAGAGACAAAACCTCATGCATTACAGAGTGAAGGCTTTGGTACTGAAGGTGTGTTGGGAAAGAGGATGCCATCTACTCTATGGAAACAATAGCTCATTCCAGGCTGGGTAGCTCCTGAGACTTCAGTAAATTGGAGGAGATGTAGGAATAAAAACTGAAAACAGTAGTTACTAACTTCCAGCAGCCTTTCTGAGGCCTCATATGGAACTTTTCGAGTGAGGGGCCCTCCAGCCTGACCTTCATTACCTTCATGAGAGCCCACCTCTGAGAAGACAAACTGTATTTCATTTTGTTAGTGTTAGAAGCTGCATTACATTAGAAAACAACCTAACGTATGGCTGTGTGTAGTCAGATGTGAAAAACTCTCGCCTATTTCAAATAGTAATACGTAGTCGTTTCCATAGCTACGTGCCTGGAACTATGCTGTGGTACAGAGTTCAGGAGGCTTTCTCAACACCATCCCTGACAGAGTAAACTCTTAATTTCCAATTCAATTTTATAATTATAGTATATTTATAATCATTGATATAAAGCTTATATACCCATTCACTAAAATTAAAAAGGAATGTTTACGTTGAGTTGAACTTTTCACATTAATTCAAGAATGTCATATTTTAGTAGCATTTGGAGTATCTAATTTAGAGGTTGAAAGAATAGTAGACCAGGACATCCTCAAACTCACAGAGATCTGCCTGCCTCTACCTCCCATGGGTTGGGATTTAGAGCACCTGGATGTGAAAACCAACTAGTTAATGAGCTGAATCATCACTTTTCCTCTTCGATGTTTAACTATCAACTTGGGTCCAATTTTCTGCTCAGATGTAGAACAATTATAAAAACACCTTTCTAATTTACACATGAAAACCATGAAATATCATTCTCAATCAAGCTTACCCAGACATTGCATGCAATACTCACTCATTCATTAGTTTTTTTTTTTCTATTGTTTTAGGGCACAAGCATGAGTTAACCTTCAGAGCCTAAGATACAATCTAATTTTCTTTGAGCTTTCTATCTTTCTGAATGGTGAACATCTCAATTTGCATCTCTTTATGCTTACTTAAAATCAGTTCAGTGTATAACAAGCTGATGACTTTGTTTTCTGTGGAACATGTTTTCTTGTTTCAAGAAAACATGTAAACTGGGTGTAGTGGCTCACATCTGTACTCACAGCACTCAGGAAGCTGAAGAAGTAACAGTATCATCATGAGTTCAAGGCCAGCCTGGATGACAGAGATCCAAGTCAGTTTAGGCTATAGAGTAAGACTTTGCCTCCAAAACTCAACTCCAAACCAATCTAATCCAAACCAAACCAAACCACTGAGCTCAACACTCCCAAGATGGATCTAAGCAAGGCACTTACTATGTGTCAGGATCTGTACATAACCATCTCATTAGATCTCCAGGACTGGTGAGGTAGATGTGTTTATTGTCACTGTTTCCTGGATATGGGGATCCAGGCAAAGAGAGGTTAGGTGATTGTCCCCAGACAGAGTAATTGGTGATCTCAAGTGACTACACACATCTGTGGACTCTGTGAAATGGACTTTAGAAAACATTCTTTTCTTATATGTAATGGATCACTTGAGACTCTCATGATCTTTTCCTATTACTATATAATCTGTTATGCATTATCATCTATTACTCAGGCATGTATCTGAAAAACTGTTGCTTCTCGAGTTTAGTATATCATTGAAGGATTTTGTGGCAGGCATTGCTGTTGCATATGGGGCAGGCAGCAGATCATCTTCATGCTGCCTTCTTGCTTGCAGTCTAGTTGGCTAATGGACAATGATGACTGCAAGAATGTATTAATGATATGAAACCAGAAATCAGCATTAGGTCTCTTGCATATTACAAAGCTTTACAAAATCATATATGCAATAATTAAAGTACTTTGAGGTATTGAGGAATCAAGACAAAATATTTACATGTTAACAGTGTGCAATAGATGTGGGTTCTATTGAGCTGAACTGCGAACTCTGCTAAACAACAGGAAGGAAGGAAGATGAATTGATGAAGTAGAGAGACCTGTAAGAACACGCTCTGCTGGCTATGCAGGCTTTTGAAAAATCAAGCATCCATTTGGTGAAAGAGGGAAGGGAAATGAATCTTCTATACTCACCAAAGATATTTGGCAAGAAGCTTTGTGGAAAATAGTCTTTAACTCAATCATGACTGTGCTCATCAATGGAGTAACTAAGTGATCAAATACCAGGGTAGATATTACAAGAGGAAAAATACATAGTCCTGCATAGATCAAGTGGCTTTCCACCAAATGGTGGAGATGTATGGTACATATAATTCAGAGAATAAACACTAAGGTCTAAGGTCAAGAGTCCCAAGGGGTGCATCTCCTGTGACTAGACTGGTGCCTAACCCAGTTATCATCAGAGAGGCTTCATCCAGCAACTGATGGAAACAGATGCAGAGACCTGCAGCCAAACATTAAGCAGATCTCAGGAAATCCTGCTGAAGAGAGGAAGGAAGGATTATAGGAACCAGAGGGGTCAAGGACATCACAAGAAAACCCACAGAATCAACTAAGCTGTGATCACAGGAGCTCACAGAGTCTGAACCAACAACTAGGGAGCCTGCAAGGGACTGTACTAGGCCCTCTACCTGTATGTGACAGTTGTGTAGCTTGGTCTTCTTTTGAGATTTCTAATAGTGGGAACAGGGGATGTCTATAATGCTATGGCTGACTTTTGGGACCCTATTCCTCATACTGGGTTGCCTTGCCCAGCCTTAATACAAGGGGAGGTGCTTAATCCTGCTGCAACTTAATATGCCATGTTTATCATGAGAGACCTGCCCCTTTCTGAACAGAAACAGAGAGGGGGAGTGAACTGGGGGGTGGGCAGAGGGGAGGTGAAGGGAAGAAATGGGAGGAGAGGGGGAGGGGAAACTGCAATAGGGAGGCAAAATAAATAATATAATTTAAAAAACTAAAACCTAAAAATAAAAACCAATAATAATAATAATAATAATAATAATAATAATAATAATAAAAGAATCCAAAGGGCAACAGACTGTCATATGGCAAAAGAATGAGAGTGGGCAAGAGACTTAGCCAAGCTGTTTTAGTAGCAGAAACATTGTTGAGATAATCTACTAATAAATTCTGTAGTAATGGCATGAAATGATTAATCTATCAATGAGGACAAAGCCTTAACCTTACGTTAAAGGTCATAGTTAATATTTTTGCTTCTTAGAATCTTATAATATAGATTAAATTTCACCATACAATTCAAAGGGAAAAGATCCTATTCAAACCCTACCTTTGGGGGGATGGGTCTCCCTGGGAGCAAGCTGATGTCACTGGCTTCCTCTGGCTGCCAGCCATCCCTGTAGGCACCTTTCTCCCAACACTGCTTTTGTCTTTACATGGCCCTTTCCTTGTTGAAGTCCCCCTTTTGCTTTTGGGTTTCTATCTATTTGTCCTTCCTGAAATAAGGGCACCAGTCAAAGGAGGGTCCACTCTGCTACAGTATGAATTCATCTTCATCTGAGACCGTCTGAAAAGACCTGACCTTAAAAGATCATCTGCTGAGGTTTAAGTGGAAACAGATTTGAAGGGAGACAATCCCTTAACCAAATATATAAGTCATATAGGTATGAACTAGGACGGTTTCTATTTTAGAGATTCAGTTTGGCAGAGAGTGAAGGGATTGTTGCAGAGATCTGGAAGAGACATAGGAAAAGGAGGAGAGTTAGGTAAATGGAGATAAATTGGCCAGTGGTTCAGATTATGATGACATGGGGGTAGCACTGAAATGCTGCCCTTTGCTAAGTCAAGAAACACATAGTCCAGGGAAGGAGAGCTCAGTGTTCTGGAGTAAATGAAATGGTCACTTCACCTTACACCAAGCTTCTTGTCTAGAAGCAGAGTCTTCATTTAGTCTCTGACTCAACTTCAGAGATTCTAATCACTAATCAAGAATAATTTCTATTTTTGTTTAAAGATCAACTTGTAATTTGGGGGCTTTCATAAATAATTTACAGAATTAAATGACATATTGCATTAGAGTAACCACCCACTGCACTGATTCACTGGTATGCTCTTCTGAGGGAGGATTTCAGTGTGCTCAATGCTCATAGCTTTCTGGTCCTTTTCAGTCCACCCATCACATCTGCTCTATTAGCCAAGTCCTCTCTTTACCATGAAGCAGGAATTATTGTTTCTGAACTTGTTTATACCATTGTATTCACTACCACTATGCTCAGATTTAGCTAAGTATGGTGTTACCAACAAAAAAGGAGTGTGAAAAAAAATAAGCTTTGTTTCTAAGGAAAAAATGGGTCATATTCTGTGGAGAGCTAAAAACAAAACAAAACAAAACCTCTTCCAAAGAAACTATTCTGATAACATTTCCTTCAAATGAGGCACTGGCAAAATATTAAGGAACAAGAGTCTAGAAGATTTTGTACCAAGATTTCCATGAAAGTATTCTTAGATTGCTTCCCTTTCTTGATGACCAATCTATCTTGAGTATGTGTCTTATACAAGATGATGGGTGTAGAAGTCCGGTCAATGGACCAACACTTAAATCCAGTTAACTAGGCTGTTAGCCCTGGGACATTTAAAATACATGTATTCATTTTTCTTTTTCTCTATTTTACTACTGCTTTAAAAATATGACTACAGTTGCATCCAGTACCAGCTCTGTTTAGATTCATGAGATAAATATCCCCATGTGGCTCCCCTACATCTCAAGGCTGGATCAAAGGTGTGGTGTGCTGTCATGGTGATTGATTTCTTCTTTCTGGAATGTCTCTGAAAATGTTAATTGTATGCAAATGAGCACAGGGTGGTGGCCTCTCTTTGAATAAGGAGGAGTATTTAAAGCAAATATTGCTCAAGGATGAAATATGAATAGGAACACAAATCACAAGAAAGAAAACCTGTACTATTAGACTCAGAGTATCTATTGCTGTTAAACTCAGGATGTGGCACAAATGGTCCAAGAGTCAACCATCATCCTCAGCTAACACCTTTGATGCCCTACTAAGTCAACCAGTGGACCCTGTACTTTCATAGGTAGTTTGATTTTTCTGGCCACAACCTTAAGATGTATGGAGTCTAATCTTTGACAGATGAAGATTCTCAGAAATTAGATGTTAAACTCAGGGCCACCTAGAAAAAGACTTAAAGCTAGATTCAAATCTATGTTTGTCTTTTCTAAAAACCACCTCCTACTTCAACCCCCACACCCATATACGAATGATGCATGGAAAGACTGCAAAGATGGAATGAGGAGTGGAGGACTACTCACTCACATGGAGTAAAGACTGTTCTCTAGAGCAAAACAGTTGTGAAGAGGAAATCACTAACCATTAACTCAAAGCCTTTGCTCATGGCTCAGCACTTTCCTGGCAGCTAGAAGGAACCATGGTGCTGACCTAGTATGGTGAAGCCATTTCTTCCAAATTGACACATGCCCTCCTGGAGGGGGAAGGAGACTCCTAGGACTCAGAAAGACAATAAAACTTGCAAGACTCAGGAAACTCATAAAACTTACCAGATCCACAAGATCACTCCCCAAGGTTGTAAAATAGTAAAGAAAAAAATCCCTAGTGAAGAAGACTGCATTATTGGTTGTGCAGGGAACTCCAGGAATACAGCCTTCATGAGTTATCCCCCACATAGAGGTGATGCAACTGCTTTTGAATTACTCATGCCCTTGTGAGTAACCCCAATAAACTCATTACTCCAAGTTAGACTTATATGGAATCATTTCTTTGTTCTGTTGTTGATATGCTATCTATGGTAAATAGATGTTTGCTCATATTTTGGCAGGAAAAGTAACATAGTCCCTTGTCATTGGTAGAATGTTGAAGACTCATAATGACATTGCCCACCCTACAATCAGGAAAGGTTCTCAGTGGCCACAATTCTGTGTGTGTTGTGTTCTCCCAGCAAACCGTGTGGTCGTTACTCATTCTAAGTCTGGCCAATTATATTTCAGTACCAAGGCTTTCAGATTGACTGAAGAACATTGTTTTAGACTCTTTAGATTGAAGTGGATATAAATGTGAGGCACTGTCTTTTCCCACAATGGGACATGAATAGCAGAGAAACTTATTTGGAAAGAAGAAGAGAATAAAGGAGGTGCAGAGGAAAAGGAACTCTCTAGATTTTCTGATTCTGGGCCCTTAATTCTTTCTCCCTCTAGTATTCACATATTTATAGAAGTTGCTGTGGTGGAGAAATACAAAGCTCTCTGTGAATCAAGGAGCTTGCCATTTAAGAGTGAAGATATAAGATATGCTACATATAATTCTGAGACTAAGTTGGAAAGTGTCAATCTTACAGAACTCCAGTTTACTCTAAAAATTCTACTTAAAACATCATCTTTTTAAAACAAACAACCGTATGTGTTTTATGATGCACTAATCTAACTGGATAGTAACAATACATGAGTTAATATTGTGAAAGTTCTGAAGGGAGATCTAAGAGAAGGGATGGAATTTTGGCAGGGGTTGACAAGATGGCTCAGTTGGTAAAGTGTCTGTCACGCAAGCATGAGGATTGAGTTGGGATCACATAAAAAAGCTGACCATTAGGCAGATTTCTGAAGTTCATTGGCCAGCCAGGCTCACCAAATCAGTGAGCTTTTGGTTCAGTGACAGACACTGTCGCAAAATAAACAAACAAATAAATAAAATAAAGGCAGAGAGTGATTGGGGAAGACACCCAGCATTGACCTGGTGCCTACACACACACACACACACACACACACACACACACACACACACACACACACGCACACGCGCACACACACACACACACACACACGCACATACATGTGTGCACACATACACAGACCACATACACAAACAAAATTTGAAAAGCAGCATACACACACACACACACACACTTTTTGCCTCAGTTTCATGTGCTGTCAATACTCATAAATGGTTGGTGGAGTTTAGATAGCATAGATTTCAACTATTTCTGCCATCACAGGAAATTGCAGAATGCAACATATTTGGGAAAGGATGGTGATTGAAATAACCTTTTACTTCTTTTACTTTTGTCTCTGAAAATGTACAAACAATGGAGATGTTGAACAAAATTTAACTATGCAGAGCAGATTGTTGCTAGAGTAGGATGGTCATGAATATGTTTCTGGCAGCATGTTGATGCCATTTCTGTAAAGGAATATAGAATCTGAAGGGGGACCAACAGAACAAGAGTTGACCGACATTTTTTTAAATTTATTTTTATTAGTGAGTTGATTAGTTAATTTTTCCCAGCCCAGTCACAGTTTCCCCTCCCTCTTCTCCTCCTGGTCCCTTCCCCCAACCTCTCCTCTTCCTTCCCCATCTACTCCTTCTCCTTTCTCTTCAGAAAAAGGCACTGAACCTCCAACCAGAGAGCTTACATGTGACTGACCTAGGCCCTCTGTACATATGTGACAGTATGTATCTTCATCTTTTTGTAGTACTCCTAATAGTGGGATCAGAGGCTGTCTCTGACTTTGTTACCTACATTTGAGACCCTTTCCTCCTACTAGGTTGCCTTGTCCAGTCTCAATAGGAGAAGAGGTGCCTAATGTTCCTGAAACTTGATTACCATGGCTAGCTGATGTACATGGGAGGCCTGCACTTTTTGACTGACATTCTTTTTTTTGTTGTTGTTTACTTCTTTTTTAAAATTATTATTAAGAAATTTTCTATTCGGTTTACCACAGATCCCCCCTCTTCCCTCTTCCCACCCCCAGCCTTCTCCCACAACCCATCCTCCATCCCAAGTCAAGATCTCCCTAGGGGGAGTCAGCAGAGCCTGGCACACTCAGTTGAGGCAGGTCCAATCCCCTCCCCTCTGCACCAAGGCTGTGCAAGGTGTCACACTCTAGGCACTGGTCTCCAAAAAGCCCGCCCATGCACCAGGGACAGATCCTGATCTGCCTGCCTGGGGCCCCCCCAACAGTTCAAGCTAAACAACTGTCTCCTGTATCTAGAGGGCCTAGTCCTGGATCTTGCTCTATAGACCAGGCTGGCCTGGAACTCACAGAGATCCATCTGGCTCTTCCTCCCGAGTGCTGAGATTAAAGGAGTGCACCACCACCACCACCACCACCACTACCACCACCACCACCACCAGCCCGACTGACATTCTTAATGGTCAAGGTTAGACTGGGCTCTTGTTTTTAGAGGACATGGACTTGAGTAATTACACTACAAGAGGAAAGCATGTCATAAGTCTACTCATTCATCTATTAATAGATGAAACAATATTTGGGAAACAATTAGTAGAGGCCACTACATGTCTATTGACTCTTGTTTTTCTTGGTTTGTCTTTTCCCCTCTTTTGAAACTGTTCCATTTCAATAAATCCATCCCATAGAAAAATATAAGGAGGGATCCAGAAGACTGTAGAAAGAAATTAAACCCATAAGGAGATGTACAAATAGAACTTCGATTAAGGTCACAAATCTGGGTTCAGAGGGAGTCTTTGTAGAGGGATAACAGTTGACCTGAGCACTCAAGAATGTATGAGGCTAAGGGTGAAAAGAAAGTCACACCAGGTAAGAAAAAAAAATCACAAATAGCAAGTATAGTAAAGGTGGAGAATATGCAGGAAACAGTGAATGAGAATAAAGAATATGAGATATGCTAACAGATGAGACTGAACTTGATGGGTGGTTTAAGGAGGGGATTGGAAAGGATTGAGAACAGCAGAAAATGACTGGATAGCAGGAAGATCAAGTGGATTTTATACTATAATAATATCTCTATACCTGGAGAAGAAATAAATATTTTGAGACTCTTCCACTTTTAGGCCAGCCTTAATTCTTTCTTATTATTCACCTAGTATCTGTACCTTTAAAAATATTCTAGGTGCTATGAGGCAGAGACTTGGATCAAACTAAGCTACTCAGAACTCAGTGAGGAACCCAACTTTGTTATTCAGTCTATTGTCCAAACCTCTAGTTCACACCACTATTGTCTAACAAAGATGGTAAAGGCAAACAGAGCTGTTTTAATACAGTAAAAACAGCTGCTGCATTTAAAAATAATCTCCTGCTGCTGTGACATATGGTATCATCAGAAACTTTATTCCAGTGCCCCTGGAGCTTCTGAGACACCTCGAAATGCCATGATTACCATAAAGAGGTTTATGCAATTCTCAAAGCTGAAAGGAAAACAATTAATTCATTTTAATATTTAAAATAAATATGGGCCATTTGGATCATTTGGGAGGAGAAATGGATTATGAAAACTACAATAATTAGAATCTAACTCCCCAAAGAGAGATGTTCCAAGATGTAACTTTCAGATGGAAAATTCCCCTAGCTGGTCTGTTCAAGAGGTGATTCAGTCTGTCCCAGCTTTTCCTAAATTGGATAAGAATGCTTCTTACCCAATTGCTAGCTTCAGTGGGGATGATTGTTTATGATTGGCACAGGTTTCCTTTCTTTTACACAGGACCTTTTTTTATAACCCACACCCGTAGAAGAGCAAGAAGAAAGCCAAAGTTCAAGTTCAGTATTATCCAGTTGAATAAATATTAATAAAAAAATGCTAGGTAAGTGTCAGAATATCAGATGAATGAGTTATAGAAACTGCTTTTACACTAATCTGTGGTGGTTATGAAACAAGAGATATATAGATGAAGGAGTAATAAGAAATGTTCCCCCTATAGGCTCAGGTATTTGAACACATGGTCCCCAGTAAGTGGTGCTGTTTGGGAAGATTATCGTTCCTTTAGGAGAGGAAGCCTTGCTGGAGGAACTACAACACTGGGTTGGGGTTTTGAGAATTTATGTCTTTGCCCCACTTCCTGTTCGTGCTATCTCTCTGCTTCCTGTGTGTAGATAGAATGTGATCAGCCAGTTTCTTGCTCCTGCCACCTTGCCTTCCCTATCCTGATGGACTCTCTCCCTCTGGAACTGTAAGATCTTTACTTTTCTGTGGTGGTTTGAATAAACATGGTCCCTTATAGGATCATATGGAGTGAAACTATTTGAAAGGATTAAGACATGTGGCCTTGTTTGGGTAGATATGGCCTTGTTGGAGGAAGTGTGACACTAGGATAGACTTTGGGTTTCAAATGCTCAAACTGCCCTCCCCCCTGCTGCTTGCTGATCTAGATGTAGAACACTCAGCTACCTCTCCAGCACTGCACACTGCCATGCTTCCCACCATGATGATAGAGGACTAAACCTCAGAAATTGTAAGCCAGCCCCAGTTAAATGTTTTCCTTTATAAGGAAATATATATGTCATGATGTCTTTACATAGCAATAGAACATTGCCTAAGACAGACATTCTCTAAGCTGTTTCTGTTGGGGTTTTATCACAGCAAAGTAAAAGTAACTAGAACAGTGAGTTATTGCCATAAAGTACGATGCAGTCTGTAAGGGAGTTAACATTCATAGCATCGTAGGGTTATGAGAAAAGTTTTGCAGCCCTACTTAGGAGGTAAGAACAAGTCTCATGGAGGCAAGGATTTCAGTACAGAAGAGTAGAAATGTATTACAAGGGAGGTGGGCTTTGGAGGCTGATAGAACTACACACCAGAGCTGGAGATATAGTTAATTTGGGAGAGTTCTTTTCTAGCATGTACAAATCCTTGAGCCCAAACCCTAGTACTATCTAAACTGCATGTATGGGTGCATTCCTATAATCACAGCATTTTGGAGGTGGTTACAGGATGCTCATTAAGTATGTTTGTCTACATCAAGAGTTCCAGGCCTGCCTAGGGCACTTGAGATCTTGTCTCGAGGGAGAGAGAGAGGGTTGGGGAGGGAGGGCAAGCTTCCTTGCTCATGGGTATTTGGAGAATTATGAGAAAGAAATGGCTGAGAAAGAACCTTGGAAGAGAAGATGAGGCCAAACCCAAAAGGCATGAAAGGGCTATGTATGGGATTAGCTCAATATCTTGCAGATAACAGATTGCAGATGGTCACTGGAGGGTCATGCTATAGAGATAAGTGACAACAATGTCATTATCACCATAGAGTCCTCTCTAATATTCATAGAACATTTAGTTTGCCTTGGGCTAAGCTATTCCTCCCTCAGAGGAGGGAATAATAACTGTGTTCATCTGTATGTTCATCATACACAATGCCAAGGTTTCCAAATGGGAGAAGATTGCCTGAATTTTCATAGTCAGGTTGCGTCATAAGTGGGATCAGAACTCAAATATTCTAGACACTAAAAAGCTTTTTCTTAACATCTACTCTTCACTAGTTCTGAACCAGGGTAGGATTCTGGGTTCAAGTAGAGACTGAAGAAGAAAAATTGGAGACCAAGAGATCAGGAGATCAGGATACACCACGATACTTAGGATTTATGATAAGAATTTTAAAAAAGAAAGAGGAGAAGGAGGAGGAGGAGGAGGAGGAGGAAGAGGGAGAAGGTAAAAAAGGAACAAAAGGAAGTGGGAAAAGATGACAAAGTTTTGTCTTTCCAACAGAAGGGGGACCAGTATCTTTTCAACTTTAGCTGCCTATTATATAAATTACAGCTGTTAGCATTTGAGACCTCTCAATAGTTTCTGCTTGATGTTCTGCCATTTGCTCTGAGAGAGGAAATGAGATATTGTAAATTTGTCACTTTCAAGAAGCTTGTTTAAAATCTAGTGTTTGACCTCCAGAAATGTGCATGAAATTTCAGATTCTCCAATGATAAAACCTGCTTCTCAGGACTTCAGACATCTTATTATGGGATGGAAATTACCAAGCAAAACTTTTCATGTTTGAAAAGTTTTATTTGGAAAAACAATTAGTAACTACCATTAAATATTGAGAGCATTTCATATTTATAGTCATATTCCATAACAATTTTAGGGCACTTCTTCATGGTATATATAAAAGAATGAGCCATGAAAACTACTTCAGGGTCTCATAGTTTTCCCTAATAAATAATAGGTATGATTGAGATACAATGTAGCACGCTATGTAATAATCTTGTGCATTCTGTGTATAAAGCATGTTGAGAAATGATCAGTTCATAGTTAACACTCAGGAGATTGTTTTTTTTTCATTTTTTTGTCATTTCAGAAATCACTTTATTTGGAAATAAAGTATTTTATTTATCTCTGCATACTGTATAGTTTCCCTTATCATTTACATATAAAATAAATATAAGGCATCTATGTGTAACTATTTTTATCAAGTTCTCTGCATTCCAGGATAAGCACACTTTCTAATTTCTTTTCTCTTTTTAATTATATTTTTAATTAAAATAGAATTAATTAATTTTCTCTTTTATTCCCTCTCTCCAGCTTGTCCCACATACCCTCTTTCCAAACCCTCCAGGTCCTCCCAATCTCAAATTGATTACTTAACAATATATACATATATAGCACATGTATATGCTATACATAAATATCACATGTGTACATATATATGTGCTGGCTAGTTTCATGTTAACTTGACACAAGCTGGAGTCACTGCAAAGAGTAAACTTCACTTGAGAAAATGTTTCCGTAAGATCTGGCTGAAAGGCAGTTTCTTAATTATTGACTTATGGGGGAGGGCCTAGCCCTTTGTGGGTGGTTCCATCCCTGAGCTGGTGGTCCTGGGTTCTGTAAGAAAGCAGGTTGAGCAAGCCAAGGAAGCAAGCCCATAAACAGCACCTCTCTGTGTTCTCTGAATCAGCTCCTGCCTCCAGGTTCCTGACCTGTTTGAGTTCCTGTCCTGGCTTTCTTTAGTGATGGACTACAATGTGGAAGTATAAGCCAAATAAACTCTTTCCTCCCCAACTTGCTTTTGGTCATGGTGTTTCATCACAGCAATAGAAACCCCAACTAAGACAATATGGATGCACAAATATATTAATACCATCTGCTGAATCTGTTTTATTTTGGTTGTTGTGTTTTTGTGTATGTGGTTTCAGGACTGTCCACTTGGTATTAAGTAACCAATAAGGAGTTCATTCCTGGGAGAGGATAATTCTCCCCCTCCCAGGAGTCATTAGTTACCTATAGTTCTTTGTCTAAGTGTAGGATCCCAAGAAATTTGGCCCTTCTGCATTAGCATGTCTATTAAAATGTCATTCTTCTGGGCTTGTATTTTCAGTGAATGGAAAGCAGCAGTGTTCCACCAAAGAAGTACACAATTTCCTGGAGGAAATCAGACAAAAACCTAGGACCAAACACTCAAGAGATTATCTATTAATATCCTCAGTAACTTAAGTAACTGAAGATCTAGCATTCTCGAGTTCCTGTCTGGGTGACAAAGAAGTCTTTCTTGACCCTCTACACTATGGATAAGTGCCTATAAAGACGACAAGGTGAATGAAGAATCGTGAGAATATTTATAGGTTAAACCTACAAATTGTGTTCTCTTTCAGGGTATTTTGTGTGCTTTGACCAGGGTAGAGTACCTCACTGTGCTGAATCTCATTCATGGGTCATTTTGGACAGTGTTTCTTTTTAGGGAGCTCTTTGGATGCTTGTAGTTTATCTGTGACCCAACCACTATTGCTACAAGTATATTTGGAGATGTCTGTCTCCTTCCTTATCCGATAAACGGTAAGTCCAGGGGCTGATGGCTGGCTGCTATTATGTTCCTAATACTCAGCCGAACCCTCCCTCTTATAACCCATCCACAACAAATAAGTCTGCTTGTGATTGGAACAAATAAGTCTAGATACTCCCTTTGTGCCCTACCACAAGATAAAGCCAATACTTGAACAGCCCTACAAAACGCAATCATTTATGTTCAACCTGGCTTCTTCAGCTTTGACTTTTAGTTGCAAAAAAATACTGTTAGGATCCTTTGAGATATTATCCAGATAGCATTCGCCATCTGTTACTTAGGCTCTTCTGGTACCTCCTTTGCATCGTAGAAAATTATGAACCATTAGAGTATTATAATTAGCTCTAAGAGGTAAATGAGGATATATTTGTCAGTGACACATAATATTTTGAAAAATACAGAAGAAGTGTAATGATGGTGAGGTCTAGCTGCCGTGTACTTAAGGTGAGCCTCCATTCTCCCTAACCTCCAGCTAAATAGCTCTACCTTATTTCAAATGAGACAGGCCAATTCATAATGTTTTCCCAAATGAGTTCTCTTGGGACTAAGCTGAATTGGCTGAGTCACATAAATAATTATACAAAATAACACTAATGGAAACTCTTCAGTGACTTGCAAAGGCATTGCACACAATATTTCAAATTGTTAAGGAGGCTTTTCAGGCAGGATATTATTATATCCTTGCTGTGGATGAAGAAAAGAAGATTCAGATTATACTCAGCTCACTAAAATAGTAACCAGAGAAAGTTTTCAAATCCAGGACATTCTCATTCAAAAACACGTGTGTTTTCTGCTGAACTCCTTTGCCCCTCTACCACAAAGGATGTTCTCAGGGATAATGGAAACCTGCAGCAGAGACCAAATCTCAGTGAGAAGTCACTTTGGCATTGAATGATACAGTGCCAGTTATCTTAGATCCTAGGAGAAGGGGGTAGCAACATGCAAAGAATATTTGATTGTATCTGTGAGCATGGGTCTATAAGATTACAGAATATTTTGTTTAATTCTTAAAAAAATAATATACTAAGTGATAGTTTTTCTTGCCTCTCGTCCATGAAACCAACAAGAATTTTGTATTGCGATGCAAATACAATGCTGAAGAGATACTACTGATGAATGCATGTGTACCCTAAGGATGAGAACTTAGTAGTGTAGGTAGCTCCACTAGGAAGCAGTAGACTGAGGCACAAACTCTACTGGTCTTAGGACTCTTTGCACTTGGACAGTTTGCACTGTCATCTTGACACATTTCTTCTTCCTTCTATCAAATAAAAATATAATCTAAGGAGCTGGAAAGATGGATTGGCAGTTGAAAGAGATTTTGCTACATAGTCATTAAGACTAGAGTTTGGATTCTGGCCCTCATATAAGAAGCTAGAAAAACTCTGAGGATCAGAGACAGGTTGATCTCTGGGACTTGATGGTTTCCAGAGTAGTCAAGAAAATTTCAAGTCCTAGGTTCAGAGAAAGACTCTGCCTCAAAAGGTGTAATTGGAGAGTAATAGAGGAGGACACCTGACATCCTTCTATTCTCCATGTACACACACAGATAAGAACATCTTCCCCCCTATACACATATATATTCACACACACACACACACACACACATACACACACACACACACAAATTAAAAAGTTAATTATGATAAGGAGTGGCAGTAGAAGAATCTCTGTAGCAAGTTAGATAGCTGTATTATAGTGATAATAAGACACTTGGAACTGAAGAACAGGAAAAGACAAAACCTTAAGGATATGAAGGCACAACTGTCATTGTCTCCAGTATTTCATAAACATTGTGAAGAGCATGCTGAATGACTCATGGTGGAACCTCAACACAGTTCTTGTTGTGATAGACCAACTGAACAGTTGAATAAATTATTAACATGGTGAGGCTTTTTTTTTTTTTATTTAGTTGGCACATGTCCCACAGAAAGAGTGACATGTTAATCTGGCAACAGTTCTGCTTTACACAGGAACATAATACACACTCCTGGAGATCTCTATTGTGCAAAGTGCCTTCCTTTGGGGAAATAATCTCTCTAATTGATCCTAAGAGTTATCCAGAGAACCTAGAGTACAGCTATTAAGGAGGTTTTGCGATTGTTTTAGGTATTAACTTAGAAGTTTCCTTTTTTGAATTCCCTAACATTGATGCAGAATCTATGGGATCAGTGGTGTCTTCTGTGCTGGGAGTATTGGCCTGGATGATTGGACCCAACTTGTCTGCCACATCCATTATAGCACAGACCTGGGTTCCTTGACTTCTTCATGATTTTACCAAACTCATGCCTAAAAAATGCAGAATCTTCTATTTCTCCTCATAGCTACAGTGTAATGTCTCAACCCATTAAGTGAAGACTTAGGATGTGTTTGTTACAGTGTACACATATCTGGAAGAAGAAGAAGAAGAAGAAGAAGAAGAAGAAGAAGAAGAAGAAGAAGAAGAAGAAGAAGAAGAAGAAGAAGAAGAAAAGAAGAGGAAGAAGAGCCCACTCTCTGGTACAGCTAATATGTCCACTATGCATACAACTCCCAGTAACATGTGTATTTAGGAGCCTGTATGTTGGTTCTAGAGCTGGTTTTCAGTACACTCTTAATATTTTCCTCTAACAATTGCTTTCAAAAGCAATGGAATGTATGCAGTTTTCACATCTGAATAGCTGTAACAGGAGCAAATCTTCATCTTTTGAAAGTATATCTCATCCTAGAAAAACATATTATTTGCTACAAGCTATTTTTTTTCAGTTCCATAAATCTTCCCAATCAGCATGTCTAAGATTCTTCTTTATTTCAACATTTTTTTCCAAACAGAAACTTATTTCTGCAATCTTCTAACCCCATCTAAATGTCTTTGGTCCAAGTTTGGCTTCAGGTTCACTGACTTTATTCTGTGTAATATCCCTCTCGAAACCCAGGGTGAAGTATGAACAATTTGAAAAACATCAGGGTCTTCTATGAGTTTATAGTATTTGTTTGTTTGTTTGCTGAGACAGGGTTTCTCTATGTTGCCCTGGGTGTCCTAGAACCAGAGCTGCAGACCAGGCTGGCCTGGAACTCACAGAGATCTGCCTGTCTCTGTCCCCCTCCCCCAAGTGCTGGGATTAAAGGCATGAGCCACCACTGCATGGCTATGAGTTTAGAGTTTAAATTCCAAATAGTGAAAAATTATCTGAAATAATAATTTATAGTTTTAAGAAAGAAGGTCGATATGAGGGTGCTGGTGATTTCTAAGAATGATGGCCTGGGTCTCAAATAGTCATGTCAGTTACAGGTACTAGGGCAATATTTAGTAAGTTTATTTATTTATTGTAGGGAACAATTAATGTGGAGGATAACAACCTACTTTGACTCAAAGTCTAATATGAGTATTTTAGACTCCGGGATCCCATGACTGAGACTTGAAGAGAACGCTTGCAAAGCAGGATGTATTTGGAAGGAAGACAGATTCCTGGGATAGGATAGAAAGACTGTCTTGGTGACATCTGAGACACAATCTTGCATTTGGTACCTGTCTTTGGTTCTCTGTCTCCAGGCGTAGCCTGGCCTCCACACACCTCCGTGTCTCCAGGAAGGCCTGGCGCTGGGCGCGGTCTGACAGGTAGCTGATGAAGATCCCAGCTGTGTTCATGCACATGAATAGCACCACCTGGGCCAGTACCTGTGAGACAATTCCGAACATCCTGGTTAGATGAGTCAAACAGCAAAGATGAAGATAAGTAAATATTTTAGCAGGAATCTCTTTCAATAACCTACATGTCTTGTGTCACGTTGGTCGAATGAAACTTTTCATTCTGATCTGGAATCAAAAGTCACTTTTCAAACAGACATTTCTTGTCAACTCTCCCCAAAGAAAAACTGCTGGTTTTGTCCTCAAGTCTAAGCCTGAACCTTCTTTAGAAACTGGAGATAAGAAAGGCTGTGAGGTTCTTCACTTCACCTCACCTTCCTCCATCATTAACTGGAATGTTGGGTCTTTAACAGGCTAGGGATAGATGGAGTTAAGGAATCAAAAAGGATCAGAGTGTGCATTCACTAATGATGAATGTGCTATGTTTTGATGTTACTGCAAAGCATGCATTTACTATTAGTAAATATGCCATATTTTTAATACTGCTCTAAGGTTCTCTATAATAGAATCATGACTAGTCACCAACTCAAGATAAAACAAACACAATCCATAATGCCTAGCACAAGGAAAGAATCCCTAAAAGGAGACAGATATGGTGGCTCATGTCTGTAATCCCAGCACTCAAAGGGTTAAGGTTGAAGGATTGCTGTAAGGACAAATAAGGACGTGGAGACTTACTATTAATTATGAAAGCTCAGCTTAGGCTTGTTCCTAACCAGCTCTTATAACTTAAATTAACCCATTTCCATTAATCTACATTATACCTTTCCTTCATCTGTATGTTCAACTCCCTCCGTGCCTCATTGGCATCTCCCCCCACATCCAATTCATCTCCTTTTCCTTTCTCTCCCAGGAAATCCTGTATTTACCTTCTGCTTAGCTATTGTCCATTCAGCTTTTTATTGCACCAGTCACAGCAATACATTTTCACATAGTATAAAAATATCCTTCAACAGATTGCTACAAGTTTGAGGCTAGCCTGGGCTACTGTTTGAGACTATATCTCAAAATAAAAATAAATGAATAAATTCTTAAATGAAGAGAACCAGTGAAGAGAATCTAAAATTTGGAGTGTGGGTAAAGAATGGATCTGGAGTTTGGGGAATGCTAAGTAAGTACTCTACCACTGAATTACTTCTCAGTCCCTAAAATTATTGTATAAACTTTTTCCCTGAATGACACATGCACATGGTAGATAAAAAGTGATTGAACTGAGGATTAAGGATCAGAACTGAGATTGGAACTGCAGACCAAGAGTCAAAGATTTTCATTTGATTTCAACTAAGTCAAACATTTATGAGGATGAAACCAAATGAAAACCACCAGTTCCAGAAAGTGATAAGCTTACCTAGCAGTCACAATTTCCCAAACATAATATAAAGTTATATAGCATTGAAGGAGATGTATATCCGTCTCCAGAGAAAAGATGATCAACAGAGACACCCATTCTGACTTGAGCCAGATGTCAGAATGAGCGGTCACAATTCATCATACAGTGCTTTTAACTGCTCAGGTAAAGACAAGGGCGAGTATGCTACCAATCAAAGAAAAGACAAGGAATAAGCAGAGAAACAGAAAACCCAGGCTCACATCAGCATACACACATACAAATTCTAGTCCTGAAATTAAAACGTTCACTGAGTGATGTTAAGACAGTACATTAATGAGATAAGCATCAGTAGAAAATGCCCATTGTGAGGAAAAAGATTTTTAATGGCTTTAATAATGTGCGTGACAATATTAAAAATTCTAACATACCTATAACTTAGATTGTCACAGGGGAAGGAGAAAGAGAACATGGCAGAAAAGTTGTTTAAAGAACCAAAGTTTTTACCGATTTTTATGAAAGCAGTTTCAGATTCAAGAAACTCAGTAAGGTCCACATAGAACAAAATTTCATGTACACATGGAAGCCCAAATGCTAAAAGCCAAAAACAATCTTGTAAACAGTCATAGGACAAAATTAGACATTTGAGATCTACTTTCCAGTATCAGACCAATTTCCAGATTAAATATGAAGAAGTAATCCATGTTATTGATGAGATGTTTCTAAATATACCTACACCAAAATCCTGAAATTTACAACAAAATAAAGTTAGTTGTGTTGCATAGATAATAGTTTGTTTGTTTTTTGTAAGTATTACAAGGGATAAATAGGATCACTATATAACAGGAAAGAGTTCAATGTACCAGGAAAAGGAAAAACTCCTAGATTTTAACACATTTAATAATATAGTCTCAAAATACATAATGCAAAATAAGATAAAATCTGTGAAATTATTTATAGATCAATATCAGAGGGATGTATTTCCAGCAATTATTATTATTTTGGGGGGATGTTTTGAGACAGGGTTTCTATTTATAGCTTTGTGCCTTTCCTGAAACTCACTTTGTAGCCCAGGCTGGCCTTGAACTCACAGAGATCTGCCTGCCTCTGCCTTCCAAGTGCTGGAATTAAAGATGTGTGCCGCCACCACCTGACTCTATTTCTAGTAGTTATTATATCAAAATAATTAAAAAGCAAGAGATAATTCTTCCAATTAGTGAATATTTCTTTCAATTAATGATCATTAAATGAAGTACAGCATCTAACAATTAGATAGTTGAAATTCGTCATAGCTAAATACTGAAAAATGTAAACACATCTTAAGACAAGACCAGATGCTAGCCTCTTCAGATTTTAAAGAACTTCCATCAAACAAACATAATGAATGACTACTGTGGTGGTTTGAATGAGAATGTACTCCCACAAGCTCAGATATTTGAGTCCGTTGTTCCCATTTGGTGGCACTGTTTGGGTAGAGTATAAAGGTATGGCTTTTCTAGAGGAAATATGTCACTGGAGGTGGTCTTTGAGGTTTCAAAAGCCTTGTGCCATTCCTAGGTCACTCCCTCTGCTTCCTGCTTGTGACTAAAGATGTGTTCCCTCACCTCTTAGCATTCAACTCCAGTGGCCATGTCTGCCACCTGCTGCTGCTATGCTATCTCCACTACTATGGACCCTAACCTTCTAGAACCATAAACCCAGATAAGTCCTGGTGTTTTATCACAGCAACAGAAAAATAACCAGTACCCCTATAATGTCATCAAGTTACAAAGCAATGCACAAAAGAACCATCGTAAATTACTATGTGCTTAGAAATTAATAAAAATTTTAAAATCCAAATAACTCATTGATCTAAGAATACATCATAATCTTCTAATGGACAATGATGGCTGGAGAACCATGAAAATACCACAGAACAAAACTTAGGAGTTTTAAAAAAGAAAAGGTTGAAGATGAATGTGCTGGCCACTAAACATAGAATTATCAAAATCATACTAAACCAAATAAAACAAAACCAGCCCCAGGATAAACTCAAAGTATATATAAGGAAAAAGCAATACAGTAGGAACAACAAGCAATGAAATAAAAAATAAAGTTAAAGGCCACTAAACTTGTTTCTTTTCTGCCAAGGACAGTAAAACAGAAACATTTCTTTGCAAGCTGAGTAAAGAGAAAAAGTACAAAAGAGCAGTATTAAGGATTAGAAAACCAGGAAATTAAAGGCTTTGAAGAATTTAATAAATAATACTGCTAATTATGGATTTTAATGTGAGTAAGATCTCAAATACAATTAAGATATTTCTGAAAGTGCATTGTTTCTGAAGTTGACTCAAAAAGAGAGGGAAAAAATTTAAATATGTATAACCATAATTAAAAATCTTTCCACAAGGGAGACAACAAACCCTGATAGCTTCAACAGATAACTATAAAACAATTGTGAGATAAATAATCTAAATATTCTATCTCTTCCAGAGAATAGAAAGTAGGGAATGTCCCCTAACTCAGTTTATGAGGCTGTCTTATTTGCAACAGAGCTGGCTTTGAACTTGCAATTCTCCTGTCTTAGTTGCTTGAGTGCTTAGATTGTAGATGTGTGTCACAATGTCTACCTTGGACTAGCATGATGTTGATATGCTGAAACCAGTATGTCTGGTTAAGTTACTACAGGTAAATTTTGTTTATAATCATAAGGAGTTGACTTTTTAGACATAATAATAACAAATAATTGAAGCCATAAATGTATAGAAAAGATAGGTTGATTAGGCTGAGTTTTTTTCTAAGAATTTGTGGGTAATTTAATATTTTTAAATCAATTAATATGATTCACCATATATACACATACATAAAATATTCCATTATATAAAAAGCATGAGTAAAACTCAATAGTTTTCTTATCAACAAAATTCTCAGAACAGAAACCAACTTTCCTAACTACATTGTAGAATATTAGAGTCAACAGAAACACAAATACTTGAAGCAATATGGCACTCAATGGTAAAAGCTTGAAAGCATTTGCTTAAAGATTTGTAAATTAGTTACTACTACATTTAACTGCATGTTATAACTATAGTTGTCACTATAATACTATTCCCAAGTCCTGGCCACTTCAACAAGAAACAAACAAGTGAACAGGAATTCCTTAAGTTTACTGAGTTATTTGCAAAGGGATAGTATTAGAAGAATCATGGCATGACTATTTTCAGATGTGATGACTATATGTGTGAAAAATCCTGAAGTCTCTACAGTAAAATTGTTAGATGAGGAAGAGTTAAGTAAGGATTCCAAGTCAAAATAAAATTGATTGCATTCCTATGCTGTGGGACAATCTTTTTGTACAGTATTACTCTCATTGGTTAATAAAGAGCTGGCTGGCCAATAGCTGGGCAGGTAGAGGTTAGGTGGGACTCATGGACAAGAAGAGAACATGGGGAAGAAGGAGGGTGGAGAGAAGCAAGATGAACATGCCATGCTGAAAAAAAGGTACCACCACATGGCAGAGTATAGATAAGAAATATGGGCTAATTTAAATTGTAAGAGCTAGTTGGTAACAAACCTAAGCTATAGGTTGATCATTTATAACTAATATTAAGTCTCTGTGCATTTACTGGGGAGCCAGTGGTCCTGACAAAAAAACCTCCACCTACATGCCTATCTACTCATGAACCTATAACACGGAAAATAAAGAGCCTCAGTGCACTGGATGAGCATCTAAAAGTCAAGACTGATACTTATATAGTGATACTCAATTCCAGAGTAGGTATGGACCAACTTATATAAACTCGACAATTATTTTTCTTCCTTTTTAAAATACATATATATGTGGTATGTGTATACATGTACACATGTCTTTTTGCATGCATAATATGTGAGTGTGCATGCACATGCATTCATATACACAGGGAGACACTAGTTGACATTAGGAATCTTCTTTGATCGCACTCCACATTATTCTTTCAAGGCATAGCCTTTCCCCTGAAGCCACAGCTACCTGATATGGCTAGTCTGGCTGGCCAGCTTGTGCCTTGGATACCGTGTCTGTGTTCTCAGTGAAGGGCTTATTGGTAGGCCACTATACTTACCTGGCATCTACATGAATTCTGATACTCCCTAAGGTTTTTTTTCTTTGGGGGACTTTTGAAAGTTGTTCCCTCTGCCTGTGGGTGCCTCTCATGAGACTTCTTGTCTTGCTGATTTCTTCTATCACTCATTTCTACTTTTATTGTAGTTTTCCCAGAGATGTTCCCTAACCACTTTATCATAGTCAGATTTCTCTGATATTTGTGGTTCTTGCAGCCTATGTGTTCATCACTAATTATAGTTACATACTTATTTGCTTGTCTGATGTTTATAAGCCACAGTGGATTTTTTACTTCTACACATACAGACATGATCGTTTCTCAGCTTGACTGATACCCATGGCCTTGCACAGTAGATAACTGTTCAACAATGAGTCTATAAATTGCTCTGCATTTCATATATGCTAAGTATTTGATGAATGGCCATGAATTAATGAATAGCTTCCTTATGTACCACTAATCATCATTTACAAGATATGGGTGGATGATGATCTTGCAGTGATAAAGTAAAGACATCAAACAATATTCCTAACAAATGTTAATATAGCAAATGTGTTAGACAGTGAGTGAATGCAGGAAAGATCAGAATGAGCCATTTCAGTAAAGGAAAGCTATCACTAGCTATATAAATACTACTCAATTTGCTTTACAGTTTTAAAAATATTACACTAAACATGGCATATGCAATTCTCATGAAAGAGTTTATGAATATCAAATACATTTTTCTACAAGACTGACTGCAGTGGGAATTGACTAACAGTAACAAATGCCTTTATGTAACAATAATTAAAATTGTACCAAAAGAGGTACTCAAATGAAAATTAATAGAAAAATTAAAGTACATGATAGAGAAATACATGAGCAAAATTATGCCAGGTTTGCATATTATGTGCATAAGTCAAAATGGAAAAACATTTCTAGAAGAATAAATGGTCAATGACTGGGGGGAAATTGATCAACATAGTCCTGTATTTTTATGTGACAAAATCAATGCCAACAAGTTTGGGTTAAGTGTGAAATGAGACTTTAGACAGGGAAAATAAGATAGATAGAAACATTGTTTAGTAAAGGAAAACACACACTGAGAAGAATAGAGTCCAGAGGCAAGCCATCCTCCACAGGCCCTCAGTGTCTGGACATCACTGATCTCATAAATAATTTTATTATCAAGTAATCTAATCTATCTCATGTTATCTAATAAGAATCTAAGAATATCTAAATCATTCAGTTATTATTATGCTACTATGATGAGGTAAATGCTGCTTTATAGTGGCAATAGCATTTGGGATTTCAAGGAGTGGCCCATGTTAGTGCTGTCTCTGTGCACTCTCCCGGGTTTGTTGTGTATTGTGATCTGTCCACCTACACAGTTTGACCTGGGCCCCTTCTGTCTTACTGTATCTTTAAAACACCTCTTACTCAGAGCTAATATGCCAAGCATTAGATGTTGAAGAAATACCATGAATCAGTATTTTATCTTATTCTTAGATATCTGTAAACTTTACTAACCTATATTAATGTATCCATTCAAGATTATTTACAGAGCAAGTTCTATGAAAGTGAAAAAGTTTTCCTTTTCTTTTTCTCACATGAATCAATGTGTGGTATGGGTTAGTGTATGTATGCCTGTTTGCATGTGTGTGGATGCATGTGGGTACATGCACTTGCATTAGTATAGGTGTGGGAACTTGGGTTATCTTTCCACTTATTTATTGAAGCAGGGTATCTCACTCGAACCAAGAGCTTGCTGATATGGATATGGTTAGCTCTGCTCTCCAACTGCTTCTGGCATCTTCTATCTCTGTCTCTGAAGTGCTGGAATTGCAGGGGTGGGCTACCAGATCTACCTAACATTTATGTAGACTCTGGGGATCTGAACTCTGGTCCTCAATTTAATCACAGTGATGGCTCAGGTCTGACATAGCTTTATAAACTAGTGCAAAGAGAATACAGCCCATTCTAGAAGCAGGACACAGTTAACAAGAAAACCAAAGAATAACATATGGTGGTCACAGTGCTAGTCATGACAAAAGAAAGAAAGAAAGAAAGAAAGAAAGAAAGAAAGAAAGAAAGAAAGAAAGAAAGAAAGAAAGAAAGAAAGGAAGGAAGGAAGGAAGGAAGGAAGGAAGGAAGGAAGGAAGGAAGAAATGAAGAAAGAAAGAAAGAAAGAAAGAAAGAAAGAAAGAAAGAAAGAAAGAAAGAAAGGAAGAAATAAAGAAAGGAAGGAAGGAAGGAAGGAAGAAAGAAAGGAAGGAAGGAAGAAATGAAGAAAGAAAGAAAGAAAGAAAGAAAGAAAGAAAGAAAGAAAGAAAGAAAGAAAGAAAGAGAGAATACAGCATCATGATGAGGATAATGGAGTTGCTAACTTCTAGGAAGTTAGAAACATTCTACAATAAGGAAACATTCGAGGGCTGGTGAGATTGCTTAGGGGTTAAAGGCACTTGCATCCAAGCCTGACACCCTGAGTTTGATCCCCAGGAATCACAGGGTGGAAGGAGAGAACCATCTCCCAGAAGTTGTCCTCTGACCTCCATATGTACATCATAGCAGGCATTTGCCCCCTGTTAATAGATAGATAGATAGATAGATAGATAGATAGATAGATAGATAGATAAAGGGGTATTTGAACAAAGGAAAAGTAAAAAGCTGATTATGAAGATGAGATGCTAGGGAAGAGCATTCTAAGAAGGAGGAACAGAATTTTGAAGGCTCTGAGAAGCAGAATCCCATTATCTAGTACACTGTAGATGGATCAGAGGGGAAACTTGGGGAACACTCTTTGAGGTGAGCTCTGAAATATCATAAAATGACAGAACATCTGGGGATAGACATGCTAATACCAATGGCCTCTCTCTCCTAGGGGTTGGAACATCTGAGAGTTCTGACCAGTGAGAGATTTGGCTTATTTTGTATGTTCAAGGTCACAATGCCTGGGAATAGATTGCTGTGTAGAATGATGGAGCCAGAGAGACAAGCTAGAGGTATCTTTCAAAAGCTTCATTGAGGAGTGATTTGGGGCTTTGAATTGGGTAAGTATGGGGGATAACTGCAGATTATTGAAATGTGACTACATATTTTATATATTTCAAAAGAAAAAAAAACAGGTCTTTTTGTGGATTATGAGAAAACAGAAAGAGAAAAAGGTGATACCAACCATGGTAATTACCCTGCTTGGAATCTCCTGGGGAACTGAAGATGCAGTTCCTATAGGTGTTTCGGCCCTTAATTTGGAAAGCTTCTGTGTCCATCTGCAGGCATGGCCTTGCAGGTTAGAGAATTGGAATCTATTTCCTGTGAACTAACTGAAAATTAGGTTGACAGAATTCTAGTCTGCTTTTCATATGCTCACCAGCCTTCCTAGAGTCTGAATCCCCTGGGGGTAGAGACTGTGTCCACTGAGGCTCCATGTCTTAACCCTGGGCCCCTCATACCCAAGCTTTATAAGCATGTATCACATCTTATACCCTTGTATGAGAAGATACCAGTTGCCCACCTTTTTGGGTCTAGTTTTGTTGGAAATAGGAAATAGGAAAGCAGTCACTTTGATGTAAAAAGCCCTCCATAAATTCATCCAAATATGGAAACCCTTCCTCCCTTTGACCAGTTCACTCTTCCAACCACAGGGACTGGAAATAATCTCCAGGAAGCTGGGTGTCTCACATCTTTCCTGGGGTGGCAGCCACAGTGTAGGCCTTTCAGAAGACACTCACAGAATCATCTCCGCCACTTGATTTAAAAATTTGTCATTCCAGAAAGATCCACTGACGTCCAGTGTTAAATGGGTACTCGTTCCAACCTCATCCTCTAGGGTTGGGGAAGAGAAAGAACAGCTCCAGGGGTCTCTCAGGCTTCTCTGCCTGCTGTCCTCAAACGTGGTGTTTGCTGGTGCCCTGCATTTTCGTTGCAATAGACACCGTACACAGAACATCTCCAGGGTCTGCATCTGAGCTGTTAAGGCTGGAGCCCTGCTTGATTCACAGCAGACTGGAAACTATTCCATGTAAGTGTTCTGTGTATGTGAAAAGAATAGCTCAAAGTAGGTGATAGCTGAGTTTGGCCCCAGTGCTGGCTTTACTTAAAAGCTTTAGAAATAGAGTAATGGAAAGACATGTGGCAAACTGGTATTAATGAACTTGCTTTGGGGTGTTTTCCAATATTTTCTTTTATGAATTTTGTACCATCATTTGTCCTTAGGAGATAAACTAGGACAAATGTTCCTTAAAATTCTGGATGTTGCACAAACTGTAAGTAAAAGACTTAATTATAGCTAATATAACGCACTTCAAGTTCATGTTAAATATAGAGCATTTTACCAAGTGTTTTCCATATATGTTTCATCTCAGTAATGGTTCTGTTTGGCATAGGAAGGAACTTAAGTGCAGAAAGGCTAAGTAGCTTGCCTAAAGTTAAACCGTCTTGCCATTGCAGGAATCCTGACTTAGGGATGCAAGAAAAACCTGGCTAGGGCCTGAAGGAGATTCAGTGGAGCTGGAGTTCAGTCAGGAGACTAGGGGACAATTTCTTAGCTAAATAAATACTAGACAATACTCCACTAACCATTGCAAAATAGCTAAGTGAGAAATAGAGATAATTGGTGTGTAGACTCAGGCGAACCCAGGTGGGACCACTCACTCTAGCATTTTTTGGATCTAGTTATAGGCTAGAAACCATTCAACATGCTCTGTATGTTAGAATGTATGTGGCTCTTCTTATAGCCCATATATGGCAAGCACTAAGACAAACATTTGGTAAATGTCAGGGTTGAGGTTCAAGGTTTAATCATTTACCTGAGATAATGAAGGGAGTGAGTGGCAGAGGTGAGGATTGAATCCTAGTGATTAGGAACACAGCCTGAACCTATCACTCTGGTGCTCTGTCACCCACTCAAGGGCCCCTACAGCCTTCACATAGACAAGGTCCACTCCATCAACACACTGAGATCAGTGTCCTCAGGTCACACTGGACCATTCATGTACTCATTTTTATAACCCATTCTTGTGTGTGTGTGCATGTGTACATGTGTGTATTTGTGTGCAAGTGTGTGTGGGAGAGTGTTCATGGGCATGTGTGGGGAAATCAAACTTAGTTCCTCATATACAAACATATACAAACTGAACTACCACACTAGCCCTGTGGCTCAACTCTTAAGGCTGTTAAAAAAAAATGTGAAGGATCTCTGGGAGAGGTTCATGCTGTACAGTCCAGAAGAAAGAACTGATATCCAAGTGGCTCTAAGAAATTATAAATAAGCTATTGAAGGCGGGGGAAAGGTCTGTGAGCATGCCTGAGGATTAGCTATGTTTCATTTCAGATGTTCTTGCAGCATTTCAGGGTGAACTAAGCCCTGTGCCTGCCAGAAGCTTCATTTTTATCTTTTCTCCTCCTCTCCAAAACATCCCCAGGAGCCTCATATCATCTACATTGAAAGGTAAATCGAGGCTCCGAGAGCAACTGCCTCGTAGGTAAACAGCTCAGGAAATTTGGGAGCCATGGTCACCACCTGGATTCTCCAGCCCTAGACTTGTAATCTTTGTAAACCACAGCCTGCTTTCAACACATCACTGTGGGAAAAGATGCCCTCATCCAGGCCTTGCTGCTAATGGACTCAGGTCCTCATGGAGACACTCACTGGAAGATTACCAGAGATACATCGGGCAGAGGCAGTGCTGAAGAAGGGGAACATGAAGTCTGGGTAGGGGTGCATGAAGGACAGTCTCTACACTCCACAGGGATGTTCAGACTATGGGGATTAGGGTGGATTGTGGTAGGGATTCTGACAAAGTGATTGAAACAGCTCCCACTCAGAGCTCTGTTTGTGCCAGATGCTGAAGTGTTGTGAATACATATCTGGGTTTACAACCTTAAGCTTTACTATATGCCATCTAGGTAAACTTAGGCAAGTTGCTTTGTCCCTTTGAGCCTCAACTTTCTCATTTGAATGACAGGAGAGAACATTTCCCTCTAAGAAGCAGAAATGCCTAGTGGAGAGCAGATGCTCAGTGTGCCAGTCAGTTTTCTGGTTGCAAATAGCTGACGGAAATGACTTAAAGGAAGGACAGATTGCTTTGGGCTCATCATTTTGGAGATGCCAGCCCACAGTCTGTCTCGATTGATTCTCACCCATTGTGAAACAGAACATTATGGCTCTAATGTGTAAAATTAGAGGCTGCTCACTTGGCAGAGGGAAGCAAGGAGGTTGGAAGGGACTGGGAAGCAAGGTATAATCTTCAAATTCATTTCCCAGTGACTTCCGAAGGCTAGGCTCCACCCTCAAAAGTTTCCATAGCATCTCAAGTAATGACATTATCTGGACACTAAGCCCTCAACACATGAGCCAGGAGGAAACATTTCATCTCCATACCATACAACCCATAACTTTGCATATTGTTGTGTAGCAGTTTCTTTCAAGATTGAAACATTCTATACTGCTGGGAAGCTCCTTAAACCAGAAGGTAAACAACTTACAATACCTTCAGGAAGTCCTTGAAACTGGCCAGATTCACTAGGCCCCTTCCCTCCCAAGAGTAAACTGTGGAATATTTCTTTACACTGTGTGAATATGTGTCACTGTGATTGGGTTAATAAAGAAGGTGACTGGCCAATAGCCAGACAGGTAGAGGTTAGGCAGAAAAATGAGTGCATGAGGAAGAAGAGGAGGAGTCTCTCAGAATGGGGAGTAGACTCAGAGAGAAGGAGATAAACTTGTTGTACTGAGAATTGGTATCAAGCCACATGGCAGAGCATAGATAAGAAATGTAGGTTAATTTAAAATGTAAGAGTTAGCGAGTAACAAGCCTGAGCTATTGGCTGAGTATTTATAATTTACATTAAGTCTTTTTGTGGTTATTTGGGAGCAGCTGATGAGACACAGAGAAACTCCATCTACAGTAAATAGCAAAGGCTGCTGGGAGTCTCTCTTAGAGGAGCTAGGCTGCAAAGAAGACTCTGAGACCAGACCTGCTGTTTGGATGAAGCAGAAACCTGCTAAACTGACTATAAGAGGTTTAGATCAAGTGAGTCACTTAGAAAGTACACTCTCCAACCCACTGAGTCACCTGTAGGCTGTGCAGCATGTCCCAGTCTCCCAGCTTGTAGTCTGTCACTCAGTTGGGGTGGGCTTTTGTGACACAGTTGTCATTGAGTTATTTCTGTTCCTGTAAGTAACTCCTTACCTGTATTCCTGTAAGTAACCCCTCACCCACATTCCCCACTAACACCAGAAAACTCATCGGTTCACCAAGTTGGGCTTTGGTGGTATCCATACTTCTATCTGTCATGAGCTTCCTATCTGGGGTGAATATACTTGTGTAGTGAATCTCCTCAGGAGAAGTCTTGTCACAACACAGATGTCTATGTTGAAATATAATGAAATATGAAGTCCTTTGCTTTTCTAAAGTATTGTCTGTGAAGTTTTTTTTTCCATTTTATTTTTAGATAAATGATACATTGTACATGTTCTTCCATGGGGTAAGACTACTTCTGAACTTGAGAATTGTTAAATTCTCCCCTATTTATGTGACTTTACAAGGAACGTTTATGTCCAGTACTTATTGTCCAGGAAAAAGAGTGGAAAGGTGACTACAGAGTCAACTCTGGAATCGGATTCAGTGTGTCTTAAAAATTTATCTCTACTGGTTACCATATGGCCACCATTTTAAGGTTACTCTTCCTACCGGAGCAGATGCTACACACACAGTGTAATTTGTATACTGTGAACATATAGCTTAACCCATTAGCCCAGTGCTTAAGAATTTGTGTTCCCAATAAAGCTATTTACTTATGATGTGAATTTAGCATAGTTAGTTAACTTTTCTGCCCTTCACATTTTCTTGCCTCTATAATGGGAATACTTTCTTTAGAATATTGTTGGATAACAGGAGAAAGCAATTAGCAAAAAAACTTGTAACACAGTAATTGCTCAACATATGTTGACTCCTGTTGGAGATAATTATTATCATTGTAAGTTTTTTCTTTTAAAAATTATATTTGTGTGTGTGTGTATGTGTGTGTGTATGTGTGTGTGTGTGTGTGTGTGTGTGTGTGTCTAGGTGAATGCATGCCATGGAGTGTTTGTGGTCAGAGGACAACTTGCAAGAATCAGTTGTCTCCTTCTACCGGTTGGCTGCTGGGACTCAAATCTATGTTGTAATGCTTGACAGCAAGAGCTTTAACCCTCTGAGCCATTTTCTAGCCCTAAAATTGTCATATTTTATAAATACAGAATAATTATATATTTATATGCACAATGTCGTGCTTCGAAATACACAATTAGCAAATTAGAGTGATTAGCATATTTATTACCTTGAACCTTTATCATCTCTTTGTGGTAAGAATATTTAAAATTTTCCCTTCTAGATATTTTTAGTCATATAATATATGATTATTAATTATGGTTACATTACCAGGCAATTTAATGCCAGAAATTACTTCTATCTAACATTGCATCCACGGGCTATTGTCTCCCCATATTTTCTCTTTTCTTTGCTCCCAACCTCTGGTGATATTACTCTTCTACTCTGAACTATTGAGATAAAGTTTTTCAAAAATTCTGCTTGAGTGAGATTATGTGGTAGCTACCTTTCCTCCAAGTTCATTTCATGTCCCTCTAAATGACAAGACCTCAGTCTTTCTTTACACTGTGCAAATAGTTTACATTTTTCTGTATCCATTGTTCCATTAGGAGACTCTTTGCTTGTTTCTATATCTTGACTATTGTGAATAACACTGCAATAAACATTCGAGTACAGATGCCTCTTTATCATGCTTAGTTGCTCTCCCTTGATAGATAAGCACTATTGGGATTTCTAGATTGCCTGCTAATTCTGCTTGCATTTATTTGTTGAGAAGTTTCCACACTGTTTTCCATAGTGGCTGGACTAATTTACATCGCCACAAGCAGTGTTTAAGAGGTCCCTATGCTCAACATCTGCACCCATATTTGTCACCATCTGTCTTCTTGTTCATAGTCACTCTTACTGGAGTGAGGTAGATGCTCTTGGTAGTTTTGAATTGCCTTTTTCCAGTGAGATACCACTAGTCATTTATGATTGTTCCCTTTGTTTCTCATGCCATTATAGAGACCCACTATAGGCCTTGAGCAGGCAATTGGCATGGCCACATTTATGTTTGAGGAAATCAGTGGAGACAGCATGAGGAACAGTCTTGACTAAGACTAAATGTTTTAAGGAGTCTGTGAAGAAAGAGAGGAGAGAGTCAGTGTGTAAGGGGATCTGCAGGAGTCTGCAGAGCCCAGGTGGGAGGACAATGTCCTTGTCAGCATCCTCTGCTAGGGTTGTGGACCCTCAATGCAGCTGTCTACCTGACCAGTCTTCCCACCTGCACTTTATGATTTGGATAAGGAATTACAAATAGCACATAATGAAGTTTGAAAGGTGCCAGAACAATAAAGAAAGAGACTGAAGTGAAAGATCGTAGAAAACAACATTTTGAGTTCAAAGAATAACATCCTGATAGATAACAAAGGAGGAATGATGTAGACTTTTCCAAAGATATCACAGAAACAGACACAGCTATAAATGCAGACAGACAGACACACTCAAGAATAGATTAAAAGAGTGGGGATAGTAGATTTTATTTAATATGACATTTTGAAAAGCTATGATAGTCAAGGGAAATAAATTGTTAAAGGCTGAAAAATAGGAAGGCCAGTGGTAAAGAAGAAATAAAGGGAATGAATAAACCTTTAAAAAACAGACCAGGTGAAAAATGGAGCCAATAATTTTTAGTATATTTATAAGCCATAGTACAAATTACAAGATCAAAACATTAGTGTGTTATAAGTATCTGTGTCATCTGTTCAGAGAGGTAAACCTAGCAGCAGCTGAGTGTTCCAAGAGTGTCTCTAGGCTGAGATCTCAGAGATGCCTGCCAACCTCTTGACAGGCTGTCCGAAGAAAACTGTCTACACACCCAGATGTGTTCTAGACATTGCACTTTAAAATTTCCATATACTACTTTAATGGACAATCTGTGTCACAGAAAAGGAAGACTCATGAAAGTTAAATAATTGCTCAAGGTAGCAGACCTAGCAAGTGGCACTAGGATGACCAAATTGCCTATGCTTGCCTCAACATCCCAATCTCATACTGTCACAGGACAGTAAATCAGGATCTGTGAAGCTGGCAGCCTAAGAGTGACATTTATATTTTTAAAGAATTGAGGAGAAAGGGGAAGAAAAAGCAGGGGAGGAGGAGAAGCCAAAGACAAATACCAGGGAGAGGGGGAAGTAATTCTGTGTTTGTTAAAGCTTAAAATAATAACTGATTTATTGCTGCGATCTTTGCAAAAAAAAAAAAAAAAGTGTTGACCCCTGACCCTCACTCAGCACCTCCAACACTCTGGAATGACAGCAGAGGAAAAAGGTGGGTCTGGGTCTTTTCTCTTGCTGAAGGGTCAGGGTGTGTGTGTGTGTGTGTGTGTGTGTGTGTGTGTGTGTGTGTGTTCATTTGTGTGTTTCATGGGTCAGGGAGAGGGAACAGGGTATTTATAATGCCTGCTTGTAAAGAACTGAGAGTTCACTGAACCATCAGTTTTCAGTGGTCAGGGATCCAAAGTGCCACAAAGAGGGGAAGGCTATAGATGGCCACTTTTAATGCTGCTAACAGGCCAGCTGTGGTAAGAACCAAAGGCTGACTATGACTTCAGCAATGTCAAGGTCACTGGAAACTGTAACACTGTTACTTCAGCTGAGTGGCTGGATTCAAATTCCCTAGAGCTTATTTGGAATGAGTTGCAAAAGAACGGGAGGAAAGGAAGCAGAGTCTGCCTGGGTTCTGAGGAGTATTGCTGTAGGAATTCCTAAGAAACTGGCCAATAGCTGGGATGCAATAAGCAATTAAAGATACTAAGAGTTAATTATTTTCTATATTTCTTAGCCTGGCAAAGGTCAGTTTGATGAAGATGGCTATACGATGGTTAAGAAGGAAACTTGAATACGGACAGATCAGGGGAAGGTTTCCTGGAATGAGGTAGAGTGGATCTAATTTGGTACACCTTGGAGAAATGAGGTTCAGTTCAGCTAAGCAAAGTAGTCAGATAAAAGATGATGTATTTAGAGCAAGAATAGAAGAGAAGTTATCTGGAACCTTCCTTTTAGTGACCTATTAAATCTCATTCTTTCTCCTTTTACTTCTACCAAGCTCACCTGTCCCTCACCCTCCCATATTCTTGTTGAAACCACACCATTTTCTTGGCATGAGCTCTTCACAGTTCCTGCCATTTTCTGTTCCATAAGAACCTACTCACTTCATGGATGTCAAGATTCAACTGGGTCAACCTTTTGTTTCTTCCTCATCTCTTAGACACTATCTGTACAGAGCCATGTCACTGTCCTACAGGCTGGTAACTAGCTCTGCACTAAGTATGATAGCCTCTGTGCCTCTAGGGCTTTGCACTGTGCTTGTGTTTCTCTGGCTTCCTTTTCATTCCTACTCATGGACTGATTGAGTGTCTGCTACAGGGTGGATAGTATGCTAGGATTGTCTGTGAGTGAACAAAATAAAGCCAGATTGTGCTCTCTTGCATCTTGAAGGCTAATAATGCTGTAGACTTTGAAATGTGTATATTGAATGAATGAATGAATTACCTTGGTTGAGGGAATTAAAGGTAAGCTTGTGGTTTCTCTGAGAGAAGGTCTGAGGTAAACAGATTCTGATGGACACGAACAGGGAAGAAGGAAGATGCATGTTCTCTTTGCTATTCTTTCTCCATTGGCCAGGGTGGTTCTATAGCTTAGAATTTTTAGAGGATGGGTGTCAGAATCTAATCTATATTTTATTATCACAGTCTATTTCAGCTATGCAAGCACTGGCTAATTGTCCATAACCAATGTACCAGGCTTGATGTGAGGACACAGAATAAGATTCAGTTTTCCTGGAGCTTATATTCCTATGAATCGGGGTGTTTCTTCAAGAGTGTGAGCAAGTGAGAGGGAGAGGGAGAGGGAGAGGGAGAGGGAGAGGGAGAGGGAGAGGGAGAGAGAGAGAGAACCTCTGTGACTTACAGATGAGTTGTTGTGAGGATAAAATGAAACAATGCACATGACTCTAGTTTGGAACCCAGCAGCCAGCAAGTGTTAATTCTTCATGAGTGGCTATGAAGATGAAATGAAGAGCTTGCATACAAAGTGCTTAGCATTTGCTTGATACATAGCTAACATCCCACAGGCAGCCACTAGGGCCGCTAAGCAGTACAGGCTGCCTCCACATCATGGCACTGAGGAGACTAGGAAGGGCTCTGGGGCTGGGGCACATGACACTGTCTCTCCAGCTCAATCCTTTATTTGTGCTCTCTATCTCTGTCTGTGTGTCTGTCTGTCTGTCTCTCTCTCTCTCTCTCTCTCTCTCTCTCTCTCTCTCTGTGTGTGTGTGTGTGTGTGTGTGTGTGTGTGTAGACAGGTGAGCTTTTCTGTGCATGTGGAGGCCAATGATCAACTTTAGGCATCTTCCTCCTTTGCTTTCCACTATATGTTTTGATATAGGCTTCTTACTGTACCTAGAGATCACCATTTCATTGATACTAGCTGTGAGGCCCCTGCATCCCCCTGTCTTTGCCCCTCAGCCAGGTGTTCGCTGTCAAGCCTGGCTTTGGTACATGGTTGCTGGGGATCCAAATTCAGATCTTTGCTCAGCAACCTCTTTATCTACTGAGTCACCTCTCCAGCTTCCAGCCCCTCTTTTTGATTCTTTTCTCCCTACCTTGTGTACTTTCTGGCTTCTAGTTACTTGGGGTAGCCTGAAGGTAGCTGGGTCGGTTTGCTGGTTATTCACCTTCTCCTATGATTTGCCTTTCTGTGTCCCATCCTATGATCCTCAAACGGATGCCTCTGGGTTGAATGTGTCAGGTGTCCTCAGCTTCAGCTTCCATCTGAGTTCTGACTAGTCCAAGAGGGAGATAGGGAAATCTGGACAAGAGGTAGGGTTGGAGGGAAGATGGGAAAGGAGAAGGAAGGGGAGGGGAAGGGAGGCAAGCATTTCATTTTACAGTTTGGGTGATGACTGTCTTCTTCTAAAGTGCTGCAATTCTCATCAAGATCTGCTAATACCACCCACACCCTTGCCTCTTCAAGTTCCTAGAGCAGAAACAGCTTCCTTATGGCTCAGGGGTAATCAAGACTTGTGTGCCTGTAATCTTATCTTAATCTTTGCCTGAGCTCACACAATTTGCTCCTTTGAATGTCTATTTCCTGATGGAACCCTGGACAACACACTACAAGTTCTCTAACATCTCCAGACCTTTGGACATTTGATTCTTTTTCCTTCAATTGTGCACTTTCACCAAGCATGCATGTGTACGCGCGCGCGCGCGCGCGCGCGCGCACACACACACACACACACACACACACACACACACACACACACCTCCTAGGACTCAATATGTAGTTAAAAAAAAAACAAAACCTTGACACACTCTTCTCTGGTAGTCCCCATTCTTGTGCTGGCCTGCTTTGGAGCATAGCATGCTCTTAACATTGCCTCAGGGTTTCTGTCAGTGTGGGGGCCTCATCTGTGGGTTCTGAGGGTAGTGGCTGCTGTCTGCCACTGCCAGGGTCCCTGTACTTGACATGCAGTGTTCAGTCAGTAAAATTCGTGTTGACAGTTGTCTGGAGGAGCAGCTGGGATATTTGGTGAGAGGGTCCCTGAAGAGGCACAAGTGACCTCTGCATGCCCGTCACTGTAAGAAAGGCTGTTTCCTAAGGGCAAATCATATGTCTTATCAAGAGATTACATTTCTGGGTAGTGGAGGTTTTCCAGGTTCCTTCACTCTGGCAACCAAGAGATTTGCTCCTACTAAAGAAGGCCTTGTTAACCAAAAGGGTTTCATAAATATGGCCCTTCAGCTTTCCCATTTGCTTATGGAGCATGAGCTCTTTGAGAAGTTCACATTTTTATGTTACCACAGCCCTTGGTAATAGATAAATCATTTCTCTACGTCACTAAGTATTGGGGCCAGTGTTGGAAAATAAGGAAGAAAATTCAAGACAAAACAAGTAATAACAACAAATGGGTCTCTCTCTCATCAGCCCTGCTTAGGTCCCCATGATGTCAAATAGTGAAACTTCAGAACTAACCACCCCCAAAACACTGCAATCATGTCCCCAGAAATGCCAAGGCCAAATGACGGATCTTTCCAGAGGCATTTTGCTTAAATATAGCATCTTAGTTTCTTGTTATACTGATAATTTAGAACATATCATGACTCCTGTTTACAAAGAATAAATATATGAGATTCCTTGCATGAAACCAAAAAGATGAAGAGAAACTTAGCATGTCTAAAAGAGATTAAATCTAAAATGAAAAGCCATGCCCAGGAAACAGCAGGAACATAATAACAAGTGCACATCAGAAAAGAAGACATTTTCCTTGCAGAAATACCTTTACTCGGTTGATTGATTAGGCTGTATCAGCTAAGAAAGAACACATGTTCCTGAATGGCTATTAGGAATAACAGCAACTCAGACAGGAAATCAGAGCCCTTATAAACAATGTCAGGATGGTGTGCATGGATTTTGTCACAAGTGCCAGGTTTTCAGCTGCTCAGCACTATTTATAAGGTGAAGAATAGGGGCTGTTTTCCTACCAGGGTAGTATCTGGAGATGGCTCTGGTTATCACAACTGGGATGGGGGAGGTGTACTGCTGGCATTTGGTGGCGGTGAAGGCCAGCAATACTGCCACACATGTTATATAGTGCAAGATGGCCCTCCCTTCCTCCAACAGAGATTCAGTTGACTCCAAACACCAATATCTGGAGACTAGCAAACCCTCCACATCAGCCTAGCCACTGGCAGAGTATAACCAATACCCAGTGTGTTATCACCAGATCAATGGGCAGCACACACCTCAGTTTTCAAAATTACTTTGTACCCAGAATATAGTGATTCTATTTAAAACATTTCAGCATTCATTTTGGGGTGTGTGTGTGTGTGTGTGTGTGTGTGTGTATGTATGTGTGTGTGTGTGTGTGATTTGTGATGTACGGTGTATGTATGTGTGTATGGTTTGTGATGTGTGGTGTGTATAAGTGTTGTGTGTATGGAGTATGTGGTGTGATGTGTGTGGTGTGATGATGTGGAGTGTGTGGTGTATGTGTGTGTGTGTGTGTCTGTGTGTGTGTGTGTTGTGATGTGCGTTTTCTATGTGTGCATGGATAGTTTATGATGGGTGTTGTGTGTGTGTGTAGTAAGTTGTATGTCCGTGTGGTGTAATGTGTGTGGCTTGTGATGTCTGGTATGTGTGTGTGTGCATGGAGTGTGTGTTGTGTTTTGTATGTGTGTTGGTGGTATGTTTTGTGTGAGTGTATGTGTTTATATGTAGGAGACAGAGGTCAATTTCAGCTATTATTTCTCAAGAGCCATCCACCTTGTTATTTGAAAGAGGGTCTCTTAGTCGCACCTGGAGTTAGCTGATTAAACTAGAATGGCTGGCCTTTGAGATCCAGGGATCTGCCTCTCTTCACCTAGTCAGCACCAAGGTTGCTATGATGCCTGACCTTTTAGGTAGGTCCTTAGAATTGAATTCAGATTCTAGTGTTTGCTGCACAAGCACTTTACAACTAAGCTATCTATCAGCTCAGTTCCCATTCCCATAATTCTGATCCTGCCATACAGGGTTATTTCCTTTGTGTAAATGTGACTTTAAAGCTACTCCTTGAGTTGCATTGTAGCATGAATCTTAAAAGTTCTTATTAATAAAATCAAACCTGAGGCCAGTTATTGGGGTCAATGCTGGTAGATCAGAAACAGAACAAGCTACAGCTACCTCACCTCGCCGTATCCTCAGCTGGTCTTATCTCCTCAGACTGGAGGCCTCTGAGTCCTCATCCAGAATGGGTCTCAGCTGAATTGCTGCTCAAAAGCCTGAATGCTTAACCAGCCAAATGCTTAACTAGGCCAAATGCTTCTAGTTTCTGGTCCTCACGCCTTATATACCTTTCTGCTTTCTACCACCACTCCCTGGGAGTAAAGGCTTGCTTTCTGTGATTAAAGGCGTGATGAGTCACCATACCTGTCTGTATCCTTGAACACATGGATTTCTGCCTCTGGAATGCTAGGATTAAAGGCCTGTGCTACCACTGCCTATCCTTTATGTTTAATATTGTGGCTGCTCTGTCTCTGACCCCAGATAAGTTTATTAGCATGCACAATATTTGGAGGAATACAATACCACAATCTATCAGCTCAGTCCCCATTCCCATAATTCTGATCCTGCCATACAGGGTTATTTTCTTTGTGTAAATGTGACTTTAAAGCTACTCCTTGAGTTGCATCCTAGCTACACAAACATCATCAGAACAAATTTTATATCTCTCTTCTAGCAACTCAAGTCTTATGAGGAAGACAGACAATGGGACATAAAATCAGCATACAGAGGTTGACTATTATGGCAAAGATGCATGGCGGATACCCATATATGTTGTGAGAACAGTTAATATTGCTGAACATCTTCCACAACCATTGCATACATATCTCCTCATTTAATTCTCACAGGAAGTCAACGAAATGAGTGCTATTGTTGTTGTTAGAGTCATCATAGATATTGTTCAATCTGAATGGTTTTGACAGTGATAATTCTTATATGGTCCAAAGCATATAATGTCTGGTTATGATAATTCCCATTTTTGTGGGTAAGGAAAATAAGATAAAATTTACTAAGTCACCAGCTCAGGACACCTCTCTATATAGGTGGAAGTGCCAGGATTGCAAATCATCCATTCAGGTTTCAGACTCTAGATCTGGAAGTACTAACTACGAAGTTCTATAAAGACAATGCACAGCAGTAGAGTCCACAGAGGTTACAGAGTCCAGAAAGGCTTCCTGGATAGGGTGGAGTTTAAGCTCAAACATGAATAGTGAATATGAGTTAGGACAGCTAGAAATAGAGGTACAATGTTTTCAAAGAGCAGTATATAGAATGGAAGGAAAAGCAAGAACTTTGGCAGGGTATAAAAGACCAGCAACATGGAGAGGAAGATAATTTTTCAAGGAGAACCAAGATTCAGGTCCAGACAAGTTGTGTCATATTTGCATAGGACATGCAAAAGAAGATTGTTTCTTTGACCTTGTTCTATGAGGTGGAAAATTTTAACACAGTGGATTTTTTCCCACACATATGCATTTAGCATTTATATATAAAATTGACCTACATATTGAAGAATATTTGTATACTTATGTACATATACATATATGTATGTATAAATATGTATGACAAAATTGGGATTGAGAGGCAGGAAGAGAAATAAAGAAAAGGGTTATGTAGATGAAGCACCCCAAATAATGCTGCCTGCTTGTAAGCTTTCATCACAGTGAGAAAATGAAGATCTAGTAATCTTTCTCAGCCTGTGGCCTCCAAGGATGGAGGGCTCACCTCCCTTGTCTCAGTGCACTACTCTGTTTAAAGTTGAATATAAGCTAACTGCTTTATGGGGGCATACTGGACTTGTTGAAACAGGATACAACCATTTACTGATTTTTGTGGGCATTTAAGAGATTTTCTTTAAACTAGATTCAGTTCATAACTTTAAAACCTAACCCCAATGAAGCAATGAATTTCAAGGTAGAGTATGTTTCACTCAAAGAGGGTGTGTGTGTGTGAGTGTGTGTGTGTATGTGTGTGTGTGTGTGTGTGTGTGTGTGTGTGTGTGTGTATGAAAGTCCTATTATGATACATGTAACTAACAGAAAATGTGGGAGTGAGAGGGAAGAGGAAGCCACTGGAAAAACCACCACCTTTAGTGTCCCTAACCTTTGATAGATGCACACAGCTCCTAGCAGTGCACTTAGCAATAAGCAGTGCATATTAAGTGTTTGTTGGATAAAACAATGAATGAGTGACCCCTGTGTAGCTGCTGTCAGAAAACAATCGATCGCCTCTTCTGAGAAGCCTTGTCTTGTGGATACAGGGACATTTTCAACCCTGCTTTGGAAATGAAGTCTATAAATATTCGTAGTCAGGCAAATCGGATATGTTTTGAAGACCAAAGTGGACATTGATTCAATTCTCTTCCTTCTTTATCCAGGAGCTGTCAGACATTGCATCTAAAGTGCTTTATGGATGGGGCAGGAGGGAGCAAAGGGCCCAATGAGACTGAGACTGGTATGTATTATTCCTCTCTTGGATGGATCCTGAACAGGTCATGGGCAGGGCACTGAAGAAACCCCTGTATTTGCTGGCTTCATAGCTCCTGGCATACAGGGGATTTCTGGGGATGTGAGTTGGCTCCCTCTGAGAGTACTTTATCTAAAGCTAATTGTAACTAATCTAAGCATGGAGGTGGTGGTATAGGTCTGGGATATTTTTTGGTGTAGTGTATGGAAAATGTATAGAAGAGAATGGTTTGGGAGAAAACCACAGGCAACTTTAGTATTGTTGGGTTAGACTAAGAGACCTTTATAAAACACAGCAGAAAGGAGGCACAGCATATGGATTCAGGGTTTCTCTGTTCTGTCACTCACTCCAGCCCAGATGCTGATTCAGGAGCACTCTGCTAAAGGTGCAAGAGGAAAGCCATGCCACAGTGATCACTCTCTGAGAGTGGGGTCCTCCTCCACACACAGTAAAAACTTTACGTCAAAGACCTCTACATGGTTCTGTATCTTCCCAGTGGGTGGAATGGGTGAGTTTGGGGAGCAAGAAAAAGGGGCAAGAAAACCTTCTGTTTGCCATGGTTTTTCCTAACTCCTTTGGAGTTTCTGAAAACATTGGTTCTGTAACTTTAGAATTTCATGTTCTCAAAACAGAATATTTTTACTAGTTGAGACAGCAAAAGTTCCCCTTAACCATAATATGATGACTACTTGAGCATGTTGGATGCTTCCAAGCTAAGTGATAGGAAAATAAGTCATAGCCCTGGAAAGTGTAAGATGCTTGCATGAGAAGCCACAGTGACCAGAAGGTTTGCCCCACTGTGATTAAGTCACCATCACACTTCCAGGTAAGCCACTGAGAAGAGCTCACAGGGCGGGGAGGTGTTGTTAGGTCAGAGTGGAGTAGAGAGACAATATTTGGCTCCTGAAGCAGTTGTGGTAATGAGAATAATTGGTATCATTAATCTTCCTCTTGTAAACCTCACCAGAGAAGAACAGCCTACTAATCCTGTGGGGGAGAAACTCATAGAATATATATGAAGTGGATCATAGTGGCAAAGGGGTGGATTGTGGTGAATCCTGTGATAAGCCACAGATCTCCCTTCAGCAACGAAGCATATATGATCAGGATTATTTCTGTCAGACAGTTCTCAGATATCAACTTCTTTTGAAGATCACAGAGGGAGAAGGAAGAAAGAAGCAAGAAAAAGGAGGAGGAGAAAGAGAGGAAGAGGAGGAGGAGGAGGAGGAGGAAGAGGAGGAGAAGAAGAAGAAGAAGAAGAAGAAGAAGAAGAAGAAGAAGAAGAAGAAGAAGAAGAAGAAGAAGAAGAGAGCTCATCCAAAGTCATGCTCCAGGATTGAAAAAAATTGACATATAAAAGTTCATAACTCCAATTCAGAATATCCCAAAAGATTGTCTTAGCCTCAAAACTGCCTACAGCATCCAGGTGTCTGTTTAAATTGTATTATAATTAGATATGTCCACACATCTCTTCCTGCTGCTTTCTCTTCTCCTTCATAGGTATTGAGCCTAACAAATTTAAAGTATGTGCATTTTCCTTTCAGAATCTCATTCGCAGAAGACACAGCCTGGTATAATCTAAATGTGTTTCTTATTTTTTTCTAATCTAGTCAGTCTCTAGGACTTGTTAAGTGAACAGATTTAGTTTTTCCATTTAGAACATCTTATGGATGATGATGGCTATCTCATAGCTAGTTTTCTCTATTTCCTCCTTAATTTCACAAGTATTTGTTAGTTTCTGGGTAAGACTGAGGCAGAAAATCCAATGGTAAAGAATACAACTAAGATCCCTTCTCCATGAAATGTCTTGTGCCACTTTTAGGTCAAATATTTGGGAAAACCTCTCTGTAGATGAAGCATTTAGCTAAGACATAGAGGGAGAAGGAGAAAATCTCCACACAACAGTCCTTCCAGGTAGAGGAACGGACAAAAGCAAAAGAAGGAGAAAAGATCTGTGGCCTTGGGAGTGATGTATTATTTTGTCCTGAACCTCAAGACCATGGAGAAAACCACAACAGAGTTCCAAAGGAAATGAAATTTCCTCTTGAGGTATCTGTTTCCCAGGACCCCATTCACAATGATTTGCACGGTAGAAGTACCTTTTCCTTGTCTCTCCCTCCTCCCTGGGGAGCAGATGGTCCTGTCACTGAGGTGGTGGTAGCAGCTCCTGAGGAAGTTTTTAGTGTTAGCATGAAGAGTCTGTGGTGTAATGTAATGGTTACTATAGCAATTTTTATTGGGTAATTGATTTTGAAGAAGCATTTGATTCATCATTAGCTACTAAGTTAAAAATAGCAACTAACCAAGCAATTGTTTTTCCTTTCTTTTCAAAATATAGGTGTGTGTGTGTGTGTGTGTGTGTGTGTGTGTGTATGTGTGTGTCCACATGTGTGTTCATGTGTGTCAGAGGACAACCTTGGGTACCATCCCCAGGAATTCTGTTCACCTCTGTTGATACAGGGTCTCTTACTGGCCTGGAGCTCATAAATTAGGCTGTCCTGGCTATGCAGTGAGTGATGCTCAGACACCCCCCTGTCTCTACATCATCAGTATTGGGATTATAAGGATGCACCACTGCATCCATCAGTTTCACATGAGTTCTGGGAACCAAACTCAAATCTTCATGCTCAATACACAAACACTTTAGATGCTGATTTACCCATCCCAAACTCAAGTTCGTTTTTGTTTCTGTTTTCACTTAAAATGCATTTGTTGTCTAGAACAGATAAACTCCATTATGCACCCAAGATTGGAACATTTCACAAGTCAGGAAAATTTTGACTTCTGTGTAGACATCTACAGTATCTGCTCTTTTCCTTTACAGAAGAAATGTACTTATTGTTGCAAAGGAATATTAAATTTGCCTAACAGAGGTCAAAAGGTAGTTTCCTAGGTTCATATTGAATATCTTGGCTTATAAACAAGCTAACATCATATGAAAGAATGTTACAAAATTCCTCAACTGTTTTGTTTTACAGGGTGAGAGGGACTGAGTAATTTCCCAGCTCTTTCTGATGAATATAGAAATTAGAGTGGCTTTAGAAGGACATACTAGCTAAGGATGAACACTGGCTCCCATTTATGGCAGGGACTAAACATTAGCAAGTCTGGCAACAAGGGTTTAGCATATCTGTGCCTTTTCAAGTTTAGTCATTCTCATTCAATGTTCCAATCAAATAAAATGTTCTTCCAAAATTTAAGTGCACAGCACTTATGAGTAAGTGCAAAGTGACTTGGCCTATAACGCTGAGCCATGTACCTTGTGACACATTTAGTAGTAAAAATATAATGGAAGCTAGGAACATAAAATGTCTTCAGCTGATGATGACTCATACCAAACACCATCCTGTTCACAATATTTAAAATAAATATGTTGATGTTATATTTGTACCTAAATTTTGCCACTTAACACAACTATGCTTATTTTACCAATTTTTAGATAGTGGAGTCATTAATGACTGCCTTCCAGGATTGCCACAGGGTGAAACAAAGCCACCTCTGGAAAAGTCCTCCCACTGTGCCTGCCACCTTAACCTGCTGGTTAAAGGTCTGTTTCTGGGATTTGGATCCCAGCTCTGGCTTTTTTTTCCTGTGGAAAGATTTAATCTACTTCACTTCTCTGAGGCTCAGGCTCTTCATATGTTAACAGAGATGCTACTGGTCCTTTAGTCACAGGTTTTTGTGATTAAGTGAGGCAATTACTTAGCACCCTGACAGATAATGACCATTCAGGACATGCTAGCTGCTGCTCTCCATGTTCATTTCTTTCTCTCTGATCTTTCAATGTGGGATTATGTGCCATAACTCTTCTGGACCCCATAACTACTGTGACAGTGGCATTCATTATACAGATTAGAATACTATATCAGAAAAAAAAAGTGACAGACATAAATCTGCAATGTCCTAGGCACACTCTCACGTGTGGGCGCACACTACTGATTAAGGAACAGGACCATCATTTAAATCTTCATACTTGGGAAATGGATTTGTAAATGGTACTCTGTAAAACTCAGTGAGGGTAGGCAGAACTCTAGGCTCTAAGGATGCTAGTCAAATGAAATAGACTACACCCTTCCTTGTGAGGACACAGAAAATAAAGAATAAAGTGGTTTCACTTTCTCTTTACTGGGGAAAATGTGCTGGGAAGCTTTTCTATTTAACTATGAGAAAAAAATGTCAGGACAAGTGTTCACATAAATGCATGTCTTTATTCAACCCTCAATAAATAGAACACTATTTCCCCTTCACCTGCTATGTGCCAGGCACTGCTGTAGGAGGCACAGTGAACCATGGTCATAATTTCCGAGTTCTGTACCTACCTTCCAAAAAAGTAGAAGATACTTAATTTTAAAACAGACTAAGTTAATGGCTAAGTTAATAGGGAGAGAAAGAGAAGATTGGGTAGGGATGCATATGGGGGAGAGGTTACAGGTAACAGATAAGTATGTAAAGGTAGACATACCCACCAGATGGATGACTCTCAAGATGCTGAAGGAATCACATGGATCTATGTAGGGGGAGATTTGAGCAGAGGGGAAAGTAAGCCTGTGTAAGAGCAAACTGGAATGTTTAAGGATTTCTTGGAGAGGAGGCTGGAGCACATCAATGATGGAGACAATACGATGAGCTGGGCAAAGAGGATACAGCATAGGGAAGGATTCCATGGACCACTTTGGAAACACTCACTTCTGTCTGTACAAAACAGAGAACCTCAGTACTATTAGAGCAGAGGAGTTCATTCAGTTTATGAGGTGTGTCTCGGAAAGCCATTGGTCCATGTGCTAGGACTGGCAAAATACAGAGTAGCAGGTGGGCTTCCTCTAGACTTCCTTCCAAAGTCTCTAAGGACAAAAGACAAGTACTCCAGGCCCATCTAGGATATTAGGACCAAGACACCTGCTTTGATTAAGACAGGCTTGGGTGACCTTAAGAATTCTCTCCAGCTTGGAACATCTGTTCTTCTAAAGGCAGAACAGGCAGGAATCTGCACCAGGTGATTAGAACCACTCCGAGTGAGGTTCCTGGCCCCCACTCTGAGATCTTTTTCTCCAGACAAATGCTTTGGCTTTTGAATTAAAATTTTGACATCTGCTTACTCATCCATTCATTTATTATTGTAGTGTGTGTGTGTATAACTTGTGTTTTTTCTTTCCATCATGTGGATTCAGGAATCAAACTCAGGCTATCAAGCTAAACAGCAGGTACCTTCACCTGTGGAGCTCTCTCACCAGGCCACGACTTTTGAATTTATGCACAGGGAATAATGCTTTCATAGCCTGCTTTTTATTACTGGATATAAGAAAAGCTGGAAAGCCAGTGGTGAGCACTCCCCTTATACATGCTGGTGTATGCAAGGGTAACACCAAAGCTACCATATATGTGCCCAGGAGAGCCAGCCATTTGTGCATTGGTGGTTTTCCTGTTTTTTTTTCTTTTTCTTTTTTTTATTACATTTTTTTAAAAAAATTTTATTTTACAATACCATTCAGTTCTACATGAATTCAGCCATGGGTTCCCCTATTCTTCCCCCTCCCACCCCCTTCCCTTACCCCCAGCCCACCTCCCACTCCCACCTCCTCCAGGGCGATTATCCTCCCCCGAGGACTGCGATCAACCTGGTAGACTCAGTCCAGGCAGGTCCAGTCACTTCTTCCCAGACTGAGCCAAGTGTCCCTGCATAAGCTCCAGGTTTCAAACAGCCAATTCATGCAATGAGCTCAGGACTTGGTCCCACTGCCTAGTTGCCTCCCAAACTGATCAAGCCAATCAACTGTCACACCTATGCAGAGGGCCTGATCCAGCTGGGGGCCCCTCAGCCTTTGCTTCATAGTTCATGTGTTTCCATTCATTTGGCTATTTTTTTTCAATAATTGAGTAAAACTGAAATTTATAAGCCACAGTCATCCTAGGGACCTCCATGAGTTTTCCTGTTTTAACCCCATAGCAAATTCTTTGTTCCTCAGAGTTGATAAAATGCTGAACATAAAGTTTGCTGTGTAAGAAGATAGAAACCATACTAGGATATGAAGAATGTAGAATTGTAGCCGGAAACTGTTTCTGGGTTCATTAGAAACCTCCCAGCAAGCTGAAGAAGGTAGTTCATTTAGGAAAGTGCTTGTCTTACAAGTTCAAAGACCCAGATTCAATCACTAGATCTCACATCTAGAAAAAGTGAGGCATGATGGTATGCTCCCTTAGTCACAGTTCTGGGGAGGTAGAGACAGACAGATCCCAGGGGCTTGATGGTTAGCTAGTCTAGCTTACTTGGTAAGTGAGTTTCAGGCCAGTGAGAGACCTGTCCCAACAACAAAAATGATCAGTACCCAAGGAATGACACCCAATTTTGTCCTCTGTCTCTGTCTCTGTCTCTCTGTCTCTCTCTGTCTCTCTCTCTCTGTCTCTCTCTCTCTCTCTGTCTCTGTCTCTGTCTCTGTCTCTCTCTCTCTCTCTCACACACACACACACACACACACACACACACACACACACACACACACACTCCTCTTTCCAGAACTTTGTTTCCTTGTTTGGTGAATAATATTAAGGCTAGTAACTTTCCTTATATATAGCACCTTGTATGTGAAAAGTGCCCGTTGCATTATAAATGTCAGAGATGTGGTTTGTGGGCCTGAGTGCTCTAAATGAGTGGCTCATACAGCGTAAATGTTGGTCCTAGGGGGAGAAGTGGGCTCTGAAATATATGTTCTACTTCAATGTTTAATCAAAATAGTGACTCAATGTAATTCCAGCACTGTCTCCTTCAGCTATTAATATTTTGAAAGGTCAAAAAGAACGTGCAAAGAAAGAGAAGTATTTCTTAAAAGAAAGGTGAAAAAACCCTTTTAGTAAAATGTCCTGAGCTTCTTAGAAGGTTGATGTGTCAACACACTCTTCCAGCTTTCAGTTGAAGACTTGGCCATATGATTTAAAGGTATCAAATGCATACATTTTCACTAATTAGGCTCCTTGCTAGTACTTTGCCCAGAGTCCAATGTCAACTTTTCAGTGGCTAGTCATTCTAACCTCCCTAGTGGTTCTATTTACTCACTCAATAAAAATCCACTGAGTATCTGTGTGCTGGGAATTATTCTTAGAATTGGAAGTCTGTCAATAAATTAGAGCCAAAGTTCATACCATCAGAAGCTTCCATTGCAAGTTGAATAAAGTCGAGTAGCCTTCCTGGGTTAGAAACTGTTTGGGGGAATTTCCTGCATCAACTCTGTTTATTCTCACATTTTTTTTTAAAAAAAAATAAAACACACATTATACTTTCCCCCATTTTACTGAGGCTTATGGAGGCTGGATATCTTGCTAGGTCAATGTGTTTTCTTGTCATGATCCAAACACAACCAAACTGATAATAGACTATGTGTTATCATTCATTTTGCCAAATCTTCTTTTTCTATTTGGGGTGAAGTGTAGGAGGGCAATTTCCTGAAGATTAAAATATAATTAAATTATGAATACAAGAGTATTATTTCTCTAGTAATGGAGATCTATCTTTGTAGCAGTTTTTAAGTAGTTCTAAATACTATCTTTACTAACTACTCTGAGGTGAAGTATTTTGTAGGGGTCTCAGCCTCAATTGACATGTCTTCTGTCTCAAATACTACAGAAACTCTGGTGACTCATTTTTCTGTCTACAAAGACTAATCTTGTATTAGCATCAAATTCTTCTTCGTGAAGACACAAAATGTTGTACTCTTATTTTTCTATATCAATCTTACTGAGAACCAGCATCAGACATAAAAGCAATAAAACAAGAGTAATTATGTTTGATAGGATAGATGCTTGTTTACTTCTTAAATGATGCCATCTATTTAAAGATGGAAACCACAAGTACTGTTATAGGACATGAGCTATTAAAAGAAGTGTATAACCCTGGCACAATAATTTTGTGTGGGATTCTTGGAGTTACAGTTTGGCAGATTCATGAGGTCATCCTATTTTGGTGCAATTCTCATGAGCTGTTGGTACTGAAAATGTTTCATCTGCAAATTTTAACCTTCCCTAGCATTTGAACAAAAAGAAACACTAGAAACTTGGTAGAAGCACTACCTGAACCCTGATCCAACCTAGATTTACTTTAATTTCCTGGACATTGAAATTCTTCAGCCAGCCCTGTGTCATGGACCACACTTTTATCCCCAGCAGAACAATTAGAGTTTAAGACCAGCTTGAGATACATATGAAAGTTTCACATACACAAACACACACACACACACACACACACACACACACACACACACACACACACACAATCATTACTGAACAATAGCCTTTGGCGTTCTTATTCATTTATTCCTAAATAATTACCAAGCATGGAATACTGATAATATTCTAATGAGTAAATAAATCCCACACACTGTGTTCATTGTACTTACTATATGATAGCAAAATCAGACATAACAGGGAGGAAATAGGAGAAAGAGAGAATTCGGGGAGTGAGGGAGAAGGGACAGGAAGGAGGGAGAATAGGAGAGAAAATGAGAGGAGAAGAAGGAGAAAGAAGTAGGATGAGGACACTGAAGCAGGATGAATAAGCAGTAGTAGCAACAGCAGCAAGAAGAAGAGGAGAAAGGTAAGGGGTTAGAAGAAAAGGAAATAAAATGATAAGAGAGGGGGAAATGAAATAGAGGATGACATGGAGGAAGGAGTTTCTAAGGGGGAAAAAGAAGTTTTAAAAGTACTATCAAGCTGTGACATAAGAGAAGACCTCCCTGAGAAACTTCTCTCCTTGGGAACTCAGGCAGCTGAGGAGCAAAAGAAAGCATGAGTGTTTCTGATGATCTGAATGAAACATTGTGGTTGAGGAATAAGAGCATGGTGAAGGATGGCACCATCTGAGCCAGAGTCAGACATGAGATGTGAAACCCAGGAAAGCTCTTGGGTGTAGGAACAATGAGAAAGCCAGTGGCGTTTACTATGTACCCTAACACATTGTAACAGGGAAAGATCCAGTGTTGTGCATGGTAAATTGTAAGGGGGAAAGAGTAGGTACAGGGAATTTACTATGATTCAATGTTTTTTGTTTGTTTTTCACCAGAGCAGAAGGAACAGAGATCAAGTTAAACAGAAGAAGTCCGCAGGTACAGCAGACTAACCACAGAGACAGAAGAGGAGATGTGTTGGGGATACTCTTGAAGCTCTGGCTTGGCATGCTGCATGAGTAGAACAGAAAATATTGGGCTCGTGAAGTCAAGCCCAGAGTAACAAGTTTGAGGAAACAGCCTGATATAACATATACCATCTCTCTGGGTTGCAGGGTGTATCTTGGACTTCTCTTTACATTCTGATTACTGTACACCTAACCAATTATTCGCAAATCCTATAAGAGTCCCAGAACCCTGAGCTTCAAATTGTAAAGGTTGTTTTAAAATTATTTTGTTCAAATCATCCTCCTTTGCACCAAATCCCCGGCCAGGAGCATCTGGCTTCTGCTGAGTACCTCCAGGGATGAGTTTTTAATCTCACAAAGCCTGGTGAGCGTTCAAAGATTTATAAATAGGAAGGCATTCATTTCTTCCCCTGGGAAATAGTCCCACCTGTCTCCAGCCACTACTGTTGCCTTGCACTTCTTCTAGTGATATAAATTATACATCAGATAAAGCAACATCTGATCTGGTTCTGTCTGGTTCCTAAATCTCACATACACTGTTTTTTTTTTTTTTAAAGTCCTAAATACTGGGAACATGAAAATGGCTGTTCACTGTATTTGTCTTAGACATCAGATAATCAAGAATATGACAGAAGCCATAATTTATCTCAGGGACTGGCTGATGATCATTCAGAGAATACACTGTGATTACACATTGCAGCTATTTTCGATTAGACATTATATTTACATGTTAGTAACGGAGAATTAAATTAAAATGAACTAAATAAAGCGTGAGTATAATTTGTACCAGTTAGAAACTCCTAGTTGACCATGATGGTACACACTGGAAATCCCAGGATTTAGAAGACTAAAGCCAAAGGATAATGAGTTCCAGGGCAGCCTATGTCACATAGTGAATCCGTTGTTAGGCATAACTTTGTCCCAAACATTCACGTATACACTCATGTGTACTTGAACAAAACAAAAAGTAGGAATCTTTAGTATATGATTCATATAATGGCCTAAAGGTATAATTTGTTTCCTAAGACTCATGTTTCTTTGTCATCTGTTTTCATCCGCATGACCTCCATCTTTCTTCATTGTCTATGATAGTCACTGGCTGTTTGGGGGGGGGGGACCTTAGGGAACTTTCAGGTCACAGTTTATAGTCTCACCCCACTTCCAGTTTCCTCTCTCCGTATATTTTCTGTGTATAGATAGATATGTGATCTTTTAGCTTCTTATTCCAGCTACCTGCTGTCATGCCTTCCTTTCTAGTATGGACTCTACCTTTAGAACCACAAATCAAAATGCACTCTTTCTTCTATAAGCCACTTTTACTCATGGTGTTTTATTGCAGCAACCGAAAGTAACTAATATCTCATGGGTACTCAGAATCAAAAAGAACCATTTTTCATTTTGCTGCATACCAACCAATAGCAACAGCAGCAGTGAGAAGTGATTGTCAAATGTGAGTGTGTTCTACTTTCCTCCACTTTTAAGAACAATGAAGATACGTCTTTAATGGGAAATATCTGGAAGGAATGTTCTTAAGAAATGGTTCTCAAATGTTACAAAATAGGAACTTGGTGATGCCTTGGTGGGTCATGGACCAGAAGATGTCAGATGGCAAGGAATGTGGTGGCAGGACCTACCTTCCTTCCTTCATACGGCATTGTAGTATCACTTGAATCAGCTTAGTGTTTGATTTAGTTTGCTAGGAAATCTGCTGCAATTCTAAATCTTCTTTTGTTCATACCATTTATTGGTAGTAACTATTTCTTTCATATGGGCTTCCCTCTAGTTTTATTGAGAATATATTACTCTGCTGTATGTAGGTTTGTTTGATATTGGGATGGATCTGCAGTTTGGCATATATCCATGTACATGAGAAAGGCCTGATGAAACAAGTTTTATTATCTGATTTTTTTTCACTGTGCTTTAAACCCAACCTTAAGCTGATGACTAGCCAGATCTTTTGTGAAGCATATTAAATAGAAATTTGTAGTCAGAAATGCTTTGCATAAGGAAGGGAGTCTATGTGTGGATGCCTAGGAAGACACATCAGCACTAACTGAGAACAAAATAATTTCCCTTTTTTAGTAAGAACGTTCTAGATACATGGCAAGGGAGAAGTCCTCATGAATGATATTTTTGTGTATGAGAGGAAGTGATGAACATGTTGCTTGATGTTCAGTGTTGATCTTCCCACCATGAGGTATATAACCCATGCTTCCAGTGTGCACCAATCATGCCATTGGTGGTTAGGGATGGCACAGCAATTCTGTTTCTTTCATCCACCACTCAAGTGATTAACAGATGGATTTATCCTATGAACTATTGTTCCATGTTTGGCAGAGTTTATACCAACCCCTCAGCAAAGCAGTCTGCTGCTATATGGCACACCAAACTCGTTTTGTTAAAGGAGTAATATCATCACTCAGCTCTTGGCCCTTTTTGTTTATTAGGTTCCAAGCCTTTCTTATTCATTTATAAAAAGAGACATTGGCAAGAGGAATCTAATTTTCATCTGGTTATAGGTGAAATGACTAAGCTATCGCAAAATGAAGTAGGTTCCTTAAGGCTACTTTGTCTGTTTCCTGGGGGCTACAGACAAATAAAACTCTACAGAAACCACACTACCAAGATATCGATATTCAGGCTCAGTAAATGGCAGATCAATCATTGTTGAGTAATGTTGACATAAAAAGACTTGTTGATCACAGCTAACACACATTTTGAAAAAAGCCAGCTAGGCAATCCTGACAAGTGCCACAGAGTCATTAATTAGATATTCAAAAGAAACAATTTTCTGCCAATTAAATATCACAGTCATCGCTTCAAAAGAAATTCAGTGACTGAAATGACACATGGTCTTACAACAAGCAGTGTTAATGCAGCTCAACCACTGGTAGAATTAAATACTATAAACCATATTGTAAGTTTTTTTTTTCTCTCTCAGTGTTTGTTCAACCATTTCTTATGAATGACTTTCTTAGAAGCTCAAGGTCAAAGACATTGAGTTGTATCTTTTGTAAGAACTGTCATTGTCTGGTTTAAGGAATCAAATAAACCAAGACGGCATAAAAATCCCCTTATTCATGCTCATTATAACTCAGGGAAATAAAAATTTTGTGTACTATGTAAAAATTTGGTAATTATTTCACAGTGTAGGTATGTGTGATATGTATACATGTTTATGTGGAGACCCCAGACAGATGTCAAGAATATTCTTTATTCTTTGAGGCAAGAAAGGTCCTATCACTCAACTCAGAGCTCACTGATATGGCTAGTTTTCTTAGCCAGCTTGCTCTGAAGATCAGTGCTGATACGACAGCTCAAGCACTTGTTCCCAAAGAAGTAAAATAAAGATTGAGTTCTGAAGACACTAGAGAAAACATTAGATAAAGGCCATAGAGACTTGTCAGTGATTCAGGTGCCACCTTGACTCTATGACACTTACAGCCCAGCTGTCAAGACAGATGTGGAGATCAGGAGTGACATAAAGGAGGCAGAGCATATGGGAAGAGAGGGTATGATATAGCACTGATCTTAGCTCTGAGGATCCCTTGATATCCACTCTATACAAAACCTTTTAGGCATGATGGAAATTTTGGCTGCTAGAAGGCAAAGCCTTTTCTTTGTCCAAAGTCACTGAGAAAAATCCAGAGCAAAAATAGGTTGAGAATTTGTGGTTTCTGTGTTTTTAAAGAAATGTACTTACATACTTTCAAAGATATATCTAACTGTCCATTGGTGCAGTTCCTCTCTGGCTGAAATGACTTGGGCAGACCCTGAAAGCTTATGTAATGTCATTATGTACTTTGTAGGAGACAAGGACAATGTCTATACCTCATAAATAGAAGGGGCAAGAAGGCTTTGTACTCACTAACTGCTCACCACTTGGAGACATGAGCCTGTCCTCAGGGATGGGGTACCCACCACTGGGCCAGGAAGGCTCACCAAAGAACATGGGGAATTTTAACTTTGAGCTTGCTCTCATTGACTTAGTGTCTAGTGGGCAGTAGAGAAGTGAACCACATAAGATAGTACTTCATGGAATGAAACAGAATAATTTCTTATAAACATTTTGGGGGGACTTTCTGAAGATTTTTTTTAACTAATATCATTGGATACATGGCTTTAGTTTGTCTGTTGGCAGTTTACACTCAAACTGGTTCAGTGAATGTGAGACCTGATTTGTACATGACAGAATTGAAGCTAAAGGAAGGGGAAAAAAGAAGCTGAGTACTTTTCATGTTCAGGGAAGGGCTTGCTTTGTTCAATGCCCTCCCCTTAAGAGTAAGGCAGGCCGGGTGGTGGTGGTGGTGGTGGCGGCGGCGGCGGCGGCGGCGGCGGCGGCGGCGGCGGCGGCGCACGCCTTTAATCCCAGCACTCAGGAGGCAGAGGCAGGCAGATCTCTGTGAGTTCGAGGCCAGCCTGGTCTACTAAGTGAGTTCCAGGAAAGGCACAAAGCTACACAAAGAAACCCTGTCTCGAAAAACAAACAAAACAAACAAACAAAAAAAAGAGTAAGGCAGAGCACCCACCCCTTGCTTGTTGAATACCAGAACTCAGGGTAAAAGAGGGGAACAATGCTTCTCAGTATGCACACATAGTGAACATGAGCCAGAAAGGCTACTACTGTTGGGGTGCCAATCCAAGGAAGAGATTGGGAATGTCCATGAACCAACAAACTGATGTGGATCCCAGAGCCAGAATACTAAAGAACAGAAGACAAAGGAGAGGGCAGCCTCTCACTTAGTATTTGGACTCTACTTTGAATGGATGGATGTGGCCCATTCACAACTTTCAGGGAGTCATGTTGGTGAGACTTTATGGGTGTCACTTCTGACATTCCTATGAGATGCAATCTAACAGCAAACTCTTTGTCCTTCTGCCTCTTACAATCTTTCTGCCCCCTCTGCCACCATGTTCCCTGAGTCTTACGGGTGGACATGCTTTGTACCATCCATTGGAGCTAGGCTCCACAGCTGCATTTGACTGGTTGTGGTTCTCTGTGCGGTCTCCCTCTGCTGCAAAGAGAAGTTTCCTTGATGAAGGGTGTAGATGATACTTATCTATAGGTAGAAGGACAAATATTTAGAATGTGGTTAAGGATTATGCTGGTTTAGTAATGAGGTAATTGTAGAGAACAAGGAGCTGTATAGGTGGGAAGACTTGGAGGGGTGAAAGGGAAGGGAAAAGCAAAAGATGTTAAAGAAACTTTCAGAGATAGACAAGTGCCCACAAGTAACTTAGTTCTATAACTTTTATTTTAATGAGAAGATCTGGATAATGCTTTGAATTTTTCCTTACATTATATAATAACTTATTTAGCATATGACTAGTGAAAACAGCTTTGGCTTGTTGGACAGAGCACATCAGAGGGCAATTTCTGATGCACTGCATAGAGGAACTGATTCTGTCACTGGCTTCTCATGCCCTGTTGGTGTCTGTGTGAGAACTGGGAGCAGATGATTAAAAGGAAGGAGATAGGCCACAGTCATTCATTCCATTAATTTAAAAGGACGACATTGAGAGCTGTCTTTGTGTCATGTGCTATGCCAGGGGCTAGCGACACAAAGATAATATGACCCATTGGTTGTCCTCAAGGATGTGGCAGTCTGGTGGTCACATTCCAGGTGATGGCTTTGTTGTGATAGGTGAAAATTCAGGGCATAGCAATGTTCCAAGAGAGAAACTTGAGCCTCGTTGAAGCTACTGTCTGTCCTCCTTTGTGTGGGGGAGATTATCTGGGTTCTCCAAGGAGTACCTCAGTTGTCACTGGGAGGTCAAATGAACAGAGTAACCAGAGCCTCCGGAACTGCAGACCTTCCTGATTCTACCTGACACTGGCTAGATTCTTCCTCCTGCTTCCTGGTTACCAGACTTAGGAGGACTTTAGCTTGTGATAGATAAGGTGATTCTGATGTAACTAGCCTCAGTCCTCCCTGTGGCCTTTTGCATGGATTTCAGCAAGAAGGAAGAGTTAATGCAGGGCATGGTGGCACATGCCTTTAATTCCAGTACTCGGGAGGCAGAGGCAGGTGGATCTTGGTGAGTTCAAGGCCAGCCTGGTCTACAAAGCAAGCTCTAGGACTGCCAGGGCAGTTACACAGAGAAACTGTGTCTCAAAACAAAACAAACAAACAAACAAAAAACAAAAGAAGAAGAAGAAAGAAAAAGGAAGAGCTACCTCTTTTTTTTCTAGAGTTTGAACTTTCCTTTGCTAGTTCCTGTAAGAAAGGTTTCATGATTGAGAGAGCTGGAGTCAAAAGAAGCCAAAACCTGGGGTCTGTTTGAGGGGCTCCTGGCAGTGTGATCAGGATCTATCTCAGGTGCATGAGCTGGTTTTCTGTATTCCATTACCTATGGTTGGACATCTTGTTCACCCTTGATGCTGGGGGAGGGGCTTGGTCTTGCCTCAACTGAATGTACCAGGCTTTGCTGTCCTCCCATGGCAGGGGAGCAGGAGGAGGGTTGAGATGGAGATCTGTGGTTGGTATGTAAAATGAATATTTTTTTTAATAAAAAAAGATTAAAAACTTAAAAAAAATTGCCGAACCCTTTGCTTTGAACATCAGGGACAAACTCCCCCACCTCTTCCTTGGATTCACAAACTCCCTGTCCAAATCCAATCAAGTATCAGATCCATTAAAGCAAACATAACCTCGTCAGTTTGGTACCCAGCAGAGCTCCAGGACCTAGAACCTATTAGGATGCAAACAAATGCTTAATACACAATTTACCTACTAAATATCCATTTCCCATTCTTCTTGATTCAAACCTAATGCTGTTTTTTGAGAGGCAGCAAACTCTAATCTATTTTTCATCATTTCTTGCTGATGTAGTAGTCATGTGTCACAAATTTGGTCCCTAAAATATAAACAAGTTTATGCTTTGTTAGGCACGGGTCCCAGAGGAGTGCTCTAAAGGAAAGCAGATTCAGATAGGGCCGCTTTGCCCCTTTTCCTGAATGCAAAGTAACCTTGGTTACTTGTAAGTGTAAATAAAGTGTCTTTCAATTGACCTTGAGGAAAGGGCCTCCTATAATAGAACTTCCTTAAGGACAGCTCCCATCGGTAGGTACAGCTTTCTCTTGATGAGTCTTCCTGTCAGAGAGTTCAACATTTAAAAAAAAAAAAAAAAAAACAGATTCCTAGATTAAGGAGGCTCAACCTCTTTAATAGCTGATATGAGACATACACAGAACAGCCAACCTCACTGCCATGGAAGAACCCAGGTATTTGAGGGCAATCACCATATTCCTCTGACATTCCTTCTGTCCTCAAATATGCCAGCAGTGTTTTTCCTATATGTTTTTCTGGTCCTGTTTTGTTAAAATTTGGGAGCTATGTTTTTTATGTTCTAAGTTGAAAATACATATGTTGTGATTATGTACTGACTATTCCTTAGTAGTCCATTTTATAAGCAACTTCAATGCATTTGTTATGTTATCATATAGGCAAACACATGGACATACACACACACACACACACACACACACACATACACACACACACACACACACACACGCATGCACGCACGCACGCACAAATGAAGAAAAGGTTCTGAAATTGTTTATTCCAGTCAATTGGAAAATCAGCTGGTACAAGACAAGGATGTGATTTTTACAAAATGAAGTGGTTATGGGTTTTGTTCTCAGATAAAATTTTTACATGTTATGTACTTTAAATATAAACAGCAGTTTAAAAATTCACTCACTTAGAAGGAAGCCCCATTAATGTAATTTAAATTTCTTTTCACATCTTGTTTATGCCCTCACCATAGACCTTAACATTATTTCCTGATCTGGGAGAGCCTTGTGTTTCATAGGCATTTTACAATTTGTAACACCGAAGTTTATGCATATGTTTCAGGAAACAGAGCAAATGTGATAACCCAGTATCTAATAGATATTTCACGTCTTGTGTATATTGAAATTATATATAATTCAGATAAAGAAATTCACATTTCAAGCATTCATTTAAAGCCCAGTACAGAGATATTGATGAAACAAGCCATCGTAGGTCTATTTGACAGCAGGTCACAAACTCAACTCATTGGTTGAAAAGATAGTCCCATGGAAACATTTGCTAGGAAAATGGCTTTTATTCTGACTAGGATGTGGCTGGAGCCTTCCACAGAACACCCAGCATCCCCATGGTTAATTAATCCACTCTGCATTCTTCTACTACCCCACAGAGCTGACTGAAAAACCTTGCAGTGAGAAAAGCTGGCCTCTCAAGCCTGCTCAAGTGACCTGGCTTCCTAAAATACCCTTCATAAACAAAACTCACATGATATAATTTGAGTGTGTAAATCCAATTACATTTCCCAGGGAAGCTCAGGGCCAATTACACTGGCTTCCCCTGCTGTGGGAGGCCGACAAAAGCAGCGTTCCTGTACTTATCCTGAGGAAGATATTATTTATATAAACCATTATCTGGCTGACTGAGGTGAAAACCTATGTGTCACAGATGTTCCCCAATTTCCAAAGTGTTGCTAGACTCGAGACTCTTAAGTTCTTCAGTTCTGAAAAAAGAATGTACTTCAGAAACAATATGTCAAGTGTTGATGTATTGCCCAACTGCATATTTTGGGCCTATTGGTCTCTCAGAGAAACAGTATTATTGTGCCCATTTGTTGGTGAGAGAAAAGGCTCGAGATGAATATTGCAACTGTCATCTGTGTCCTGGAAACAAATACATGCAGGATGGACTCAAACGGATCAACTTGTGATGTGAATAAATTAGCATCCTAAGAAATATTTAGACAACAGTGAAATGTCACAGATGATTGTAGTAGTATCCTCTGATTACGTGTGTGTGTGTGTGTGTGTGTGTGTGTGTGTTGCTTAATCTTTTCCTCTTATGCTTGGTTTCACTTCATTTTAGTAAGCTTTTAAATGCCATCAGTCATCAAAGTGTAAATATGACTAATGCATCCGTCCTACTTAGTCTGAAGCTCCTGCTTCAGAATCCAAGTTTCTCCCTTCCCCCTGTTTCATTTCCATCGTGTTCTGGCCCACCCATGCCAGTCAGGTGATACAACGGGATATGAAGGGAAACAACTTCGTCATGTAATCTTGCACAGCACACACCACACAATCAGTTTACAGTTCTCTCTTCATAGGCAGACACCAAAATCTATTTGTGAGTCGCAGGCAAAGATGCCCACAGACCAGGGCTAACGAGACGTAATTGATCATTTGGGTATCACTAAAAACATCCTTTACAAAAACCATTCTCCAACATTGCAGACAAGCAAAAATACAAATCAAACAAATAAATAAAAGGCAAAACAACAATGTAAAGTGGAAATGAAGAGAGAGAAAAGAAAGGACATAAAGGGCAGACATGCATTTTTTTTCCAAGCAGGAAGAGTAATATCTCCATTCCCTAGCATCCAGAGGCACCTCTTGGGAAGGCTGACATTCAAATATGCTTTTGAAAATTGTTTTTTTTTTTCCTCTTCAGATTGCAGTTTTTATTTTAAGCCCGTGTGAACATTTTGAAACAATGTACAGAAGTAGGGGTACTCAGGGTTTAGAAACTGCACACAGCAACTAGGGAGGTGAATTAAGTCAGAGCCCTGTCTTAACCATTTTAATGGGTAGTTCTGTGTTCTGAGGTGTTCACCAAGTTAGTGCTGATTGAAATCACTTGCCATTTATTGTACATTAAGAAGTCACAGAATCCCTTTATTAGATTTGAGTTAGATACAAAAAGGCCTCTTCTTCGACAGAGATGTATAAATGCACTTGTGTTTAAATTGTATAAATGAGGAGAGGCTGTAACTCCATTATCCCTGCTTTGTTTTTACTCTGAGGTCAATCCCTCACTGAAGTGACCAGAAATGCATATTTAAAGCCCAGTCCTAGACCTCAGCTGCTTAGGTCACACACCCTATCTTCCTACTACAATAGCATTCTGTCCTACAGGATTACTGATAGAGCAAGCAGCAGCCTAACTGCTGCTCCTCATTATTTGTCAAGCTCAAGGATCATGACTTAATTAGTATTTGTCTGGCTGTAGCCTCTGCTGTTTGATGAGCTGTGTCTACGACAGGAAAGAAATTCCTATCTGACAGCATGACCTTGAACCTGGATTAACCCGGATTTGCATACCTGTCTGCATTTACTCAGAGTTATCTTGCAAAACTCACTTCCACTCTACACGTCTGCTTATCTGCTTCACCAAGAGGCATAGGTGACTAATTACTCACTGACTGTAACATTTTAGAGTCTCCCCTCCTAAAAAAAGCACAATGCAGTCATCTTTTGGTTTAATAATATTGCTCTCAGTTTTCCAATAACTAAATGATTTGTATCATCCTGTCTCTAATGAGCTGAAGAATGAGAACAAGATGAATTTCAAATGTGAGGTAACTCTTCTTATTGTCACTAGGAATTAAAACAGAATAAAATGGTAATCATAGCTATGGTGCTTAGAAGGTATCTGGCCTATAAAAAAATCTACCAAATGGAGCCTTATTGTTAATATTTATGCATACAATGTCATCTTGCAATGCATTTTCTGATTAATGAATTGAATTGACAGTATAAAAAATTGGTTTAAGATGGGCAAAGTATCAACTTCCTAGAGAATTTGGGAAAGGGACCCCTAGTATTGCTGATTTGTCTTCCATATGTAAAGCTGACATAAATTAAATTGGTGGCTTAAGGGCAGCTCCCAGGCTCCCTGCAAATGAACTTTGTAGGGGTGAAATAAAAAGACCAGTTCCAGTTGGGCTTTGCACCTTAAGAAGGTTTCTTATTGTTTTCAATGTTACTGGACCCAGAAAATATGTAGGCAATTTAGGCAATTATTTATACCTTCCCAACAATAATCACTTGTGGTGTGTGAAAATATGTAGGCAATTTAGGCAATTATTTATACCTTCCCAACAATAATCACTTGTGGTGTGTGTGTGTGTGTGTGTGTGTGTGTGTGTGTGTGTGTGTGGTGTTTGGGGCAGGTAGTGATTTAGTTTAACTGAGTAGAAAGAATACAAACCATTTCTATGCTGAGGAGAATCCTCTCTTGAGTGGGTCTTTTAAGGTTAAATCTCACATCCACAGTGGGAAAAGAGCTGTGATAGATTCATAAGGGGCATTTTCACCTCATACAGAGGGTCTGTGGGATTAGAAGTAAGGGAGATGCCCTTTTAAGACACAGATTTGATTCCTTAGGGGTGGAAAAAGTAGCAGCAGATACTCATGGCTTGGATTAAGAAGGCAATCACTGGCTTGTTTATTACTTTTGAAAATGGCATTTTCAGTGAGGCGAAATAGCTGACTAGGTGTTGTTGACACTATTTTCTCCTTTTAATCCCATGAGTCTTGAGAATATTAAGTTGAACCTGAGCCATCCTCTTAAAAGGAATTAAGATTAATGTAGAGATGATATTCAAAGGGTTTATGGCCTTCAGTTGACAGATTGGTATCCAGCTGAGCAGAATGATAAACTCATTTCAAAGAATATATGCCATTCTGGCATTTTCCCTCTCTTAATTCCCTTATGGCTTTTTCATTAAATGCTCATTGAGGTAGTATATATTCTATTACTCTCTTGACTAGCGAAAGGAGCCCACCTTACTCTTGCTGAATGGTTAGCATTGGAACACAAATTTTAAGTCTGCCCTTACCACTCCCCAGCCTCAGGAGGTTCCCCTTTGTTTCCAAAACTCTGATCTTTCTTCTTTGAAAGAAAAACAAAGGACATTGTTGCCTATATACCATTTTCAGGTATAATAACACCAATAAAGGCTCTTAGTTCTAAGTAGAATATTGTGCAAATGCCATGGTTTGTGGTTTGATTTCTCCTGTATTCAGGGGTAAATGCTTATTTAACTTAATTGTGTATACATGTGTGTATAGATGTGCATCAGTGGAGGATTCTTTCATCAACGGAGAATTTGTGAAGTTGAATATCTTATAATCAGGTGATGAATAATCCTGTTTGTGTGGTGAATTTGTTAGGTGCCTACTCTGTGCCTGGTAATTGTTTGAGTGCTAGGGATAAAATAGTCAATACAAAGGGCACTCTCTTGCCCTTTCAGTGTGTGTGGGTCCTCAAGAGCATTGGGATTTCAAGAAGAAACACAACAAGCATAACAAAATGATGAGATAATTTCAAACATTGTGATTGTTGTGCAGAAACTAAGGTAATGTTATTTATGACAAAGCATTGATAAAGTCCTGCATCAGCAAGAGTGACCTGTGACAGTTTGGACAAAGAGAATGTGCCAGTTATATGAAGATTTGGGAAAACTGAATCATAATACATATGTGAAGACTCGGAAGTATGGGAGTTCTTGAGATATTAGGAAGACAGAAGGATGGAGAATTTAGGATCTGGAGAAGAGCAGAAGAGGAACTATGATTGGAAAGAGACACAGCCACTGGGGGATGGGATAGGCTGTGGTGAGGACTTAGGATCTCACCATTGTTGCCCAGAGAGTTTTAAGTGTGCTGTATGTACTAAACAAATAAAACCAACCAGTATTTATAATTGAATGAATGAATGAATGAATGAATGAATGAATGAATCAGGATTTGGAAAAGAGATAAAACCTCCACTTCACCTGCATGATCTAGGAAGCTTGTACCCCTAGGGGGCGCCAAAGGCAAACGTTTAAAGGAACTTGTAAACTCCCCCGCCACCCCCCAGCTGAAGAACACTATGATCCAGGTATCTTCAGTCTGATGAAAGGTTACTCGGCCTATGAAACCCTATTAAACAGATAACCTGCCCCAAACAGAAAGGTGAATGGATTTCATTTACATACAGTTGGCCTTGATTTTCACAGTGGAGAACTGTTTATCATAGGATGGGAGTGGGAAGACATTGAGGTTATTTTTAATCTTTCCCCATCTGGTAGTATTTGAGTAGAGCATCAAACAAATATGGAGCCAGAATTTGCTTGCTGGATTCACTTGGCAAGAAAAACATGTCTATACTTAGAACTTCAAAGATATTCATAATTTGACACTTAGGGTGTGTTTTTCTAAATACTACCCTGGCATATTTGATGAGGTCTTTCAGTAATGTGCACCAAGAAAGGCTACTGTGCAAAGGCAGTGGGTTGTAAATGAGATTTTCTGTATATATCAGCTATCTATGGTTGGTGGGGAAAACAACTCAGGCTGAGTTACGTTTTCACAAAAAGAGGAGAGAAGCCGGAGAAAGATGAGGATGCAGTGGGGAGGGGCAAAAGAGAAAAAGAAATGCTTTGCTGACATTTCAACATAGTAAATAACATGAAGAGAAGAACGGGAGTGTTTGGAAGAAAGTGGGGTTAAATGCAAGGGGTTCCAATGTCTGCGTACAATGTCCGTGTCTGACTACAGCTGAAACTTTACTATGCATTGGATAGCAAAGATTTGGGATGTTTTGAGAGTATATTCAACACTGCCTACATTGCAGCAAAGTTCAGCTACTCCACTCTCAGCAAGGCTCTTCTCTCCTTGTTTCATGCCTGATATCTGCAGCCACATGAAATATATATATATTTGATTTTTCTGCAAGACACACATCATAAAACACTGTCAAAGCAGCTAACCAGATAAGCAACCTGAGCAAACAAGACACGAATCGTCCATGAAAGAGAAAAGACCCTAAATCCAGTCAAACCCCAGAAGGCAATGGTGCCAGTGATCTACAAACCACCAGTCATTTCTAGTAGGGATGTCCATTGTAAGAACTATCTGTTCATACTTGGCCAGAGGAGTTTTAGTGTCCAATACGGCAAGAGTAAGCAGAGATGTTGAGGACAGGACAAATTCATACAAAATGACCCCTAGCCAAGCACCTCCCAGTTGCTTTCTTCCTAAATCGAGTCTGTTGCTGTTTCCCTCAGCAAGGGAGAAGCCCCCATGCTCACTTTCCCTGCTAAAAGCCAGATATTTGTTAAACAAAGTGTCAGGTCATTAATTATCAATTGGTTTTAGTGGATTTACAGAATAGGCTCTTTGTCTACCTTCCCAGGCACAGACAACACGAACTTTGTTCACCTAAGCACATCCATATTTAATGAGGAAGAGGAAGACACACGGGGAAGAAAGGAGAGTGACAGAGTTGGAGACTCCATCTAAGTATTTTATTAAAGTCATCGACGTTCAAACGTCCCTTTCAATTAATAAAAACTCCCATTCTTTGCCAGTAGCCTGCCATCCTTCAATTTCTGAGACCTAGTTATTTATTTATTCCGAGGGCTGGGTCTGGGCACTGTAATAAGAGATGGAAACCACAGTAGAGTCCCCAAGGCCACTAAAATTTCCCAAATAAAAACCCTGTCATAGGATTGTGAAGGATGGGGGGAGGGGACCTATCGGAGGGCATCCAGCTCAGCAATTTCATGATTAACAAAGCTTGAATCCATGCGCAGAAACCCAAGCCTGAAGAGTCTCTGAAGGAACCTGCTGTGAGTCAAGCAAAGCGCTACCTTTTAAACCTAGGTGTTCCACCCTTTCTCTCTCCTGCTCCAGCGCCTGTGGACTTTGGGTGTCGGTGTGTGAGGCAAAAAGATTTTCCCAGTTGCTGTTAGAGGAGAACCAGACTGGAAGAGTAAAGTTAGTAGTTAGTAGAAGAGTGAAGTTAGCCGCCTTGTAGTTCCAATTGTCCTGAGGCTTGAGCCACTCCCCCCCCCGCCCCCCGCCGCCCCTATGCAACAGAAGGATGCCCAAAGCCTAAGTTAGCTAGGGGAGCAGACTCACAACAGAGTGAGGCGACCCTAGCTCTCTAGAAGTTATTTCTAAACAACTCAGCGGGGTGGAGCGGGAAGAGCAAGGCAAGCAGGAGTTACCTGGTTGATGGAAAAGACTGCTAGCCTGGGTATGAGCACTTGAAGGGTGACTTGCAGCAGCGATGTGCTCAGGCCCGCCAGGATGGCCCAGGTGAGTGGCAGCGGAAGCATGCTGTAGGTGGCGAAGAGTGTAAAGAGCACGTAGCCTATGCCGTCTCCCAGAAGCCCATAGCCCAGGCCCGCTGCCAGAATCTGGGTGGTCATAGCTACCCAAGTGACCACTCCGCTGTATTGCAGGTAGGTGTGTGAGGTGGTGTCCTTCCTGACCACCACGAGGGCGCAGATCACCACCTCGATGCCGGTGAAAAAGCCCAGAAGGATGCCCTTGAGTGGGTCCATGGGGGCCGAGGCCAGGCTCAAGTGGAGGACCAAGAGGGTGAGTTTGGTTAATACATCCAGCACATTCATAACTACCTCGGATTTGCGCCTCTGGCCCAGGAAATAGCGTTGGTAGAGGCGCTCCAGATCCCGAGACTTGAAGGAGTTGCGTAGGGTAGGGAAAATGACCCCTCGGTAGCTGTAGCCCCCATTGAGGAAGAAATCCGAGTTACTCGGGGCACAGTCAAGGTGCAGGAAGCCCAGGTCGCCCCCGCCCCCGCTGCCACTGGCACTGCCGCTCCCGCTGCGTTCAGGGAAGACTTTGGTGCTGCCGGTGTTATGCGCTCGTTCTCCGGGGCCCAGGGAATAGAGGGGCAGCGCCGAATCCCCAGACAGCTGCGGCGCGTGGTTGTTGGGTCCGCTGCCCGCAGGGTTCGAGGCTTTGCGGGAGCCCGCGCTGCCGCCGCCCCGGTGCCCGTGGATGAAGCGCTGCTCGGTGATGTGCCGCACCGCCGTCTGCCACAGCAGCCGCTGCGGCCGGGAGCCGCTCCCGCCGTCGCCGGCCGGGGGCGTCGGGTGGATGGTGTAGAGTTCCTCGCTGCCGCTAAGGCAGTGTACATCCGAGAGCTCCATGGCTCGGGTCCGCAGGGAGGGAGGCGCAGAAACTGGTGGTAGCAGTTGGAGGTGGGGGTTCCTAAAGACCCAAAGGCCCTCTGGGCAGCGATCCCTTCTTCCCTAGGCTGCTCGATTGCAGGAGCCCTGAGCAGGGCCCCCACAGGTCAGGTCATAGTGCTCCTGGGAGCAAGAGACTCCTGGTAGATGGCAGCAGACCCTTCAGTGCTGGCGAGCCACCTTCCCGCCAATCAGCGCAGCTTGGGTACGCAGTGACAGTGGTGGCTATTTGTCTGCGAAATTCTCAGCGCTCTGAGCCAAGCAGTCCCCTTTCTGCGCTCCAGCTTCTTGGCTGGTTTTAGGCTCAGCGTCTTGGCGCAGTCTTCGCTGTCCAAGAGGCGCCTCGGCGCCGCCGCGCTTCTGCTGCGCGTCGGGCGGGTCCTGGCTGCGGCACTGGGCTCTGGACGCCCACGTCTCGGCGGCTGCAGAAGGGCTGGCCAAGGGTGACCGATAGCTAGGGTGGGTGCTAAGTTAGCTGTTGTGGGCTGCAATCATCGCCCTTCGGATAACTCCATTGCGCCGGCATGGGGAGCCGGGGCGGAGCTGGAGGCGGGCGCAATGAGGCAGGAGGTGTGGGTGATGGTGAGGTGGCAGCCCCGCGGGAGGGCAGGAGAGAGGTGGTAGCCTCAGCGCTCACAAGTCACCAAACAGTTAATTTGGAGGTGTGCTGAAGCTCTCTCTTCGGTTCCTTCCTGGTTGTCTCCACTTCCAGAGGGAATACTGACAGCGCGGGTTCTGGAACGATGCATTCCTCAAGGAGGATGGTGGCGGGGCGCTAGCCCCAGGGTCCCAGCCTCCGCTACAGGACAAGGTCACCGCTGCTAGCAGCGATTCTGAGGGGTCGCAGCACACAATTCCCATCCCCTTCACTTCGCTCTTTGGAGTTCATTGGGCCTGCCCGGACCTGGGGAGGAGGGGGGGAGCTGTGGGGAAAGAACAAGTGGGGAGGGCTGCAAAGCCAACAGCTGAGTATGAAGAGAAGCCACTGGCGCCGATTCCTGAACCTGAGAACCGAGCCTTGGCGGCTGAGGCGGCAGGCGAAAGATTTGGGCGAGAAGAGAGGCTCCAGGCAGAGTGAAAGTCCATGAAACGTCTTCGGATCCAGGGAAGCGCGATGCCACTCAGGCGCTCTGAACCACGTAGCGGGACCTGAGCCTGGGAGGAATTAGGAGACCTGTCAGAGCGGTCAGACACCCGTGGCGACTTAAACCCGCCCCCGCGCCAAACCACGCCCCCGGAATGGGGAGGAGGATGAGAGGTGTGGGGGCTGGGACACGGCGGCACCCACATCCGCACAGGATGCCCCAGGTCTTGAAGGCCCGCACTAGAGGGTCGGGAGGGCGCAGGCGGCCGCCCCGGGCCTGGCTGCGCTTGGCGGTGGAGCGCTCCAGCTGGCCGCGCCCGCTGGTTCCTCCGCGGTTCTTTTTTAAGCACTGGCTCCTGTCCTTGGCAGGTGCAGAGCCAGGATCGTAGGCCGCTTTGCCCACAAACTCCTAGAGACCAGAGACACGCAGTAGAGGGGCTCATTTCCGCCCTCCTCACACGAGAGTGATGTGGTATGTGTGTGCGTGCGTGCATGCGAGTGTGTGTGTCTCTCTGTGTGTTTAATGTCAACTTTCAGGTTAAAACCAAAATGCTCCGAAGAAGCTGCAATTATAGAGGTGGGCCGCCTCCTACTATTCTCTACTCCACTGGTCTGGAGGGAAGAGGCATAGGGCATTAAGATGGGGGCGTGGTGTACACGTTTAGGACACTAAATTTGTTAGTGTTAGGGCTTACAGGAGAGGTGCGAAGAAGAACCCCTGGAAAGGCTTTTCATGTGGCCACCCAGAGCTCAGGATTCCCGCCTGCCCAGGCACCCTGAGGGTCGCAGGCAAAACCCATGTTGCCGCGCATTGGTCCCTGCCTGCACTAGCGCTCAGTTCAGCGGGGTCCTTGGGTACCGGCAGCGCAGGGGCCAAGTAGCAGTGCCAATCTGGAACCCGGCTGCAGGTGGTGGAAGTCTCGATGGCCATCACCTCTTCCACCGCGACTGCGGCTGCAGCCAGTAAAGCCCCGGTCCTGAATACAGTCAGCTGATGGCTAATGACGTCAGGCTCTGGGAGCTTTCGCAACCTCCCCAACCCCTGTGGCGTCCCATGAAAGCCTAAATGACCTGGCCAAGCTATCCCCTAGACACCGTTTCCCCACAGGAGATGGCGTTTTGCCTTCCTCTAACGGAGACAAACTCCCAGCTCCTTTCTGTCCTAAGCAAAAACAGCTTTCCCTGCGGTGTCAGAGCGCCCTCCTCCCAACCCCCCTAACCATTCTCAGGGTTATTTGTAGCGGCTGTGCCCCAGAAACGTATGTGTGTTTGACTCTCCTTTCCAAGCCTTGCAGGTCACCTGCCTTGCATCCAGAAAGAACAGGGGAAAAGTCTTCTCAGGCAGCCCCGCTCCTAAGTCCCACATTTCTGGAATTCGGTGCACTAACTGGAAAAAAAAAATTGCTCAAGAGAGAACTCAATTTAATGTTGAATTTTAAACAGAAAGGAAAGCTGATTCTGTTTTAACTTCATCTTGTGGGTCTATTAATTTGTTAACTGTAAGGATCTCCCAGAGTGGCTCCCCGACCCTGGGAAGCTAGAAGTTAAGGGTAAAGCATCTCAGAAAATGGTCTTGTTGTTATCTAGACCTTAAGGAAACCAACCTAGAAATCAGTCCGAACAGTTTGCTTCTCCTTTTCAGATTCTTGGACTCAGGCTTTCCTGGACCTTCTGGAATTCTGAGGTGGGAACTCTTTTGATTTGAAGGAGGGGGAGGGAGAGGGAATAAAAGTGAAGAATTTTATTAAAGTTCGGTCTGGTCTTAGAGGTGGGATTGTTGCTTTCCCTTCTTGAGGGCATTGGTCCAAGTCACTTGTGCAAATGGGCATCTTAGCAGGAGAGACTGAAAAGGACTCCTCTTCAGTTTCTCCTTGAAGCCTGAGAATTCAGCCTGGATCAATGAGGGGTTGAAGGCAGATGGAACTTTCCTGTAAAAATCATCCTCCGACCTGGACATTTCCCAGGATGATTTATTCAGCAGCAAAAGGAGGCAGGCAGAAGAGGGGGAGACTGGGCCCAATCAGATAATATGACTCAGGTTGATGAATGAGCATAGCTTGCTGCAGGGAGAAACTCTAAGAATTTCATGAAGTCAGAGGTTGGAGCAAAGGCAACTGCAAGAAAACATCACAACTGCCCAGGAATTGACCTTTTCCTTCTTGTAAGGGTGCTATCACAGGTGAGAAAGCAGACAGCACAAGAGGATCCAAATGTGACTTTTCTTGCTGGGATGACATGGGGCTGTTCAACCCTCGAAGCATTCTTTTCTTGAATGAGAGCTTTGGTTGCACACAAATAGTATACTTGTTTTGTAATATGCCAACCACCAAGTGATTTATTTCTTGAAACAAGACATTCCAAGCCATTGTGGGACTTTGAGTATGCTGTCGTTTATTCCCTAAATATTTACTAGGGCAGTCTCTACTGTGAGCCAGGACAGTGTTTTGAGATTTTAAATTTATTTTTGTATATAATGACTATTTCCCTTTTTTGGACTGCCCCCTCACCTTTCTCCCCTAAAATAACTATGTAGCCCATTCTTCAAATCCTGAGCAGTGGCATCTCTGCATAAGGCCTTTTATAACATAGCCCTAGAGACTATGAGTGATGTCCTCCTACATCATCTGATAGTCTGCTTTGGGAACACTGGTATAGCTCCTCCTAGAGAAACTAGAGATCCTCCATTTCATTCCTGTATCTACATTTCTATTGCTTCTCCTGGAGAGACAGCCGATCGCCTTGAAAGGTGGCTAGATCTTCCCTGTCTCCATATTCATTGGCTTAGAGATAATAGCAAGGACAGCAACGATTTTTCCAGTTTCCTCAAGTCATTTGTAAATACTCACTTAACCATTCCCAAAAATTCTGTGAGTCTGTTTTTAGAGTTCCCATTTTACTGAGTAGACACTGAGACTTCTTGTGGTCAAGTAACTTTCCCAGGAGGTCATGGTTGGTTACATTTGGATGGTCTAAACCTCACATGCACATATTAATGAAACTTCTGTTATTATAATCATAGTGATATTATATGATAATCAATAATGACTAATTTAAGCAGAACTGATAAAAGCGAAAATATAAAATGTAAGTTGCTTTTCCAAGGCAAATTAAGGAATTCATCAGGTTTTTAGATGTGGAGAAATTAGTTAGATAAGTTCAAATGGCAAATCAATGTAGCAGAACATAGTTTTGTCTAGATAGATGAAAGGCTTATTAATTTTGGCTTACTTCAAGGCATATATCCACACTAATGTTGTAATTGTGAAAAACCAGATTTTCATGTATTGGATTTAGCCCAAACAATCGACTTAGTCTATTTTATTTCACTGGGGTGGTTTAATGGTGAGAAAATATTCTTTTGCATCTTTGGAAAATAACATTTGTTTTGTGATGTTGATGCCTGCCACTGACTACATTTACAGTAGCTATATTTAAGAAAGGAAATTGGCTTTCTCCTCCAGAAGTACCTCTGACTTCTCAGCTTGTTTATATTCACATATAGGTTTAGATTCTAGAAGACCTATTCCCTGTGTCAAATGCCCACAGAAAGCCTGGCCCTTACTGAAGACATTAAATATTTACATGTAAAAGAAAAGTTGGACTGAGTTCAACCAGAGAGATCCTGTTTCTAAAGGATGGTGTTTGTGACAGGGCAGCTTCCCAAGTCAGAAGTCCCTGAAGGAAAATGACATGTCTGCCTCCCCTGGAAAGCTGCTGTAAGGAGACACCAACAATATCTCCACTCTGACAGAACTCCAGGAGAAGCTAGTGTCAAGAGCTCACCATGGAAAGGTCTGCATTGCAAAATTTGCACCCCCATTCCATCTGGAATGTAGCATGGCATACAGAAGAAGAATAAAGCATCAGCTTTCCTTCTGCGTTTTCTCTGTCTTAAAAGACATAAGAGGAAATAAAGTATCTGTATACACTTCGGGTCTTAACAAGAATTAGTTTTAAATTAGATTTTGGTGCATGCAAGGAGAAAAGTGTCTCATCAGTATGAAAACTATTCTGAGACAGGAAAGGCAGAGCTCACAGTATAGTCAGGTAAGTATCAGACAGGGGCCTCCAAGGGAGACAGACTTAAACATTTTCTGCTTCCTGAAAGATGATCTGTGGTTTATCCAGAGGGTGATGTAACTGTCATTTCATGGTGACATTGTTGCTGAGATTACAAGAACACACACATGCACCTGTGGCGATATTTTATATGTGTCCCCCAGTAAAGTTTATCTGAGGATCAGAGGAAAAAGCCAGCCGTGGTAGTAAACATAGAAGTCAGGCAGTGGTAGCACATGCCTTTAATCCTATCACTTGGGAGACATAGATCCTTCTGGATCTCTGTGAATTCAAGGCCACACTGGGAACAGAGCCAGGTGTGGTGGTACATACCTTTAATCCCAGCACTAACCATAAGGGTCTGAAGGTCTGTACAAACAGACAGGAAGTGACAGAACTGGGCAGGAAGAGGAAGTGATGTAGCTAGGCAGAAAGAGGAAATGAGTTGGCAGAAGAGAAAAGCATGTAGGTGCAAGTATACAGGAAGTAGCTCTCTTTGGAAGCTGTGGAGTTGGAGAGGTGAGGTGAGGTTAGCTGTGGTTTTTCCTATTCCTCTAATTGCTCAGGTTTTAACCCTGATATTTGGCTCCAGGTTTTTTTTCCTTTAATAAGACCATTTAATACTTCATTCTACATGAACGTGTACACACAGTTAAGAAACAGAGACGGGGAGGGAAGACAGGGTCAAGGGAGGGAATGCAGGAGGGACAGCTAAAACTAAGGGCCATTTGAGGATTTGTATGGAAACCTAATACAGTAAAAACTTCCAATAATATATACATATATGAAGGTAGTCTAAATGAAATTGTGAAATAATGAGGGAGACAGAGCCTCAGCTAGACAACTCTTATCACCAAATGAAGCTCCAGTACTGGGAATGGGCTACATCTAAGCACGCTTTTGGCCAAAGGGGGCCTACGGGAACTGGCAAACAACCTAGGCTTTTGCCAAGGATATTGGTGACTCTTCACAAACCAACAGTAATGTCCTATTGTTGTTGAGCTGCTGCCTACCTAGAGCCTTCATCCCTATAGACTAGTATTCATGGTACAAGAAGGTACTCTATACACTACCAAAGCAATCCAGCTACAAGGAAGCTACTCTATACACTACCAAAGCAATTCAGCTACAAAGTTCACACATACACCCATCCCTAACCCAGAAACTATCTCTAATTGATAGCCACTTGCAGATGAAAAATTAGTTTTCTCCATGGGAGTCTCACTGGGCAAACAAGCCACTCTTAAGGATAGGCCCCATGCCCGCAGTAGATGGCCAACAGAAAACAAAATCAATGGCATCTTTGGAGCTTCTTTGTCTCATAATGTTAAGAAAAGGCATTATTTTTTCTTTGTTGCCTTACAGGTCCTTTTCATTATATTATGACTTCTGGTTTTGAGTTTTTGGGATTCTTGTGTATGTGAACATGTGTGTTTATTTCTATATCCATATGTATTTCTTGTGATTTTCTTTGGCTCTTTTTCTTGTTTGGTTGTTTTGTCCTATTATGATTTGTTTTTGATTTATCTTTATTTTTATCATTGTTTCTTAGATTTCTGTTTGTTTTCTAATAAAAGATAAAAAGGGTATGGTTCTAGCTTGGAAGATGGAGATAGAAAGAAACTAGGAGGCTTAATGGGAGGGAGAATGATAATCAGAATATATTATATGAAAAATATCTATTTAAACAAAATAAAAAAGAATCTAGGTCAAGTAATAGTGGAAAACAGAAAAATAATAGTTAATCCAATCTTTGCTGATGCTCTACAACTTTAAAATTTGACACATTTAGGAAGTCTTAGGGACAAACTATACAGACACAGGGAGGGAACAAAGAAGTTTATTTTCCCTTTTTTGAAATATCAATCCAATTGTTATGTTATACATATGTATATATATATATGAACACATACATATATATGTATATATATACACACACACATACTGAGAATTTTATATATAAATACTCTATTTACATCATTTCTACCTACTCCAATTCCTCCCATTTCCTCATCCCTCAAATTCATGATCTTTTTGTTATTATTGTTATATATTACTATATTATCACTTTTATGTTGTTATATATTTGTGTGTGTGTGTGTATATAACATACATAAAACACACTGCACACCTTGCACACACACATTTGTACAATGTACTGAGTCTATTTAGTATTCCTTATATGTAAATATGTGTGTTTAGGGTTCATCATTTGGGATTGGATAACTTATCAGGGGTTTTATTCTCAGAGAAAAACAATTCTCCCTCTCTCAGCAACCATCGATTGCCTGTAACTCTTCATCTAGGGGTGAGGCCTTATGAAATTTCTGCCATCAACTTTGTCATGTGGACTGGTGTCATTATACAGATCTTGTGCAAAGTTCTTGAAATTCCCCCCTCGGAACCTTTTGGGTTCATGTAAAATATTTACTCTCACATTTTATATATAATAATGCAACTATATTGATATGAATTGGCATTTTTTTTGCCTATGTGCAGATTTATTTTGTGTGTAGGACACATCCTGCTTTACCTTTCAAAAATGTCATATTTTTTTATTTCTATTTCTTCTGAGTGGGTCAGATACTTACTCCATGATTTTCATGGATTTCCCATCTATAGTTTCTTACTCCCAAGGAAATGCTTTCAGGTAGTTCTCAGGTGTGTGTGTATGAGTGTGTGTGTGTGTGTGTGTGTGTGTGTGTGTGTGTGTGTGTGTGTGATGGTGTGTGTGTGTGTGATGGTGTGTGTGTGTGATGGTGTGTGTGTGTGTGATGGTGTGTGTGTGTGATGGTGTGTGTGTGTGTGTGTGTGTGTGTGTGTGTGTGTGTGTGTGTGTGTGTGTGTGATAGGCATACGTGGTACTTGCCCTCTGGGTCATTGGCAATTTATTCATAAAGGTCACCACTGGGACCTTTTGTCATCCTACATAGTCCTACCCTGTAGGTGCAATAACACTTTGCACTGCTTTCTATAAAAAATGCACATATCCAAGGAGATATGAACATGTCTCCTACCTCTCTTTCTCCCTCAAGCTCCTCCAGGTCCCTCAACAAATCAAGTAAGTCCAACCCACTAAGAATTAGTGCTGCCCACATGTTCATGGTGTGAGGCCATCTACTGAAGCATGGGATACCCACCAACACACAAAGAACGATGGTTTCCCCTCCCCCAGCAGCTATCAACTACAATCATTTCCTCAGTGGGAGGCAGAGCTGTACAAGTTCTTCCCCAACACATGCTGGAAATCTGACTGGCTTAAATAATCCTGTACCGGTAACCTCAGCTGCTGTGACATCATGAGTGTGATAGCCATGCCACTCTCTATTTACTGCTGCCCACTGCAAAAAGAGTCTCTTCTGAACAAGGTTGAAAGCAGCTCTGGTCTACAGATAGAAACAAATATCCAGAAGGCAATTTGACAACATGACTGTTAGGCAAAGGATGCCACCCTGTGACATTTTTGCAAACTTACCTTTGGTCTCATCTGCTGACATAGCACATTGCCCTTCCAAAGAGGCCATTATTTAGGACCCTCACACTGTCTTCTCCTGCCTGGTAAATTTAAGAATCCCTGCTTTCAGACTAGGAATAGTCCTTATTTTTCAAGATTATCTCATTCCTGGCAAGTCCTATGCTTCTGTGTATCTCATTACTTCATGCCCCTGTAAAACCTTTCTGTTTTCAGATTAAGATTTGGGAAACAGAAGGCAGAATGATGAAAACACTACTTTTGACTTTTGCTCCTCCTTTCTGGAAGTGATTGACAGGTTGCTTCCATAAAAGAAAGGAAGAGGCCTTGCAGAGGTGAGTTCTCGGAATGCTTTTCATGTTTACAGAATGTATGCAATCTTCCTAGATCAGAATTGTTTTTCACAGAGCAAGGTTCAAACCGCTTAAGGGGTTGATTATTCAGTCAACTTCCTGGGTCAAACTGATATAGAATTTATAAGTAAAATAGAAAAAATAAGGGTGTCTAGACTTCTATGATGTATGTGGGCAACTTTTAATGTACATATTCTTCCTCCGAAGTGAATAACTTCCAGATAATGTGACAAAATTCTAGAAAAAAAATATTTTCTCAAACTCCCAATGTTATATTTTTCCAAGTCCATACACCATGAGGTTTGATTTAACACAAAGTAGATTTGTTTAATGTTTGGACTTTCATTACCCAATTATGAATGAAACAGATTTGCATAGCAAGAACCATGTACAGGCCAATGCACATAGCTATGTGTCTTGGGCATAAAATAAAGTAGATTTTCTAAGGTGAGTTACTATAAAAGAAATGTTTAGGAGGCCTTTAGCCCTGGGATCCTAACTGGAATTTGAATTTAACCAAAGCCACTATTTGGTGAAGTGAGTCAGCTTTGTCCCCTAGAAGACCAATGTCCTGTGGGAACTTTATCTTTATGACCCTGGGAAAGCTGTTAAACTGTTTTCAAACTCTGAGAATATGGTGCAAAGATAACAGTTTTACAGGTCTTTTTGAAAACCAAAGGACATGCAAAGGAAGCTTTGGCATGGGGAGTCTATCCAGAAAATGCTCAGCTGACCAGCTAACCTCTCCCAGGCATCTACCAGACGGGACCTGTTGGCTGCTAGCAGAATGGTTTCTCAAGTGTCTTCTGTTCCCTCTAGCTGTCCTGCTGTTTCTTATTTTTGGCTACTGTCCTCTCTCACTTAGATAATTTCAAAGAGACTTTTAACATGTTTCTAGCTGTAGTCTGCCTCCTTCCTCTAGTGCTTGTGATTATTCTAAATTAAAAATATGATCACACCACCTTTTTTTTTAACAGTGGGAAAATAGCACATAACATAAAATTCACCTTCCCGACAGTTTTTAAGTATGCAGTATGATGCTGCCAGCCACAAGCACATTGTTGAGCAGTTCCTAGTTCTCACCCCGCAGTCTGCAAAACTGAAATTTTATATATCTTAAAGTTCAAGGCTCCTTCTCCCTACAGCTTCTCATGCCACTCTCTTGCTTAAGACATGACAAAGACCTAGTTTAGTTGTCAAAGTGGAAGATAGATCTTAAAACTGGGAATTGATTTTTCCTTCCAGCCCCATCTCTCATTACTGCCCATTTTATTCTTGGCCTCAGCTTCATTCAGTTCTCAAGATAGATTCATCTTGTTTCCTCTTGTCCCTCTTCGTATATACTCTTCTGTTGTTAGCACAGACATCCCTTTCTCCAACAAACTTTCCGTGACTTCCCATGTCTGAATGAGATGCCTTTATAAATTATAGCCACTTTGCCTACAAATAATGGGAAAGGCCATTAATAAAAGTGCCTTAAACAAATAGATTTTTTTTTTAGACAGACAGAAAGGAGGATGGATACAAGGAGTGGCTAGTAGCTAGTTTGGTTGAGGAAGTCGATTGCATCAAGCATTTTGTGCTGACAGAAATGATGGCCCTCCTCTTAGAATGAGTCCAATTTTTTAAGCATTCATCTTTCCTCTCATCATATAGAAATATAAATCAGGGTTAGGAACAAAACTATTTAAAAAATACTTTCAAAAACCTCTAGTAGACTTTAATAAACAGCTCATTGGTCAACACTGTGTCATATGCTTTCCTCAAATCCAGGATCGTCCTAGTGAACATGAGAGCTAGGACAAGAAAAGTATTGGAACTGGGGTTCAACTAGCACCAGAGACATCTTTATACCCTCAGTTATCTCTGCCTTTGACTGTTTATGGCAGTCTGATTCCAAGACGATCCCAGTGATTCCCCACTTTTGTGTGTGATCTTTCAATTCCCCCTCAATGATGTATTAGAATTAGTCTACAAAGGTAATAAAGAGCAACAGTGTGTTACTTCCAAGGTTGTCACAAAACATTGCTTTCTTGAAGTGTTCAAACTTGGGTGAGCCAGTCATCATGTTGGATACTCACACAGCCTTCCAGAGAAATTCATGTGGTGAGAAACTGAGGCCTCATATCCACAGCTAGCAACAAACAAACAAACAAACAAATAAACAAAAACAAACCAAAAACACTAGTATTCCCTCGAGCATTTGATCAAATTATCCCACAAGTGAATTTTTCTGCCCCATTAAGGCAACAGGATCAGTCTGGCTACAGCTATTACTTTGACTTTGGCCTCATAAGAAAATTTTAACCGAGTTTGCATGCACTGATCTTCACAGTATGATCATAAGTATGGATTGTTTAAGCCCCTAAATTTGGGGTCATTTGTTATGTAGTTAATAGGTAACAAATACACTGACTGCCTCATTGGGCTATAATCTTCAAGCAAAAACAAAACCATAGGCAGCACCTAAAACAACTCTCAGTTATGTGGTAATAAGAATGTCAAGAAAACTTCTTTTTTAGGTTTTACTCATTTTATAGAGGAAGAAGAAATCTTGTGTGCTCCCAGCAAATTTTTCATTTTAATATAGTAATGAGTGACTAGTAGGGATAGTATGCAAATGTGATCACTTCTAAATTCTAAAGTCATTCCTGTTTTGTACTTCGTGCAGCTAATCAATGAATTCATTAGTAAATGGGTATGCATTAATTAACTGAATGACAGATAGAGGCATACCATGGAGTTATGGAGAAGGTATTTACCCTAGACTTTGAATGATGAATAGGCAATGATATCTATTAATGGCTATTAAGTGAAGGACAAGAGGACTTAACTGCTCTTCATCCATACATTGCATCTTCTAACTGGAGAGTTTTCTTGCATGTACCTTAGCTGCCCCAACTGGGTCTCACTAAGAAGTCATACCTCCAACAGAGAACTGACCCTTGACCATCTCCCTTCAGACACTTGCTCTCAAAACTTCCCCTCAAACAATCTTTGTTTATTCCTTGTTTATCATATTGCATCATCAGCAATGATCTATTGTCCTGTTGGTTTCTTTATTTTCATCTTGTTTGGCTATGGAAGGGGAGGTGGGAAGGCAAGGACTGTTCTTTATTAGCTTCTCTCCCCACATTGCTTACCAGTAACAGAAGCTTAGTTTGGAATGAATGAATGTATGGACCAGGGATGGCTGATAAGTGCTAACTAACTGACTGCTGACTCTGAGGTAGGTAAATGACAGCAGTAAGAGAAAAAGGTTTACATATCAAGAACTTGAGCAGAGCAAACCTTGGAAGAAGGAAATATCAAAGCTGCACCTCAGGGCTGTTCTGTTAGGTCCTTACTGGGTTACCTCTATCATTAAGTGAACTTTCCCAAAGAAAGATCATGCATTGGGAACATTTACTATACTGGACTTAGTGCTAGCATTTTCTTGCACACTCATTTCCTCCTTGTAGGATCCGCAGGAAGCTACTTGGAATATATTTGCATGCACCCAAAATAATTCCTCCACTCAAGTCTGACTTGTAGGAGAATTGTTCTCAACTTTTCTCCAAAGGTCAGGAGGGCACTACAGTTTTGGGTTACAAGTTAGAATATATCCAAATAACTAGCTTAAGTAGATCATGGGTTATGTTTCTCAAAGTAGTCCATTTCAAGCTGTGTAAGTCAGAATCTCAAAGGTGCTTGGTTAGAAAATCTTCTGAACTCTTGGTGGCTATGATGACTGCCCTCAGTCTTCGTTAGCTGCTCTTTTTTTTTTTTTTCTCTCTCTCTCTCCCAGAGACAGGGTTTCTCTGTGTAACATCCCTGGCTGTCCTGGAACTCCCTCTGTAGACAAGGCTGGCCTTGAACTCACAGAGATCTGTCTGCCTCTGCCTCTCGAATACTGGGATTAAAGGTGTGCACTACCACTGCCCAGCTTGTTAGCTGCTCTTGCTTGCTAGAAGAACGAAGGCTTTGCTCCACATCACCCTCTTGGCAGACTTCATTTCCATGTCATTGGCTGCAATCAGATCACTTGACCATGGAAAACTGCAAGGGAAGCTGGAGAGAGTGGGACACCTGGTTGCTGTAACTGTTCTACACCTGCACACTCAACCATCACAATGTGAGAAATCCTTTTGAGGCTATGCTTTGGGGCAGAAACAGGAAACTGATTTCCAGGTAGCAGCTAATGTGTGTTAAAAAATTAAACAAAATGAATAAAAATCCCAAAACTGCATGAAAAGTAAAACATCTTTTAGACTTAATTTATATTTCAGTTAAGAGTGTGCTTGTTCAATATACATTTCCCAAGTACTGTAGTGAGCTGTTTCCAGTTCCCAGTGCTGGTAGTCAATACAACTTGTAAAGTAGGGAGCCATCAAAATAGAAAGGCTGTGGGCTTGCTTTTCTCTTGGCCTCCTATATATATCCTAGTTTATTCTGTATTCATCCCTAGTAAATATGTTTAGAAAAAGATGATCTTGTTGCAAAATGAACAAGAAAAACTTGTACCACTTTGTAACTTTGCAAACTATTCTTGTGTCCTGCATATTTTTTTTAATTGCCTACCTCACTAGACAGCCAGAAAGCCTTCCATCTGCTAAGTCTGATAAGACCTGGGTTTTCAAAGGGAAGGGTAAGGAGCAGGAAAACTGGGAACACAGACACAGACACAGACACAGACACACACACACACACACACACACACACACACACACACACACTAAAAAAGGTGAAAGTCAGGAAAGGAAGATCACCTGCAGTTTCTCAGTGTGAGCCTGGCACTCGAAAATCCTTTATATAATGAGTCCAATAGTCCTGCAAGGTGGATGTCTCTATCCCTGCCTTATAGATGAGGAGACCAAGACTTACCAGCTCACAGTGGTTCACTGAAATGAATCAGAAATTCTACCCCAAACCGCAAAAGAATTTCAAGTTTACGTGTGTGTTTGCCAAGAAAAGGGATACCAGGAAGCTAGTTGGCAATGGGGAGGAGTCAGGCCAGTCAGTATCCCCAGAGAGATGAGAAGAACTAGTCCGAGTCAAGGATCAAAGGGGACATCTGGTGCCCTTTGTCTTCGTTAAGCCCATGGTTACTCTTTAACAACTGTGCACACTATTAGTCAGGCTGATTAATTAGATTTGAGTGTACTCCTAACAAACTCAGAGAGGATTGTAATAAATAGTGTTCAGACATGATGGCCATGGCACCCGGAAAGAGGTTATCATAAACAAAGCAGACACGTTTGGCTTCGGTTCCTGGTGAAACTGAGGGCTCCCAGACAGAATTTGGTGATAGGCCATCTGTGCATTTACAGCCTTAGAATCAAGCAAAAAATCTAGCATCCCTGTGGTGGGTTGACCCCTTCACTGTGGGTTCTAATATAAGCAGCTTCTTTGTCATAGTTTCTCAAATGGAAAAAAACCGCAAATGTGCCTAGTGATCGCCAAAGGGGTGTATAAAGAACCCTGTGCTGATATCAACTGAAAGGATTTAAGGAAAACTTTCAAATTAAAACTGGAAGAATTAAGTTAGCTGCTGGAGACAGTTGCCGGCAGTGTTCTATGAAATGAAACAATGAAAGCCCTTTGGTTGTACAAGAGATAACAGTTTCTAGAACATACAGACATGAATTACTCGCAGTGGAAAACCTCTTCAGTGGAGTTACTCTTTGAATGTTTCATGAGTGTGTTTCTCAGCATACAGCACTTGGAGTTTTCTTTTTCTATTTCCAAGCATAACATGTGATAAGCTATTTATTTTCAGGAAAAAAAATTGCTTTTTTGAATAGCATAAAATTAAAAATCAAGGTGGTTTTTAAAAATGCTGTATCTTAGCACCATTCTTTAGCCTTTAGTGATAAATGCTATAATGGATTGTGTTACAATTAACAAAGTCCTGTTCTAAAAAATACAGTATGTGGAGGCCCTAATGGAGCCACTGACCTATAAAAGGAAAGGATCTTAAGGACTGATGCCCTTTCATTTCATAGGTGTGGTAAATTGAGGCACAGAGTGGTTCAACAAATGTTTCATAATCACACCATGAGCTAGAAGCCAGCCCTGGATCCCTGTCTCACCGAACGACTATAAAACACAGTTCTGAAGCAATTTTGAATCCTGACTGTTCTGTTTGACAGCCTTGTGGCATTGGCCTTGTTGCCTGACTTCTATCCACTTCACTGTTATCTTTGGCAAATTGAGATAATGTCACACCTCTCCAAATGCATCTGAGATACAAATGAGACAATGTGAAGTCCTTGGCACAGGTAGGTATTCACTTTTTATTAATAGTGAGCCACAGTGTGACTACTATGCTGGATTCTCTCCCATGCCATTTTTTAAAAAAGGATAATCCCTTTTGTCCCTTCCCTTCCCTTCCCTTCCCTTCCCCTCCCTCCCCCCCCTCCCTTCCCTTCCCTTCCCTTCCCTTCCTTCCCTTCCCTTCCCCTTCCCTTCCCTTCCCTTCCCTTCCCTTCCCTTCTTCCCCTCCCCTCCCCTCCCCTCCCCTCCCTCCCCTCCCCTCCCCTTCCTTCCCCTTCCCCTCCCCCCCCTCCCCTCCCCCTCCCCTCCCCTCCGCTCCCTTCATCCTTTCCAGCCTTCCACAACCCTTCCTAACTTCCACTAGTCTGTCTTTCTCTCTTGTTATTAAGAAAGATCATTTAAACACTTTAGACAGATCCTTTGTTTCTGCCAAGGTGAAACCAATTCCTGCTTGTCCTGGGATGCAGAGTTCTGCAGGGCAGTTTGCATAATAATGTCAACTTGTGTCCCCAGCAGGGGAACAGAAAGATCTTCTCCCTCTTTGGAAAAAGGCAGTCTTAAATCACGACCTACTGTGGGACATTTAGATCAGGACACATTCTGCAAGTTGTGGAAGAAAGGACTTTAGGAGTCTAGGGGCATGGGCCCTGTTCTAGCCTAGCTGTGTGTTGAACTTAGTTTCAACACTTTCTTCATTTATTTATTTATTTATTTATTTATTTTTCTTTATTTAAATTCTCTCCTGTTCCACTATATCCTCAGCATAGTTCTTTTTTTCAACCATCATGGTCCTGTCTTAATTGGTCTTTGCAGCAATCAAGGGAAAAATTGTATGCATGTGCATGTGTGTGCGCACATGTGTGTTTATGTGCGCGCGTGTGTGTGTGTGTGTGTGTGTGTGTGTGTGTGTAGAAAAAGAACACTGAATGAGAAGCTAGTCACAAAAAGAGATCACGTGTCTGGAGAAGAGTCATGTCTGGAAATGAACAAAGTGATAAGAACTGCTGAGTCGAGGGCGTGGTTGTCAGTTGAGTGTCCCAGAGCAAGTGAGGCCTGAGTGGAATTGAGGTTTACGGAAATACCAGCTAGGTAGAGAAGGTTGGGGTAGACTTCCAGACAGAGGCAACAATGTGATCAAAGGCTCCAGGGATCACCTACACAGTGGGCACAACAAGTGGCAGGAAGGACCTGGTATCTAGTTCACTCAGAGCTTTGGGTGCCTTGATAACGTTTGCATTTGAACATCTGGCCACATTGTCTTTCAGGAGGCACTGCAGACCCCATGATCTTGAAGAGGACACTTTCGACGGTGTGGGGTACTTGTTCTCTGGGAGCCCCAGGGTGTTCTGGAGAGCTGCATAACTTTTATCTTTGTGGGGATCAAGGGTATTTCTTTGTTAAAAAGCAAATCTTTAAATAGGGCTTGTCAAAAAGTCCTCTATAAGAATGGATAATGATAGCCATGTGGTCTCAGCCACCTCTCACATCTCTGCCATTGCGTTATGACACAGAGACAGTAGATGGCTGCTCTATGAATAGTGGGTACTTGGTTTCAACTTTGTTTACATCAATTTACTGGCTGCAGTTTGGTGAGACAAGCTTCAGAGGATGCTCACACTCTCTCAGTTTGAGGACCCAGCCACCAGCTACATGCAAGTCATTACTCTTCTCATCTTTTGCCCTACCTATTCTAATAAAAAAACTTTGTGCTCTCCAAGACACTTGTCAAACAACAAACATGGATTTCTCCTATTTGTGGATGTCAGGGTAGCAATATGGCTTGCCTTTTGGTTGGAATCTTCTTCCTGATTGTGGATGGCTTGCTTTGACCTCTTAAATACTTCTTATGAAGACATTTATCCTGTACATGAGGGTTTCACTATCATGGCTTATTTGTCTGCACAAGGCACCATATTCAACTACCACCACCTTGGCCATGATATTAATTAGGCCTTCCACTTGTGAGTTTCAGCAGGGTACAACCACTCAGTCCTTCACATCTTCTGAGACTGATTTTTAAGAAGGTAAGTTTATATGGCTGCAAAGTGTAGAAAAAGATTGCAAAATTCAAGGCAATAGGAAGTAGGGAGGGTAGAAAATCATGTAACTTATAAAGCAAAAGGAAGAGATGAACAGTGAATCACAGAAGGCTAGAAAACCAGGTTGACTAAGAATTCTAACAGCTGGGGTTACCAACTGCTCTCCAGAACACACTCATTAATAGAACTCAGCTTGAAGGCTTTTGTAATCTACTGGGCTTTCCATTCCGGTGTCCCATTTCCACAAGAGAGAAAGGGACTGACTGGCATGCTGGATCAGGACTGTGAATGCCATCTTTGCTCTGGTGGCATGGCTCCAGGGTACCCCATGCAGACACTGAGGCATAGCTAGGGATCGTGTGGTTTGATATTTACCTCATATACAAAATGTTTATTAACTACTGTATATCAGAGAACACTCAGCAAACTGCAACATGGTTCTTGTCTCTGAAAGCTTATAGTATTTCTGGGAAATTTTCTTCTGTTTAGACAATTCGTCACAGATCTGTTCTCATTTACTTTGCTTATGAGTAACAGTTCTCAACCTGTGGGCTGTGGCCCTTTGGGTGTTGCTTATCAGATATCCTGCATATCAGATATTTACATTACGATTCATAGCAGCAGCAAAATTACAGTTATGAAGTAGCAATGAAATAATTTTATGCTTGGGGGTCCCCACAATATGAGGCACTTTATTAAAGGGTAGCAGCATTAGGAAGGTTGAGAACTACTGCTTACTGCTTATGACTCTTCATATGATGTTCAGGATGTCCATCTGGGACTTGACTTGTCACTAAAGTCCTTGTTCTGCATCCTTATCTACAGACAGAGTAAGAGTGCTCATTCATAATTGTCAGCAAATTGTGTGTGTGTGTGTGTGTGTGTGTGTGTGTGTGTGTGTGTGTGTGAGAGAGAGAGAGAGAGAGAGAGAGAGAGAGAGAGAGAGAGAGAGAGAATACTGTGTGCACATCACTGCTCACTATTTGTAAGTTGTTACTGCTATTGTTTTAGACATCATGTCATTAACTATGGTGTGGAAACTAGGTTTCATACCTCTGCCTATCTATTGATAGAGCCTATATTTTACTGTAGGTGGGCATCAAGAACTTTTGTACATAACTGGATGGTAGAGCACTAGGCTGTCCCCACCAACCCCTGCTTCTGGTGAGTTAAAATGATGTCTAACAGGATTTTCAGCACTGTCAGATTTTCTGAAATTATTATAGAAAAGTGTGTGCATGCCTGTGTATGAGTCTCTCTCTCTCTCTCTCTCTCTCTCTCTCTCTCTCTCTCTCTCTCTTTCTCTCTCTCTCTCTGTGTGTGTGTGTGTGTGTGTGTGTGTGTGTAAGAAGAGGAAGAATTTGCATGTGCAGACCTTTGTGCTCTTAACCCCAGTGAGCTTTCTCCTCAGATGCATTAGAAGATGAAGATTTTCTGTCCAGTCAGACAATGGGCCTCTGAGAATCCTTTAACCAAATCCTCTCAGACACATGAAAGGAAAATACTGACAGATTTTAGACACCCTGCAAATTAAAGCTGAACTGCCCTAAATCTCATGATATATCATCCATTACTGAGCAAAGGAGATTCTCAGTGCCCCAAGTTTATTTAGTCACCAGAAGAGTACACAAATCTGTCCACAGTGCAGATGTTACCTCCTGAGAAAGCAGGTAACCTCACTGTATAGACAAGAGTGGGCTTTGCTGGGTGTGGTAAAGCATACAGGTTTCTTTAATAATATTTATTTATTTTATGTTTTTTTTCTTTAGTTAGGATCTTATAATGTAGTCCAAACTGGCCTCAAACTCAAAATCTACTTTCCAAGTACAGGGATTACAGGAGTGCTCTACAGTATTTCTTTTTCTTTTCTCCCTCCCTCCCTCTCTCTCTCCTTCTCTCCCTCCCTCCCTCCCTCCTTTGCTCTGTCTCTCTCTCTGTCTCTCTTTTTCTCTTTCTCTTTCTCTCTCAGCTCCAGGACAACTTTTGAGTTGAAAAGAAAACCCAGGGTAGGCAATATGTAAATCATGGCAGTTGCCCAAAGGAGGAGAATAGAAAAGAGAAGGAAAAAAACAAAACAAAACAAACCATTCTGTTCGAGTTAAACTAGCACTGAGGTCAGCCACATGGCAGACAAGCAGTCACATGGAAGGAAGCAAAACTTTAGAGAAAAGTGAAGCCCCAGGTGTTAAGAAAAATATGCTTAGAAAAGAGGTAAAAAAAAGAAAAGGAAAAGTTATGCTAGTTTGAGCAATAGAGAAAGGTAGGGAGATGTATAACACTGCACAATACAGCTCTGTAACTTGCTGAACCCGGGGCAGGAATTCTGTAAAGGAAAAGCACATTATTTTATTAAAGGGAGAAAAATTATTCCTTCTTTCTCTTTAGCATACCCCTTCTTTCCAGAGGGGTAGTCCCTTGGACAGGTGACTGAGGAACCCAAATGGAATGTTAGCTCTCTTTCCACTCTGACTAGAACTTTCTTTATCAGAAGAAAATGGCTTTTCCTTTTTAGGTCTTCAATGATTTAGACTTAGGTGACGGGATAGAACTGGGGAACAGATATAATTCATTTTCATCATGAACATCTAGAGATGCAGTTTCAAGTCTGTTCACCAAAGGGGATCCATTTCTGGAATTTAACTCCCCATCCTCATGGATAGCCTCTAGACAGGGTGCTTTTTTAGAAGGGGATAAGAAACAGGAACTCCCTTCTGGCTGTAGAACTGCAGAACTATGAAAAATTATTGCAATGGTTGCCCTCTGGGTCCCCTCCCTAAGTCTGACTACCTCATGATTTTTATCATTCTCCCATCTGAAGAGGTAATCCTACCTGTCATTTATGAAATGTGGGTATAAAGCAATCTGGCTTCTTAGAGCTCAGTAGGGCCCTTGGGTGTGGCAGTTGTGGAGCTATCTAGGGGACCCTTGAAGTGTGTCTGTAGGTTCATTGGTAGGAAAGAAAGGAAGTTCTTGACTAGTGCCTGGATAGAGACATCAGGGAAAGTAGAGGCTCTTCAAATTATTCAGTTGTTCCTTTACTTGTTCATCTCATTGTTCGAATGAAACAACAAGCCAACTGGAATTTCTGAGAAAAGACTGTCATGAACAATGTTGATGATTCTCAATTTACCGTGTGTGTTAACCACTTGGGTGTTTTTAAGATTTTTAAACAAGCTGTGCATTAAAGGAGAGATACATTTGGAGGTTCATGGAAACGATTGGAAGGAATAATGGTAAAAATAATTGAGGTCCTTAGCAAATGACCTTAAGTCTTCTTTGGAATACCCTGAACTCACAGAATACTTAAGATGAGTAGATTAATTGAAATACCTAAGGTTGGAGTTCATTTTCACATTAGAGATAATATAAATAAATCTTAACTGAGCCTGAGGGGCACTGGGAATTAACAGAGGGTTAGGGAAGATGTATTTAGTGTATGTGTCAGCAAACATTTTTTTTTTTCTGGAAATAGAAGAAAGAGGATGTTTCTTCCACTCAAATAAATATTTAACCACTTATTGATGGGATTTATAATGAATCATGACTTTTATTTGATAATTATGCAACCAAACAAGAACTAGTGACTGCATGAGGCAGAACTCTTTATTACCTGGTGAGAGCTATGGAATGAGAACCAGCTTTATTACTGTTAACCTGTCTATGGGCTGTTACTTGGATAAAATTGCACCCTGAGTCATTGTTTTCAGCCTACATATAGAGTGCTCTTTTGACTCATGTTCACTTTTAAAGTTAAAGCTCAGATTTGTCTATATTAGTTAAAATCTCCACCCTGCTTAGACAAGTTCTCAGAGGACAGAGGTACATTCTATTGTGCAGCAGACAAGGTTGCTGTAGATGGACCTGTTTACCAGACAGGCAGAGGGCTGTCACCTGTTATCTCAGCACTAAGGCCTGAGGCAGAAGGAACTCAGGTTCAAGGGCATTGTGATTATGCCACCCACTTCCCCATGTGCTTATCCTGGGTTGTATATCTCTTATGTACACATACTCTTTGCTTTTCTCTGTACTGTACATAAGAAAGTCTTCTAAGTCATACGTTTACAGTCCACAGTTAAAAAAATTATTCTTTGAAGATTTCATGTATGCATGTAATAAAATATGATCATATATGCCCCCATTTCTCCCTCCATCTCTGCTCCCAACTTCATACGCTCCTCATTTTTAAAATAAAAGAACCCATTAAGTCCAGCTAGTGCCACTCATATGTGCATGGTTGCAGGGCCACCCACCGGAGCATGGAGCATGGGACACCTACCAGCAGCCACATGTCCTGAAAAGAATGGTTCCCCTCCCAGCAGCTATCATCTATTAATGGCTCCGCAGTTTGGGCTGGGGCCCTGAGCTCCTCCCCATCCATGCTGGAGTTTTGGCTAACATGATTTTTTTTTTGCAGGTAACCACAGCCATTGTGAGTTAATGAGTGCAATATCCATTTCCTGTCCAGAAGACAGAATTTTACAACACTCCTACCTATCTTGGCTTTTACTTTCTATTTCCTCTTGTTTGAAGTTCCTTGAGCCTTGGTGAGGAGTGCAGAATGATGTGTCATTTAGGGATGAACACTCGTAGTCATTTAGTCTTAGCACTTCGACCAGTTATGAACCTCTGCACTGACTGCTGCCTACTCTATAGAGGTGTTTCTCTGACCACAGCTGAGAGCACTCTAGGTCTATGGAAATAAGCATCACTATTTAGAAAACTGTTTGACACCAAGACCATCTAGCAAAATGACAAAATAGATTCCAGACTAGGGCCTGTGATCTCCAGAGGCATAAGCTTTTGACTAGTACAGGGATGAATTTATAGAAGCAGGCAGTATTCCCATCTATGGAACAGAGCTCAAATCCTCTGGTACATATTTTGAATGAGGGGATTACTGAGACATCTGTGTTATCCATCGGGGCTTTATGGAGAGAGCAGGATCCCAAGGCCACTGGCTTGATGACTCCTAGGTGTCTTGGCAAAGGATGGAACCTGGTGGTTGAGGTCAAATAAGGCAACTCAGGCTATAGTCAGAATCAAGCACATCTGGCTCTTTGGGTTCTACTGTGAAATGTGAACTAGGAGCAGTCATGGAACTCTGTCCTGCCTTTTGTGGACCAGACTCAAGTAGATGAAAAATATAAGTTACTGTTCTAAGAACCCTCTGAGTGATGGAGAACAGGGTGGCTGCTCCTGTGTGGTCTGCAAGGTATACCCCAGGGGCAGCCTAGAGTTCGATCGTCAGAAGTATTTGCTATTTCTGTTGTATTTGCAGTTAATGGGCTCTGAACTAACTGCAGAGGTTAATCATCTTAATAATCCTTGTATGTCCAGAGGAGAGCTTCCTGGTCTTGAAGCACTGTGTATGAAATCATCTGGTGGCATTTGAAGACCATTCACACCATCACAAGGAAAGTGTTCATTTCTTCACTACTTTCTCCAGTGAAGGATCTCCAGCTGGATCTTCTCTAAGTTTCATTGCAGATATTGCATTTTTTTATTTTAGCTTTTTAGGATCACCTACCCATAGAAAGACAATTTTTAGTTGTTGCTATTCCAAGAACTTAAAAAAAAAACTTAATTAAAAATTATCAATCAGGAATTGTGTGTGGCCAATTCAAGCATAAAATTCACCATCAAGGAAAAGTTTTTTATCAGAAGCAAGTTCAGGTTGCCTATTAGAATTTTTAATGGGATTTTGTTTAGACGTTTCCCATGGGTTTAGCATTTAATGTTTTCCACAGTAAAATTAATCTTTTCTCATAATTAAGTTTTACAAAGAAAATTTAGTGAGCTTTTCTCTACTAATAATGTTACTAAAGCAACTACTATATCTATTTTTCTACCACAATAAAAACGTTTTTACACAATACTATACAATGCCAAAATAATTTCTTTATCATTTTCTATTGTGGGGATAATAAGGACCCTTGTAATAGGTGATTTGCAGGTTATTTTAACAGAAAAGCCTTATCGACTTACACAACAATCTGGAGAGTAAAGAGGGTTGCTGTCTTTCTCTGTAAAGAGGGAAAGAGAGAACCACAAGGTGGAGTTTTTTCAGCCTTCATGGAAAATATAAATAACCCATCTCTTGCTTTCTGTACTTGCACTTTACCCAATAGCCACAATTACTCAGAAAGAGCAATAATTCTCCTTTTATCCAAATGAGAAAACTCAGATGATGTTGGCTGCTATAAATATATCACTTGTATTAGTTTTCTCCTTGTTTAAGACAAAATACTTTTAAAAATAATCCGAGGAAGGAAGAATTTATTTTGGCTCACAGTTAAAGAATGTGCAAGGCACAGCATTGAGAATGGGAAGCAGCTGGCCACACTATGTCCACGGTCAGGAAGCAGAGAAAGATGAATGTGGGTACCCAGTTCCTTTCCCCCTTTGCCTGTATTACTCAGCCTAGGATCCCAGTTCCTGTACAATCAGGGATGGGTTTTTCTCTCTCCGTTAAAAATCCTTGTAAATACCCTCACAGACATGCCAAAAGGTGTGTCTCCAAGTTGACAATGAAGATTAACTGCTACAAAGACCACACTTATTAGTTGTTGAATTATATAATCCTGGAAACCCCAGTAAGTACATAATATATTACTAAGATTGTGGGAGAGGGAATGGGAGAATTATTCTTACATGGGTGGGGGCATTTGACTGGTAGGAACAGCACTTCACTAAGTCTCAAGAAAGTATGTGACCTGAGAAAGCATGAGCTGATATATTATTAAGAAAAATCAAGGAAGCATATACATCATCCATAATTTTCAGGTCATGTGAGTCTTGGGATAAAAGAGCTACTGCAATAGCCAATTACAATCCTAGTCTACTTTTATAATTGAAGGATGGCTTTCTTGGAGGCTCCACTTTAAACCATCAGAGAATAGATGTCATTAATAGATTTGTTATTAAATGTTTATTGAGATCATATTGGAAAAAATAGACCTTATTCTTAGGCTCTTAGTTACATAAACAAGGCAGAGAAAGTAATTCTTGAGCTTTTCTAAGATGCTTTTAGGGCAGGATAAAGGGAAGCAGATGTTCAGACAGGTCATGTGGAGATTGGAGTAAGAGTAGTTAAAAGACCTCTCATTTGTGTGTGAGGTGGCACCTAAGGAATGAGGTGGGGTTCTTCTAGAAGATGAAGTATGTCAAAGACTGAGAAAGTGGGTTGTTTCTTTGGTCAGAAAGAAGAGCAGACACACATCACAGAACTGAAGACCATGGTGCATTTGGGGGAAACTACAAGAGTTTGTTTAGAAATGAAGCTGGGAGGGTGCTAGGCTTCCTTTCAGACAGAAAGAAGAATTTACCTGTCACAGTGACCTGCTGACCTTACTCTGAGAAATGTGTTCAGGAAGGCTCAGGGACGCAATCAGAATAAAATGAAGACCATAGTTGTGGGGTCCTGGCAGAGACGAATTTCTTCACTTTCTCTCTGTTTCATTTTGCAGAAGGATTACAGGCTCTCCAAGCTGATTCATAAATACATAGAATGAGAGAGTTGATCTGGTCATAAAACGGAGTGTTTTTAGATCAGGGAGAGAGACTGCTTGTCCCTAGAAAATCAGTCAAGTGGCAAATCTAGCACAGTGGGTACTTGAATCAGCCAAAGCAGATCTGGTCTCAGTGCCCCTTTGCTCTGTAGAGCAGTATCTAGAGCAATAATCATGAAACGGAATAGCATGTTCCGTGGGTGAACTGAAATGTGAACTCGCCAAATAAAAATACTCCACTTTACAGTCCACAGTGTTCATTGTTTGAAACTCTGAACAAAAATAGTCATATACACTGCTGCAGGGAAATCTATCAGAAAGAACACCCTCAAAAAGGAATGATTCTCCCTCTCCACTGTGGTTATCAGCTGCCAATAGATGCCCAGTGAGGGATGGCACCTGGACAGCACCTCCTCTGTGTTGCCTGGCTTGATCTTGTGCTGGTCTTGTAAGGTAACCACAGCTGCTGTTATTTCATGAGTACAATGCTAGGTGATGTTCTGAAGACAGCATTTCACAACCTTCCTCCCCATCCTCATGCTCTTATACTCTTTTTACATCCTTTTTCTTGATGTTCCTTGAACTTTGGTGGTAGGCTAGTGTTGATGATGATGATGATGTCTCATTTAGGATATCTATGCACGTTGGACTTATTGGGTTATAAAAGGAAGGGCATAAAGTTGGGAGGGATCCATGTTGGGGGAGTTAAAGGAGGGAAATGGAGGGTGGGTATGATCATATTTCAATAAATATGTATATGAAGTCCTCAAGAGTAAAGGAAAATTATAATAAAAATAAATAATTCAACTAAATAAAAGTAAACACTCATACTTCCTGGTCACCTAGGGGGACATATTGAAGTACCTCAAGTGCTATCTTTGCCAGAAATGTGATATCATTGTTTTTTGGATTTTTTATCCATTGGTTGAATGTAGGACTGAGTACTACCACAGAGGGTGGGAAAAAAACCTCCAGCTGCATTCAAGATAAGTTTGAATGGTTCCCAGTGATTATAAACTTATTGTCAGAATCGCTTTGTGCAGCTAGATCTACCTACAACAGGCATCTATTTTAGAACTGAGATATCTCCAAATTACTTCTTATTTTATTAATAGACAAAAGGAATACACAAATTTGAAGCCCATGTACACATTCATAAAATCCAATGATAGTCAAATCAATTATTGAGAACTTGAAGTGCTAAATTTAGGGAATGATGTATTAGTTCATTGACATAATTCACAATTGTTGGTGTATGTTGACAATAAATACAGGCTGACATTTGGCCATGTGTGTTATTGTTTTGTAATTCTCCATGACAATGTGCTTCCCTACAGCACATAACAAGGGATGCCAATAATGCTCTAGCATTGCTCACCAGTACTGATCCAGGTGTCACAAGATGTAAAAATGTTTTCTTTGAAAAATTTGTTGGCATGTACAACTCAATATGATCATTATATACCCCTCATTTCCCTCTGTAACTTCCTCCTTATACTTCCCCACACTCCCCCTCATAAATCCATATCTTTAAAATATAATTCACTAAGTTCAGTTCATGATGCCTGGTGCATAGATATGGAGCAATTACTGTAGCATGGGAAACCACTCAGTGACTACTCCCTAAAAATAAAATGATTCTTCTTCTTTCTGTGATTATCCACTGCCAATAGCTCCTCAGTCAAGGGTGGGGCCTGCAGATCATCTACCTTATCTATGCCAGAGTTTTAGATGGTTTGATCTTGTGCATGCAACCATGACTGGTGCCAGTTCCTGAGTGTGACAGACTGTCATGTCCAGAAGACAGCACCTCATAACACTCCTCCCTATCTATCAGCTCTTTCATTCTTTCTGCCTCTACTTCCAGGCTTTTCTCTGCACCTTGGTGGTGGCTCTGTTTAGATGTTGTGTTTAAGGCTGAGCACCCAGTCTCTCATTCTCAGCACCTGATGAGTTATGCATCTCTGCAATGACTGCCATCCACCTCAAAAAGATATTTCTCTGATCAAGGTTGAGAGAAGCCCAGGTCTATGGGCAGAAACACAAATATTTGGAAGGCGATTTGCCACAGACCTTCGTGCATGGATTCATGAGCTAAACAAGTAAGTTCAAATCACATCTTTTAGCTTTCATAACTACTCCACCTTTGGCAAGTTCTTTGCTTCTACAATTTATACTCAAAAAATATAGTTACAATAGTAACTTCATCGTAAGATTATAGTGGAGGCTGAATTAGTTGGTATGGATGGTGTTCAAGTGAATTCTTCATCAGCTTTTCAATAATCAGGTCTAAGAGGTTGAAATGGAACACAATGAGAGAATGAAGTGTAGCAGATAAAAGGGATAGAGTTCAGGCTTATCCTATATTAGTGCAGTCTTTTTCTGGTCTCTAAATAACGGATTATTATCATTATAAAGACAAGTGGAATGACTGTTTTTAACAGGCCAGATGACTCAGAACCTTGAAGTCTGAACACAGTGTCTTAGTGAAATTGTTTTGTGCAATGGTTATACTATTAAAATATGACCCACAACATTCTCTACTCTTCTTATTGACTATGAGCTGTAAAAAGAAGTCACAAATGTAATTTTAATTTATAGTAGCCATATTTTAAAATGAAAATGATTTATGTGAAATAAATTTTAGTAACATATTAGCACAGAACAGTAAAAAAGTATTAACACTATAATTAATATAAAATTTGTAATTTAAATCATGCCTAGTGGGGCAGGTCTGAAATACTAGCTACTCTGAAAGGTGAAACTGGAGATGTACAAATTCAAAACTGACCTAGGAAACTGATTAAGAACACTTCTTAGAATAAAAAAAAATGAATAAAGGGGACAAGACATAGAGCTCAGTGGTAGAGGGCTTGCCTACTGTGCTCAAGGATTTGCTTCAATCCTCAGTAACACGCACGCGCGCGCACACACACACACACACACACACACACACACAGAGTCATAATTAGAAATGACTTTCTCTGGCATTTATTGCATATTGTACCCTGGGGTCAATCTCAAGTAACCATGTCACAATTGCTCAACAGGCATAGGCTCACCAGATCGATGCCCCCAAAGGCGGTATATACTGAAAATGTAAAGCAACTTCAACATTCTTTGGTGGGGCCACGTGCTACATTTATATCATGTTCAGTTGAGTGAACATCCTGAGACAGTCAGGATGTCATAGAGATGTTGTGAACCTTGACATTTGCTATAACATAGGTGTATGCCAATCCAATGATGTCGCAGTGTCATTTTAAATGTACACTTTTGAGTTTTGTACTGAGGAAAAAATGGAAATATACCATTTCTGCCCCCCCCCCCGCCCCACAAATAGCTATGTTTTTTGGGGGGTTGCATTTTAAGATGAACAACTATCCCAGTTCATCACACTATTTTTTCTGTCACATAGACCATTATGCTGTAATAATTTTGTTTAGCAACACTGTTGGTTTCTTTATGAGTCTTGGCACCTGCTTTATTGTCCCAATTATTTTTTCATAATGACTTCTGTCAGTTATTTTTTACTGTCTACTAAAAATTTGAGGAGGATAAATAATACATGAAGGAATGAGGGAACAAAACATTCTAAAAGGCACTCCTGCTACTCACTTCTGGTAAAACATTGGACTGCATAAAACACAAGCCGATGTGACACATGACTTAGTTGAATTCTTATAAGAGTAATTAAACCTCAAACTGTAGATTCAGAGATTGTCTGAGACCGGCCAGCCTGAGGGATGACCAGTCTGAATTTCATGGTTGGTGGAGCCTCAGAGAAGTTTATTGACTTTCTTAAAGGCTTTGAGATGGTTGATGGAAGGGATTCTGCAGAACAGCCTTCCTCTCAGCATATGAACTACTTCTACCTCCATTTCAGTACAATTCTCACGAGCTAATCTTCAAGGAGTCAGCTCACTTTAAAGGGTGACAAAAAGTAGGGTAATTTAACCTTGACCTTTGCTGGAGTATGAGGAGGAAGTAGCACATTTGATGAGTAAACTTTGCTGGATCAGAATGATTTTACTCTGTGAAGCAGTCTAGATTTTCAGTTCTTAATAATAGAGTCATTATTTTTTCAAGATAGCACTCCCTTGGAAGTTTAGACCATGAATGTTGGATTTTATCAAGCGTACTTGATAAAATCACTACCATGTTAATTGCTGAAAAGAGTTAATAAAATCTGGCATTGGTTTTGGAGAGTATGCAGACTTTTACATCCACTAGAGGGAAATTGGCTGTAGACTTTTAAAGAGCATTTTGATGACATAAATCAAAAGCTTTCAAAATGTGTGTAGCCATCGGACCAAAGCTATAGTGTCTAGCTGATTCTTCCTGGTCAGCTTAGGTACTCTGTGTATTTACATTGCATGAAGTGCTTCCCATGGTACTGGAAAGTGAACACCAGGATAAAATCAAATCTCCTGCATACTATGTGAGTGCTTTAACGCTCACCTACTTCTCCAGTCCTGTCACCATGTCTGATCCTTCTCAAGACCAGGGATCTAGGTATGTCCAGATGCTTCCCATTTTATACATTAAGGACCTAAGAGCTGAGCAAATTTAAACAACTAGATTGTATCTGTACAACTGATAAGCAGAGGAGTGCTGTTTTTTAATGATTTGTCTTCAAATCCAGAAATGTGAACATTATGGTGAATGTTCTAAAATATTTTATACATATTTCATGTTAAGGGAGAAATGATATAATTATATTACAATTTCAAAAATAGTAAAAAAAAGAATTTAATTAAAATGCAGAATACCCAGTTAAGTTTGAATTTGGTATAAATGAAGAGTAATTTTCACTTCATGTTTCCAAAGATTGCAAGGAATTCTATGCAGTATAAGATGAATATCCATCTTTAAATCTTATTTGTTTACCTAAAATTGAAATTTAGTGAGGTACCTAATATTTTTATTTGCTAATTGCTGTGAGCATCAGAGTCCCAGGCCTTAAGATATTTCAGAAGAATAGCAAGAACAGTATGTGGGAGGATTCTGCTCAGCCACAATTTTGATCCAGCAGAGGACAACAACAGTTACCAAAGGTTGTAGCAGACACACTTCATAGACCACTCACCTAAGCCAGAACCTTCATCTAGGACAGTTGTTCTCAACCATCCTAATGTTGCAACCCTTTTATATGAGTCTTCACGTTGTGGTGACCCCCAACCATAAGATTATTTTCATTTATACTTCATTATTGCAATTTTGATACTGTTGTGGAATCATAATATAAATATCTACATTTTCCAATGGTCTTAGGTGACCCCTGTGATAGGGTCATTTGACTCCCAAAGAATGATCTAGAGAGAGTGCAAGAATATCTTATGTTGTATAACCAAGCAAAAATCAATTCTATTCTCTCTAAGGGGGATATTTGAATTTCTGAAGAGTTATGAAGGAATAAACAGTGTCATATACCTAATAAGTAGAGAAAAATGCTTATGGTGGTGAATAGATAGATATAACCCCACAGCTCACAGTGAATTCATATACTGGGCAAATAATTGTAAGGAAGAGTTGGATAATAAAGAAAAATATAATTTCAATACTGAAATTGCTGAAGAAATGAACAGACATAATATAGATAGATGGATCTTACCTGGTTTCCTAGAAACACATCTGATAATATGTGTTGGAGTTTGTGTGACAATACATTGTAAGAATGTGAGGAAAGGCAGGATTCAACAGATGAGGAAGTTCACCCAGTAAATACAGGGAACTTAGTCCACAGTGTGCAAGCACTACAGACAGGATGATTCTTTAGAGTTGTCTCTATCTGAAGCAAGAAGCCCGAGTTTTCTGCATATACTAGTTATTGGATATAGGCTGTCTATGAAGTTATGTAGTCTTTGTCATGGTACATCTGTCTGGCTGAAGGCAATTTCTAGAGAGCAAGGCAAGCTGGCAATATCTGCTTCCACTGTGAAGTACCCCCAGGAACTGGGAAGAGGGATGCATCAGTATTGAAGGAGACTTAAGAGGCAGGTATTGTTCAATACAGCATGCTCTATAATTTATTCTTGTCTTTACTCAGATTTACTTGCTTTCCATTTAAAAATTTCCCCCACTGGGATCAACTTCTCAGGATCCTGTATGGTACCTCCTTGGAGCAAACAAAT